>NC_059111.1:60105151-61305151 GCF_020740685.1 Jaculus jaculus | reverse complement strand
AGTCTTTGCCAAGACCAATATGTTGAAGGGTTTCCCCTACTTTTTCCTCTAGCAGTTTCAAAGTTTCCGGTCTGATGTTAAGGTCTTTAATCCATTTGGATTTAATTCTTGTGCATGGCGAGAGAGAAGAATCTATTTTCATCCTTCTGCAGATATTTATCCAGTTTTCAAAACACCATTTGCTGAAGAGGCTGTCTCTTCTCCAATGAGTATTTTTGGCATTTTTATCGAATATCAGGTGGCTATAGCTACTTGGACTTACATCTGGGTCCTCTATTCTGTTCCACTGATCTACATGTCTGTTTTTGTGCCAGTACCATGCTGTTTTTGTTACTATGGCTCTGTAGTATAGGGTAAAATCAGGTATGGTGATACCACCAGCCTCTTTTTTGTTGCTCAGTATTATTTTAGATATTCGAGGTTTTTTGTGATTCCAAATGAATTTTTGGATTCTTTTTTCTATTTCCATGAAGAAAGCCTTTGGAATTTTGATAGGGATTGCATTAAATGTGTAGATTGCTTTAGGTAAGATTGCCATTTTCACGATATTGATTCTTCCAATCCAGGAACAAGGGATGTTTCTCCAATTTCTAGTGTCTTCTGCAATTTCTCGCTTGAGTGTTTTAAAGTTCTCATTGTATAGATTCTTTACTTCCTTGGTTAGGTTTATTCCAAGGTATTTTATTTTTTTTGATGCAATTGTGAATGGGAGTGATTCTCTGATTTCATCCTCTGTGTGTTTGTTGTTAGCATATATGAAGGCTACTGATTTCTGTGTATTTATTTTGTATCCTGCTACATTGCTGTACGTTTTGGTCAGCTCTAACAGCTTGCTAGTAGTCTCTAGGGTCCTTTATGTATAGAATCATGTCATCTGCAAATAATGATAACATGATTTCTTCCTTTCCAATTTATATCCCTTTTATGTGTGTCTCTTGCCTTATTGCTATGGCTAAGACTTCCAAAACTATATTAAATAAAAGTGGGGACAGTGGACACCCTTGTCTTGTTCCTGATTTTAGTGGAAAAGCTTCCAGTTTTCCCCCATTTAGTAATATGTTGGCTGTAGGCTTGTCATAAATAGCCTTTATTATATTGAGATATGTTCCTTCTATTCCCAGTCTCTGTAGGACTTTTATCATGAAGGGATGTTGATTTTGTCAAATGCTTTCTCTGCATCTAATGAGATGATCATGTGATTTTTGTCCTTCAACCCGTTTATGTAATGTATTACATTTATAGATTTGCGTATGTTGAACCATCCCTGCATCTCTGGGATAAAGTCTACTTGGTCAGGGTGAATGATCTTTTTGATATACTCTTATATTCTGTTTGCCAATATTTTGTTGAGAATTTTTGCATCTATGTTCATGAGGGAGATTGGTCTGTAATTTTCTTTTTTTGTTCTATCTTTGCCTGGTTTTGGTATCAGGGTGATGCTGGCCTCATAGAAGGAGTTTGGTAGGATTCCTTCTTTTTCTATTTCCTGGAAAAGCTTAAGAAGCAATGGTGTTAGCTCTTCCTTAAGAGTCTGGTAAAATTCAGCAGTGAATCCATCCGGGCCTGGGCTTTTTTTAGTTGGGAGATTATTGATAACTGCTCGGATCTCCATGTTTGTTATAGGTCTATTTAAGTGATTAATCTCATTTTGATTTAATTTAGGTAGGTCATATAGATCAAGGAAATCATCCATTTCTTTCAGATTTTCATACTTTGTGGAGTATATGCTTTTATAGTATGTCCCTATAATTTTTTGAATTTCTCTGGAATCTGTTGTGATGTTACCTTGTTCATCTCTGATTTTATTAATTTGTGTCTCTTCTCTCTTTCTTTTGGTCAGATTTGCTAAGGGTTTATCAATCTTGTTTATCCTTTCAAAGAACCAACTCTTTGTCAATTGATGAGAGTGGGGTGTTAAAGTCACCCACCACCACTGTGTTTGGTGTTATCTGTGACCTTAGTTCTAATAGTGTTTGTTTGACGAATTTGGGAGCCCCCATGTTAGGTGCATATATGTTTAGGATTGTAATGTCCTCCTGTAGGAGTGTGCCCTAAATCAATATAAAGTGACCTTCCTTATCTTTCTTGACTAACGTCGGACTAAAGTCTACCCTGTCTGATATTAGGATAGCAACCCCTGCTTGTTTTCTAGGCCCATTTGCTTGAAACACCGTCTTCCAACCTTTCACCCTAAGATAATGTCTATCCTTTGTAGAAAGGTGAGTTTCTTGGAGACAACAAATTGTAGGATCCGGCTTTTTAACCCAGTCTGCAAATCTATGTCTTTTCGTTGGGGCATTGAGACCGTTGATATTAAGAGATATTATTGAAAGGTGTGTATTAATGTTTGCCATTTTTGTGTGTGTGTGTGTGTTACTGGTTCTATCTGTGCTCTCTTCTGTTAATTGGTATTTGAGTATAGCTGGTTTTTTCTAGGTTCCTTATATGTGTGCTTTTCCTTTTGTTCAGCATGGAGGATTCTATCAAGTATTTTCTGTAGAGCTGGTTTTGTCTTCAAATACTCCTTTAACCTGCTTTTGTCATGGAATATCTTTATTTCTCCATCTATTTGAATGGATAACTTTGCAGGATAAAGTAACCTTGGTTGACAGTTGTTATCTTTCAGAACTTGGAATATATCACTCCAAGCCCTTCTGGCTTTAAAAGTTTGTGTTGAATAATCTGCTGTAATCCTGATGGGCTTGCTTTTGTAGGTAACTTGATTTTTCTCTCTAACTGCTTTCAAAATTTTTTCTTTGGTTTGTGTGTTTGGAAGTTTGATTATAGTATGGCGAGGGGAGGTTCTTTCTGGGTTTTGTCTGGCTGGGGTTCTAAAGGCTTCCTGTATCTGTATTGGCACCTCTTTCCCAATTTGGGGGAAATTTTCCTCTATGATTTTGTTGAAGATGCCTACTATGCCTCTGGAGTGGAGTTCTTCTCCTTCTACTATGCCCTGAATTCTTATATTGGGTCTTTTCATAGTGTCCCGAATATCTTGAAATTCCCACTCATACTTTTCTATAAGTTTGTCTTTCTCTTTGTTGGACTGCATTAGGTCTGCCACCTGGTCTTCTAGCTTAGATATTCTGTCCTCTCCCTCATCCATCCTACTGGTGAGATTTTCTACAGTTTTTTATTTCATTAACTGTGTTCTTCATTGCTAGTAATTCTGACTGGTTTTTCTTTATTATTTCTATTTCCCTATTTATGTCTTGTATTGCCTTCTGTATTTCATTAAATTGGTGTCCTGCCTCTTCTTTGATTCCTCTTTGATTTCCTCTTTGATTTCTTCTTTGATTGTTTTCATGTGTTCTTTGACCTCTTTGAACATATTTATAATTATTCTTTTGAACTCTTTCTCAGGCATTTCCTCTAACTCTTTCTCTCTGGAGGACATTTCTGATGCATTAATACTTTTAGGTGGATTTATATCATCTTGCTTTTTAGTGTTTTTAGTGTATATATTTTTGCATCTTGGATTAAGTTAATGCTTGGATTTTCTAGCTAGCTGTGTATTCTTAGCTGTATCAATTGATTTGATGTAATATATTTTCAGGGTAGGACCTTAAGGTATTAGGTGTGGCTCTTAAGACTCTCAGAGTATCTACAAAGATGTTCTTAGGGGTTGAGTTTCCCTGCTATAGGAGTATTCAAGCAGGCTGAGTGGAATAAAATACAGGTAGATTCTAAAATTTAACTAAACACTGTACACATTCAATCAAAAACAGCCCCGAGTATGTATGCAAAAGTAGTTATTATAATGACCAGATCCTCTATCAACAAAGAGGTTTAGATTTCTGGTCTGTTGAGGGATCCAAGTCAGCTTGTGATCAAGTGAGACCCTTCCCTGGTGCAATCCCAGTTACCTTGGGTGATTTTGGTCTCAGTCAAGTTGCTGCCTGGGTCTTCCGGCTGCTGTTCTGATTTCTGGAGCTGGGCACTTGCTTTTCCTACGGGGCAAACCGAGCTGCTGCTGCTGCCTCTGCTGCTGCCGTAGCTGCCACCACCGGAGCCACCACCGCTGCTGAAGCTGCCGCTGCCGTGTCCACCAGCGCTGCTCCCCCCAATGCCGCTGCTGTGGGATCTGCCGCCGCTGCCGCTCCTGGGTCCGCTGCTCCTGGGGCTGCTGGTACCGGTGCTGGAGCCGCTGAAGTTGCTGCCAAACTCTGCTCCTGCTTGGGTCCCACTGTCAGCCCAAGTTGGCGTGGCCGGGTCCCGGTCCGCTGCTGTGTTCGATGGAGCTGGGCTGAGGCGGTGGGGGAGGGGAGGGAGCCGCGGCTGCTCTGGTTGTCTCGCTGCTCAACGTGTTCTTCTACCTCGCGGTCTGCTCCTCCGCTGCTCGCTGCCGCTCTCCCCTCACGTTTCCCGAGTTGCGGAGAGCGTGGTGTGAGGGGAAAATCCTGCACCTGGCTTTTCCTGCGGCTCGAGCCGAGAGTCTGGCGGCTTTCTGCTGCACCGCGGCTGCGGCGGTTGGCTGAGCTGCCGGAGCCGCTTTTCCCGCCTGTGCGGGCTCTGGATGCTCTATAACTCTTCTACTTCTCCGCTGCCGCCTCAATTTCCTATACACCTCACTTTTTAGTAAAAGTGTGTATTTTGCTGAGTTTTTTTGGTCTTTTTCCCCCCTAGGCTGCTTTGGCGTGGTACCTACGTCGCCATCTTAACTGGAAGTCTCCTGTTTTGTTTTGTTTTTTTAATATTTTATTTATTTATTTGAGAGCGACAGAGACAGAGAGAAAGCTAGATAGAGGGAGAGAGAGAGAATGGGCGCGCCAGGGCCTCCAGCCTCTGCAAACGAACTCCAGACGCGTGTGCCCCCTTGTGCATCTGGCTAACGTGGGACCTGGGGAACCGAGCCTCGAACTGGGGTCCTTAGGTTTCACAGGCGAGCGCTTAACCGCTAAGCCATCTCTCCAGCCCTCCTGTTTTTTTTTTAATCTGACTAGCTGACTACAGAATCCTCCTGTTTCCATCCCCCGGGACACTGGGGTTACAAGCATGTGCAGCCATACCTGGATTTTCATGTAGGTGATGAGGATCAAGCTCAGGTCCTCATACTCGTGTAAGGTATAGCAAGTACTCTTACCTGACAAGTCATCTCTGCAGCCCTGAATCCCAGCCTTTGGAGGTGTAGGTAAGACTATGGGTTCAAGGTCAGTTTTGGTGACATATGGTATTTGAGGTCAGCCTGGGCAACATCTCAAAACACCAAAAGAGGTATGTATGATGGGTGTATTATATATGTATATACGAACCATATGTACACACATCTATACTACAGTTCATCAGTGAGAGGATGTGGAAGCACTGATAAGCCAGTAGCAATGAGTATATTAAGTTCCCAAGTCTTAAAGTTTTTAAAGGTTCTTTTTTTTGTTGTTGTTGTTGCTGCTGCTGTTTGTTTTTCGAGGTAGGGTCTCACTTTAGCCCATGCTGACCTGGAATTCACTATGTGGCCTCAGGGTGGCCCTGAAGTCAGGGAGATCCTCCTACCTCTGCCTCCTGAGTGCTAGGATTAAAGGCATGTGCCACCCCACCCAGCTACTTAAAGTTTTTAAATACACACTATCTTCACAAAAAAAAGGGGGGGGCTAGGGTAGAGTAACTGCTCAGTGGTTAAAGGTGTTTGCTTATAAGCTTGCCAGCTTGCGTTGGATCCTCCCCAGTGCCCATACAAAGCTGGACACAAAGTAGCAAGTGTATCTGTGATCCCAATATACCTATAATAATGAGAGGTGGAGCCAGGAGACAAAAAATTCTAGGGCCAGCTATTCTGACATTTATTTATAGCAGCTCAAAGAAGGTGAAAAGAAAAGCACAGAAATCTGTAAGATGTCCTCTGACATCTATCTACATATGTGCCCTGGCATGAGTGAACCCACACAAACACCAAAAATTAATTAATTTTTAAAATATGATAAGAATTTTAGAAAAGAAAGTTAAAATAAGGCAAAAATATGACTCCTTGTAGAAATGGCTGATTTCAGAGCTAGTGCAAGCAAAAGCACAAGATGATCGTGAACAACTTATTCTGACAAAAAGTCATATAGAAATGCACAATGAATGAGACAGAAGCAAGATACAATGGTCACACAGCCAGTCTGAAGGTGTTCTTCCC
Source organism: Jaculus jaculus (assembly GCF_020740685.1). Lineage (NCBI taxonomy): Eukaryota > Metazoa > Chordata > Mammalia > Rodentia > Dipodidae > Jaculus > Jaculus jaculus. The sequence goes on along the minus strand of NC_059111.1, from coordinate 61,299,036 downwards.
TGGCTAATGTGGGAAAAACTACAAATTGTGTAGAAAGTGATAATAACAACAAATCATGAGTTCAAAATCTAAAGGTCGTCACTAATTTAATAAAGGGAGAACATATTAGTACCTTTCAATAAAATACCAATACATGGGGCTGGTGAGATGGCTTAGCAGTTAACGCACTTGCCCGCAAAGCCAAAGGACCCAGGTTTGATTCCCCAGGACCCACATAAGCCAGATACACAAGGTGGTGCATGTGTCTGGAGTTCGACTCTAATGGCTGGAGGCTATGACATGCCCATTCTCTATTTGCCTTATCTGCCTTTTTCTCTCTGTCAGAAAGATAGACAGACAGACATGTCTAAGAAATAATAATCACTCAATAATATCATTTGGCAGTCATCATAAACATGGTTAATTTTTATGGGGTAGGGGTCATCAATGAAATGAAGGTTAGCAAGTGAAGGTTTGGTAAGAAACAAGACTGGCACAATTTGGGGATATATTTCCATAAGTACAATTGTTTTTATCATTGCTAGTAGTGACATAGTTTGACAATGAATGCCTCTTGATGCAAAGTACTGAGAAAGGCTCAATAGTTTTTCGGTTTCTATCAGGAAAGCATCAACTGATTGGGATCATAAGGAAATATTTTACCGACCTAGGACCAGTCATGCTGTGTAATGCAGGAATTACACTTTATGAAACTGTCAAAGACATGCAAAGTAGGGAAAACTGAGGATGAAGAAGTCTAGTGACAACTAAAATGTATTCATGGAGGGCAGTATGTTGGCTATAATGCCCTTGTTTTTTAAAAAATGACGTATTTAAGGGTAACAGATATCTACTGTTTGCTCAGAAAGCTTAGGAAAAGACTAATATTTTATGTATATGTGTTACCCATATGCATATATGCATGGAGACAAAAAGGGCTGCAATAGAAGAAATGCAGCAAAATATTAATGGTGGAAGAAACCAGAGTGAAAGGAATGCAGCACCTCTTTCTGCTACTTTGGCATCTTTCCAGTAATTTGAAATTATGTCAAAATGATTTTAAAAATCTGAAATAAAAATGTGATATAGAAATTTCCTGAAAAAAAACAAATGTTAATCTGTTATTGTCTGTGACCAGAATGAAAACCTTGGCTTAACATTTTTATTTACATACGTGCTTTTGTTCCATACTGAATGGATATATTAACAAGAAGGTAATGCTTTTATACTTGTGTAGATGGGCTGGAGAGATGGCTTAGCGGTTAAGCGCTTGCCTGTGAAGCCTAAGGACCCCGGTTCGAGGCTCGGTTCCCCAGGTCCCACGTTAGCCAGATGCACAAGGGGGTGCACGCGTCTGGAGTTTGTTTGCAGAGGCTGGAAGCCCTGGCGCACCCATTCTCTCTCTCTCCTTCTATCTGTCTTTCTCTCTGTGTCTGTCACTCTCAAATAAATAAATATAAATAAATAAATAAATAAATAAATAAATAAAATAAAAGCATTTCATTGGGGCTGGAGAGAGCTTAGCAATTAAGGCACTTGCTTGCGAAGCCTAAGGACTCATATTAAACTCTCCAGGTCCCATGTAAGCCAGTTGCACAAAGTGATGCAAGTGCACAAGATCACACACATGCACAAGATAGGACATGCATCTGAAGTTCAATCACAATGGCTGGAGGTCCTGGCATGCCAATCCCCCCCACCCCGGCCATCTGTTAGGCTTGCCTCAAAAAAAAAAAAAAAGACATTTCAGGGGCTGGAGGGATGGCTTAGCGGTTAAGGCCTTCGCCTACAAAGCCAAAGAACCGAGGTTCGATTCCCCAGTACCCATGTTGGACAGATGCACAAAGGGGCGCACACGTCTGGAGTCTGTTTGAGTGGCTGGAGGCCCTGGAGTGCCCATTCTCTCTCTCTCTCTTTCTCTGTCAAATAAATAAATAAAATAATTTTTTAAAAAGCATCTCAATTGTTTAAATAAGCTTTTTATTCACAAATTTTAAGGAAGCATTTTACAGATCACTGAGGAAAGGAATTTTGGCTTATTTATCTTTGGAAATCAAGCACCAAACACATTTATAATTTTGTTAGTTGTGTTCTTGAATAGGAACTCTAACACCATATTATTCTGTTCTGAAAAGAATACAGTGACTTTCATGATGCCAAGAATTTTACAAGACCAAAAAGCAAGGACTGTCAATGTCAAGTTAAAATACATATATTGGACTAAATAGGAAAATGGCAAGGACTATGTTTTTGTAGGAACTCAATAAGTATTAATAATCTGCTCTATAGTCCTAAAAGCAGAAAACTATGTGACTAATAGTAGAAGGCATTAGCTAAAAGAATAGCAATCTGTTAGTAGGCTTTGCAAAGGAGGCTTTCAGAAAAGAGTTGATTGTGGAAAACCATGCTTTAAAAAGTTAGTGGGTCTAGCCAGGTATGGTGGTGCACGCCTTTAATCCCAGCACTTGGGAGGCACAGGTAGGAGGATCGCCATGAGTTTGAGGCCACCCTGAGACTATATAATTAATTCCAGGTCAGCCTGAGGTAGAGTGAAACCCAACCTCAAAAAAACAAAAACAACAACAACAAAAAAGTTAGTGGGGCTAAGAAATCATCAGATTGAACTGTATTGACCCACTGAAAAAACATATTCTACTAACTGCAGATTAAATGATTTAACTATCATTTTTAAATCTGAAGGAATATCTTCATTAAAGAAACAAGACTCTCCAAGGCATTTAAATAGTTGCCAAAATTAAATTCAAAATTTTAAGAGCTAAGTAGATCTCACAGGACTCATTTACTCTAATTACTCTACCCTTTTGAGGAAATATAAATATTTCTTAGTACATTTTATAGGCTCTTGGTCTCATTGCTAAACTTGAAAAAATATATCTACGTTACAGTTAAGCATAATAAACTTGAGAATTATATATTTTCAAAGGTTTAAAATATAACTAAAATGACATCTTGATAATTGGTATTTTTCTATTTGAAGAAATACATGAGAATAAGATGATAATTGTTATGACCAAATTAAAACTTATTTCCTTTAAAAAATGTAGGTCAGGGGCTAGAGAGATGGGTCAGTGGTTAAGGTTCTTGCTATCAAAGCCTAATGACCAGGGTTCTATTTCCAAGTACCCACATCAAGCTGGAAGCCTTGGTGCACCCATTAATGTTCTCATATTCTCTCTCTCTCTCTCTCTATATATATATATATATATACATATATATATACATACATATATATGCATATATATATATATCCCTCTCTCCCTCCCTCCTTGCAAATAAACACATAATATTTAAAATATATATGCATGTTATACTAAGTGAGGTAACCCAGGCCCAGAAAGCCAAGCGCCACATGTTCTGTCTCATATGTGGATCCTAGTTACAAATGATTGGGCTTCTGCGTGAGAAGGAAAATACTTAGTAGCAGAGGCCAGTAAGTTAAAAAGGAGACATAAAGGGAAGAGAAAGGAAGGGAGGAGGGTACTTAATAGGTTGATATTATATATATGTAAGTTCAATGATTGAGATGGGGAGGTAATATGATGGAGAATGGAATTTCAAAGGGGAAAGTGTAGGGGGGGAGGGAGGGAATTACCATGGGATATTTTTTTATAATCATGGAAAATGCTAATAAAAAATTTTTTTAAAGTAAAAATAGGACTGGAGGGATGCTTAGTGGTTAAGGTGTTTGCCTGCAAACCAAAGGACCCAGGTTCTATTCCCCAGAACCCATGTTAGCCAGATGCACAGGTGGTGCATGCATCTGGAGTTCGTTTGCAGTGGCTGGAGACCCTGGTGTGCCCATTCACTCTCCTTCCCTCTTTCTCTCTGTTTAAATAAATAAATAAATAAATAATAAATATTTTAAAAGGTAAAAATATTTAAAATATATATATGTGTGTGTGTATATATATATATATATATGTATGTATGTATGCATGCATGCATGCATGTATGTATGAGGTGTAGGTAAATTTTTTCTTAATATATTACAAATGGGAAAAATAATCATGGGCTGAAGAGATGGCTCATCAGTTAAAGGCTCTTGCCTGCAAAGTCTGATGGCCTGGGTTCAATTCCCCAGTACCTAACATAAAGCCAAATGCACAAAGTGGCTCATGCATCTGAACTTCATTTCCATTGGCAAGAAGCCCTGGAATATCCATTTTCTCTCATAAATAAATTAAAAATATATTTATTTATTTAAGCTGGGTGTGGTGGCACACATCTTTAATCCCAGCACTTGCAATGCAGAGGTAGGAGGACCACCATGAGTTTGATGCCACCCTTGAGACTACGTAGTGAATCCCAGGTCAGACTAAACTAGAATGAAACCCTACCTCCAAAAATAAAAAATCAAAAATTAAATTCAGCAATATTATAAGCCAGAATCTGTGTGGTTTTTAAATGGAAACAAAATATTCCTTAGGATTAAAAGAATTAAATGACAGCATAACTAGCATAAATTAAGCATTCAACAAATTTATTGTGTTTATTCTTATAGAAAGAATACAAAACTACTCCAGAATAAGGTCAAGTGTCTTAAAATATCATAAGAATCTCAAAGGCAGTTAGATAAGACTCCTAGTCAAGTATCTAGACTGGTAAATTCAATGAGGAAAAGAATCATGACTTATTTAACCTTGTAGATCTAGAACATGCACACAGCCTCACATACACAGTATGTGTTCAATAAAGGCTTAGTGAAATACGTAGTAAGAATGAAAGTAAACTATCTGTTTAAAAAAAAAAAGACAAAAAAAACAGAAAAAAGGCAGCTTGAAGTTGTGTGAAAAATAAGCCATGTGTCCAAAACTCACTGTTGCCTTATTACTTATTATAATAAGTTTATTAATATTACTTCTTGTAAGTCACTTTGTGAAGGGAAACAAAATACCTTAGCATTTTTAGAATGATGCACACAAACTGTCCAAGACTGCTCTCTAACAATATAATATATAATAACTCTCAAACCTTTTTAGCAAATGTGTCACACACATCTAAAATTTTAAAGAAATTTTTAAAAATTGACCCTAAATTAATATTGTATGCATCCTCAAAAGGAAAAAAAAATACACAAAGTACTAAGGTGTTATTTCTAACAGTCCGTCATGGAAGATCATATAAACTCATTTTGTATTGCTTTCATCTACTCTACTTACTCATATATGAAAATACCTTGAAGACCTACAAGTAAGTTGTAAAAACACATATTTCACTTTTATGAGTTTGAATATAAACAGGAAAGGAAGACAATTCTCTTAGGAGTAAGCAGTGCCAGACACTGTAAAAGAGTAGCTAAACAAGCTAACACCCATGGCTCAGCAGCCACCTGTTAGAACACTTGTTTGTAAGATAGTTTGCCTGATTACTGAACACTTTTGCAGTATAAACTAAAAACTCTCAGACCTGTGAGTGAAGGAACAAATGAGATAGAAAAAGTGGTTCTATGCTTCCCATCCTTTCCTTAATCAATGGACTGTTTACAAAAAAAAAAAAAAAGACATTGCCCATTGACTCACTAAACAGCCCAATAGCCCTGTTTAGAAGCTGATCCATTTTACAGAAAACAAAAGCCACACCTTTAACAATACACTCAACTCTGCAGAGTGACTGGTTTCTTTGCCAAGTAATGTACATTTCCAGAGACAATTGTAGCTACAACTTCTGAGCCTATTTCTAAGTGAAGTATAAAGTTACAAATCAAATCAGCCCCAAATTGGTGGCTCTAATATTTTAAAGGGCGGGGAAGAATTAAATACACCCATCTTTCTTAATGAAATAATAATGTTTTTCAAAAGAAAAGTAAATCAGCAGGCTACCAAACTACATTAGTTTACAGAATAGTAACAATGAACCTGCAAAGTACAGAATAATATTTTTAATTAGCATTTGCTTTGTATGGGGCCTTGAATAGCAGTAAACACATGATGGCACGTGATAACTATTGTCCAATTATTGATAGTACTAAATTGATATGTTTATCTAATTTCTGGAAAGTCCTGTAACAGCAGCTTTAAAAAGTAAACCCAATTTTAATGAAAAACCGTCAAGATCTGAAATTTTACATTAAAGATATTTACAGTTTTTTTTTTAACTATTTTGTTTATTATTAGAGAGAGCGAGAACACACTATGGACGTACTAGGGCCTCCTGACACTGGAAATGAATTCCAAACACATGCATCTGGCTTTATGTGAATACTGAGGATACTAACCCAGGTCTTAAGGCTTTGCAAGCCAAGTGACTTTTAACTGCTGAGCTATATCTCTGCAGCTCTACAGTTAATTTTTTTTAATTAAAAAGCAGGAAGGTCACAGGCACCAAGATATGTAACACCTGTGGGTGGTTTGGTACAAATTAGTAAAAGAGATTGGTCTGAAAGATTAAAAATAATGTTGTAGAAGCGGGGCATGGTGACACACACCTTTAATACCAGTACTCGGGAGGCAGAGGCAGGATGGCCTTGAGTTCGAGGCCACCCTGAGACTACATAGTGAATTCCAGGTCAGCTTGAGCTGCAGCGAGACCCTATCTTGAAAAACCAATAATAATAATAATAATAATAATAATAATAAAATCATCATCATCATCTTATAAAATGCAATCGGACATGTGATAGTTAAGAATCACTTCAATATTAAAGTCTTTTTAACCACAATCTCCACTAGCAAAGCAGCTTTCGCCCCAACGGTTTTCACAGTATACATACACTTGTAAATTAAGAACTAAATGCAAATCAGAAAAGTAAAATTTACCTAACGTTATTTAAAATACACTGGCTGAAGCATTACATTTGTTTTCACGTTCACTTCTCAGCCCTGCTGGTACAGCTCCGGTGGAATGGGTCTGCATTTCAATACAAGATGTTCAACTTGCCATTCCTTGTGAATAGAGCTTGTGAGACTAAGTCTCAACACCTGCTCGGGAGATGCTTCATTTATAGCTTGGGCTCCAATCTCCTTGGAGTCAAACAGTAATGTACAGAAAATAATTCACACACAGGAAGGGAAAGGAACAGGGGGACAGGGGAGTGCCCCTGCTTTTGTTGTGGTGCCAGACGCAGCAAGATAAGTGTTCGCTGGATCCATCTGCACCTATCTATCCCCACCCATGACAGCCTGACACGGCGCTTGAACCTATCCGCTCCTTGCAAGACTCTAGCTCCGTGAGGCCGGTAGAATTAATGCGAGGCTTTGCAAGCTTCGGAGATGGGCTGGAAAAGCGGTGCGCTCCGCGGCTCCGACATAAAATGAGCGAGGGCACAAATCACAAATATTTCCGAGGATAGAGCGACAAGTCGATGTACACCGATGGAGCGCATGGGGCGCGCCCCGGAAACCAAAAGGCTGACAAATTCGTGGGGGAGAAAAGGTCCAAGGGGCAGACTGGATGCTGTCAGCTCGGGGATGGAGACAGGCAAGACCGTGCTCCAGAAGGGACAAGCAGCACCCTCGGAGGAGACCCGAAGGGCGTGAACCAGGCAGCTCCGAACTCGGGAGCGCCCGACAGACCCGAGACGCGAGGCTGACACTTACTGTCACGGGTCCGGCTGAGAAGGGGGGTCTGCAGCTCTGCCAGCGCCGCCTCTCTCGCCGAGCGGGTGACCTCGGGTACACTCCGCGCCCGCCCGCCCCACCCACCCACCCGGACGGGCTCCGGAGCCGGGCGCCCCCGCCGGCCCGAGGGTGCGCGCTCGAGGGCCGCGGCAAGGCGCCGCGCCAGCCCAGGCCCCGCGGCGTAAGCTCACAGCGGGCGGGCGCCCCCCATCCCCGGCCGGCCGCCGCGCCGCCTCTCTCCCGGGAGGACTGGAGGGGGCGGTGGCTCCTGCCTCCGCCTCGCGGTCAAGTCCGGCTCATGCTCGAGCCCGGCGCGCGCGCAGCCGAGACCGCCGTCCTCCTCGCCCCGGCCTCGGGCTCTGCGGCGGCGGGCCCGCTTCCTCCTCCGCCACCCGGGTCTCGGAGCCCGTCCGCTACCAGCCCAGATCTGCAGCCCGCAGCCCCGTCAGAAAGCAGCAGGAACGGCGGCACCAGGGATCCCGACCCGGAAGCTCTTCCGCTGCCAACTGCGAGCCGGCCCGCGGCGTGACCTCGGAAGTGATTTCCTCGCCCCGGTAGCGGCGTGATGGCCAGCTGAGGCTCGGGAGACCTGGAGCCCGTGTTTTCTGGAGAGGCTGTCGGGTGACTGTGCTGAGGCGAGAAGAGGGAAAGGGCGGGTGCCCAGGAGCCGCCCCTTCTCCAGAGACGCGAGTTGTCGGGCGCGGCTTGGAGACGACCGAGGGGCTGCCGGCCCCCGGAAGTGGCGCTGCGCCGCGGAGGCCCGGAGGAGGGATGGGGGCGCCGTGACAGCCCCTCGTCCCCAGGTAGTGACGCCCCCCGCCCGTGAGGTGCATGCGGCGGTCCGAGAGGCCGTCGGCCGCCCGCTGGCGTGCGACCGCGCTGGGGAAACGAGAACATCCACACCCAGACTCCACCGAGCAAGGGAAAGGCGGCGGAGCGGCGGCCGCCGGCATCTCCACGCCTCGGTTCTCCAGGCAAGGCGCTTACTTCTTAGCAGCAGTTACAGAGAAGCCCAAGCACCTTTGGGGGGTGCGGGGGGGGGGGGCTTGGAGCACGGCAGCTCGAGGGGCGCAGGTGGAGGAAAATACCCCCGGGACAGTGTTGTGCACGGAAAGCCGTGCACGTTCCGCCTCATTTCTCCCTGCGGTACTGTGATCACTTCCTTAGAAGATTTTTGGCTTGCTTCCTTTGCTTTCTTCCATGATCGTTTTAATTTCGCCAGGAGTTTTTATTTAGCTGGCTTACCTCAGTATCTGAGCTCCACTACGTCCCTTGGTCCTAGAGAACGTACCTGTCGTCACAGTCGGTGTGCAAGCAGACCGACTAACCCTGCCCTTGGCACTTAATGGTAGTTGTGCACCTCCCCTTTCCCAGCCATAGTGGCAACCAGAAATGGCCTTACATAATTCCCCAAATAATCTCACATTCCTTAGGTTATGGAACCATTTCTATTTCTTTCCTTTTTTTTTTTTTTTTTTTTTGGTTTTTCGAGGTAGGGTCTCACTCTGGTCCAGGCTGACCTGCAATTAACTCTGTAGTCTCAAGATGGCCTTGAACTCACGGCGATCCTCCTACCTCTGCTGGGATTAAAGGCGTGCGCCACCACGCCCGGCCATTTCTTTCTTTTACAAGGCTTCATTATTTAGTATGGTGTCGTTAATACTAGAGCATTTTCTCCAATGCAGTGAGTCATAAAACGAATGTCACATATTTCCTGCACTTTGTCATTGGACCCATGAAACACTCCAAACACTTAAGATGGACCTTATTATATTTATTTTATATTTATTATATAAATAAATATATTTGTTATTTAACTCAAGTTATTGTTCTCATATCCATTTGTGTTGCTGCCTTACCAGCTTTACTTTCATATATTAGTAGTTTTTACTATTTTCCCGGCTTAACATTTGGTTTCATTTAATGTCATTGGAAAGTTGTATTATATTTCAGTCAAATACGAATATTTATTGAAAGTGAATTTTAAGGATAGTTTTTGAAAATCAATTTTAAAATATTTTAACAGGTATTTTAAAAAATGAATAGGTGAATATTAACAAAGCTTTACTAATATGTATATATTTTATTTCACGAATTGATGGAGACAGGAATTGGTTTGCTCTTAATTATCAACTAAATTCTGCTTTTAGTTCTTTATAGAAAGTATTGTTTCTGTTCTTGTGCCATCTATATTTGTACAGTGTCTTTTTAGGGAGCCTATAGTCTTTAAAACATTCAAATATGTCTTCATTATGTTTAAGTCATTATTAATCTGAGGTGAAAAGCAATTGCGACGTAGAAATTCTGAAAGAAAAGTATCCTCTTCACATGGTATAAGAGCCTCTGTTGTATGGGTGGATTTTAAAAAATATAAAAAGTTCAATAAAGTAAAGTAGCCCTGAAAACTTAAAACAAAGGTATGAGTTTGTCCTCAAAACTTAACAAAATGAAATGTCTTCATCATAATATCTTAAATTCAAGAATTTATAATAGGTTTTTAAATTATTTAAAATAAAATTTTTGTACAATAATTTACTAGTTACGCTCTTCAGCTAAATTTTTTAATGAGTTTTTATTTTTGTTTTATTTATTTATTTATTTGAGAGCGACAGGCAGACAGAGAAAGAAGTAGAGAGAGAGAGAATGGGTGTGCCAGGGCCTCCAGCCACTGGAAACAAACTCCAGATACATGCACCACCTTGTGCATCTGGCTTAAGTGGGTCCTGGGGAATCCAGCCTTGAACCAGGGTCCTTAAGCTTCATAGGCAAGTGCTTAACCACTGAGTCATCTGCAGCCCTAAATTTTATTTAAAATGCCAGAATTTCTTAATGAAATTTTCCAGTACTAAGATATTTGTACAGCACTTAGGAAAGCAAATCCAGGTTCCAAAGTAACATCAATTGCAGTTTAGAAAACAGAATAAATTACTGTCCTTTCAAATAACATTCAGAACCCTTTCTTTTTTGGGAGGGTGATTTTAAAAACAAAATATTTTTTATTTATTTGAGAGAGAGAAAGAGGCAGAGAGAGAAATGGAGAGAATGGGTGTGCCAGGGCCTCCAGTCACTGCAGACAAACTCCAGATGCATGCGCCCCCTTGTGCCTCTGGTTTATGTGGGTCCTGGAGAATCCAACCAGATCCTTTGGCTTTGCAAGCAAATACCTTAACTGGTAAGCCATCTCTCAAGGCCTTGTTTGTTTGTTTTGAGGCTCTCACTCTAGCCCAGGCTGACCTGGAATTCACTACAGTCTCAGGGTGACCTTGAGCTCACAGTGATACTCCTACCTCTGCCTCCCTAGTGCTAGAATTAAAGGTATACACCACCTTGCCCCCAGCTCCAGAACCCTTTCTTGAAAATGATCTCTTTCTTTCTCTCTCCTGAGAGTTGGAGCAGTTAGGAACTCATTAAATATGAACAGACCATTTTAATGCCTAATGGGCTTTTTAAAAAAATGGAAGAAAGCTTATGTCAATATGATTAGACAAGAAACTCTGATGTTCTTTTAGAAATTTACTGGCATGTAACTTTAGAAACCTAAAATATATAGATACTAAGAGATGCTTTTTGGTGTAGTTGAGAAAAAGTAATAGCACTCACTAAATGGACAATAAACATCCCAGATGGTAGCTGAAATTCAGTTTATTGGGAATTGCCCAATAGAGACTTAAAAATAGTTGGGGGTTTGGAAGAAGGGAGCGTATACACAGAAAGTGAATATATTTGGAAGAAAAACTGTGGATAATGTAGGAAATTGATAAAGGAAATGGAAAAACATTGTTTGTTTTTATCAACAGACCACTGGTTTGGCTGTGTGATAAACACCTCTAAAGAAAATGACAAACCCTGCATCTGTTTTCCAAATGCTTAATGCCAGAATTTTTCTTTTTAAAGATTTTTGGGTGAATGTTAATGGATATAAAACAGTGAGCTTGGGGCTGAAAAGATGGTTCGGTTGTTGAGGTGCTTGCCTGCAATACCTAACAGACCCAGGTTTGATTCCCCAGTGTCCATGTAAAGCCAGATGCACAAGGTGGTGCATGCATCAAGATGTAAAAGTCAACATTTTATTTTTATGATTATTTTTCAAAGTGGGTGTGTTAGAATAAAAAGTCAGATTGATGTAATACTATATGCTTTATTGTGTCATATAATCTTCTAAGGAATTTTTTTTATATAAAGCAATGGGAAATCCAGAAAACATAGAAGATGCATATGTTGCTGTTATTCGTCCTAAGAATATTGCTAGTCTCAACTCTCGGGAATACAGAGCTAAGTCCTATGAAGTAAGAATACTTAACATTTGATTTCTGCCACTGAATGGTATTCTGTAGTGCCTGTATATGTAAAATCTTACTATATACCATGAATGATTGATTAGCTACTTATTATATATCTTCACCTACAATTGTCTCTTTTTCTGCTGTGTCTTTTGACCATTTTCTGTTCATTTATGTGTGTAGGTTAGTAGATGGAAGGTTATTGGAGGGATTGGAGATGTAATCCAGTTAGTAATGTTTGCCTAGCATGCATGAAGTCCCTGGTTTAACTGCAGATTTATTTTAACTAGACAAGGTGGTATGTGCCTGTAATTCAAGTACTTGGGAGGTAGAGGTGAGGAGCAGAAATTCAAGATCATCCTTACCTACATAGAGAGTTTGAGGGTCTGTCCACGATATATAAGACTTTATCTCAAAAATAAATGAGAGCTGGGCACATGCCTTTAATCCCAGCACTTAGGAGGCTGAAGTAGGAGGATCTCTGTGAGATCAAGGCCACACTTAAACAACATAGTAAATTCTACATCAGCCTGGGCTACAGTGAGACCCTACCTCAAAAAACCCATAAAATTTATTTTCTTGGATTTTTTGTGCAATATATGAAATGATTCTCAAAAATTAAAATAAAAACATAATGTGAAAGTTAACCTACTCAGAAATTTAATACAAAGTTGATCTTGGTTATTTTCAAATTATTAATTTATTTTCAAGCAGAGAAGGAGATAGAATGGGCTCACTAGGACCTCTTGCTACTACAAATGAACTCCAGATACTTGGACCACTTTGTGTATCTGGCTTTATGTGGGTTCAGGGCAATTGAACCTAGGCCATCAGATTTGTAAGCAAGCACTTTTTTTCTTCTTTTTTTCATTTTTTGAGGTAGGGTTTCACTGTAGTCCAGGCTAACTTGGAATTCACTATGTAGTCTCAGGGTGGCCTTGAACTGACAGTGATCCACCTACCTCTGCCTCCCAAGTAAGTAAGCACCTTTAACTGCTGAACCATCTCTCCAGCCCTCAAGTTATTTTTATTAATTTATTTTAAAATATATTTTTTACCTTAAATCAAGCTTCTAGGCATGTCCAACATGGGCCACATTCAGACCATGATGTCTATGAATGTGGCTCAACAGAAAATCCTGATCTTTCTTGAAATATTGTGAGATTTGGGGGCTGGAGAAGGTAGCTCAATTGGTAAAGTCTTACCTTGCAAGCATGAGGATCTGAGTTAGATCCCTGGTACCTACATAAAAAGCCAGGCATGGTGGCAAATGTCCATAATCCTCTTGCTGGGGAGCCATACAAGGTAGATCCCTGGCCTGCTGGCCAAGTAGTCTAGTCTAATCAGTGAGATACCCTGTCTCAAAAGACGTAGATGGAGTTCTGAGTATGACACCCAAGCTTGTCTTTTGTCTTCCTCACATGTGCATATGCACTCTCCCACACAGGAACATGCATATCTACGTACAAACCAAAAGGAAACAAACGAATTCTGAGGGGTTTTTTGTGATTTTTTTTTTCTCTTGTATCACAATTATAGGTAACAGTATCACGTTGCAGTGACAAGGCTGAACACACCTGCTAGGCAATCAAGTTACTTCCGTAGTCTTACATTATATTAGATAAATAAACATAATTGAAGCAAATGTATGTACATATATGTACTTATGTATACATATGTACATATGCACGTAACTGAATTTTTATCTTTTCTATGTAACAGATTTTAGCCAGACTAACTTCACTAGCATTTGGCTTAAATTGCTTTTTTAAAGGTTGTCTGAAACTATTTTCCTATCCTGGTTATAGTATATAGATTCACATAGGAAACTAATTACCAATAGCCCAGTCCTTGGACTTTCTTAGTTAAGAAATCTAGAGCTGGAGTTAAGCATATTATTTTAAAGTTTGATAGAGTATTGGTTTTGGTAGCTTATAATGTCATTTTTTTTAAATCTAAGATTTTGTTGCATGAAGTTCCTATTGAAGGACAGAAAAAAAAGAGAAAGAAAGTTTTGTTGGAAACTAAACTTCAAGGCAACAGTGAAATAACACAAGGTATATTGGATTATGTAGTAGAGACCACCAAACCAATTTCTCCTGCAAACCAAGGAATCAGAGGTAGGAATCAATCTCTCTCTCACTCTTTTCTCTGCCCCCCCACCTTTGTCTAATTTCTTTCAATGCTTATAAAGAAAACTATTTTTAAAATATATTAAAAGTGAGTTTACAGCTGGGCGTGGTAGTGTACACCTTTAATCTCAGCACTTGGGAGGCAGAGGTAGGAGGATTATAGTGAGTTTGAGGCTACCCTGAGACTACATAGTGAATTCCAGGTGTGCCTGGCTAGAGGGAAACCCTACCTTGAAAAACCAAAAAAAGTTTGTATGTTCTTTCCTATTTGAAAAATTTACCAAAGAAAAATAAATAAACAAAACCTCAGGAATTTCTTCTTAAGTCCAGCTCTTTCAAGAAGTAACTCAAGGGCTGGAAAGATGGCTTAGTGATTAAGGCATTTGCCTGTGGAGCCTAAGGACCCAGGCTTGATTCTCCAGGTCCCACCTAAGCCAGATGCACATGGTAGCGCATGCATCTGGAGTTCATTCGCAATGGCTAGAGGCCCTGGTATGCCCATTCTTACTCACTCACAATCACTCTCTCCCTCTCTGTCTCTAACAAGTAAACAAATAAAACTAAGTCTTGAAAAAAGTATAATTTTATTCATTTTTATTAGCATATGGCAATTTAACAAAATTTGATTGTGGCATTTTCATACATGTATATTATGTACTTTTATCATATTTACCACCTTAGTTTGATCCTTCTTCCCCCTTCCTATTGATCACTTTCTGAATCTTCTCAAATATTGGCTGTAATATTTTTAGAAAAGTATCTTACTATTATTTTACCAAGACAGAAAGAATTATTAGCCTTTTTCCATAGCTAAGTAAAAGTTAATGTTCATAGATTAGGACAAATCATTGCAAGTTACCAACTTGCAGAGATTTTCTTCCCATTTAGTCATACGAAGAACTTTTTTGAAGACCCAAACTGAATTGTAAAAGTATTAACACTGAAAGACTGAGGCCCCATTTAAAATATTAGTTGATGTATAGCTGTGCAAGCAATTGAAAAGTAATGAATGTTCCATTTTCTCAGGCTGTACACTCATAAGAAGTTACAGAAACTGTAACACTATGTAATAAACCAGGCATCATAATTTAAAAGGTAATGTTACAATCATACAGCAGTTGAAAACAGTTGTTAGGTAAAGAGCACCTCTCTGTGCCATTTTCATTTTGTTTTTAAAGATTATTCAGTGTTCCCCCCCCCCATTTGTCCTTTTTAAAATTTATTTATGAGAGAGTGAGAGAAAATTGGCATGCCAGGGGCTTTAGCCACAAATGAACTCTCCAGATGCATACGCCACCTTGTGCACATGTGTCACCTTGTACATCTGGATTACATGGGTTCTGGGAAGTTGAACCTTAGGTCCTTAGGCTTTACAATGCAGTACCTTATCCACTAAGCCATCTCTCTAGCCCTTGTCCATTTCCTAGAGGTTGTTTTTCTGATTCATCTGTTTTAGTTGACTTTGTATTGCAGAGTTGTACTTGATCCTGTAATTTGATGTATTGTTATTTTGGATATTAGTTCACAAAAATAGATGCATTGTAAATCTATGGAGGTATCACATTAACTTCCACAGTAGGTCTTAAAAGAATTTTTGTGAATTGGGAATTTTTATCAGTTACTTTCTTTTTTCTCTTTCTTTATTATTATTATTATTTTATTAGAGAGAGAATTGACACACTAGGGCCTCAGCCACTGCCATTGAACTCCAAACAGTTGGACCATCTAGTGGGCATGTACAACCTTACACTTGCCTCATCTTTATGCATCTGGCTTATAGGGGATCTGGAGAGTCAAACATTGGTCCTTAGGCTTCACGGGCGAGCACCTTAACCACTAAGCCATCTCTCTAGCCCTCAGTTACTTTCTTATTCCTGGGATGAAGTATTCAACTAGAAGCAGCTTAAGTGGGAGGAGGTTTAATTTGCTTATAGATTTTGAGGAGAAATTTGATCATGGTGGGGAAGACATGGCAGGCTGGAGTGGTAAGACTCTTGCCAGAATCAGGATGCATATAGAGAGAACACAGGCTGTGGGGCCAGACTATAACACCTTAAGGCCTGCCTCAGTGACACACTTTGCAAGGCTTCACCTCCAAAAATCTCTAAAACCTTCCAAACCTTCCCAGATAGTGCTGCCAGCTGAGGATCCAGAAGCCTTCAAACACATTGACCTACAGCAGACATCTTACATTCAAACCACCACTGACTTTAAGTCTTATAGTTCAACATATTAAGAATTATATATTATTTACATTATTACATATTATTTGAGAGAGACAGAGAGAATGGGCACACTAGGGCCTCTAACCACTGCAGATGAACTCCAGACACATGTGCCACCTTGTGCATCTGACTTACATAGGTCCTCGGGAATCAAACCTGGGTCCTTTGGCTTTGCAGGTAAGCACCTTAACCTCTAAGCCTTCTCTCTACCCCAGGTTTTTAATTTAAAAAAATTTTTAAAATTTATTTGCAAGCAGAAAGAAAATGAGAATGGGTATACCAAGGCCTTTGGGCACTGCAAACGAATTCCATATGCATAAACTATTTTGTGCATCTGGTTTTACATGGATGCTGGGGAATTGAACCCGGGTCATTAGGCTTGCAGGCAAGCTCCTTAACTGCTGAGCTATCTCTCCAGAACAATTATTTTTTACTTAATTTATTTGCATGTGTATGGGCATACCAGAGCCTCTTACTGTGCAAACAAATGCAAGACACTTGGACCACTTTTTGTGTCCCACTTACATTGGTGGCTTGGTATTGAACCCACTTTGGAATGTTTTGCAGGCAAGCACCTTTAATTGCAGAGCCATTTTCCCAGCCCCAATTTGTATAGTTTTTGATATGTGTTCTAAGTATCATAAAGAGAATTTACTTTTCCCAATTATTGAATTTACTTCTCATGAAATGATCTAGAAACCAAATTTAGCTTAAAAAAATAAAGGGGTGAGTCTATTCTTTTAGTTAATGAAGGTATTTGATGCCATATATAGGAGCCATAAGTTTGTCGATCTTGTCTACCTCACTCTTGAACTTCTGGACTTCAGTAACAAATTTTCATCAAAACTTATTTATTTTATTTTATTTTTGTTTATTTTTACTTATTTGAGAGTGACAGAGAGAGAAAGAGGCAGATAGAGAGAGAATGGGCATGCCAGGGCCTCCAGCCACTGCAAACCGATGCGTGCACCCCCCTTGTGCATCTGGCTAACGTGAGTCCTGGAGAATCAAGCCTTGAACCAGGGTCCTCAGGTTTCAAAGGCAAGCATTTAACCGCTAAGCCATCTCTCCAGCCCAAGACTTATTTCGTTATTGACAGATTAGTATACTATTGGAATTTATCCTGAGACAGAATTCCTAATAGCCTAGTCACATATTTAAGCAAAAATAAATCATGATTTGCTATATAATAGGCAAGCTCTGCCACTAGGTCCTTTTATCCAAAAATGTATGAAAACATGTCAGTTAACCACGGGTGTGTGTGTGTGTGTGTGTGTGTTTTCATATGCATGTGGAGGCATCAGAGTTTGACATACTCACAATTGCACTCAGCCTTTTTTTTTTTTTTTTTTTGGTTTATAAAGGTAGGGTCTCTAGCTCAGGCTGACCTGGAATTCACTATTTAGTTTCAGGGTAGCCTCAAACTCATGGCAACTTTCCTACCTCTGCTTCCTGAGTGCTGGGATTAAAGACGTGCACCACCACACTCAGCCTTATTTTTGATTACTCACTGAACCTGGAACTCACAGATTCAGCTAGGCTAGCTTGTCAGCAAGCCTGAGATCTTCCTGTCTTCTCAGCATTGGGATTACAGGCACATGTCCAACTTTTACGAGGGTTCTGAAGATCTGAACTTAGATTTCATGCTTGCATGGTAAGACACTTTAGCAAGTGAGCCATCTCCACAGCTCCTTGGGCAGCTTTTAATAATAAAAATAAAGAAATAAGTTCTACACTAAATATGATTTCTTACTTAGGCATCACATGGAACATGAAAAAGACTAATGTGCTGTACATTTTGTACAGTATTATAGGTAGGTTACAGAGCACTAGCACTATTACTGACTCTTGAAATTCTTAAATTGGTCCTTTGAGTTCATATGTGGTTATTTTTACATCTAATAAAATTGTAAGCATAAGTTGTCCCCTACTAAGAGCATATTATCATTAATGGTGAAATTAGGACGAAAACATTGCATTCCAACTTCTATTCAGTGCCCTTTTTTCTCACCTGACAGCTCATAGTTACATATATAATTTCTAAAGGAGGCAAACAGTGGATACTGATGGATTTAGAGAATAACAAAGCAAGAAAAATAAGTAGGAACAAGACTTTGAGCTGGATAGAAGAAATAGAGACTCTAAATTTATTAGACTGTTATTGTGCATCTAGCTCATATATTTATACAAGTGTCAGTTTTGTAAAGTAACTTGGGGAACTATAATATAATAGGTCTTAATAATCACAAACACAAACTCTATAAATAAATAAAGCTGCTTTATATCTTCTTTCATCTCCCTGCTCACAGATGACATATGCATTTTGTATTTCTTAAAGTGAGGAGATTGGAAAGGGTGATAAATATGATGCCAAAGGTATTTCAAAGATGAAAGGATTTAGAGTGCAAGACTTAGAGGTTATTACTTACTGCCAAGTTTGGAAAGAATAATAGTCATAGTCCAAAGGAATGGTTTATAACCCAACCAGATTTTTTAATTTTTTTTTAAAATATATTATTTATTTATGAAAGAGAGAAAGAAGCAGAGAGAGACAGAATGGGCACTCCAGGGCCTCTAGCCACTACAAAAGAACTCCAGACATATGTGTATCTGGCTTACATGGGTTCTGGAAAATCGAACCTGGGTCCTTAGGCTTCTCTGGCAAATGCCTTAACTGCTAAGCCATCACTCCAGCCCCCCCCCCCAACCAGATTTTAATAAAAACTGAAATTGAAAGCTGGGCGTGGTGGCGCACGCCTTTAATCACAGCACTCGGGAGGCAGAGGTAGGAGGATCGCCATGAGTTCAAGGCCACCCTAAGATGACAGAGTTAATTCCAGGTCAGCCTGGACCAGAGTAAGACCCTACCAAAAAGCCAAAAAAAAACAAAAAAAAAACTGAAATTGAGCATGAAGTTTGAATGTTAAGAGTTGTTGAACATATAAGATTTTGAAACTTACATATATCACTCACCTCAGTGAGTGTACTATAATAAAATTGTTACCATTTTATCCAAGCTGGGTGATGAAGTGTTTGCCTGTTGATGGTATAGTATGTCTTGCTGTTGAAAGCTGCTTTTCAGTCTTGAGCACAAGACAATTTCCTTGCCATGCATAGATGCTTCTGCTGAGTTAAAATATGACCCTGCCATGCTGCCTTTGAGTCCCTGTTGCACCTTCACACAGCCATGGGGGTCAAGCTGCACTGGGGCCACTTGCCTGTTGCAGGTGGCCCCTTTAACTGTGAGCTACATCATGAAAATGAATAAGTAAATAAATATGACCCTGAATCTGTTTTTAATTTTTATTTCTTTTTGCTCTTTAAATTTTCTTAACTTTTTGGTTTTTTGTTTGTTTGTTTGTTTATTTGGTTGGGTTTTTTGGTTTTTCAAGATAGGGTCTTACTCTAACCTAGGTTGACCTGGAATTCACTATGTAGGCTCAGGGTGGCCTCAAACTCATGGCGATCCTCCTATCTCTGCCTCCCGAGCTGGAATTAAAGGTGTGTACCACCACACCCAGCTTAACTTTTATTTTTAAAAAAGATATTTTTATAGTGCCGGGACTCAAACCCAAGGCCTTTCTCATGTTAGACAAGATCCCTACCACAAAAGCATTATTGTCAATCACTAAATATTTTCTAATTCTGAAGGTAATTTAAGATTTCAGTCTTCTATTGGAGTATGAGAAGTAGCTCAGTAGATAAAGCATTTGTTGTGCAAGTATGTGTACCTGAGTTCAGATCCCCAGAACCCACATTTAAAAAAAAGTCCAGGGCTGGAGAGATGGCTCAGGAATTAAGGTGCTTGCCTGCAAAGCCTAACAACCTAGGTTCTGTTCCTCAGTACCCAGGTAAAGCCAGATGCACAAAGTGGCACACATATCAGGAGTTTGTTTGCAGTGACTGGAAGCTGTGGCATGCCTATTCATTCTCTCTCTCCCCTGTTTCTCTCTGCTTTGAAATAAATAAACAAAATAAATAAATAAATAAAATCCAGATGATATAGCACAAACAAGAAGGGGAGGTAGAGACAAGACAATCATCTGGAAGTTCATGAGCTAGCTAGTGTGCCTTACGTAGCAGTAGACAACCAGAAACCCTGCCTCAAACAAGGTGAAAGGCCAAGACCCACTTAAAAGTTGTCCTCTGACCTCCACACATGTGCCATGACACACACAAGCACACACGAAATACCCCCCCCAAAAAAAAAAAATGCCAGGCATGATGGCACACACCTTTAATCCCAGCACTCATGAGGCAGAGGTAGGAGGATTGCCGTGAGTTCAAGGCCACCCTGAGACTCCATAGTGAATTCCAGGTTAGCCTGGGCTAGAGTGAGACCCTACCTCAAAAAACCAAAATCAAACAAACAAAAAATACCAAAACAAAAAACTATTACTTTTAGCTAGGTATGGTAGGTCATACCTATAGTTCCAACAATTGGGAGGATGAGGCAGGGGAATCAAGAGTTTGAGACCATGGGCTGGAGAGATGGCTTAGCGGTTAAGCGCTTGCCTGTGAAGCCTAAGGACCCCGGTTCAAGGCTCGGTTCCCCAGGTCCTACGTTAGCCAGATGCACAAGGGGGTGCACGCGTCTGGAGTTCGTTTGCAGAGGCTGGAAGCCCTGGCTCGCCCATTCTCTCTCTCTGTGTCTGTCGCTCTCAAATAAATAAATAAAAAATTTAAAAAAAAAAGAGTTTGAGACCAGCCCAGGCTACATAGGGGAATTCTAGACCAGGGTTACAAAAGGAAACTATTTCAACAAAACAAAACCAACCAGCAAGCTAAACAAGTCTCTTAATTTTATCTTTGCTCACTTTTTTTTTTTTTTTTTTAATGGTTAGGAAAACGAGTAGTACTAATGAAGAAATTTCCTCTGGATGGAGAGAAGATAGGCAGAGAAGCAGCATTATTTATTGTTCCATCAGTTGTCAAAGGTAATCTGAATTTATTATACAGATTTTATGTGTTTTTAGATACTAATTGGAAGTCTGCAGAAGAACTTAAAACTGTGCATTTATAGTTTCTTTTGTAATACTGTTGGAAATTGTATTTTTTTAAAAAATTTTATTAGCATTTTCCATGATTATTAAAAAAATCCCATGTTAATTCCCCCGTCCCCCCACACTTTCTCTTTTGAAATTCCATTCTCCATCATATTAACAGAAATCGTATTTTTAAATTAATAGAAAAAAATATATCAAAAATGTCTTGATTTCAAAATAATAGGCTTCTTGGCTAATGAATAATATTTTGCTTTTTTAAATTAAAACAGAGAAGTTAAGAGGAAAGGAATACTAAAGAAAGTAAAAGTGCCGGATGTGGTGGTGCACGCCTTTAATCCCAGCACTTGGGAGGCAGAGGTAGGAGGATCATCGTGAGTTCGAGGCCACCCTGAGACTTCATAGTGAATTCCAGGTCAGCTTGAGCTAGAGTGAGACCCTACCTGGAAAAAAAAAAAAAACACTTGAGCTAGGCGTGGTGGCGCACACCTTTAATCCCAGCACTTGGACGTAGGAGGATCACTGTGAGTTTGAGGCCACCCTGAGACCACATAGCGAATTCTAGGTCAGCCTGTGCTAGAGTGCAACCTTACCTCAAAAAAAAAAAAAAAAAAAAAAACCTCTTGAGAATCAGTACCAACCCTCATTTTGTGACTTTGGGTAAATCACTGTTTTAAGCTTTAGCCTTTATTTATAAATAGAGACAATATTGTTACCTGCTCTCACTTGTTTCATTACTACAGAAAGAATTCATTGATGTATTGTTAAATGACTTTGGAAACTATAAAATAATGGCTTCATGTAATGCAATAATAATTCTGCTAAAATATTAATGACCAGCCAAGCCTGTTTTATAATACTTAGCATGTGTTTTATTAGCCAGCTATGGATATAGTTTCCTAAGCATTGCTGAGCTTAAAAATTCATCTTTTTTTATTTTTTAGTTTTTAGGTTTTTGGATTTTGTAGGTAGGATCTCACTTTAGCCCAGGCCGACCTGGAATGCACTGTATAGTCCCAGAGTGGCATCGAACTCATGGCGATCCTCCTACCTCTGTCTCCAAGTGGTAGGATTAAAGGTGTGTACCACCATGCCAGCCAAAAGTTCATCATTTTAAATGGCATTGGAAATATCAATAAATTTACATTAAAGCTGGGTGTTATAGTGCACACCTTTAATCCCTGCAATAGGGAGACAGAGATAGGAAAATCACTGTGAATTCAAGGTCAGCCTGAGACTACGTAGTGAATTCCAGGTCAGCCGGGTCTAAAGCAAAATCCTATTTTGAATAATCAAAAAAAGAAAAAAAATTTACAACATTGTTGCAGAAGAGACAGAGGAAACAATTTATATAATCTTTCAAGATTGTAAATGCCACATCCATCTAGACAGAGTCACAGAACCAGCCATCACTTGAATTCAGGCCATCTAAGTCCAAATCTAGAACAATTTCCATTATATTTAGCAGGTTTTAAAAAATATGCTACATATTTTAATGAACGTGCATTTTAAGCCATCATATAATAGCATAATTCTTCATTTTTCTTTTTCAGATAATACTAAATATACCTATACTCCAGGATGTCCAATTTTTTACTGTTTACAAGATATTATGAGAGTCTGTAGTGAATCCAGTACACACTTTGCAACACTTACAGCAAGGATGTTGATAGCCTTGGATAAGTAAGAAATGCTATTAAAATTAATTAATCAAATACTTACAACTAAAATTAGTCTAATGTTGCTTTTGGAAAAAGTAATGAATATAATGTATATATTAAGAAATGGTAAATTTTTGTTGTAATGATGAGAAAAAAAACAAAATAAGGCTGTCTTGTCTACTCACATTATGCAAATTTTATCTTTCCAAATAATAAGAACTATCCTGGCATAATAATTAAGATTCTTGAGCTGAGGAAGTGGCTAAGCTGTTAAGGCATTTGCCTGTGAAGCCTAAGGACCCTGGTTCAATTCCCCAGGACCCATGTAAGCTAGATGCACAGAGGAGCGCATGCTTCTGGAGTTTGTTTGCAATAGCTGGAGGCCCTGATGCACCCATTGTCTCTTTCTCTCTATCTGCCTCTTCCCCTTTCTTTTTCTCTATCTCTCAAATAAATAAATAATAAGATATTTTAAAAATTTATTTAAAAATTTTAAAGAATTAAAACCAGGAGTGGTAGTGCACGCCTTTAATCTCAGCACTTGGGAGGCAGAGATAGGAGGATCACCGTGAATTTGAGACCACCCTGAGATTACATAGTGAATTCCAGGTTAGCCGGGACTAGAGTGAAACCCTACCTTGGGAAATAAATAAATAAAATAAAATAAAACTTAAAAAGAGTTAATATTCTTCTGTTCTAAATTTAGATATAGTATTACTCTTATCAGTGAACAAGTTGTATTTTTTGAAAGGAGTTTTTATGATTATGATGGCATCTACATGTTTTAGAAAAATTGTTTGCTATGTTCATAGACAACTTTCTTATGGACAACTTTTATACTTAAAACCAAAATTATAAAAAATTGAGTGTGATATTAGAGGGTATCACATATCATAGTTAGAAGTGGTCTGCCTTTTCCATCTGCACTTTTGAACAGATACTTCTACCTCTTTTCCTCTTTTGCCAGGTGGTTAGATGAACGTCATGCACAGTCTCATTTTATTCCAGCTTTATTCCGACCTTCTCCACTTGAGCGGATAAAAACTAATGTCATAAACCCTGCATATGCTACAGAATCAGGTCAGACAGAAAATTCACTACATATGGGCTACAGTGCATTAGAAATAAAGAGTAAAATGTTAGCCCTAGAGAAAGCAGATACCTGTATTTACAACCCACTGTTTGGATCAGATCTTCAGTATACAAATCGGGTAAGAGTTGAATTTTATATATAATTTCAAGAAACTTTTCAAGTCTAAGTTTTGCCAGAGAAATATGCATCTATTGGTAATTATAAAATTAAAATAGGGCTGGAGAGATGGTTTAGCAGTTAAGGTGCTTGCTTGTGAAGCCTAAGGACCCATGTTCGATCTCTGTCCAGATCCCACGTGAGCCAGATGCACAAAGGTGAGGCAAGCACAAGGTTGTACTTGTATACTAGGTAGTGAAAGTATCTGGAGTTGGACTGCAGTGACTGAGGCCCTGCCATGCCAATTGTTTATCTCGTTAAAAAAATTGAAATAATATCCATGCTATATTTATAGATATAAAAGTCAAACATTTAGAGCTCTTAGTTTTTGTTTTTGGTTTTTTTTTTTCATTTTGTTTCCTTTTTCTAGGTAGATAAAGTGGTAATAAATCCGTACTTTGGTCTAGGAGCTCCTGACTACTCAAAAATCCAAATCCCCAAACAGGAAAAATGGCAGAGAAGCATGAGCAGTGTCATGGAAGACAAGTACTATTTCAGTTTTATTCCATTTTGCTTTTCTTAAAATGTATTTTTAACTTAATGTTAAAAAGTTGTTTAATACTCTGAGTGTGTCTCTAAGGGGAGAACATTCCCAGTCAGGTTTGCCTGAGGCAGAAAGACCCACCCTGAAGATATTGACACCACCCCATGGAATGAGATCCCCAATGGAATAAATAGGAGAAAACTGAGCACCAAAAAAACAAAGTTGTTTACAATTACATATGCAGGCTGGAAAAATGGCTTAGTGGTTAAGGCATATACCTGCAAAGTCTAAAGACCCGGGTTCGATTCTCCAGGTCCCACGTAAGCCAGATGCACAAGGTGGCACATGCGTCTGGAGTTCATTTTCAGTCGCTAGACACCCTGGTGCACCCATTCTTTCTCTCTCTCCCTCTCCCTTTCTCTGTCTCTAAGAATAAATAAATACAAATAAAGTTACACATGCAATAAGCTAGCAGTCTGATCTCTAGCATACACAGCTGCTCAGTGACTGTTTTAATAGATGTATCATGTTTGTTTTTAAATAATGTAAATTTTTTCCAGGCATGGTGGCTCATGCCTTTTATCCCAGCACTCGGGAGGCAGAGGTAGGAGGATCTCCATGAGTTCAAGGCCACTCTGAGACTACATAGTGAATTCCATGTCAACCTGAGCTAGAGTGAGACCCTACTTTGAAAAAACAAAAATAAATAACTTTTCACAATGTTTATATATTTTAATTCTCTTTAATAATTAGAGAACGACAGTGGGTAGATGACTTTCCTCTCCACCGAAGTGCCTGCGAAGGAGATTCAGAATTATTAAGTCGTCTTCTCAATGAGAAATTTTCAGTCAACCAACTAGATAGTGACCACTGGGCGCCCATTCATTATGCATGCTGGTAAATAGATAATTTATTCTTTTCATTAGAAAAAATCAAATTCGTAGTTGTAAATATTAATGTTTCTTAATCAGAAGATTGTTCTCATTTCAGACAGTTTTTATACAGTTTGTGTTCTGAGCTTTCTCTTTTTGTTACTATGTTGTCTGCTGTATGAGGAAAGTACTGTTAGCCTTCTTAGTCTTTGCCCAGTCTCTCAGGATAGTTAATAACTTGTAAATGTCATTGTTGATCACAAGGTTCCATGTTCACCTTTGCAGCTTCTGTTTTGTATTGTACTAGTTTATTCTTAAGTTGAAATTTGTCAACTGTAGGGTTTGATATTGCATGATGTTTCTTAAAAAAAAAAAATATATATATATATAGATATATATATATGTATATATATGTGTGTGTGTGTGTGGATATATATATATATATATATATCCTCTTAATTCTTCGGGGATATAACAAGCCACCACCCCCTTCTTTATAATCACTGCCTCTATTTATGAGATTGGAAAGAAAGAAGGTTAACTCCACAATTGTTGGATTGACTCTTGCACTCTTTTCTTTTCTCACATAATAATAAAGCCTTCTTCAATTAGAAAGAAGAAGGGCTTCTTTGGAGGGGGATATGAAGTGGGAAAAAGGGAAGGGGGTGAGAGGAGATTATGATCATGGTATATTGTCTTCATGTGTCGAAAATGTCAACAAAAAGTTTAAAAAAAAAAATTTTTTTTTCCCAGGAATGGTCTCATTCTAGCCCAGGCTGACCTGGAACTCACTCTGTAGTCCCAAACTGGCCTTGACCTCACAGTGATCCTCTTACCTTTGCCTCTCGAATGCTGGTATTAAAAGTGTGTGCCACCATGCCTGGCAAAAAAATTATTAAAAACAATGCCTCTTGGGCTGGAGAGATGGATTAGTGGTTAAGGTGCTTGCCTGCAAAGCCTAAGGACCCAGATTCAACTCCCCAAAACCCACGTAAGCCATATGCACAAGGTGGTGTACACATATGGAGTTCAATTGCTGTGGTTAGAGACCCTGACATGCCAGTTTTCTCTCTCTATCTCTGTCTCATAAAAAATAAAAAATAAAAAATAAATGCCTCTTAGCTAGACAGTGTCATCGCAGAAGAATAGCAGTGCTATGCTTATGTCAGAAGACATATCATTTTTCTGTGAGAAAACTGCCTTTGAATTATTTGAAGTCCACTTCCTTAGGTTTTTTTCAACTGTAGTATATTACATCATTTTCTATCTTTTAAATAGCCACAGCATCTTAGCTATGCAACATTGAGCAAAGAACCTTACCTTTCTGCATTTCAATTGACATGCTTGTATGTAAATAGCATGTGCAAAACTGTTGTCTCCAGTACTGCAAAAACTATATAATAAAACAATTAGGCCATTTCTAGAATTATTTCCAACTCAGAATCTTTCTATTTCTCTAGTTTTACTATTTGTAGTAAAGTAGTTAAATAGTTGCTTTTAAAAGTTACCCTAACTTGGGAGGCAGAGGTAGGAGGATTGCCGTGAGTTCAAGGCCACCCTGAGACTACATAATTAATTCCAGGTCAACCTGAGGCAGAGTGAGACCCTACCTCAAAAAAAAAAAAAAAAAAAAGTTATCCTAAGTCATCTTTAGTTGATCTGATAGTTTTTCTACAGATAACCAATAGATAATAGTGGTAGAAACAATACTTAGAACTAAGAAAACATAGGATATACTTCAACTCTCCTTCCCCCAAAAAAGTACAGTATGGAATTATGTAGATGACCAAGCACAAAAGCAGTCAATTTCTGTTTAGAAATTTCCAAATTTTTACTTGGCTATATTATCTTTTTTTAACATCAGAATGTTATTTTCTACTAATAAAATAAAGATAATAATTTCTACTTCTGGTTACATAAAAACAAAAGTATGAATGTCATTTAATGTGCTTTAGAATGTTACCTAGGTTTCAATACCAGTGGTTAGTCCCTAAAAGTTTGACCCTTGGTAAGTTATTTAACATTTGTACAGGTCTGTTTCCATATTTACAAAACGGAGTTTAAAATGGTACTTTGCTTGATATGATATAGTAATCACTCAATAGATGTTGGTTTTTATAAATAAATATAATTGGGGTATTAGGATAGCTCAGTGGTAAGACATGTTTAACATATGAAAGGATCTGGTTCAAGCCCAACACACACAAATAAAATGAAAAAGAAGGGGATAAGGGAGGGAAAGAAAATGAATAAAAAAGAAGGAACATAATTGTTAAAGATTTTGATGTGTAAGTGTAAATTTTAATAATCGTTCATAAAATTTATTAGTAAGAATACTAAAAAAGGAAACTTTTTTTTTCCTGTGATAAGACTAATTTCCTGTCATCTAAAAATAGTGATCAAATTCAATACCCCAGGAGTAGTGTGGATATATCCTTTGATTGATGAGAAGTTGAATAAAAAATGATTTGGGTGGTGTGTGGTGGTGTACATCTAGCACTTGGGAAGCAGAGGCAGGAGAATCACTGCAAATTTGAAGCCAGCCTGATCTACATAGCAAGTTTAGGCCAGAAGAGCTGCATAGTGTGATCCTCTCTCAAAAGAAAAGAAAATATATAAGTATTTAGTGGAAAAAAAGTAAATTACTTTGGAAATGTACTCTTATTCACTAGTTGGCACAAAAACCGGGGAGAGGACACGACTATTTAAAACTACAGTTTGGTCCTTTTTCTTAATCCCAGGTAGCCTTTTGAACTTGCAATATTTCTGCCTGTTCCTCCCAAATGCTGGCCTTATAGGCATGCACAATTATGCCTGGTTTTATCTTTGTAAAGCTTAGACAGTATGTTTGTCCTTCTTAAATTATTTATTTTATTTATTTGAGAGAGAGAGAAGAAGAGGCAGATAGAGAATAGGCACACCAGGGCCTCTAGCCACTGCAAACAAACTTCCAGGAGCATGTGCCACCTTGTGCATCCAGCTTATATGGGTACTGGGGCATCAAAGCTGGGTCCTTCAGCTTCAGAGGCAAGTGCCATAACCATTAAACCATGTTTCTAGCCCAGTGTTTTATCTTTCTTAATCTCATCTTCTAAATTTTTAAATTTAAAATAGGGCTGGAGATACAGTCCAGTGGTTAAAGGCACTTGCATGCAAAGCCTACTGGCCCAAGTTCAATTTTGTACCCATGTAAAGCCAGTTGTGCAAAGTAGTACATGTTTCTGGTGTTCGTTTGCAGTGGCAAGACACCCTGGTGCACCCATTTAGTCTCATTCATTCATTGTCTTTTCCTCTCTCCATCCCCTTCTCTCCCTGTCTGCTTACAAATTAAAACATAAAATATTTAGCCAGGCTTAGTGGTGCACACCTTTAATCCTGGCACTCAGGAGGCTGAGTTGGGAAGGCCTGCTGTTAGTACAAGGCCAGCCTTGAGATACAGAGTGAGTTCCAGGTCAGCCTGGGCTAGAGTGACACCCTACCTTGAACAAAACAAAACAAAACAAAACAAACAAACAAAAAAAATTTCTTTGAGTAGATCAATAATTCTCAAACTTTCAGTACTCCTTTTCTTTTTAGAAGTTACAGAATCCCAAAGAGCTTATTTTCTTGGAATCAATATAATATTATCACTTATCACATTAGAAATAAAAGCTGAAATGTTTAAAAGAACATTTTTCAAGATAGACTGATACGGGACTAGAGAGATGGCTTAGCAGTTAAGGTGTTTGCTTGCAAAACCAAAGGAGCTCAGTTCGATTCCCTAGGAACCATGTAAGCCAGATGCACAAGGTGGCACATGCATCTGGAGTTCATCTACAGTGGCTGGAGGCCCTTGCGTTCCCATTCTCTTTCTCCCCCTCCCCCTCTATTGATGTCTGCCTCTTCTCCTCTCTCATTCTTTCAAATAAATAAATAAATAGTTTTTTAAAAAAATAGACAGGGCTGGAGAGATGGCTTAGCAGATAAGCGCTTGCCTAAGGTCCCAGGTTTGAGGCTTGATTCCCCAGGACCCACATTAGCCAGATGCACAAGGGGGGGGACACATGTCTGGAGTTTGTTTTCAGCGGCTGGAGGCCCTGGTGTGCCCATTCTCTGTCTCCATCTGCCTTTCTTTCTCTGCTTTTCTCAAATAAATAAGTAAAAATAAACAACAAAAAATTAAAAATAGACTAATGCTGTGATCTCCTCTCTTCTCCAATATTTTTTTTCTGAGGTAGGGTTTCACTCTAGACCAGGCTAACCTGGAATTCACTATGTAGTCTCAGGTGGCCTCGAACTCATACCAATCTTCCTACTTCTTCCTCCCGAGGGCTGGGATTAAAGGTATATACCATCATGCCTGGCTTTCTCCAGTCTTTTGTTAGAATTAATTGTATTGATTTTAAACATCTGAAGTGCCTTAACTTGCTGGTAGTTACCCTAAAGTTTTACTTAAATGTAACAGCATTATCCACTGTGTTTTTTTTTTAATACCTTAATTTGTAATTCTGAATGTTTTATTGGAACAGGAGGGAGGCAGATAATGACTGGGAATTGAGCCCGAGTCACATGATCGTAAATGTATTTGTGACATCATCTAAGACTTGGATTTTTAAAAATTATTATATTTACCATGGAAAATGCTAATACATTTTTTAAAAAAATTATTGTATTTAGTTATTTATTTGAGAGAGAGAATGGATGCACCAGGGCCTCTAGCCACTGCAAACAAATTCCAGACACATGAGCCATCTTGATGTCTTTGTACATGGGTACTGAGGAATTGAACCTGTGTTCTTAGGCTTCGCAGGCAAGTGCCTTAACTGCTGAGCCATCTCTCCAGCCCTAAAATTTGGACTTTTAGACATTTGAAATGATTTTTCTTTTCTAGGTAATAAAGTTGGTTTTTTTTTCCTAGGTATGGCAAAGTTGAGGCCACTCGAATATTATTAGAGAAAGGAAAGTGCAATCCAAACCTTTTAAATGGACAGCTTAGCTCTCCTCTTCATTTTGCTGCTGGTGGAGGCCATGCTGACATAGTAGAGATTCTCCTCAACCATCCAGAGATTGACAGAGTAAGTCACTTACTGCTTCTATATGTTCAACAGTGACTGATAAGTATGACATAAAAGTATTTAATTATACACTTGAAAGTACAGTTGTTCAATAAAAATAAATTTCACTTTAATAAATGAGAAATATTTAGAGATGAGGTATGCTTTCAACCATGATAAAGGATACTTTTAATATAAATTTTAGCCACTTTTAGGTACACATTTTATGGCATTAAGTACATTCATGTTATTGTGTAATCATTACTTCTATCTACCTCTAGAAATACATAAAAGTTGTTTTACATTGTATGATCTCTATAATGTCTTTACTGTTGTTTTATGTTGAAACTGGATCTCATGCTAACCCACACTGGCCTGGAATTCACTCTCTAGTCCAGCCTGGACTTGAACTCAATATGATCCGCCTGCCTCAGCCTCACCAGTGCTGGAGTTAAAGGTATGAGCCACCATAGCCAGCTACTTTATAATGTCTTTAAAAAGGGAAAGTATTTATCCATTTTCTAGAATTTGTAATAACAAGTATTTAATAAAAGGGAAAATAAACCAGTACAAAATCCTTGTTATCAGTTTTTTAGTGTTTTGAATCTTTTTGTTTGTTTGTTTTTGTTTTTCAAGGTAGGGTCTCACTCTAGCCCAGGCTGACCTGAAATTCACTATGTCGTCTCATGGTGATCCTCCTACCTCTGCCTCCCGAGGGCTGGGATTAAACGTGTACACCACCACGCCCAATATTTTGAATCTTTTATCTTTGGTATTTCTTCTTTAAGTACAGTAAATACTAAATATGGTTAATATTTACTTAACTCTTTGACAAGAGAATTTTTTATGAAACTGATTGAAGGACATTTTCCTTTAGAACACCATATATTTATAATGTCACTTTTCCTTCCCCATATCTAGCACATAACAGACCAACAAGGAAGATCCCCATTAAATATTTGTGAAGAAAACAAACAAAACAACTGGGAAGAAGCAGCAAAATTATTGAAAGAAGCCTTTACTAAACCAGTAAGAATTACCTTCATAAACACAGCCAAGTACTATATTTAAGCTGATAGCTAAATTAGGAATCTATGGGAAGGATTCATGGGTGGGTAGCTCCATTACTACTATAAAACCTGATTACTAGAGTTTATATGTATTGAATTGGTCATCCCAAACATTTGGTCATTTATCCTTTCATAACAAAGTGAAACTTGAGAAAATAAAACATTCAAGGTATTCAAAATTAATGTAATTTCAAGGCTATACAAATTGCTTAGTGGTAGAATACATGTTTACTATGTGAAAGGCCCTTGGTTCAATCCCCTTTATCTAAATAAATCAGTTTCCAGTATAATCTTAATATAATAAAATCTTTTTTTTTTTTTTTTTAATTTTTTTTTTGTTGTTGTTCATTTTTATTTATTGAGAGTGACACAGAGAGAGAGAGGGAGAGAGGTAGAGAGAGAGAGAGAGAGAATGGGCACGCCAGGGCTTCTAGCCACTGCAAACGAACTCCAGACGCGTGCGCCCCCTTGTGCATCTGGCTAACGTGGGACCTGGGGAACCGAGCCTCGAACCGGGGTCCTTAGGCTTCACAGGCAAGCGCTTAACCGCTAGGCCATCTCTCCAGCCCTATAATAAAATCTTATATAACACATTAACATTGGGGATATGCTCTGAAAACCATCACATTAAATGGTTTTGTTATTATGCAAACATCATGGAGTATATTTTTAGTAATATGGTTTGTATCGCCCTACTGCATACCTCATTTACATGGTATACATCATCATCTATATGGATTGACCTAAATATTAAGTGTTGTATGATTGCACTTGATGTGTTGATTATGGATCATTTTAATTCTGTTCCTTGAAGTACATCCCTCTACTTTGGCCCCTTGAACAATATTTTAACAGCTGTTAAAAGAATGTTGCATTAAAATAAATTAAGTTAAAATTAGCAGTGACATAAGATAGAAAGCAATTAATTGTAAGAACCTGAGTTAAACCTAAAAGTTACAGTGATGTTATAACTTTTTTGAGACAAGCCCAGCAGACTATTCTTATTTTTTTTTTAATGCAAGAGAGCAAGAATGAGAGAGTGAAAATTGATTTGCCAGGGCCTCCAGCCACGGTAATTGAACTCCAGATGTGTGCACCACTTAGTGCATATATATGAACTTGCACGCTTGCATCACCTTTCTATGTCTGGCGTACATGTGACCTGGAGAGTCAAATATGAGTCCTTAGGCTATGCAGGCACAAGCCTTAACCACTAAGCCAACTCTCCAGCCCACTATAACTTTTATTAATTAAAAAATTATGGCTAGAGCTGGGTATGGTGGCACACAGCATTAATCCTAGCATGCTGGAAGCAGAGGTAGGAGGATCATTTTGGCTTTGAGGCCAGCCTGAGTCTACATAGTGAATTCCAAGTCAACCTGTGCTAGAACAAGACCCTACCTTAAAAAACCAAAAATAAAATGAAATAAAAAATTATTGCTGAAGAGATGGGCTCAGCTATTAAGGTACTTGCCTGCAAAACCTAAGGACCTGGGTTCAATTCCCAGTACCCATATAAAGCCAGTTGCACAAGGTGATACATGTGTCTGGAGTTCTTTGGCAGTGGCTAGAGGCCCTGGTGAGCCCTTCTCTCCCCTTCCCCCTCTGTCCTCCATTCCTCCCTCCCTCCCCACCCCCTCTCTGCCTCTTTCTTAAATAAATTTATTTGGGAGCACCAACTGTTTTCCTTAACAAAAGAAAAATCAGGGCTTGAGAGGTGGCTTAGTGGTTAAGTGCTTGCCTGTGAAGCCTAAGGACCCCAGTTCAAGGCTCATTTCCCCAGGACCCACGTTAGACAGACAGATACACAAGGGGAAGCATGCATCTGCATCTGGAGTTCATTTGCAGTGGCTGGAGGCCCTAGTGTACCCATATTTTCTCTCTCTCTCTGCCTCTTTCTTTCTCTGTCTGTTACTCTCAAATAAATAAATAAAAAGAAAAAATCAGGACTGGAGAGATGGCTTAACGGTTAAAGGGCTTGACTGCAAAGCCTAAGGACCCAGGTTTGATTCTCCAGGCCCCATGTAAGCCAGATGCACAAAGTGGTGCATGCTTTTGGAGTTCGTTTGTAGTGGCTAGAGGCCCTGACGTGCACATTCTCTCTGTCTCTCTCCTCTGTATTTCTCTCTGCTTGCAAATAAACAAATACAAAAAAGAGGAAAAGAAAAATCATTTGAGAATGCCACTGTTGTCTAGGATTTTTTTTTTCTGGAAGGGCAGAAAGAAATTAGGTCAAAGTTCATTGTTTCTCAACTTTTACTTTCTAAGTCTTTCACTGTAGACTTATATTAGTATAAATTAATAATAGTACACATTTTTTCAGTATGATCTGTGGCCTACTAGGTTCATGAGGTTCTCAGATTTAATTACCAAGTTCATAATCCCTGTGGCATTTAAATTGTGTATGAAGCAGGGTGTGGTGGTGCATGCCTTTAATCCCGCACTTGTGAACAGAGTTAGGAGGATCATTGTGAGTTCAAGGCTAGTCTGGGCTACAGACTGAGTTCTTGGTAAGCCTGGGCTAGCATAAGATCTTACCTTGGGGGATAGGGGAACTGTATGAAAAAATGAAAGATCCTCCTAGAAGAATTTGACATTCAATATTCTTTTAAAACCATTTTCTTTACTTCCCAAAGTTTTTTGACTGTGGAACTTTTATGAGAACATAACTTAGAAAATGAAAATAATAGAAGAAAAGTATTTTTTTAAGAAATCATCAATATGTTTTCATTTTAAGCAATTTTCTGATAGTTCTCATATTAGAAATCTATACAGTAAGCTGGGCGTGGTGGTGCACGCCTTTAATCCCAGCACTTGGGAGGCAGAGGTAGGAGGATTGCCATGAGTTCAAGGCCACCCTGAGATGACAGAGTTAATTCCAGGTCAGCCTGGACCAGAGTGAGACCCTACCTCGAAAAACAAAAAAAACAAAAAATAAAAAAGAAATCTATACAGTAAAGGAGATGAACTTGAGCATAAGTATCTTGTTGGGTTGTGATATATAATTTTTAGACCTGTTACATGATTTGTCATTTTTGTCCTAGTATGAAAAAGTTCGAATTTATAGAATGGATGGATCATATCGTTCTGTTGAACTGAAGCATGGAAATAATACCACAGTGCAGCAAATAATGGAAGGAATGCGTCTCTCTCAAGAAACTCAGCAATATTTCACTATTTGGATCTGTTCAGAAAATCTTAGTAAGAAAGTTTTTGTTGCTGTTTAAATTTCATTTATTTTTTTTTAAGTTTTTTTTTTAATTTTATTTATTTATTTATTTGAGAGTGACAGACACAGAGAGAAAGACAGTTAGAGGGAGAGAGAGAATGGGCGCGCCAGGGCTTCCAGCCACTGCAAACGAACTCCAGATGCGTGCGCCCCCTTGTGCATCTGGCTAATGTGGGACCTGGAGAACCGGGCCTAAAACCGGGGTCCTTAGGCTTCACAGGCAAGCGTT
The DNA here is from genome assembly GCF_020740685.1 of Jaculus jaculus. Lineage (NCBI taxonomy): Eukaryota > Metazoa > Chordata > Mammalia > Rodentia > Dipodidae > Jaculus > Jaculus jaculus. The sequence goes on along the minus strand of NC_059111.1, from coordinate 61,264,013 downwards.
TAACCGCTAAGCCATCTCTCCAGCCCAATTTCATTTATTTTTAGGAGTGGGTTGGTAAATTTAGTGTGATATTTCTTGTTGCGTCTTAAATTTTTTTTATATATATTTTATTATTTATTTATTTGAGAGAGAAAGACACATGGGGAGAGAGAGAATTGGGTGTGCCAGGGCCTTCAGCCACTGCAAAAGAACTCCAGACACATGTGCCACCTTGAGCATCTGGCTTACATGGGTCCTGGGGAATCAAATCAGGTCCTTTGGCTTTGCAGGCAAACACCTTAACCACTTAGTCACTTCCCCAGCCTGCATCTTAAATTTTAGATAATATTTTATATATATCATTAGTATTCAAATTACTGAAATAGGTAAACCTGTAGACCCTCATTCTTTCTTCATTCCAAGCATTTTGTAAATTAAAGTTTTCTTTTGCCAATCCATTTGACTTGAATGCCATTAAATACAGCATTCTTACTAATTGTCTGTATTTTTAGTGTTCATCTCAAAGTAATTGAAATGTTCTTTTCTTTAATGTTATCTATTAATCCTCACCCCCCCTTTTTAAAAATTTCAACGTAATATTATTTTAGATTAGTTCTTCCAGACTTATTGTAAAGACTTGAATACCCTGGTTTCTCTTCAGATCGTCCAATTCTTTAACCTTTTTGAAGGACTTAATTTATTGGTATGGTTAGTTGTCTGATAGTTTATCTTTAGCATTGAATTTTATACTATTTTATATTTAAATAAGGTCTAATGGAATTAACAATTTCAGATACATTTGTTAATTTTATTTAAGAATTATCCTCAGTCTCTTCCCCCTTTGTCCCCCTCCCTGTCCAATACTGGACATCAAACCAAGGTTTCACAAATGCTAAGCAAGTGCTCTACTACTGATTTACATCCCAGTCCCACAAAGTATTCTTTATTGTTTTGTTTTTGTTTAGTGACAGGACCTAATGGAACCCCAGCTGGTTTCAGACATTGTATTTAGCCAAGAATAACCTTGAATTTATGTTCCTTTTGCCTCCACTCCCCGCTCCCAAATGTTAGAATTATAGGCTGCTCTACCATAGCCAGGCTCCAAGATGTATTATAATTATTATTATTATTATTATTATTATTATTTAAAAACTTTGTGTGGATACATCATGTGTTAGTATCATCATTTCCCTCCTCCTTGCCCCCACTCCACTGAGGGCCCTCCTTAGTGGGATTGCTGGTATTCACCATGGAGTTGCGGGTTATGAGTTTTGAGAACAGTAGTCAGTCATGGTGGGGATGTGGGGGGTAATACCTCTGGATATTCCCTCCCACCCCATGGCTCTTACATTCTTTTTGCTCCCTCTTCTGCAAAATTCCCTGAGCCTTATTGGGTGTGCTTAAGTCTACTTTACTGTTGAGCTCTCAGAAGCTTCTGGATTTCTGCTTTGGTGCATGTTGAGTATTGTTAGTGTCTGTCTCCAGGTTGCCAGGCTCACCATGGAAGCAGCACTCTTGCTCATCTCACCAATTCCTCTGTGGTCTCACCTGACTCTAGCTGCTGTGCTAGGGGTGATTCGACAACGAGTCAGCTGTCTATTCCTGTCTTGTTGATAGATTTTGGTTGTCCTTGGTTCTTGCTGTTTTCTGAAAAAGAAAGATTCTCCACTGGAATGTGAGATCAGGATAGGTTAAAGGGAATGTGCATATTTAATTTAGAGAGAATTTCTTAGATATAGCCTCACTTTTGGCCAAAGACTAGTGGGTGCTTCTCATTAGAATCCATAATCTTTTTTTCTTTATTATTATTTTTTTTCGAGGTAGGGTCAGTCTCTAGCCCAGACTGACCTAGAACTCACTCTGTCCCAGGCTGGCCTCCAATTCACAATAATCTTTTAGCAAGCTTGGTGGCACACGCCTTTGATCCCAGCACTTGGGAGGCTGAGGTAGGAGGATCACTGTGAGTCCAAGGCCACCCTGAGACTACATAGTGAACCAGCCTGGAGCAAGACAATACCCTGAAAAATTAAAAAACAAACAAACAAACAAAAATATCACAGTAATCTTCCTACCTCTGCCTCCTGAATGTTGGGATTAAAGGTGTATACCACCACACCTAGCTCCTGGTTATAGTCTTTATTCAAACAGTTTTTTTTAAACTATTTATTAATTAATTTATTTATTTGAGAGAGAGGAAGAAAGAGGCGGAGAGGATGAGAATGGGTACCCCAGGAGGTCCAGCCACTGCAAATGAACTCCAGATGATCTTGTGCCACCTTGTGCATCTGGCTTACGTGTGTGCTAAGACTCAAACCTGGTCCTTAGGCTTTCACAGGCAAGCACTTTAACCACTAAACCATCTTTCCAGCCAGTGGTTATAGTCTTAAAAACAAGCATTAGTCTGCAAATTGGGCAGCAATCATCATTAAACATTGATTTAAATTTAGACGCTAAATTCTATCTATTCAGTACTTAAGCACAGATTAGTTACTGTTACATTTCTACGCATTGATATAATTTATTTGTTTTACAGTATCATTTATAAAAGGAAAGCTGTTTTTCAGGCCTTCAGCTCAAGCCTTATCATAAACCTTTGCAACATGTTCGTGACTGGCCAGAAATTCTTGCTGAGTTGACTAATTTGGATCCCCAAAGAGAAACACCACAGCTTTTTCTAAGAAGAGATGTGAGACTTCCTTTAGAAGTTGAAAAAAAGGTGTGTCAGAAAATCTTATATATAGTTATTTAAATGCATATAATCTATTGGGGCCCCCTTGTGGCTAGTAGGGGCAGAAATTGTGTTGCCCCTCTACTAGTAATGTTTACTTCTGTTTTTTTGTTCAATCCTTATATCCCTGTCAAAACTGATCAGTTTATATATAGTTATTTAAATGCATATAATCTATTGGGGCCCCTTTGTGGGTAGTAGGGGTAGAAATTATGTTGTTCCTCTACTAGGGGAGTTTACTTGTTTTGTTTGTTTGTTTTGTTTTTAATGGTAATAAAGTGAAAGTTTTATTTCATTTTTTTAAATTTCTTTATTAATTAGTTTTGTATTCAGCAAATACAGTCAGTTTGGTGCCGTTATTAGGCTCATCCATTACCTACCCCCTTCCCTTGGCCCCTCTTTGTTGAGGTATATGGGTCGTGCATTGTGGAGTTAGCCCACAGTTAGTGGTACAATAAATGTCTCTGCATATCATGACCCAACATGTGGCTCTGACATTCTTTCTGGCCCCTCTGCCCCAAAATTTCCCTGAGCCATGTTGGGTTCATTTTTGGTCTGCTTTGGTGATGGGGTATTGGGGGCCTCTGAGGCTCTGGCTCTCTGATTTGGTAGGAGTTGATTTTTCTCTGTGTTGATCTCCTTCCCCCTTGTGCTGGTATCCGGTTCACCAGGAAAAGAGCACCCTTGCTTGTTTCACCAATTTTTCTTAGTTTCAGCCAGGGCCCTTTTAAGGTATGATGGGGTGGCTCTCTCTTTAGGATCTACATCTATCTGAAAAAGAAAAGCAGATTTTCCAATGGAGAATAAGTTAGCACCAGGACAAATGAGATAATCCTTACTTTTTTTATAGAGAATTTAATAGGTATAGGCCCTCTTGTAGCCCATGATTGATGGTAGCTTGATAATGGAGAGTGGGCTCATGTTTGGATATGGTTCTGACTTGTTTCCCAGCTCCAGCTACCACTGAGGGGATCAGTTAGCCAAATCAAGAACAGTTGGTTCCCCACCATGGCTGTGTGCCACTATTGCACTTGTGTGGGCATCATGACAGGTTATTTGCTGCTAAGTAGGTAAGACCATGAGTCATTTCCCCAAGTCGCCCATGTAGTACCTTCTGGCACTAGACATGCTGACTGTTTGGGGACTGACTCTCTTCCAACTTCCAGCCATGCCATTCCATTTTATGTGTCAACCACATAAAGTGTCTTCAACAGTAGGGTCTTACCACTAACCTTTGGTGGGTCATCAAGTACTCTGACAGAAATCTGTCTTTCTTTTAGGAAACCTTGTAGGTCTCTCTGATCAAAAGCTCAATGTGGATGATAGCCACATGCTGGTACTGGGAGTTACAGGTCAGTGCCCACTAAGGAAAGGAGGAAAAAGATAACTAATATACAAGAGCTAGAGAAGAGAGGGGGGGGAGGGCAGGAAGCTGTAGAAGATTAAGGTTAGTCTTTATCATACCCTTTCCAGTGTCTTGTGGTTCACGTGTTCCCTCTAAGGGCCTGGTGAAAGTTGAGCCATTTAGTCTGCCTTTTAGGAAGTAGAATTTTATGGTACCATTGCCGTTTGGGTCTAGATTTGTGTTTCCCATCCCTCTGCTGCCCTCCCCTCCCTCCCCACCCATCTTAGTGTCTAGTCTATGAGATGCTTGCTGGGTATGTAAGGTATCTTGGGTAGATTCAGGTTAGGTGTTGTAGATGAGTGAGACTATGTGGCACTTTTTTTTTTCTGTGATTGGGTAAGTTCACTGAGAATGATCTGTTCCAGGTTCAACCATTTTTCCTCAAATTTCATTGTGTCATTTTTTTCTTACTGCTGAATAGAAATCCATTGTGTAGATATACCACATCTTAGTTATCCATTCTTTTAGTGATGGACATCTGGGTTGATTCCAGCTCTTGGCTATTACAAATTGAGCCGCTACAAACATGGTTGAGCAAATCTCTCTGGCCTGTGGTTTGAAGGTTTTAGGGTAGATGCCCAGTAAGGGAATAACTGGGTCTGTTGGTATCCCTATAGTCAGCTTTTTCAGGAGCCTTCATATTGCTTTCCAAAGTGGTTGTACCATCCTGCATTCCCACCAACAGTGGATGAGTGTTCCTACTTCTCCACATCCTCACCAGCATTTATTTTCATTTGATTTTTTTAATGTTTGCTATCCTTATTGGGGTAAGGTGGAATCTCATAGTTGTTTTAATTTGCATTCCTGATGATTAGGGATGATGAAGATTTTCTTAAGTGTGTGTTTGCCATTTGTATTTCTTCTCTGTGAACTGCCTGTTCATCTCTTTGCCCCATTTTGTGAGTGGGGTGTTTGACTTCTTACTGTTTAAATTTTTGAGTTCTTTGTAGATTCTAGGAAATAAGACTTACTAAATTCTTCAGTCAGAAAATTAGATATTTTTATCCTGTTTGTAATTCTGAAAAATACGATAATTGGATTTATTAGTTGACTTCATTCTCAATCTATTTTAAAAGTTATTTTCTTTTTTCAGTGTGTGTGTGTGTATGTGCACACATGCGTGTGTTATGTATGTGTACATGCAGATGTACACAACCAATGTTTGTGGGTGCAGAGAAGAACATCAGGTGTCCTCCATCAGTTTTCACCTTATTTCCATAAGACCAAGTTTCTAAGTGAACCTGGAGCTGCTGCCTTTCTGTCAGACTGGCTGACCAGTAAGCCCCAGGAATTCTCTTGTCTCTGCATTGGGGTTACAAGCAGACATGGTCATGCCTGACTCTTTATGTGTGTGCTAGGGATCAAACTCAGGTCTTCATTCAGTCTTCAATAATCTGATTTGGTTAAAATTTTTAAAATACTGTACTGTCCTTTCCTGGTGTAGTGGTGCATGCCTTTAATCCCAGCACCCAGGAGGCAGAGGTAAGAGAATCACTGAGCATTCAAGGCTAGCCTAACACTACAGAGTGAATTCCAGGTCAGCCTGAGCTAGAGTGAGACCCTGCCTTGAAAAACCAAGAAAAAAAATCTTTCTACTCAAATAAAGTTTTAAAAATTGCTTTAGAACAAGGGGATCTTTATTATTTTTAAAGATTTTGTTTTTATTTATTTTTAGAAAGAGTGAAGATGGGCATGTCAGGGCCTCTAGCCACTGCAAACAAACTCCAGATGCATGCACCACCATGTGCATCTGGCTTACGTGGGACCTGGAGAATCAAACCTGGGTTCTTAGGCTTCACAGGCATATACGTGAACTGCTAAGACATCTCTCTAGTCCCCCCACCTTTTTTTTTCAGAGAGTGAGAAAGTATCACAATCCAGACATTTGAGCCACCTAGTGAGCATATGTGCGACCTTGCACTTGCCTCATCTTTATGCATCTGGCTTTTATGTATGATCTGGAGTGTCAAACATGGGTCCTAAGTTTCACAGACAAGCACCTTAACCGCTAAGCCATCTCTCTACCCCAAAACAAGTTTTTTTTTATTAACATTTTCCATGTTTATAAAAAATATCCCATGGTAATACCTTCCCACCCCCACTTTCCCCATTGAAATTCCATTCTCCATCATATCCTCTTCCCATCTCAATCAGTCTCTCTTTTATTTTGATGTCATGATCTTTTCCTCCTCTTATGATGGTCTTGTGTAGGTAGTGTTAGGCACTGTGAGGTCATGGATATCCCGGCCATTTTGTGTCTGGGAGGAGCATGTTGTAAGGGGTCCTACCCTTCCTTTGGCTCTTACGTTCTTTCCACCACCTCTTCCGCATTAGACCCTGAGCCTTGGAAGGTGTGATTGAGATGTTACTCAGTACTCCAGTCACTTCTTTCCAGCACTATGATACGTTCTGAGTCATCCCAAGGTCACTGCCATCTGAAAAGAGAAGATTCTCTATCCAAAGTGAGAGTGGCATTAATATAAGGGTATAAATATTAAGAGAAGTGCTTACTGGGCAGTTTGATAAGCATTGTATATACATTTTTCCAGACATCAGCAGATGTTACACCCCTAGGGCTCATGACTCCCCCTGTTTTAAGTTTCTAGTATCAGGGATGTGTCCCCCCACCCCCTCCATGGAGCGGGCCTCCAGTCCATTTGGAGGGCAGTTGGTTTCCACTATGACAGACTTGCCACTATTGCACCCTTTGGATCATTTGACCTGGCTGGCCAATTATAAGGCTTGCAGTGTCCACTGTTGAGTATCTTCACTGGTGGTATCTCTTTCTCCCATTGAACTACATGTAGAATGTCTTCTTCCAGCTTTCTGTGAGCTGGTCTACATGGAGGAGGTTATCAGCTCAGTTCCAGCAGGATTTCTCAGTGGCCTTGCAGCCCAAGTATGTGGAGTCTTCAGCAATAGGGTCTTACCATCTATTCCTGGTGGGAAACCAAGGGCCTCAGCAATGGCCTGTAGTGTAAAACAAGGTTTTAAAAACTACATCGTGCATCCTGACAGCTAGCCAACAGGGAAGAGGCTTCTAGCTCAGCTCCAATTTGATTACTCAGTGTCCTCAGTGCATACATGTGGTATCTTCAGCAGTAGGTTCTTACCATATAGTTCAGGCAAATAACCAACAGCCTTCTTAATAGCCTCCAGTGTTTTGGGGACATTAGGGTCCTCCCTGAGCAACAACTCACGAGAAGGTATTCATCCCTGCAAGCCCCTTTTTTATGTTCTTTCATGTTCACTGTATATTTATGAAGCATAGAAAATAGTCTAGAAATATAAACATCTAGATTGGCTTATGCCACCAACTGATGAAAAGCTAATAGATAAATCAGGGATAAGTAAACTAGCATGGGCTGATACCCTGACTGCTACCTACTTTCTTTTCTTTTTTGTTGGTTTTCGAGGTAGAGTTTCACTCTAGTCCAGGCTGACCTGGAATTCACTATGTAGTCTCAGAGTGGCCTTGAACTCATAGAGAACCTCATATCTCTGCCTCCCAGTGCTAGGATTAAAGGCATGCGTCACCAAACCCAGCTTTTTTTTTTTTTTAAGGGGGGGGTTGGGGGCCTACCTACTTTCATATAGCCTGCAAACTAAAAATTTTCTTGATGTTTTTAGAAGTCAAAAAGACAATATTTCATGTCATGTAAAAATTTTATGGGATTTAAATTTTAGCATGAACAAAAGTTAGGTTAGAACACTGCCATACCCATTTATTGATGCATTACCAGGTCAGCTTTTATGCTGTGATAACAAGAGCTGAGAAGGTGTAACAGAGATGATGTAGCACATAAAGCCTAGAATATTATTGTCTGTTCCTTAGAAATTTAAGTTTGGGGCTGGAGAGATGGCGTAGTGGTTAAGCGCTTGCCTGTGAAGCCTAAGGACCCCGGTTCGAGGCTCAATTCCCCAGGACCCACGTTAGCCAGATGCACAAGGGGGCGCACGCATCTGGAGTTCGTTTGCAGTGGCTGGAAGCCCTGGCGCGCCCATTCTCTCTCTCCCTCTCTATCTGCCTCTTTCTCTCTCTGTCACTCTCAAATAAATAAATAAAAAATCTTTTTAAAAAAAAAAAAAAGAAATTTAAGTTTGCCAAGTTGTGCTCGAAAATACAACTCACCTATATACAAATATATATGTTTTGCATTTGCTATATTAAATCAAAGTTGTACATTTTTAAAAGGAAATTGTAGCCTAATAACCAAATTATACTTTTTCTTTTAAGATTGAAGACCCACTAGCCATTCTTATTCTTTTTGATGAAGCCAGATATAATTTACTGAAAGGTTTTTATACAGCTCCTGATGCTAAACTGATAACATTGGCAAGCTTACTGTTGCAAATAGTTTATGGAAATTATGAGAGTAAGAAACACAAACAAGGTTTTTTAAAGTAAGTATTTAAAATGATATATAAATTTGTATTGTGTTCAAGATTCTCTTTAACCAATAAAGTTTAAGAATGCTATAAGAAAATTATTATACATTGACAACCAAATATGTTGAGACATGCCTATGATCTCAGTAAGGCTGAGACCAAAGAATCGGGAATTCTAGACCATCCTATTCTAGACCATAGAGACTCCCTATTGCAAAACAAACAAACAGAAAATATTTATACACTGGTTTGAAATTAAATAATATAAAGCATAGAATGAAAGAAAAAAACCTACTATAAAGCATGCTCTTTTTTTTAGTTAGTAAAATATTCTTAAAAGTTTTACTTTCCAGAACTAATTTTCTTATATTTGACTATAGTTTGATTACCTAATCTTTATATTTTTTCTTTAATACATATATCTTTATGTACAAATAAGTTTACTAAAATTCACATAAGTAATAAAAATATATAAGAAGACAGATATATTTAAGAATTTTACCATAAAGACTAGTTTCATGCTCAGTCTTTTATCATATCTATAGTTTGTTTATTGTGGTTTTCAATTTTTAAAAGTATATATGGTTATTGAAAAAGTCATTTCTCTAGACTATCAATGATAAGATTATCAGTACTTTTTATTTACTCTTAAAAACTTTAGAGTTTTGGAATTAAAGTATCTTCAAAACGTTAACTGTCAATTTCTAGTCAGATGTACTTGAGGGGAAAAAAATTGCAAAGTTGTCCTAAACTGTTATAGTAATTATATTGTTACTAATATAATTAAGAGTTATTCTGAAATGACTCTGTGACAAGAAATGAGTGAGAATCTTGAATTTTTTTTTTTTGTTTTAATTTTTATTTTGGAGAACATGGAGATTTTCTAAATAGACTACTGAGGTCATGTTTAAAGAACCCGAGTTTGCTTGAGGAGTTTCTGTTGTTTATGTGTTGGACAAATTGCTTATCAAAAAATAAGAATAACTATGGTGGACAATGTAAATATAACAAGGTGTTTAAATTGATAAAGGAAAATTACCTTCCTTTTGAAAACTGATAACAGTAAATGGTGTGAAGGATTTGTTTATCCTACCAGCAAGAAGTAAAAGTTCATTACAACCAAATGGTGGATGAGGGAAATTCATCGATACAGAGATATTTGAGCTAAAAAAATTGAGCAAGGAAAGATTGGAATTAGAAAATCACTATTTTGTGACCCCCCAAATGAAATAATGGATCTATGATGTTCATTGGTAGAAAATGTTTCAAAAAGACAAACCTCTTCATGATGAGCCTCTTGAGGAAAGTCCACACTACCTACAAAATACACTTGATTTAAAAGTCTAACCTTGATCTGCTCAAGTCTCGAGATCTACCTACCAGTTTTCAGGAATAGACGAATGTGTAAAAACACCACCACCAGGATACAATAAGCAAAATATGTGTTGGAAACTCTACAGGAGTACCTGCTTTCTTCATTGAATAAATTACAGAAACAAAGTAGATTAAAATTTTAAAAGACATTTAAACCAATTGTAGCAAAAGACTTTTTGATTTTTTTTTTTTTTTGAGTTTTTTGAGGTAGGGTCTCACTGTAGCCCAGGCTGACCTGGAATTCACTATGGAGTCTCAGGGTGGCCTTGAACTCATGGCGATCCTCCTACCTCTGCCTCCCAGGTGCTGGGATTAAAGGCGTGCGCCACCATGCCCAGCTTTTTTTTTTTTTTTTTGAAGAGACTTTTTTATTAAGATTCAGATTGAAACAAATTAACTACAAAATATTTTTAAGAAAAAATGAGGAAATTTGTAAATAGTCCTGATTATTGTAAGATAGTAAGGAATTGTTGATTTACTTTAGGCATAGATAATAGTGCTGTGGTTACATTTTTGAAATTTATCTGAGGTATGTACTGAGATATATGGATTAAATGATAAAACTCTAAAAAAATAGTTATAGAGTTTTTTGTTATTTTTAAAGCATATTTTCTAGGTTACATTGTTTTCCTTAAAGCCACTTGTGACAGAATTATTGTATTTAGCTAGCAAAGATAACTTATTTAAAGGATGTTGGTGTGTGCTTACAGTGAAGAAAATCTAAAATCCATTGTACCTATTACTAAACTGAAAAGTAAGGCACCTCACTGGACAAATCGAATACTTCATGAATATAAGGTAAGTTGCTTAACAGAAACAAACAACAAAAAAAACTGTATTGGCTAATTAGTGTCTTGTGAGTGTTATCAGTGGTTTAAACATATAAACATATATAGGTACATTAGATTCATAATACCAAAATTAAAAGTGAATCTTTCAGCTCACAAGTCCTGAAATTGAAAATAGCAAGATCTATTTTTAGTAATATAAAATCTTTTATTTAATATCTTCTATATGCTGAATAATTTGGTAAGGGGCAATAATAAAATTTGAAAGAATATGCTGTCCTTGACCATGAGGCATTTAAAATCTAGTAGAACTGACAAGTAACATAGTTAGATCTTATTTTTAATATTAAGTATTTTTTAAAAAAATACTTGGAGCCAGGCTTGCTGGTGCACGCCTTTAATCCCAGCCCTTGGGGGGCAGAGGTAGGAGGATCGCTGTGAGTTAAAGGCCACTGTAAGCCTACATAGTGAATTCCAGGTCAGCCTGGGCTATAGTGAAACCCTGTATCTGGGGGGGAAAAAAAAAGTACTTGGAGTAAGGTGTCATAATTTCATTCTTCTTTGAAGACAACCTTGAATTTAGAAATTGCTTAGTTGACCTTTATAGATTATCAAAACTCTAACTCTCCTTTTTCATCTCTTTTTATTTATTTATTTAACTCTGTTTTCAGAATCTTAGTACAAGTGAAGGTGTCAGTAAAGAAATGCATCACCTGCAACGCATGTTCTTACAGAACTGTTGGGAAATTCCTACATATGGAGCAGCATTTTTCACAGGACAAATATTTACAAAGGCAAGCCCCAGCAATCATAAAGTCATCCCTGTGTATGTAGGTGTGAATATAAAAGGACTTCATCTCCTCAACATGGAAACAAAGGTAAAGGGAATTTCAGCTGTTGTTTACTATCTGAAATAACAAGACCAGCCTTCATGAAAAATCTAGAAGGGGCATTATATAAAAGACTTTTCATTGCACTTTTATTCTTTGCAAAAGATGAGGGGGAGAAACTAAATGACTTTCAATAAAGGGCTATAACATTAATTATAATGTATTATATATTGGAATGCTGTTTGGCCATAAAACATAATAATAATAATTTGTGAAGAATGATGTATTAACAAAATACATTTAGTAATAAAGGTGCTAAACTGTATGTAGAACACTATTTGTGTAAGGTTGGAAATAATTTTAGTCTTATCTTTACAAAAATACAAATTACTTAATGCATGAATAAAAAATTCATTGATGCCTTTAGAAAAGGTAACCAGGTGGTTGAAAACAAGAGTTGGAAGGGAGACTTTTCATTATATATGTATATGTATATATATGTATATATGTTTAGGCTACTAAAACAAAATAGACTGACTGATTTACAAACAAGTTTATTTATCACAGTTTTAGACATTCTAAATCTGACATCAGGATATCAGCATGATCAGATCTAGTTAGAGCCTTCCTCTGGGCTGCAAGAGTGCTGGGTTTTCGTTATTTATTCCTCACATGGTGGGAAAGTATGGCAGACCATTCTGGGACCCTTCTGAAATGGACCTGATCCCATTCCTGAGGGCTCTACCCTATGACTTTATTACCTACTATATGCTACACATTTTAATACTGTCACATTGAAGATTAGAAATAATTACATAGAGAGGGCTGGAAAGAAGGCTTAGCGATTAAGGCACTTTCCTACAAAGCCTAAGAACCGAGGTTCAATTTCTCAGTACCCATGTAAGCCAAATGCACAAGGTGATGTATGTGTCTGGAGTTTGTTTGTAGGCCATGGTGTACCCATTCTTTCTATCTGCCTCTTTCACTCTCTTGTCTCTCTCTCATTCTCAAATAAATAAATAAAATACTTAGAATTATGTAGTTTTTCTGTGTACTAAACTGTTGAAGCCATATTAAAGAGATGATTTTCTAGCTTTAGTTAAAGAAAAGTAAAGTAAGTTGGGTATGGTAGCTCATGCCTTTAATCCTAGTACTGAAAGTACTGGAAGCTGAAGTAAGAGGATTATCAGGAGTTCAAGGCCAACCTGGTTTGTAGAGTGAATTCCAGGTCAGCCTAGGCTAAAGTGAGATCCTGCTTTACTAGGGTGAGTGGGGGGGAGTAAACAAAGAATTTTGCATTGATTAAAAAGATGAGGTATTTTAAAATATTATGTATATTTACTCATTTCAGTTTGTACCTTGGTAAGGGGCTATTTTAGCATATCCTAGAAAGTTTCATTTTTACAAAATGAATGGAGATAGCTAGTTTTAAACAAAATATTAGCTGCTTCTTATACATAATATATACTCATATGAATTAACTATAGTGCTTCATTTATAATAACCTCACTACAAATACACATGTGAATTATTATCTTTTTGACATATGCTTAGTTTGTTATTTATAGTTAACCTTCTAAGAATTACCATTCATAACAAGTAGTATTCCTAAATATATCTGTTTTGAAGGATAGCATGACTGCTTTCTTTGTATATGTATACACTTTCTTCTCTGTCTACATATATGCATGTATGTGTTGTTTAGGGTAATAAAATGAAAATCACTAATAATTATTTTTTGAAAAGTATTTCAAAATAGTTAGAAAAGAGGAATAGAGTGTGGTGCTGGATGCCTTTAATCCCAGCACTCGGGAGGCAGAGTTAGGAAGATCACCATAAGTTCTAAGCCACCCTGAGACTACAGAGTGAATTATAGGTCAACCTGAGCTAAGTGAAACCCCACTTCAAAAAACAAAAAAAAAAAAGCCAGGCGTGGTAGTGCACGCCTTTAATCCCAGCACTTGGGAGGCAGAGGTAGGAGGATTGTTGTGAGTTCGAGGCCATCCTGAGACTACACAGTAAATCCCAGGTCAGCCTGAGCTCGGGTGAGAGTCTACCTCGAAAAACCAAAAAAAAAAAAAAAAAAGAAAAGAAAAAGAAAAGAGGAATATAAGTCTGCTGATGACGAAGAGATGATAGGGGCTGGGGAGAAGACTCAGTGATGCAGTGCTTGCCTCATAAGTATGATAACATGCTGAGTATGATGGTGTGTGCCTGTAAATCTAGCTTTGGGAAGGCATACATAAGAGGATCCCTGGGCTTGCAACCAACTAGTCTAGCCTAACTGGTGAGGTCTAGGACAATGAGAGACCCTTTCTCAAATAAAATTGGACAGAGTTCTAGCCTTCAAATGCACACATCTTAAAAAAAAAAGAAGCCAGGCATGGTAATGCATGCCTTTCATCCCAGCACTTGGGAGGGAGACAGCTTGAGGCCACTCTGAGACACATAGTGAATTCAAGGTCTGCTTGAGCTAGAGTGAAACCCTACCTCGGGGGGAAAAAAAAAATGAGATGGTGGAGATGGTTCAATGGGTAAAGGACTTGCCACACAAGCATAAGGAACTGAGTTTGGATCCCTAGCACCTAAGTAAATACTGGGTTGTAGCAGTGCAGGCCTGTAATCCTGTGCTATTGAGGTGGAGATCGGCAGATCCCTGAAGCTTGCTAGCTAGTTGGTCTAGCCCAAACAGTGAGCTCTGGTTCTCAATAAGAGGCCCTATTGCAAAAAGCAAGATAAAGAGTGATGAAAGAAGTCTCCCAAATCATCCTCTGGCTTCTATACATCTGTGCATATAGTCACATATGAACATACATGCAGACCACACATACACACACCAAAAAAAATAAAAAGGTACATGGGCTAGGAAAGTGGCTTAGCTGTTAAGGCGTTTGCCTGTGAAGCCTAAGGACCACAGTTCGATTCTCCAGGACCCACATAAGCCAGATGCACAAGGGGCACATGCATCTGGAGATCATTTTCAGTGGCTAGGGGCCCTGGTATGCCCATTCTTTTTCTGTATCTGCCTCCTTCTCTCTTTTTCTCAAACAAATAAATAAATAAAAGTATTTTTAAAACAGATAAAAGTTTAAGATATTTGGTATGCTAATTATCCTTAGTTGATTAGTTAATGTATATATGAAGCAAAACATAACAATGGAACTCATAAATTATTACAAATATTGTTTGTTAATAAAAATGTATTGAACATCCATTTAAATGCAGTATTTTGTTAGGAAAAGGTAAAAAGGGTTCTCTTGAATTTATAAAGAAAATATTACTAATCTTTATAATTATACTTATTTCTATAATAAATATACAATTTTACCTTTTTTTGCACTTTACCATATCTTCTGCTTATAAATAAAACTTTTTTTTAAAGGAGGAGTGAATATGGGCTTTTTGCTACTGCAAACAAAATCCAGATGCATAAGTCACTTTCTGCATCTGGCTTTACTCAGGTACTGGGGAATTGAATCCCAGGTCAACATGCTTTACAAGTGCATGCCCTCTCACTGCTAAAACATCTCCCCAGCCCTAAATGCACATTTTTGTTTGCCTTTTTTTTCTTTGTATTCATTTTTTTTATTAACAACTTCCATGGTTATAAAAAAATATCCCATGGTAATAAACCTCTCCCTTTCCCCTTTAAAACTCCATTCTTCCCATCTCAATCAGTCTCTTTTATTTTGATGTCATGATCTTTTCCTCCTGTTATGATGGTCTTGTGTAGGTAGTGTCAGGCACTGTGAGGTCATGGATATCCAGGCCATTTTGTGTCTGGGGGGAGCACATTGTAAGGAGTCCTACCCTTCCTTTGGCTCTTCCATTCTTTCCGCCACCTCTTCCACAATAGATTCTGAGCCTTGGAAAGTATAATAGAGCTATTGCAGTATGGAGCACTCTGGTCACATCTTTCCAGCACCATGACAATTTTATGTGTTTTTAATAATATGAAATTGCCTATGATCCTGAACCCCACTGCATAAATTTCAGATTTCAAAATATTGCATATAAGCTGGGCATGGTGGTGCACACCTTTAATCCCAGTACTCAGGAGGCAGAAATAGGAGGATTGCCATGAGTTTGAGGCCACCCTGAGACTACACAGTGAATTCCTGGTCATACTGAGCTAGAGTGAGACCCTACCTTGGAAAAAATATATATAGATAGATAGAGATATAGATATATAGATACATAGATATATAGATATATATGCATGCTGCATATATATTCAAAAGAATGATACTGAATATATTAAAACAATTACTTTTAAACTGCAGAAAATGAAATTTGTAGTATACCTCATTATCATCAGAGTCAGTGACAAATGGTCATCCTTAACAAGACCCATTAATCTGACACAAAGAATAGCATTGCTTATAGCAGTCTCTGTATAGCAGGCTATTTGAGGTAAGTATATATGCTTTGAATAGACTCTTAGGGTATTCAAAAACATTATTTTAATGGCTAGGTACACATAGACAGTAAGAGAAAAGTGTTTTTAAATTTTATTTTAATGATTTTTAATTATGTTGCAGGCTTTACTCATCAGTCTTAAGTATGGTTGTTTTATGTGGCAGTTGGGAAATGCTGATACTTGTTTTCAGATCCATAGTATGGAAAATAAAATGAGCTTTATAGTACACACAAAACAGGTAAGTGTTTATAAGTTATTCTGGACATCTATGAACTACAATTTTACTAAAGTTATATCTTTTTAAAATTGTGACATAATTCATTTAACTTCTAAGAAACCTCTAGTATTTGATGAAAATTAAATATTAAGGCCAGGGAAGAAGTGGAAGACCTTTCCTAAGTAAGGGTGATTAAAAACTTAGAATAATTTCTGTCTTAAAACAACTAAGATCTGCTATACATTTCTTTAAACTCAGTTATTCCCTGTCTCTTCTGTCATGGCATGGTAGTTACCCTGCCAGTTCTCTTTTCTTAACAACATCCTATGAGTCACTAGTTGTATTCAAGGTCATTTCTTAAATTGCTTCAAAACCCCTGATTAATTTTTTTTTTTTTTTTTTTTTTTTTTTTTTGGTTTTTCGAAGTAGGGTCTCACTCTAGCCCACGCTGACCTGGAATTCACTATGGAATCTCAGGGTGGCCTCGAACTCATGGCAATCCTTCTACCTCTGCATCCCGAGTGCTGGAATTAAAGGCATGTGCCACCACACCCGGCTCTGAGTAAATTCTTTATACCCAGTTTCTTAACAGGCAATCTCCTCATAAGTCAGTTCCCTTTCAAATAACCAGGAAACTGCGTACTATTACATAAGTCTTTTAAACTTTGTAATGTGTTTCATCTTACTTTGTAGGCTGGTCTTGTGGTAAAGCTGCTAATGAAGCTCAATGGACAATTGATGCCCCCTGAAAGAAATTCATGAAGGGAAAGTCACTGCTATTCAAGACACCACATTTTGTAATGCAGTTTTTCCATGAAAGATTTCTTAACAAGGCATTTTAGTCTCTTGTAATATATGTGCTATTAAATACACTGTACAGAATCTGTACTTTTGTTTGGTGTGTAATATACCAGTTAGTTTTATATGATATGCTCATAAGCTATTCTAATTTTTGAGAGAAACCCATAAAAATATAGGTTGGCAGAATGTGTTATATTAAACAAAATAGTAAGCTTTATAAAAAGTTATTTTTGGAAATGGTAAAGAATTTGGAATGAAATGTGATTGAATTAAAATGTAGCTTTGATTAAACTGTGTGTGTTATTTCAAAATATACAGAAAGTCAACATGATTTGAATAAATGTATTTTCTACTTGGACATGTTACCTAAATTTTTTTTTCTGTAGTATACAACCATTTCTTGTTGCAGTTATCTTCTCATTTCTGGTCAAACACCTAGCCAGAAGCATCTTATGGGAGAAAAGGGTTTATTTTGGCTTACAGTCTTGAGAGGAAGCTTCAGGGTTGTAGGGGAAAGCATGGTATGAACAGAGGTGACATTACCTCTGTCAAAGCAAGTAGAATATAGAAGGAGAATGAGGTGATCTCCGGCAAGGAGAAACTGACTATAACACCTCTAAGTCTGTCCCTAGCAAAGATACACCTCCCAAATTGTCATCAGCTGGGGACCAAGCTTTCAAGAACATAGGTTATTTTTTGGCAGTGGGGAGGGGGCTTTTACTTAATCCATCATATTTCCCAACATGTTGGGTTTTTTTTTTAAATTCTTAGTTAAATAGTACATCTAACACCAGATGTGGTGGCACATGCCTTTAATCTCGGCACTGGAGAGGCTGAGATAGGAGGATTGCTGTGAGTTCAGGGCCAGCCTGAGACTAATTAATGAATTTCATGTCAGCCTGGGCTAGAATGAGACCCTAGCTAAAAAAAAAAAAAAAAAAAAAAGTATACCTAGAAGTATACCTAGAACAAGGGTAGTGACTAAGTATTGTTTCTGAGTTCCTTGAATCATGCTTACCTTAGTGATAATTTCCAAAGCTCACTCTAAACAAGTACATTCATTCATTAGAAGTAGAAAGGACTGAGAATATTTTTGATGTTCCCCCGCCCTCCCTGCGAGGTAGGGTCTCAATGTAGCTCAGGCTGACCTGGAATTCAGTATGTAGTTTAGGGGGCCTCAAACTCTTGGAGAACTTCTGTCTCCCTGGTGCTAGGCTTAAAGGCATGTGCCACCATGCCCAGCTACTTTTTTAAAGTCCCAGATATTGTAAATGTAAGGTTTGGGATTGACTAAAACCACACAAACCACTCTGAGACAAAGATGGAAGCTTTTATTCAGGAAAAACGTGAACTGCTAGGACTGGCTCACAAGAGAGGAGCACAGCCAACCTGAGTTTTTATGTAGTGGGCTTTATAGAGCTTTTCCAGTTGGGGGAAGGTGAGGAAGGAGAAAGAATTTGTTAAGTTGAATAGAAAAAAGTTTCTTTTAGAGATCATTACATTAACCATTTAAAATAGCTAGGGTGTGACTCCAGAACATTGACCAGGTGACTTAAGAGATAAGGGGGCAGGAAACCATGACCTGGGGCATTGTTAGGCAAGGAAGGATAATGGCTGGGTGGTTTCTTGAGGGATGTGGATAATCCACCATTCTGCTGTACTTTATGACTCCATCTTGGGAGCCCATCCTGACCTAACATTCCAGCTTTTAGTTAATGATAGGGACAGTAGCCTCTCTTTCTGTAGTGTCTTTGTGCTGACCGTAGGGGGCAATAAGTTCTTACTGGAGAGGCTGGATAATGTGGTCGATGGGTCTCCCTTCAGGGCAGGTGATGAGGATGTTCCTTAGTGGCTAGAGGCTGGTAGGAGATAGAGGAGAGACAGGTCAGTAAAAGTTGGTTGAATTTTTGGTGGGTGAATCAGTCCACCTGAATTTGGATGCATCTCAGAAGTCAGGGGACCAGGACAAGGAGCAATAATAGCCCAGATATTGGCCTCAGGAGTAGCAAAAGCTAGGGCCAGACCATCCCAAAGATGTTCCATGACCCAGAGGGAGCTGGATTTTGTACCTGAAGCTAGTTTGTTTGTTTGTTTTTAATTTTGAACTCTACCTTGCCTGATTGGTTAACGTAGTAACAGCATTCCTCATTTTTTTAAAAAAAAGGCAGCTCCCTCCTTTGTCGGCTGACAAGAGGTCTAGGGCTCGGTCATTCTGTAACACAACTGAGGCCGGAGAGCTAAGTTGTTCCTATAGCAGTCATAGAGCCTCAGTGGACCCCTGGACTGCAATGCTGAGTTCTGTAGAAAGTCTTTCATAAGAGATTAGGGTATGGCTCAGGCTTCCTACAGCCAGTCCTGTGGCAGCCATAGAGGCTGTCAGGCTTACCCTTATCATCACAGGCAGGTGAACAGCTCTTTTGTAATGATGAGCCCACTGAAGAAGGACTGCCGGCTCTCCATCTGTGTACATGGTGCGGCTAGGTACCAAAGTGACGGGTGCAAGGGCTCGTGTGGGTTCTCAGAGAGATGCAAGTATACAGCATGGAGTCATACCAAAAATAAATTCCCTTAGATAAGGTGTGGTTTTTAACAATAGAGTTATTCCTGAAAGCTCCCAACGGGCATTACGAGATGTCCTTAGGCAGCAATCAAGGCAGTTCAGAAGAGAAAGTGGGGTAGGGAGCTTGGAGAGAGGACGTCAGAAACAGGGAGTGTCTGAAGCAGAGGTGACATTGAGCAGGGGGACTGCAGTCATGAGGGGCCACTCAAGGGAAGCACACAGGAAGCAACAGTGTGATTGTTAAGACTGAGTTGATTGAGGAGGGAGAGAGAAGGATTAAGGATGGACATCCAAGGGGTGGGGGAGAAGGTTAGATCACACAGATCCTCCTGGAGCTTGCATGAGCCTGTTTGATGTGTATAATAGTCTAGATATGGGCATTTGGGGCGATCTTAGGGCATTTTGAATGGATCTAAGTATTTCTATTCAGCCCCCATAGCGAGAGGCCATAGTGTATTGGGTTGCCACCCCTACCGTCTCATCTGCCCACTTTTAGTCCCATGGGTCTGTGATAGAAAAAAAAAAACTGTGAGTAGCCCCTGAGATTTGAGCTACAGTGGTTGGATGACATAGGATTTAGTTGGGTGGAAATAGTAGTACTGACAGGGTGGTGAAATCAATAGTGAGCACCTGCCAACAGTGCTAGTATAGTGCGCTGTTACAACGTGGTCCTGAGCGAAGCAGAGACCTCTCATACTATCCCTGTAATGAGCTGGCTTCAGGGCACTCACAAGGGACATCTATTATAGAGAAGTTGAGGGAGATGGGCTTTGCACACCCCATGATAGGACAGAAGGAAGAATTAAGGAGCTTGTTTGCCTTGTCAACAGCTATGAAATCAAAAGACCAGGCACAGGGGGGGGAAGGAGGGATGAGCACTCAGAAGCCAGGGATAGAGGGCTTGGGGCAAGAGAGAGGAGGCAGACAGGCTTCAGTGTCAAGAGGAACATTCTGGGATTGGGGAAAGAGTAGGAACATGAGAGTTTAAGTTGGAGAGGGCCTGTTGGGGTGAACTTATCCCTGGATGAGGTAGGGTAGGAAGGAGGTGGCTTGACTCTCTTGAGCTGTGATAGGTGGATCCAGTTGGGGATGTCGTGAAACTTTGCGGCTGTGGGGGTGGTTAGCATCACCAGATGAGGTCCAGTCCAGAGTGGCTTGAGACCCTGTGGGCAAGACTGCTTAAGGAAGTCTTGATCTCCAGGGTTAAGTGAGAGAGTTGTGACTCCCTCTAAAGATTGGGGAATAAGGCAGTTAGCATGTTCCCAGAGAAAGTTCCAGATAAAGTGAAAGTTGGTAAGTACCCATGGAGAGGAGTTTCTGGTAGTGGAGGACGGTTGTTTAACAGAAAGGGGTGTCCACACACGAGTTAAAAAGGGCTAAGGAAGGAGGGGGCCCGAGGAATAGCTCTGAATCTGGCTAAGGCAAGTGGGAGGAGCTGGGGCAAGGACAGGTGAAGTTCAGAAGTCAGTTTAGACAGGTGAGTTTTGAGAATGGCATTTGCTCTTTCCACTTTGCCTGAGGACTGAGGCCTGTATGGAATATGAAGTTTTCAATCTGTTCCCAGGGCTTTGAATACCTCCTGGGTTACCTTGGAAATGAAGGCTGGTCCATTGTCTTATTGAATGGTAAGGGGAAGGCCAAAGCAGGGCAGAATGGATTCAAGAATGTAAGAGGAGACTATATTTGCAGTTTCCCCAGTCATAGGAAAAGCTTCAACCCACCCTAAGAAAGTATCCACCATAGTGAGAAGGTATTTAGTCTTTTTGTGAGGAGGCATGTGAGTAAAAGCTATCTGCTAGTCCACCCTGAAGGCCCTGTTTTGGTGGGGTTTGAAAGAAGGAGGGAGACGGACTCCCCATTGTGGAGAAACCTATTATTTCTCACTTGCTTCAGCTAGCCTCTTTCACCCCACTCATTCCCTTTGCAAAACTCTGATCTTGCCTGTTATCAAACCTGATGGGACCTACTGCTTAGTCCAAGACTTATGCCTAATCAATGCTGCTTTTATGCCCATTCATGCAGTAGTCCCCAACCCCTATACTCTCCTCTCTCACATCCCCTCCTCCACGACTCATTTTTTAGTTCTTGACCTCAAAGATGCTACCTTCTCCATCCCCCTACACCCTGATTCCTACAATCTCTGCTTTCACCTGAGAAGACCCCAACACTCATATTGCTTCTCAACTCACCTGGACTGCCCTTCCCCAGGGTTTTAGAGACAGCCCCCACCTATTTGGTCAAGTTCTCTCCACTGACCCTTTGTTCCTGGATCTGTCACCCAACACACTTTTACAATATGTAGATGATCTTTTGCTCTGCTCACCCTCTCTTTCTCTATCTAAACTACATACCAACAAATTTCTTAACTTTCAGGAGCCTGTGCAGCCTCTCTTCGACCTCGGGAACTGCAGCTGCTCTTTGACCTCTTGACACAGAGGCAATTAACGTGAGGTGGGCAGCAGGCACAGAGGCCTTATCATGCGGCCTAGAAGAAGCAGGCACCAGACACAGAGACATAAATTATCGTATGGCCCTGGTGAAGCTGACTTTAGGCATATAGGCATTGCCAAGAAAGTTTTTTGTTTTTTTTTTTTCGAGGTAGGGTCTCACTCTGGTCCAGGCTGACCTGGAATTAACTCTGTCATCTCAAGGTGACCTCAAACTCATGGCAATCCTCCTACCTCTCCTCCCAAGTGCTGGGATTAAAGGCGTGCGCCACCACGCCCGGCTCAAGAAAGTTTTTTTATTCTGTATATAAGCTGTGTCTGCCTGAATAAACCTGAGCCTTGATCAGTACTTGTCTTGGCTCTATTCCTTGTGTTCTTGTCTCAGATCCATTCCCACTCCCTCCTTCAGGTTCTGTTTCAACTCTTATGCTGCAGGCCAGCACAGCGTGGTGCCCGGAACAGGGACCTGAATACCAGGGACTTCAGTGAGGAATGCCAACATCAACTCAGGATCCGTGGAAGAAAGAAAAACTAAGAAAGAAAAACTAAAAAGAGGACTGTTGTCGCCCACTCAGTCTTCTGGAATAAGGTAAATTGACGCAATTATGGGACAAGCTGTAGTAAAAGATATTTTAAAAGCACAAGGAATTGGTATTGCATCAAGTTCTTTAAGCAAATTTTTTGATTTCGTTAATAAAATGAGCCCTTAGTTTATAGAGCAAGGAAATGTTGATTCAGATGCTTGGGAGAAAGTAGGGAAAGAATTAAATGTCTTTTTACAAGCTCACAGTACTAATAAGGTTCCAGTAATTGCTGTTTCCTTATGGTCTTTGGATTTAGGTACAAAAGATAGTTTAGTGAAGCAAATATTAGATCACACTCAAGATGTCATTTAAGAAATTAGAAATCAAAGTTCTGAAAAAGGGACACCTGTAACTCACAAGGAATTGAAAAGACATTACAATCCTTACAAGTTTCTAAGGAAGATAGTGACAAGGAAGAGGAGGAATTAGAGCCAGAAGAAGCAGCAGAATTAGAGGCAGAGGCCGCTAATTATCATGCAGATTAGGACCCACCATGTCCCTCCACCTCCATGCCCTCCACACAACTATATGTAGCAGAATTAAAAAATGAGGTGGCACATGTTCTCCTGTGGATCCTAGCTACAGATGATTGGGCTTCTGCGTGAGAAGGAAAATACTTAATAGCAGAGGCCAGTAAGTTAAAAAGGAGATATAAAGGGAAGAGAAAGGAAGGGAGGAGGGTACTTAATAGGTTGGTATTGTATATATGTAAGTACAATGATTGAGATGGGGAGGTAATATGATGGAGAATGGAATTTCAAAGGGGAAAGTGTCGGGGGTGGGGGAGGAAGGGAATTACCATGGGATTTTTTTTATAATCATGAAAAATGTTGATAAAAATTAAAAAATAAAATAAAATAAAACATGCCATTAAAAAAAAATGAGGTGGCAGCCTTAAAGGAGAGAATAAACCTGGAGAAAGAAAAAAGAAAGTTAAAAGATGAGTTAGATAGTATTACTAAGAAGCCTTCTGAAATTGTCCACATATCTTCATTGCATCCTACTCAGCCTGTTTTTAATTGCTCCCCCTTAGAAAAGGTGATACAGAAAGTCATGGAAGAAGGTGATGAGGAAGCGCGAGCTTTCCCATTGGCTTATCCAGTAACTGAATTTCAACAGGGTAATCAAATGATGAGGCAATATACTTCCTTTAATTTTAAGAATTAAAAACAGCTTATGCACAATATGGACCTACATCACCATACACTATGTCAGTTATAGAGCAGGGCAGGACAGGGAAAGTTCTTACAGCAGATGATTGGAAATCTCTAGGCAAAGCTTGTTTATCAGGAGGATTTGTTCTTTTTGTTTGTGTGGTGTGTATGTGTTTGTGTGTGTTCATTGTGCTTGCTAATTATGTTGTGTTTATAACTGTTTGTAACTAAAGAGATGAGATGGACACAGGTATTAATAGCCTATAAGAAAGATGGTTAGTGATGGGGTGAGATGAATTGATTGAAGGAACTGGGAAGGAATTTTTCAATGATGGGACATAGAGTGCTTGTTAAAAGTGCCTTTTGAACCCAGCGTGGTGGCACACACCTTTAATCCCAGCACTTGGGAGGCAGAGGTAGGAAGGCCACTCTGAGACGACAGAGTGAATTCCAGGTCAGCCTGGACTAATGTGAGACCCTACCTCGAAAAAAAAATTTAAAAAAAAGCCTTTTGAGTGGTACCTAGATCAGAATGTTAAAGTATGTAAATAAAGGTGTGTGTGGATGTAAATTAAAAAAAAAAAAAAAGAGAGAGATAAATTTTCAGGCTAAACCTAAACACCATGCCTAAAGTTAGAGGTTTTTAAACGATTTACAAACTCTTTAAAAAAAAAAAAACTAATTTTGAGGCTAAAATATGTTGGAAGCCGGGTGTGGTGGCACCCGCCTTTAATCCCAGCACTTGGGAGGCAGAGGTAGGAGGATCGCTGTGAGTTCGAGGCCACCCTGAGACTCCATAGTGAATTCCAGGTCAGCCTGGGCTAGAGTGAAACCTTACCTCGAAAAAAAAAAAAAAAAAAAAAAAGTTGGGATAGCTTGCTTAAGCTTTATCAAATTTAAGTCATGGGTAAAACATAAAATTATTTTACCTTAATAAAAATTTCTGTGGCACATGAAATCAATAGCTATCAAGTTCAAACCAAAATCACTGGTTGTCAAATAATGTTTTTTTCCTTCAAAAAGATTTATCAAGGGTTATATTTATATTTAGCTAGCTGTTTTGGCTCAGAAAAGACCAGATTCTACTCTATTTTATGTAAAGTAACTGTCTCAATTTTGGCATCTTAAGTCCGGTGCTTATAGCAAAATTAACTCTTAAGATATATTCCCTACTTTAGGGTACAGCCTCATGCTCAAACAATGGTCCTCACCTAAAAATATATATATATTCAAACTCCATGGTTCTGTTTCCAATGTTCTCTGGGTAATTTGTACCCACACAGGTATCTAAACTAATCAAAGATGTTTTCACATAGGTGCTAAGACCTTATACTGTCTTACTTGTCCTTTTCTGATAATTTCTAGGTTAATTAGTTAAGTTTGTAATCAACTGGTACTGTTTTCAAGACTGGTATCAGGTTTTGCCTATATTTATAAATATTAGATATTTAAAATATGAGAAGTGTCTACTTTCTATACCTCATATATAAGGCTTATGCTGTCATAGTACAACTAAAATTTTAAAGATAGGACAAAATGATTTTAGAAGCCCTTGTGCCATTCTTTAAGTCTATTTCAGTAATTAAATGTGCTCTATATGTACACACATCCAGGCTGGTGTAAATTCCTTTCTAAGTGTGTTAATCACCTACATAGAAGCCAAAGCCAATTGGAATGACTGGAGTAAAAAGTGTCAATATTTTGGCCTGTGCTCCCATGTCATGAGGCCACTGGAGATGATGGGACACTTCTACACTGGCCTCCTGGTAAGTCACCTGTCTTACTGAGCAGGGAGGATATGGAGACCCAAACAAAATTGGTGTACAATGTAAAACAGAAGAGTCACAATTGAGGAGCAATCAGTCCTCCTGACTTCCCAAAGAAGGGAAAACTACTTGGCCAGTATGGCCCTGACTCATCCTCACAGGCAAAAGACACCAGTAAGCTATGGGGCTACTCCTGTGTACCTAAAGTTTCTTTGGAGAATCATTAATGACCTCCAAAATGAATCCTTAATTAACTTTTGGCTATCTGCATGGTCTTAAACACTCAGAGAGAAATGCATAACCAAAGATAAAAAATACCTTAAATATATGAATGGCCTATTAAGTAACACAAGAGCTTTCTAAGAGGGGAAACAAATAAACATTGAGACATCTTTCCCCCATAGTGCTAATTCTATAATAAAGAAAAACAACTATAGATGTTCAAAGGGTTATTTTCAAATCTAAAATATGTAAAAAAGTTCTGAGACCAAAAAAATATATTTGTACAGCCTTTAATGGCACCCAATAGCTTTTGATTATCAGGATTAAATGTTGTGTATATGTTTCTGATAACTCTGCTAACATCTCATCTGTTTTACAAGCCATGTTGAATACTACTGTGCCATTTAATGAACATTCCTGAAGGAAAATCTCAGCCAGCTCATCCTCAGATGGTCCTGAGATGATCCAAGCCTGTCTACCCGAATTCCCTCGACCTCCAAAAAGACCATTTTGCTGTGTGCTCACTTCTCATTAACTCCTTACTTTTATTCTTTCTCCCCAATGTTCTCTTTCAAGACTATCTTCCTACACTCTGGGGTCCATTAAAATAGTTCCCGTCTCTGGGAGAGACTCTCTAACTGCAACAAGTTCCCACTTCATGTCCCATTCAGCAGGAAATAGTAAATGATCTGATGTCTTTGACCCAGTCCCCTAAAGCAGTTAGAGTGTCTTCTCATGACAGGGAGAAATAAGAGAGGATTAGATCTACTCTTCCTATAACAAGGAGGACTATGCCAAGCCCTGGGAGAGCAATGTTGCTTTTATATCAAAAATTTGGGTATCATTAGAGATAGCTTAGCCATGGTCCAGGATATACAAGTGCAGGATTTAAGCACTTTTGTTCTTCTTTTAATATTGAGCATGTTACTGGAATTCCTTATAACCCCCAAGGGCAAGGTATCATTGAACTAGCAAATGGAACATTTAAAATCTGGTTAAAAAAACTAAAAAGGGGGAAATGACACAGGGATCAGTAACAAAATGGTTAAATCATACTTTATTTATTTTAAATTTTTTTAACTTTCGGATGCAAAAGGGTTTTCTGCTGCTGACTGTTTTTGGCATGCACAAACCAAGACTAATTATGCTAAAGTAATGTGGAAAGATCCATCGACTAACAAATGGAGTAGACCCAACCCTGTATTAATATGGGGACGAGGATCTGTTTGTACTTTTTCATAGAAAGAAAATTGAGCCAGATGGTTGCCAGAACGTTTGGTCCGGTATGCAGGCCACAAGATCAAACAAGAGGACACTGCTGATCCTGATGATATAGTATCATCTACATCTTGCTTACAGTGAAGTCTACTGGACTGTCCTCAGGACTGTGGTGATCAGACAATGGACATCAGCAAACTTAATGTGTGGAAGATTGCTGCTGCTATGGGAGGTATCAAGGTTATATCTGACAGCAATAATTCAAATAGTCTTCCAAAGGAAACTTTTATGGCCTGCATTACACCACCTTATTCCCTGATGTTATGAAATATAAATATTACTTGGTATCACAGGTCTGAAGGAATGTTTAATGTTACCTATGATAATTGTAGTCTGTCCAATTGTATTTTTCATGATTCTGAAACTGTAATGATTGTCAAACAACCTGCATTTGTTAAGATTCCTGTTAATCTTTCAAAGCCTTGGTATTCTGAAAAGGGTATTCAAATTCTAGAGGAGGTCAAAAATAGTTTAAATAGACAAAAGAGAATAGTAGGTTTAATTATTGCTGGGATTGTTGCATTTATTACATTATTAGCTTCTATTACTACTGCTGCTGTTGCTCTTACACAAGAAGTTCATACTGCACACTTTGTCAATAATCTAGTTAAGAACGTTTCTGTTGCTTTGGGAACTCAAGTAGCCATAGACAATTAGTTAGAAGAAAAAATAGATGTTTTGTTTGATGTGGTGACCTATTTAGGAGAGCAAATTCAAAGAATGAAGATTAGAGCTCAATTGGAATGCCATGCAGATTACCAATGGATCTGCATCACCTCTAAAATTTACAATGCTAGTTATGAAGATTGGGTAAAGGTCAAAATGCACTTGGAAGGAATTTGTCACCATGATAACATTTCGTTAGATTTGGTTAGTTTACATTCAGAAATTCTAGCCATACAGAAAAGTCATCTTGATTTTGACACCACTAAGGCTGTTAATGATTTACTTACTGCAATTAAGTCTGTGTTGCCTGGTTGGGATTCTCTAAGTTCCTGGATAGGCAGCTTTGCAGCTGTTGGAGATTGCCTTCTGCTTCTCCTATGCCTATTGCCTATTTTCTTCAAGTGTCTAATAAAGTCTATTGTAGATGTTTGCACAGAGGTCTGAGCTATGCACTATAGAACATATCCTTGGCTCTCTCAGACTTTATCCTAATTCTCCCTGAATTTTATCTGGCTGGTAGCCAGAGACAGGGAAGATCAGGGAAGGAGGCATTCAACCTAAGACAGGACATGTATTGAAGGATAATACGTTAGTCCAATGACGGGTAAGGATTTTCTTCTGCTTCCGACAACCTAAGACAGGCACAGTCGCTTCTTTTAATAAATAACGAAGGGGGAGATGTCGGGAGCTGCAGCCTTTCTTCAACCTTGGGAACTGCAGCTGCTCTTTGACCTCTTGACACAGAGGCAATTAACGTGAGGTGGGCACCAGGCACAGGGGCCCTATTGTGCGGCCTAGAAGAAGCAGGTGCCAGACACAGAGACATAAATTATCGTATGGCCCTGGTGAAGCTGACTTTAGGCATATAGGCATTGTCAAGAAAGTTTTTTATTCTGTATATAAGCTTGTGTCTGCCTGAATAAACCTGAGCCTTGAACTTGTCTTGGCTCCATTCCTTGTGTTCTTGTCTCAGATCCATTCCCACTCCCTCCTTCAGGTTCTGTTTTGACTCTTGTGCTGCAGGCTGGCACACTTAACTTTCTTAGATCTAAGGGATGAGCCCCCCCCCAAAAAAAAAAACTTAACTTTCTTTTTTTAATTTATTTGTTTATTTTATTTATTTGAGAGCTACAGACAGAGAAAGAGGCAGAGAGAGAGAGGGGGGGGGGAGAGAGAGAGAGAGAGAGAAAATGGGTGTGCTAGGGCTTCCAGCCACTGCAAATGAACTCCAGATGCTTGCACCCCCTTGTGCATCTGTCTAATGTGGGTCCTGGGGAATAGAGCATTGAACCGGGATCTTTAGGCTTCACAAGCAAGTGCTTAACCGCTAAGCCATCTCTCAAGCCCAAGCTTAACTTTCTTTAATCCAAGTGAGGCACCTGGGCTTTCTCCTTACCCCCATCTCATGACAGCTCATCCTAGACCAAAAACATCTTTGCTCCCTCCCCCCATCTACCTCTAAGGAAGAAATCCTCTCTTTCCTTGGTTTTGCTGCATTCCTTAGAATGTGGATTCCAAACTTTGCCCTCCCAGCAAAGGCCCTTTACAACAAGTCTAAGGTAAACCCTCATGAACCTCCAGACCCTAAGTCAGAGACAGATGCTGCTTCTCCTGCCTGTGCAATGCCCTTCAGCAGCCTCCTCCTCCTTCTTTTTCTTTTTGTTTTGTTTTTGCTTTTTTGAGATAGCATCTCACTCTAGCTCAGGCTGACCTGAACTTCACTATGTAGTCTCAGGATGGCCTTGAACTTATGGCAATCCTCCTACCTCTGCCTCCCAAGTGCTGGAATTAAAGGCATGTGCCACCATGCCCGGCCAGCCTTTTCTTCTTTATTCCACCGAAAAAGTATGGCATTGGGAGTTCTGGGTCAAATGAAGGGTCCTTTTTTTTTTTTTTTTCTTTATCCCTGTAGCTTATCTTTCTAAACAGCTAGAAACCATGGTCCAGAGCTGGCAACTGCGCCTATGTGCTCTTGCTACAGCTGTTCTTTTGACCCAAGAAGCACAGAAATTCACTTTTGGACAACAACTCCCTGTCCTATCCCCCCACAGGTTTAAAGATCTACTCTCCAACTCTTGCCTGTCTATTCTGACCCCATTTAAACTTCAACTCTTTCACATCACTTTTCTTGATAACCCCGATGTCACAATTGACTCTTGTCCTCCACTTAACCCCCTACCTACCTACCTCTACCCAAACAACTTACATACTCCTGCTTAGAGACCCTAGAAGAACTCACCTATCATAATCCTAGAATTTCTCTATCGCCTCTCCCCAACCCCAATCACATCTGATATGCAGCTCTTCTGCTAACTCACAGGGCCCTCAGATAGTAGGGTATTCTGTTGTCTCAGATGACCAGATAATAGAGATTGGCCCATTGCCTAAGGGGAGTACATCCCAAAAGGCTGAGCTGGTAGCTCTCACTAGAGCCCTAACCTTGGCACAAGGCAAGATAGTTAACTGACTCTAAATATGCTTTCTATATTCTACATCACCATGCTACTATCTGGAAAGACAGAGGCTTCCTCTCAGCTAAGGGAACCCCCATTACTAATGGGCCCCTTATTCTTAAACTGCAACTTCCTCCTATCTTCCTGAAAATGTAGGAACTGTAGGGAACACCAGGCCCTAACTTCACCTGTGGCCAAGGGAAACTCTTTTGCAGACAGATTTTCCAGGGAATCCAGCCTCCACAGCACATATTCAGCTTCAGCTTTTTTCCTTGTCCCTACGTCCTTCACCCCCTCCATGTACCCCAGAGCAGTACCAAACTCTAACAAAACTTGGTGCTATCCTGGGACCATAAGGCTGGGTACACCAGGGGGACCTCTACTGCTTGTCTGATCTCCACGTGACTAGCATCCTGACCCACCTACATAATCTATTTCATATGGGATCCTGCCTTCTACAGAGATTCCTGACCCGATGCTTTTCCACCCTTGCCTCTCTCTAATCTCTTCTAGACAAGGCTTGCTCACTCTGCAGATTTGCTGGTTGCCTTCCTGGAGACCCCATGGGGCCATGAAGATGAACTGTGGCTTGCAGTGGAGACCCAGTGGAGATGCCGGGACCACGAGATGACTGCTAAGGAGCTGCTGACCCTGATGAAGTTGTCCAGGACTGTGAGTAGCCTAACTGGAGGGGCGGAATTGGAATGTCAGAGACCTGTTGCTGGTTAGAATTATCGAACTTGGAGATTTGTCACTGGCTAGAGTTGCTGGACTTGAAACTACAGAGTATGATGTTTCCCCTGGTTGTTTTAAATCTTGTATTGGTTGAATGTTTCTTTGCTATGCCTAATGCCATCTTTTGCAGTGTGAATATTTATTTTGTGCCATTATGGGTTTTTGAGGTTATTTTTTGATATTATGGCTCAGTTAAAAGATCTTGAACTATGGGGATGTTTGAACATCATTGGAATTGATTTAAAAAACTATGGGGACTTTTAAAGTTAGATGAATGCATTGCATTTTACATCATGTATTGTTATCAGTTTATGGGGGCCAGGGGCGGAATGTGGTGATTTGATTCAGGTGTTCCCCATAAACATAGGTGTTGTGAATGCTAGGTTCCCAGCTGATGGAGATTTGAGAATTAATGCCTCCTGGAGGGAGCATATTGTTGGGGGCGGGCTTATGGGTATTATAGCCAGTTGCCCCTTGCCAGTGTTTGGCACACCCTCCTGTTGCTGTGGTCCACCTTATGTTGGTAGGGGTGATGTCCACCCTCTGCTTATGCCATCGTTTTTCCCTGCCATCATGGAGCTTCCCCTTGAGCCTGTAAGCCAAAATAAATCTCTTTTTCCTAGAAGCTGCTCTTGGTTGGGTGATTTCTACCAGCAATGCAAACCGGACTGCAACAGAGTATATTACAAGAAATGAATGGGAGAGGGACTGTCCCTGACTACAAAGGGTAAGGAGGGTGATGCATGGGGAGTGGGATAGGCCATCAATACTTGACACAGAGATATGTGAAGGAAAAGTCTTACCAGAGTAGGATGGCAGGACTGACCAACCTGACTCTGTATCAATTACAAATGACACATGCCTTCCTGTAAGCTGGACTATGACTCTGGGCTCCTCCATTGTGAGATGGGGAGTGTTGGTGGGGCCAAGGTCCCAGGGCACTGTCAGTCTTCACCTGCCAGGCTCTGAAGATCAGCAATTGGCTCTTGTAGGGGCCAAGAGGAAGGGGGTGGCCTACCTTGTCGACACAAAGAAGGACAGTCAATCTTCCAGTGTCCAGCAAGTCTACAGTAAGGACAGTGTCCTGGTGGCAGACATGGGTTTTGTCCAGTGGCCAGGGTTCTGGTGGTGAGCATTGTGGCTCATTGTCTTTGGAGGAGGCCTCAGGGCCACAGCTAGGAACTGGAACTGTTGTCTGCATCTGGCCACTCTCTTAGTCCATTTCTGATCCTCTCTGTTATTAAAAGCTTTACATGCCAGGTCAAGCAGATCTCCCTGAGGGGTTTGAGGTTCCTTTTCTAAGCGTTTAAGTTTTTTCTTGATGTCAAGGGCACATTGGGGCAGGAAATGGGTATTGAGAACTGTCATGCCCTCTTGGGAAGCAGGGTCGAGGCAAGTGTATTGGGTGAGTGCCTCAGTTAGGTGTCCCATAAACTCAGCTGGATTTTCATTAGGCCTCTGGGTAGGTGTCCAGAGTTTGTCAAAATTAACAAATTTATTGGATGCCTTTTGGAGGTCAGCCAGGAGGCAAAGAACCATTCTATCATAGGCCACCCTTCCGGGGGAGTCAGTGGGAACATGTTATTCCCAGTAAGGGTCCTATCTTGGGACAGCAAGTGCACCACTGGGAAAGTGTTATTGGTTAAGTGAGACTCGTCAGCCTAGGCCTGAGCAGCCACCCAGACCCATTCTTGTTCATCAGGAGTGAGAGTGGAGGAAAGAACTACAAAGACATCATGCCAGGTTAGGTCATAGGCCTGGGTGAGGTAGTGAAATTCTTTGGTATAGTGTATTGGATTAGTGGAGAAAGATCCTAGCTGTTTCTCAATCTGTGACAAATCAGAGATGGAAAAAGGAACACGAACACAAATGATTCCTTCAATGCCTAGGACCTCGCCTAAAGGATATATTCCATCCCTGCAAGAATGAGTATGTTGGGCAGGAGGGGAAAGAGGAGGAAAGGAGCTGGGAGATGGTGGTGACAGAGCACAGAGGCAAAACAGGAGACAGATGAAGCTGTTGGGGCCAGGTCATCTATGGTGTCTGGGTCAAAGGCAGAGGGTGCGAACAAGTATGGGGTAGGGGTTGAATGAGATCACATTCCTGAGACCTTGGCTAGAAGGACCTGGTGAGAAGGGCGGGTAGAACAGAGAGAGAGAAAGAAAGAGAGATATAGACAGAGAGAGAGAAAGAGAGAGAGAGAGAGAGAGAGAGAGAGAGAGAACGCTGTGTACACAGAGTGGAAGTGTCTAAATATAGAGTATTTTGGACCACCTGCCTGGACATTGTCATAAGTTTTCTATATCTGCAAGAATTTGGAAATCAAAAGTTCCATTCTCAGGCCATTTGGAACCATTGTCCAGCTTATATCGTGGCCAGGCAGAGTTGTAGAGAAAGATCAGTCAACAAAGTTTGATGTTGTCCAAGAACCATAGAGGGTTTAAGTTTTTAAGGAGATAGGGAAAGAGCCAAACAAGGGTGAGAGAAAGGAACCAGAGCTTAAGCTGGGTTCACACAGAACAGCAATATGACCCCCTGGCCCACTAGGATGAACAGGGCCTGCACCTCCCACTTGGGCAGAGGTTGTGCAGGTCAAAACTCTCAGCTGTTTAGCCTGCTAGTGGGCAAGGTAGGCACCTGTGCTCCCAGTAGAGTAAGTGGCTGGCAGTGAAAGATGAGACCTCAGGAGGTAGAGGGAGAGGAGGGAGGGGAAGGAAGTGTCCCAAGATGGTACAACTGAATCAAAAGGCATGCCATAGTGTACAGTAGACCAGAAAGTGAGAAACCTGAGGTGTCAAAAAGTGTATCTTTCTCGAGACCTGGGGTTGGGGCCCAGAAGCTGGTGAGGGGTGTAGCCTGGAGTGCTGGCATGGCCTCTATGAGATGGGATTAAACCCGAGAGCAGGCCAACCCAAAAGGGACACTTACCGAAAAGGAGGGAGGAGATGAAGAAGGGAAGAAAAGCGAGGCTGAATTGTGGTGGGTGTGAAAGCCAGTATCAGGCAGAGATGATCCGAAGCTTTCAGAGGGTCAGTGGTAGCTCAGTGGTCTGGTCAGGGGAAAGGAGTTCTGGCCACCCAGGAGGGCAACTGGAAGTCTCCTATCAGAGTCAGGGCACCAGATGTAAGGTTTGGGAGTGACAAAGACCACACAAACCACTGAGGCAAAGATGAAAGCTTTTGTTCAGGAAAAGCATATGCTGCCAGGGCTGACTCTCAAGAGAGGAGCACAGCCAACCTGAGTTTTTAGGTACTGGGCTTCATAGGGCTTTTTCAGTTGAGGGAAGGTGAGGAAGGAAAAAGAATTTAAGTTGAATAGAAAAGGTTCCTTTAAGGGAGACCATTACATTAGCCATTTAAAATAGCTAGTGACACCAGAACACTCTGTGTACACAGCTCTCTCTCTCTGTCTCATATTCTCTCTCTCTCTCTCTCTCGTTCTCTCTCTCTCTTTCTTTCTCTGCTCTACCTGCTGTTCTCACCAGGTCCTTCTAGCCAAGGTCTCAGGAATGTGATCTCATTCAACCCCTACCCCATACTTGTTCGCACCCTCTGCCTTTGACCCAGACACCATAGATGACCTGGCCCCAACAGCTTCATCTGTCTCCTGTTTTGCCTCTGTGCTCTGTCACCACCATCTCCCAGCTCCTCTCCTCCTCTTTCCCCTCCTGCCCAACATACTCATTTTTGCAGGGATGGAATGTACCTTTTAGGTGATTTACAAGATAAGGGGGGCAGGAAACCATGACCTGGGGGCATTGTTAGGCAAGGAAGGGATAATAGCTGGGCAGTTTCTTGAGGAATGTGGACAATCCACTTCCTTATGCCTCTGTTTTGCTGTCCTTGGTGACTCCAGCTTGGGAACCCATCCTGACATAACAGTAAGGAATTTATGTTAAAAGTTGACAAATTATTCCAACAGCTGGCACAGAAGCACTCATGTGCATACATACATTTCACATAATAATTTCTAGATGTGGTTGTGCTTCTTAAGAGCATGATGTATTTTTGTTAATTAGTGGCTTATTTATATTGCCAAGAGCATACCAAATATCTGGTAGTAAGGGAGGTTTTGATGTGATAAACGAGGAGCCAGTTTGATTAATGATATAAGGTAGGCACTGCAGTCTTTCCATCTTAATAGACTTATGTCTTGTAAACTCAGAGATATATGGGTCATAAAGTTGTCTACAGATTTAAGGTCATTGTTATATTATCATGTTCTACTCATCACATTAACCCTATTCAGTTTTTAAAATTATTTATTTTATTTGACAGAGAGAGAGAGGATGAGTGTGCCAGGGCCTTCAGCCTTTGCAAACAAGCTCCAGATGCATGCACTACCTTGTGCATCTGGTTTACATGGGTCCTGGGGAATTGAAGCTGGGTCCTTTGGCTTTGTAGGCAAGTACCTTAACTGCTAAGTCATCTCTCCAGCCCAACCCTATTAATTTTATTTATTTGAGAGGGAGAGAGAGAGAGAAAGAGAGAGAGAGAGAGAGAGAGAGAGAGAGAGAGAGAGAGAGAGAGAGAATGGGTGCACCAGGGCCTCCAGCCATTGCAAATGAACTCCAAACGCATGCATCTCCTTGTGCATCTGGCTTATGTGGGTCCTGAGGAATAAAACTGGGGTCCTTTGGCTTTGCAGGCAAATGCCTTAATTGCTAAGCCATCTCTCTAGCCCCCCTATTCATTTCTAATGATACTGTGTTTAAGCCTTATTAAAATTAGGATCATGTGGCTAAATAAGTTTAGCAAGAAAGCCTGTTTTATCTTTAATTAGATACTAGGCACTTTTCATTCCATGGAACAGTTCTCTGGTCAGTTTTAACATTTCATGCCTATTAGCAGATTGCTGAATCCCTAAAACTAAAACCTAAAACTTCAGCATCAATCTTTCCTTCCTTTCCTTTCTCCCTTCCTGCCCCCTGAATTCTTGATATTTACTCCAAGTTCCTGTTATTCTTGTTACATTTCTTGACCTACATCATCATAGAAATAGCAGAATTTGCTTCCTCCATCCTATTGTTACACTCTGTTTTCCATTTAGTTAATGACATTGTCAAATTGCATCCATTTGCTGAGCCTGGAAATCCTGGAATGATCTTCAGCTTGATTCTCTTTCCTCATCTGTACATTCTGTTGATTATATGCATTCAAATGTCCTGTGTGTCCTTTCCCATTTGCTGCCTCCCTGATTGTATTAAAGCTGCTCCAGTTGAAGTCCTTGCCATCATTTCATTGGCTTGTACACTTAGCTTTCTGTGCCTGACTTTATGTCCTGGCTATGTGGTCTTCCACAGTGATACCCAGTTTGCTTTGTCTTGTCATCAATCTGATCACCTTTTCATTATCCTGTGAAAGCTTTTCGTGATTCATCATTACATGCAGAATAAATTCTAAATTCCTTAATATTGAATGCAAAGCCTTTACCACTCTGTTGCTAACCCACTATCCCAGACAAATGGCTCTCCACTTTTCTCACACTCATCCTATGCTTCTACTCCATGTTTGCTAACCCTGACATGCAGCCACACAAGGAAGTTTATAGTTTTGATTCAATCATTTCAGGGTGGAGCACTGGCACTCAAGTTTTTCACATATCCCCATGTACTTATGTTCTATGTATGTGTGTTCCAAGAATTTCAGTAAACAAAGACAATACACAATGAAGCATTTATCAGCAAGCTTGATGTAGTCTTAGGGATCAGGAGAGCCCATGCTTGGCTTGGCAGCTGAGGTGAGAGCTGGAATGAGCATGAGAAGACAGTTGAGCAGGAAAAGGAAATAGGAGATATTTTGACCCTGAGGACAATGCTGAAGAACAGATGAGGGAGTAATTATTTTTGTGGTGTTTAGCTACAATACAAATTCAAACAGTTGCTTATTCAAATTCCTACAAAGGGCTGGAGAGATGGCTCAGAGGTTAAAGGCTCTTTCTTGAAAAGCCTAATGGCTCGAGTTTGATTCTCCAGTGCCCATATAATTCTAGATGCACAAAGTGTTCCATGTGTCTGGAGTTTGTTTACAGTGGCAGGAAGCCCTGGCATCCATACTATTCTCTTTCTGTACACCTTTCTCTCTGTATCTCTCTCATATCAGAAAGTAAAAATATTTTTAAAAAACTCAAATCCAAGAGGTAGGAGGATTGCCATGAGTTCTAGGCCACCTTGAGACAACACAGTGACTTCCAGGTTAACCTGAGCTAGAGTAAGACCCTACCTCAAAAAACAAACAAACAAAACAAAAAACAAAAAAACTAGCTGAGCATGATAGCACATGCCTGTAATCCCAACACTTGGGAGGCAGAGGTAGGAGGATAGCCATATGTTCAAGGCCACCCTGAGACAATTTCAGGTCATCCTGGGCTACAACAAGACCCTACCTCCAAAAAAAAAAAAAAAAATTCAAATCCCACCAGGCATGGTGGCACATGCTTTTAATTCCAGACCTTGGGACCCTGAGGTAAGAAGATCACTGTAGTTCAAGGCCAGCCTGAGACGACATAGTGAATTCCATGTCAGCCTGGGCTACAGCAAGACCCTACCATGCAAAACCAAAAAGAAAAGTAAAAATTCAAATCCTAACAAATGAATTTCCACTGTAGAAATAAACCCAGAACAGTTGACACTGCATATGCCAAATGTTTTAGAAAAAGACACCAAAGAACAACAATTATCTAGCCAAATGAGGCATGGTAAAAATTTTCTACAAAATAAAACTACATTTCTTGACCAAATTTATACTTATTTGATATGAGAGGAAGAGAGAAAGAATGGGTATGCAGGCCTCTAGCCACTGCAAACAAACTCCAGACGGGTGTGCATAGACATCTGGCTTACATTGGTTCTGTGAAATGTAGGTCCTTAGGCTACGCAGGCAAGTGCTTTAATCACTAAGCCATCTCTCCAGCCCACTAGACCAAATTGAATAGAAGAATTGCATCAATAAAATAAACATCAGTTTTTTGTTTGAGTCAAAGAACTCTAGCAAAAGAACTTCAAGTGAGGGCTGGAGCCAGGTGTGGTGGTGCATGCCTTTAATCCCAGCACTCAGGAGGTAGCTGAATCACTAAGTTCATGGCCACCCTGAGACTACATAGTGAATTCCAGGTCAGCCTGGGCTAGAGTGAGACCCTACCTCGAAAAAACAAACAAACAAACAAACAAAAAACCTGGAGGCTGGAAAGATGGGTTTAGCGGTTAAGGCACTTGCTGGCAAAGTCAAAGGACCCAGGTTCTATTCCCCAGCACCCACATAAAGTCAGATGTACAGGGTGGCTCATGCATCTGGAGTTCATTTGCAGTAGCTAGAAGCCCTGGTGTTCCCGTTCTCTTTAACTTTCTCTCTCTGTCTCCAATAAAGAATGATCTACAAGTCATTTCCTTGCCTTTGCAATAAACAGAGCAAAAAATGTTTCCATTGAATAAATTAGGCAAAATGGAAAAAAAATTGCCCTTTTGTGTTGAAAACTGATATGTGAAATTGATTTGTGTGGATAAAAGAAAATAATTCCAACAAATATCTATATGTATGGTATGATTTTCATTTAATGTCCATTTTCATAAGCACTGTCAGAATGCCTGTCTTTAGACATCTGTGGTATCTCAAGTCATGTCTGATAATTAGAAGACAAGAATAGAAAACCGAGTGTGCACACCTTTTGTCCCAGTACTCAGGAGGCAGAAGTAGGAGGATCACCATGAGTTCAAGACTACCCTGTGACTACATAGTGAATTCCAGGTCAGCCTGGGCTAGAGCAAAAAACTATGTTGAAAAACTAAAAGAGAAAAAAAGGCAGGGATTGGCTGACTGAAAAGCACTAAGGCAAGAAAGGGAAAGAGCTGGTGTTCTTAGAAGCCAGAGTGCTTCACCAAGATGCATCTTTTTTTTTTTTAATTTTTTGTTTTATTTTTATTTATTTATTTGAGAGAGGCAGACAGAGAAAGAGGCAGATGGCAGGGGGGGGGGGGGGAGAATGTGTGTGCCAGGGCCTCCAGCCACTGCAAACTAACTCCAGATACATGTGCCCCCTTGTGCATCTTGGCTAGCGTGGGTCCTGGGGAATCGAACCTGGAACTGGGGTCCTTAGGCTTCACAGGCTAGCACTTAACCACTAAGCCATCTCTCCAGCCCATCAAGATGCATCTTTATCTTGGCATGTAAATGAAAATTTTTTTTTTCAATATCTTGTGTTAATTACTATGGTAAAAGGAAGCAAATGGTAGTTAAAAAATTCATTTTAAGATAAAATTTTAAGATAAAAAAGATACCATTTCTCATTTACATTTTTTTGTTGTTGTTTTTTGAGATAGCACCCTAGCTCAAGCTGACCTGGAATTCACTATGTATTCTCAGGGTGGCCTCGAACTCATGGCCATCCTCCTACTCTGCCTCCTGAGTGCTGGGATTAAAGGTGTCCACCATGACACCTGGCTCTCATTTACATTTTTATATAACTGAAGTTCCCATTGAAGAGGCCTACCTGTGTTAAGTATTCAAGGTTGATTAGAATGCCAGTTATTGTGGGGAACTGGAATGTTATCAGTCTAGAGCCAAATCTTGGGCTAACATAATAGCTTTATTGCCCACCTCTGTGTCTAATGTCCTTGTGACTATTAGATAAGTACTTTTGAAATGTACAAACAGATGCCCCCAACCCATCTTTCACCAACCAAAAATCTAAGAATGTCATCAAATAGTATTTGAGACTGTAACAGTGATTTCTCCAATTTGCTATAGCCTGGCCACCTGCTATACCCTCCAATGTATTTGAAAAGTGTTCTGACTTCTAATTTTCTTTGATCTGTTACCATAAAACTATTACTATGTTGGGCTTTGGAATTTGAGTAACCTAAATCTGTGTTCCCAAGCCATGGTCACTCATATTTGGCTTTAGAATAAACTATTTCTTATTCCCTTTGAGCTAAGAGCTGCATTTTTTTTTTAATCAACAAGGTGTTACCATGACAAAATGCTTTTGAAGCTTAACTTTCAAGTTATAAAGTCTAGAAAGCTAATTGGCATTTATTATTTACCTTTAAATTATTATTTACCTTAAATTCAGAACTCAAATTTTGTAGTGATAGGAATTGTGGCACGTAGTGAGCATTACTAAAACAACTTGGGAGTAGATGCAGGCTACTGGAAAGAGAACAGGGGAAAAGCCATGGCCAACTACCCTGTAGGAAGATGTTGTCTGCCTTTATCAAGATAACAGTTGCCGGGCATGGTGGCACATGCCTTTAATCCCAGCACTCAGGAGGCAGAGGTAGGAAGATCACCATGAGTTCGAGGCCACCCTGAGATGACACAGTGAATTCCAGGTCAGCCTAGGCTACAGCAACACTCTATCTTCAAAAAACCAAAAACAAACAAACAAACAAAGACAGTTCTAAGGCCCAGGGAGACTCCTATCCTGCAGAAAGCAAGGGTTCTTGCAATATTAAAGGTAGACCTTGGATAATGGATTGGAGATGTCTGGAGATTGCTAAATTTGCATTCTAAGAACATGTAAAACATCACCTTTAAATACAGGCAGTGATATGTGTTTGTGTTATTATGTTTCATCAAAATCTATAGAAACAAATTCAAGTGACACTTTAAAATGTTTTATTTATTATTTTTTAGTTTTATATTTTACTTTTTAAGTATAGAGTTTCCTTACTTAGCCCACTCTGGCCTGGCACTTGGGGTCCTCCTTCAAGCCTCCTGAGTGCTGGGATTACAAGTGCATAGCCACCATACCGGTTCAGTTTTGTTATATTTTCAATACTGTTATTGAACTTGTGATGGATAAGGGAATAAGGGAATGTGATGGATAAGGAAATGTTATAAAGAAATATTATCTTTGGTATGCAGCATGATACCAGGCATCTGCTTGAGTGAGATAACTGCTAATCTCTCCACTTTAGTAACGAGCTGGAGGCTAGGCTTGTGACCAGTGTCATGTAGATTTGTAAACTTTGTCTTTATAATTCCTGATCAGAGGGAGCTCGGGGCTGCACTTTTGAGTTGTTGGCTCGAAGTGTAGTCCTGGCCAGAAATAAATGCCTCTATTTTTATTAATATCATATATGTGTCGGACTGGTGAATCTCTGAATGACCCCAGACCCATTACAAACTAAACAATTTTTTTAAAATTTCCCATTTCTCAAAGGTCTATATATGGTTCTTCATCTACATCTTTTCTACAAATACTCCCTGTTTTCTAGTGAATATTTTGGTTATGTGGGACTGGGAACCAAATTAGGGTCATTTTGTAACCTTGACTTGTCCTTGTCGGTTTAGGTGGTGGAAAGCGCGGAATTCGCAGGTGCATTCTCCAGAGCGACTCAGCGAGGCCTGCGCTTACTCCTCGGAGACCGTCCAGTAAAACCCCAAACCCTCACGGCCTCCGAAGGCCTCTTCAGTGGCGGCTTTCATCGCCCGAGGTGCGCAAGCCTCGCCGGGCCTGGCGGGCGGTTTAGCCAGGTTCTGACTGAGGAACAGTCCTGAGGTAAGGAAGGACGTCTGGCTGGACAGCGACAAGCTGGGCCCTCACGTCTCTCAAAATGCCATTTTCACCGTGCTCGTGGCCGGTGGGAAGCGCAACTCCCAGAGGCCCCTGGGCCGTCCGAAACCCCGGGAGGACGCGGGGAGCGGCGTCCAGCCCGGCTCCTCCACAGCTGCGCGCGATTCCGCCCAAGCCACCCCGGGGCCTGCGCGTCCCTCCCGGGCTGCCTGGCGTCCGCCAGCCCCCGGGGGCCCCGTGTGACCGCAGGCCAGCTCACAAACGCACAGGGGCGCGGCCGGCCGAACCCGCCTCCCCGCGGGCCCGCGGAAGCCCACCCCCGCCAGCGGGCGGGCAGCGCGGCACCGCGGCCGGCACTCGCCGCCCTCCAAGGACATTCTGCCTCGCGCGCCCCCTGCCGGCATCGCGAAGGAGTGGCGCAGGCTCAGGTGAGGCCCTGCGCTGAGACGTCCCTCCAGGACCCCCTTTCTCCCACCGCCTCTCTTCTTGTTCCTGGGCTTCTCACACTTCTACCTTCCGCCCCAGCTGGGCCCTAGCCTATCCCGAGTGGTCCTTTGCCACACCCTTGGAAACAATTTGTTGATGGGCACTCTGAAAAAATCTTGTGGTTCCCTGAAGCTCCACATGTTTCGTTTATAGAACAAATAACCTTAGGTCTGTAGTAATATTTAAGAATTTGCATTACTTTTTGCCTGTCAAATTGGCCATATGTGTTTTTATTTTATTTTTATTTATTTTTTCTTTTTGAAATGCATATTATTATTTCACTTATTTATTTATATGTCTGAGACAGAGAGAGATAAAGAGAGAGAGAGAAAAGAGAGGAGAATGGGCACAACAGGGCCTCTTGCTTCTGCAAAGTAACCCCACACACATCTGGTTTTATGTGTGTACTGAGGAATCAAACCAGGGCCAATAGTCTTGCCAGTTAAGTACCTTTAATGGCTGAGCCGTCTCTCAAGCCTCAAACCTTTTTTTTTTTTTAAATTTTTATTAGCATTTTCCATGATTATAAAAAAAATCCCATGTTAATTCCCTCCCGCCTCCCCCACTTTCCCCTTTGAAATAGACCTTTTATTTTTGAGAAAAGGCTTCACTATGTAGCCCAAATTGGCCTCAAACTCCAAATCCTCCTTGAACAGCTTTTAAGTGCTGCT
The DNA here is from genome assembly GCF_020740685.1 of Jaculus jaculus. Lineage (NCBI taxonomy): Eukaryota > Metazoa > Chordata > Mammalia > Rodentia > Dipodidae > Jaculus > Jaculus jaculus. The sequence continues at coordinate 61,221,548 of NC_059111.1, read as the reverse complement.
GTAACCTTACTTCCACTCCCATATCCAGGCAGATCACCTGCCAGTGCAAATTGGTAATATGTGTTTTTAAATGAGACATTTTTACAACGCTGTTTAGCTGTACATTTTAGCATTTAACTTATCCTTTAAAATACTTATGTGGGAATTGATCATTGATGGCAACTCCTCCCCATGGATTATTTTCCATCCATGAAAGACAAGTTTTCAGCAGGGCACAGTGGTGCATGCCTCTAATCACAGCTCTTGGGAGGTCGAGGTAGCAGAATTGCAGTGACTTCAGAGCCACACTGAGACTACATAGTGAATTACTGGTCAGTCTGAGCTACAGCAAGACCCTACCTCAAAAAACTACAAAAAAAGGGGGGGGTAGTTTTCAAATTATATTTAACTTTCCATGGTGAACCATGATTAAGACATTGACTAGTTGCACTGCTCAGTAAGATAGCCTTGTAGCTTCTGAGTATTTGAGATGTGGCAAGTGTGACTGAGTACCCAACTTGTAATTTTATTTCATTGTAATTAATTTCAAGTGAAAGTAACTACCTTATTGAAAATGACAGTCTATATTAAGCTCATTTTTGTCTCTCCAAAAGCATATGTGGGTGATATTGACCAATTGTGAGCACTAAGAAGCTGGAGAGGGCACCATATTTGATTCTCCTGCATCTGATTTTCTTTTAGGTTGCCCAATGTCTCCTCGGTAGTCCTTGGGATATAGCAGAGTGAAATGCTACCCCAGCCGTAGGGTGAACTGTGCAGCACTATCTAAATTAACAGCATTATTCCAGCTCTCAACTCGAGTCATTGGTCCAGGGTTGGATATGTAACTTCATTTAGGCCAAATGTCATCTCTGACTCACTCCTCCAGCACTAGGGCAGCATTCAGAGTCAATATGCAAATATTCTCACTCTGAAACCAGCACAGTCCTTGTTTTAACAAGTTTTGCATCTTAAAAAAAGAGCTCTTTTGTTTCACAACAGTGTAAATTACCTAATGCCATGAGCAGAACACTAAAAAATGGTTAAAATTAAGGTGGGTGTAGTGATGCATACCTGTAATCCCAGCTGTCAGGAGACTGAGGCTGACAGGAACATCTTGTGTTTCCACCTGGGGCAACATAGAAGATACCTTGTCTAAACAGACAAGAAGATAAAAAGGATAAAACCATAGAGTTAAGATTATGCTGTGTTTAAATCATAAAGGACAGGCACTTTGACATAAAAACAAACACCTGGGGACAAAAACTACCACAAACCCATCTGCTTACACTAAGTAGTCTCAGGGCGGCCTTGAACTCACTGCAATTCTCCTACCTCTGCCTTATGAGTGCTGGGACTAAAGATGTGTGCCACTATTCCTGGCTATCCTTTCTTATTTGCATTTCTCCTTTTTAACTAATTTTAATAAGATTTCAAGAATAACATGTGATATATATATGTTATCAATAAACTATCATCTTTAACCAGGAATTATAAATATATCTATTATTAGCTTGTTATCAATGTATTACTTATCTATTCATCTAATGTATTACTTTTATATTCATCAAATTGTTCTTTTTTTAAACCTTAAAGGTTTTTAAATTTATTTATTTATTTATTTGACAGAGGGAAAGAGGCAGAGAGAGAGAGAGAGAATAGGCTCACCAGGGCCTCCAGCCACTGCAAATGAACTCTAGACACATGTGCCACCTTGTGCTTCTGGCTTACATGGGTCCTGGGGAATCGAGCCAAGGTCCTTTGGCTTTGCAGGCAAACACCTTAACTGCTAAGCCATCTCTTCAGCCCCATAAAAGTATTATTTTTTTAAATAAATATATATATATATATATATAAAATTTACTTACTTGACAGAGAGAGAAAGAGGAGGGATGAGGCGGGGAGGGGAATGAGCGCACCAGGGCCTCCAGCCACTACAAATGGACTACAGATGTGAGTGCCCTCTTTTGCATCTGGCTTACATGGGTCTTGGAGAGCCGAACCCAGATCCTTTAGCTTTGCAGGCAAATGCCTCAACTGCTAAGCCATCTCTCCATCCTCAAAATTATTATTATTATTATTATTATTTTTGTTTTTCAAGGTAGGGTCTCACTCTAGCCCAGGCTGACCTGGATTTCACTATGGAGTCTCAGGGTGAACTCAAACTCATGGCAATCCTCCTACCTCTGCCTCATGAGTGCTGGGATTAAAGGCATGTGCCACCACGCCCAGCTCAAAATTATTTTTTATAGAAGATGGTGACATTATAATTCATTTGAATTTTTGACATTTTTATTACACTTCTTTTAATATGAACATTTATTTTATAGATTCAAAGGAAAAAAGAACATGAAAAAATAATTACAGTTTTGAATTGGTGTAAAATTATTCAGGAAGTAAGATGTCTGAGGAAAAGGACACTTCAGCACTGGAAGGAAGTTCTGGAATCACTAGAGTCTTTAGGAATGACTCTATATCACAGGAGGAGGAAGAGCCAGGGTTGATTAAAGAACCAACAGATTTGTTAAATGAAGCTTCTTCCGACCGGACATATGATATGCATCCTTCAGAGAATGCACTGCAGTCAACATCTTACTCTGCAAGCAATTTTAATGTAAATGAAGAATATGAGGAAACAATTCAGTTGCCTGAAACAGATATACACTCAGAATCCAAACTAGAAACGTCACAAAATTTCTTACCATTAATGACAGAGATGACCATAGAGGATTCTGTCATTAGCTTGGCATCTAGTGATGAAATGGAAGAAGTTAGCCCTGATGTCTTTGAAGATGAATACGAATCTGACTCAGAGTCAGATGACTTTATACTTAGTCTTGAAGACCAAGGTTTACAAGAATTCCCTGTAGATATTTTAAAAGTCAAATATGTGAAATATCTATACTTAGATAAGAATCAAATAAAATCTTTCCAGGGGGCAGATCCAGGGGATCTGCTAGGACTTGAGATCCTATCCTTGCAAGAAAATGAATTATCATCAATTCCACTGGAAATTCAGTTCCTTTATAATTTAAGGAAATTAAATGTCAGTCACAACAAAATATCACATATACCTCAAGAAATAGTATGCCTTTGGAATATAAGACAACTCTTTGTAGATAATAACTGCATTAAGAACTTTCCTTCTTCCAGCTTAGAAAACCTTAGTAACTTGGAAATTTTAAGTTTGGGTACAAATATGTTAACACATATACCAGACTCTATATCTAGTTTGAAAAACTTGAGAATTCTCAATCTGGAATATAATCAATTAACAATATTTCCTAAAGTTCTCTGCTTCTTACCAAACTTAATCTCACTGAACCTTACTGGAAACTTGATAAAGAGTTTGCCAAAGGAAATTAGGGAACTTAAAAATTTAGAACAATTTTTCATGGATCACAACAAACTTCTCTTTTTGGCTGTGGAAATTTTTCAGCTACCCAAAATCAAAGAACTCCAACTGGCTGACAATCAGTTGGAAGTTCTTTCACACAAAATTGAAAATTTTAGAGATCTTAGGGTTCTTAATCTTGATAAAAATTTATTAAAAAGTATACCCCCCAAAATTTCCCAGTGTGTAATGTTGGAATCCCTTAGTCTTAGCGATAACAAATTAACGGAACTTCCTAACAACATTCATAAGCTTAAAAATTTAAGAAAACTGCATGTAAACAGAAATAATTTGGCACTAATACCTGATGACATCTTACATCTTAATAATATATATAGCCTGGAATTTTCAGGAAATCAAATCACACATGTGCCCATTGAAATAAAAAACTGCAGAAAAATAACTGACATTGAATTGAATCACAATAAGATAACCTATTTCCCAGTGGGACTGTGTGCTTTAGAGTTACTCAATTATTTGAGTTTTAATGGAAATTTCATTTCAGAAATACCTGTGGATATATCTTTCAGTAAACAGCTGCTTCATTTAGAGTTGAATGAAAACAAACTTCTTGTATTTTCTGAACACTTATGTTCTCTAATTAATCTTCAGTACTTGGATCTTGGTAAAAACCAAATAAAGGAAATTCCACCATCTATATCAGACATGCTATCACTCCGTGTACTTATTCTGTCTTCTAATAACTTTGAAATATTCCCAACAGAACTGTGTACTTTAGAAAATTTGCAAGTACTTGATCTTTCAGAAAATCAGTTACAGGAAATACCTCCTGATATATACAGGCTAACAGAAATCCAAAATTTAAATGTTGCAAGCAATCAATTCACGTCTTTTCCCATTGAATTGTGTCAACTTGAGTCACTGGAGGAGCTGAACATAAGTCAGATAAATGGTAGAAAGGTAAGAATGTTATTTGGGGCACTGGGAAATGGAAACCAGAGAGGTTAAAATGTAAGTTGCAGTATTTATTCATGCTTATATGCAGGTTTTTGTCTTTTTCCCCCTAAAATTATTTTCAAGAAAGATAAAATGAGAATGAATGGCCATGCCAGAGCCTCTTGCCACTGCAAATTCCAGATGCATACACCAATTTGTGCAAATTGCTTTTTGTAGATACTGAGGAATTAAACCTGGGCTGATAGTCTTTGCAAGCAAGCACCTTTAACCACTTAGCCATCTCCCCAACACTGTATGAATGTTTTTTAAAAATATTTTTATTTATTTATTTGCAAGCACAGAGAGATATAGACAGAGGAGAGACAGAGAATGGGCATGCTAGGGCTTCCAGCTGCAGCAAATGAACTCCAGATGTATGTGCCAGTTTGTGCATCTGGCTTTATATGAGCACTGAGGAATCAACCTGGGTCCTTAGGCTTTGAAGCCAAGTGCTTTAACTGCCTAGCTGTCGCTTCAGTCCATGTATGCATGGTTTAAGCTCAGGTGAAATACTTTATTTTTAAATTTTTAATTATTTTTGACAAATTCCATAATTATAGACAATAAACTATAATTCCCTCCCCCACTTTCCCTTTCACAACTCTACTTTCCATTATATCCTCTCCCTCTCTCAATCAGTCTCTCTTTGTTTTGATATCATGGTTTCCTCCTCTTATACTGGTTTTCTGTAGGTAGTGCTAGACACTGTGAGGTCATGGATATCCAGGGCATTTGGTGTCTGAAAGAGTGCATTGTAAGGAGTCTTATCCTTCCTTTGGCTCTCACATTCTTCCTGCCATCTCTTCTGCAAATATGCTTATAATGTCACCTAAAAATCCAATGAAAACACAGAAGGTCTACATGAAGAGCCCTGTTGATCAGAGCAGGAGTGAAGAGATAAAATATGTGACTTAGTGGCAAAATCTTCAGGGAGGAATATTGTGTCAGCTTTAGGGGGAGAAGGAAGGAGTAGGAGGCAATAGACTGAGTGTTGGGAGAATGAAGAAAGTGGGTCATGAGCCACTGGATTAAACATGTGGCATTAGATCAGGGAGGTGGTTAGATGTCACACAAGAACTTGTAGGCATAAACTAGAAAATAAAGATCTGTGGCCAAATGGAAATATCTTCCCTTAGACAAAAAATAAGACAAAAAAACTTCCTCCTTTTATTTGACTTTAGAAAACAATTACTCATACAAATATTTATAGATTTATAAAAGCATAATTTTTAATTTTTGTTGCAGTTAACAAGACTTCCAGAAGAGCTGTCTAGTATGATGCAACTTAAAATACTTGATATCTCAAACAATGCAATCAAAGAGCTTCCAAGAAATATAGGAGAACTGGAAAGTCTGGTTACTTTATATGCACACAACAATCAAATAAGTTCTCTTCCACTATCTTTTTTATCTTTAAGCATCCTAGAGCAACTAGACCTGAGAGGTAAGCGTGTAAATGGTATATTAATATCTGTGATACAAATTTTGTTGACAAGATATAGAATGGCAAACAGTCAACATAATGTATTAAGTAGCCAGGAATGGAGGTACATGCCTTTAATTCCAGCACTTGGGAGGCAAAGATAGGATTGTTGTGAGTTTGAGGCCATCCTAAGATTACATGGTGAATTCCAGGTCAACCTGTGCTAGAGTGAGACCCTAACTTGAAAAATCAAAATTAAAAAGAAAAAAAAGCCAGGCATGGTGGCACACACCTTTAATCCCAGCACTGGGGAGGCAGAGGTAGGAGGGTAACCATGAGTTCAAGGCCACCCTGAGACTACATAGTTAATTCCAGATCAGCTTGAACCAGAGTGAGACTCTACCTTGAAAAACAAAAATGAAAAAGTTTAAAAAAAAAGCATAATAAGTGAGCATTGGAAAGGGATGGCATAAAATGTGTTTTCTAGGTACAGGAAATGAGAACAAAGTAAGAGACTGAGTTCTTGGGCTTGGGAGATGGTTTAGTACATAAGGTTCTTGCTATGTAAATATGAGTCCCTGAGTATGGATCCCTAGAACCCATGCACAGCCAGATGCTGTAGCACAGACTAGAGTAATCCCAGTGCACGTACAAGTGAAAAGGGAGACACAGACAGTAGAATCCTCTGGAAACTTGTGGGCCAGCCAGCCTGGTAAACATAGCACTGAACAAGAGATCCTGCCTCTTGGGCTGCAGAGGTGGCTCAGCAGTTAAGGTGCTTACCTGAAAAGCCTAATGATCTAGGTTCAATTCCCATTACCCACATAAAACCAGATTCACAAAGTGGTACATGTATCTAGAGTTCATTTGCAGTGGCTAAAGACCCTAGCATACCCATTCTTTTAACCCCCTCCCTGCTTGCAAATAAAAAAAGAGAGATCCTGCCTCTAACAAAGTAGATGCAGACTGGTGCCCAAAGTTATTCTCTGACCTCTACATGCATGCTGTGGTACATTTGTGCCCACAGACACACATATAAAAGGGCATTATAAAAAAAAAAAGCCAGGTGTAGTGGCACACACCTTTAATCCCAGCACTTGAGAAGAAGAGATAGGTATTGCCATGAATTTGAGGCCATCCTGAAACTACAGAGTGAGTTCCAGGTTAGCCTGGACGAGAGCAAGACCCAACCTCAAAAAAAAAAAAAAAAAAAAAAAAAAAAAAAAAAAAAAGTGCATATACTACAAATTTAAAAAAAGAAAAGAGCCCATTTTTGCTTTGAAGGAATTGCAACAGCTCAAGAAGGTGAACATATTTTCATTTATTCTGTCTTCTAGTTTGCCTTCATACCCAGGTATTCAGTATTTCTTTGCTTTCTGAACCTGGTGTCACCCCTCCCTCTATACCCACTTTTAGAAACTTAAGTCAGCAATTTCTTTGCATTTCCTTTTTTACTTATTTATTTATTTGAGAGAGAGAAAGGGAGGGAAGGAGAGAGAGAGAGAGAAAGAGAGAGAGAGAATGAATGAGAATGTCCAGGCCAGGGCCTCCGGCCCCTACAAATGAACTCCAGGTACATGCACCCCCTTGTGCATTTGGCTTACATGGGAGACTTGAACTGGGATCCTTTGGCTTTGCAGGCACAGGCCTTAACCACTAAGCAATCTCTCCAGCCCTCATTTATTTATTAACAGATTATACTCTTTTCTTTTTTTCAAGGGAAGATTTGCTCTAGCCCAAGTTGACCTAGAATTCACTATGTAGTCTCAGGGTAACCTGGAACTCACAGTGATCCTCCTGCCTCTGCCTCTCAAATGCTATTATGCCCAGAAGATTATACTCTTTTATTCCTTCTCCCCTGTTCCCATTTCCCTGGTGCCCTCCTCTGTGGGGTTATGGGATTTACTGTGGGGTCATGAAGGCCTCAGTCAGTCCCAATGAGATAGTGGGGGGGGGGTGAACTGTGCCTCAGGGTATTCCTACCCATTCTGTGGTTCTTAAACTCTTTCTGTCCCCCTCTTCCACAATGTTCTGAGACATGGCAGGCTTAATGGTAATTTTATTTAGTGTTGAGTGCTTTGTAGCCTCTGGATTTCTGCTTTGATAGGCTGTTCTTGATCATTGTATGTGCCACCATCACCCTGGAGCTGGTTGTCAGGTTAGTAGTAAGCGCAGTATTCATAGAACCACTTCCACTGCAAGTTCTCTTGGGCCCTAGCAGATGTGAAAGATGGCAAGTCTTTTTTGTTGTTAAAGATTTTATTTTTATTTGTTTATTTATTTATTAGAGACAGAGAGACAGAGTGAGAAAGGGCACACCAGGGCCTCCAGCCACTACAAACGAACTCCAGATCCATGTGCCACCACGTGCATCTGGTTTACGTGAGACCCGGAGAATCAAACCAGGGTCCTTAAGCTTCGCAGGCATGCGCCTTAACCACTAAGCCATCTCTCCAGCCCAATGGCAAGTCTTCTATGGTAGGTAGTCAGTTATCTTCTTGTCTTATTGATGAGTCTTGACTCTCCTCCATTTTCTCTGCCATCTGTAAAAGAAAGCAGATTCTCCAAACAAGAGTGACAGCATCTTGGGTTAAATGGGGTAATGCAAAGTCATTTGAGAGATTTTTTTAAAAAATATTTTATTTTTATTTATTTGACACAGAAAGAGGGAGAGAGAAGGAGAATGGGCATGCCAGGGCCTCCAGCCACTGCAAAGGAACTCCAGACATGCTCGGCCCCCCCTTGTGCATTGGGCTAATGTAGGTCCTGGGGAATCAACCAAACGTGGGTCCTTTGGCTTGGCAGGCAAACGCCTTAACCGCTAAGCTATCCATCCAGCCCCATTTGAGAGATTTTTGCATTGCAAGTTCACTCTTCTCCAGAGAGCAGTGGGGGCTTCTCTCTGAAGTATATTTCTTGACTATGGGAATCTGACTTGGTTTCTTATACCAGATTTGAGTTCTGTCATTGAGCGGGCCTCATGTCCAATCAGAGAACAGCTGGTTACCTGCAGAGGTTGTGTGCCACTATTGCACAAGTGTGTAATTATTGTCAGGCTGGTTCATTTTGTAGCCTGCAAGGTTCCCTGATTATTCATACTATTGGTGACTGTTTCCTTCCAGCAGTTTCCATAGTGCTTTCCTGAAGTAATCACTATAATGAAATTGGGAATTGGTATAAACACACACACACACCACATATACATACATACATACATACATACAGACAGACAGACAGACAGACAGACAGACAGACAGACAGATAGATAGATAGAGAGAGAGTATTTAATCCATGTTTTTTTTGGGGGGGGGTTAGGGTTGTTTTGCTCTAGCCCATGCTACAAACAATGTTAATATATATTATTATTCTTGTCACTATACTTCAATTGGCTGGACTAAAACCACAAACACCTTTTCAGATCAGGACTTTTAGCCATTGGTTTTGTTATGCAAGTTATCTCAGGTTGTGTGTCAATTTCCCAAGTTTAACTTACTCAACTAGGGAGAAACAGAAATCTATGAGTATATTAACTGATTTGTATCTCAAGGTCGGATTTCAGTCAACCTATGAGCTGGGCTTCATTCAGGCTTTTCTGGGACTAGTGGCTGTTTCCAAGTTCACCCACATGGTTGTTGCAGCAGCCTTGAGTTTCTTGCCTTACAAACCTTCTCATGACTTAAGAACTGGCTTTTCCAGAGTGAATGATACCAGATAGGGAGAGGCACAGATATGCCCATGGAAGGAACAGTATCTTTTTGTTTTTGTGGGTTTTTTTTTTTTTTTTTTGAGGTAGGGTCTCACTCTAGCCCAGGCTGACCTAGAATTCACTATGGAGTCTCAGGGTGGCCTCGAACTCACGACATTCCTCCTACCTCTACCTCCCGAGTGCTGGGATTAAAGGCGTGCACCACGCCTGGCTAGGAACAGTATCTTTTACAAATATAATCTTGGAAGTCACATAGTATCATTCTTCTTCTATTCTACCCACCACACAGACAACCCTGGTATAATGTAGGAGAGTACTTCACAGGAGCTTGAATAATAAGAGGCAGCTAAAAGCTTTCACACAAAGCTACAGATCCAGATTATTTCGCTGTAGAATTCTACCAAATATTTAAAGAAGAAACAAGTCAATTAAAAAAATCATTATTTGTATCATTTTATTTGCTTCCTGCTTTTTATTCCATTCTGCTAGCCTGTATCCTTGGATTAGGGAATTGAGACCATTTGTGTTCAATATCATTATTGAAAAGAATGTGCTAATTTCTGTTAATTTTGTAGTGCTTCATTTTTTTTATTCCCCTCTTGCATAAATATTATTCAAAAAGGGTTTATAGTTTCCTGTGGCATCATATATGTGCTTTTCCTTTGTCTCAATCCAAAGAACTCCTTCAAATAATTTCTGCAGGTCTGGCTTTGTTGTCTCTTAAGCCTGTTTTTGTTGTGTTGTTGTTGTTGTTTGTTTTGTTTTGTTTTGTTTTCTGAGGTGAGGTCTCATTCTAGCTCAGGCTGACCTGGAATTCACTATCTCAGGGTGAACTCTCTGCTTCCCAAATACTGGGACTAAAGGTGTGCGCCACTACACCTGGTTTACCTGTTTTGATCATGAAAAGTTATTCTTTGTCCTTCAGTTATGTCACATAGCTTTGGTATAGTAGTCTTTTTTGACCTGGAACTCACTGTGTACTCTCAGAGTAGCCTCCAATTCATGACAATCCTCATACCTCTGCCTTCTGAGAGCTGGGATTAAAGGTGTATGCTACCACACCTGGCTTAGATAAATATATTTCTTTTTTTATAAACACTAGTGCAAAATTCTATAGCAAATTAAAGCAAATCAAATTCATCAATATAGAAAATGATAACATATAACTGTAAATGCAAGAATGGGGTCAACATTCAAAAATTTCCCATGCAATTTACCATATCAATAAACCTAGGAGAGGAGAATGGTGTGCTAGAGTCTGTTTGCCACTGCAAGTGGTTATGTCTGGCTTGTATGGGTACTGAGGAATTGAACTCTGGCCAGCAGGCTTTACAAGCAAGCACTTTTAACCTCTGAGCTATCTTCCCAGTCCCATGATATTTATTCTCTTCTATTGCTCAAAATCTTGTTTTTCCACAAGACATTATCGCTTACTTATTTTGGACCTTGCATTTTTTTTTAAGCTCTAGAGATTCTCTGGTCTCTGCTCTGCATAGGACTGGAGTTATAGTCATATATATATGTATATATATGAACAAGACTAGTAATCAGGTCTTGATTTCCATGTTTTGGCGTGCTTTTGTGAGCTAAGAATTGAATCTAGGGTCTTGCATGTGCTAGGGCAAATGTCCTGCTGTACTGCAGTGTCAGATATTGATTTCATATTTTTAATTATTTATGTGTTGTATTTGTATCTGTGTTTATGTGTGAGTGTGGGCATGTTTGTGCCCCTATCCATGCATGGATGTTGGTGGACAACTTTTGTGTCTGTTCTCACCATTCCAACTCATTTAAAGGCATGGCTTCCTCTCCATCTCACTCTTCTCTTGTTCTTTTTGCTGTACTCACCTTGAGATTATGAGAAATTCTCCTATTTTCACTTCCCAGCTCATCATCAGAGTGCTGAGATTACAGAAGCCTACCAAGGCTTTAGGATTCGTTTTTTTTTCTCGAGGTAGGCTTTTGATCTAGCCCAGGCTGACCTGGAATTCACTATGTAGTCTCAGGGTGGCCTTGAATTCACAGCAATCCTCCTACCTCTGCCTTGTAAATTCTGGGATTAAAGGCATGTGCCACCAGCTGGCTTTTGGATTTTTTATGTGGGGGTCTGAGAATCAAACTTGAATACTCAGGTTTGAGTAGCAAACACCACATCCACTTAGCTATCTTCTCAGCCCCACCCCCAGATATTGATTTCTAAATGTCATTCTTTACTAAAAGGAACATGTATCCTTTATTTAGGTTTATACCTAATAAAAGTATGAGGGCTGGCTCAGTGGTTAAAGGTGCTTGCATATGTGTGCCCCCTTGTACATCTGGCTAACGTGAGTCCTAGGGAATTGAACTTGTGCCCTTTGGCTTTGCAGGCAAACGCCTTAACCACCAAGCCACCCCTCCAGGGCATCAATTCCCCATTATTCATATAAAGCCAGATGCACAAAGTAATTCATGCATCTGGAGTTCATTTGCAGTGGCAGAAGGCCCTGGCATGCCCATATTTTCTCTGTTTGACTTTTTATATTTCTGTCTCTCAAATAAATAAATAAATAAATTTGTTTTTTTTGAGAAGTATGAAATATATGAATAATATAATGGTAAACTTGAGGTCTTCTAAGTGATTAGAATTTTTTGTTACCACAGTTTTACTTTTTCTATCACCTTTAATTAGATTAAGGTAGCATTAAAAAATTACATTTAGGGGCTGGAGAGATGGCTTAGCGGTTAAGGCGTTTGCCTGCAAAGCCGAAGGATTCTGGTTCTATTCTCCAGGACCCACATAAGCCAGATGTACAAGGGGGTGCATGCGTCTAGAATTTGTTTGCAATGGCAACAAGATTTAGTGATTCACTAGAACAGAAAATTCCAAAGAATACAGCACAGAAAGTGAGAAAACCATACCATTACACTACAGAAGCCTCAAAGCTACTTTGTTAGACAATGATCAAAGTAACCATGACTAGTGGTATTATGTGGTGATCCAATATCCCTGATAGGATATGAGACCACCTTAATTCCTTCCCATTCTTTCCAAAAACCTACAACTTCAGTCTAATCTTGAGTAAACATATCCCACAAGTTTAACTTATAGAATATCTTATAAAATTCCTAGCCAGTACTTCCCAAAGTTGTCAGGTTATAAATCTCATAAGACAGTTAGAAACTGTCACAAACCCGAGGAGACTAAGAAGACAAAAATATACTCAATGTGGTATCCTGAAATGGATTCTAGAACAAGAGGAGTCGTTTACTTAATAGTAATATATTTGTGGTGTTCTCTCAGGTTTGACACATGTGAGATAACATTAGGTAAAACTGAGGCACTGCAATCTACAACTTTTTTGTGAATCTAAAATTATTCTCAATAAAAAGCTTATTTTAAAAAATTATGATAATACCTATTTTTTGTTTATTTTATGTATTCTAAGAGGATAACCTACTATCTCATTTTGCCCCCTGCCCTGCCCTGGCAGAGGATGGAAGCACAGAGCTCTTTCTATACACCCTCATTTTTCCTCCTAGTATGAACAGTAAGAACTCCTGATCTGTTGTCATTGTGAGATTCCTTGAGGACCTCACCACACAGAGAGTCTCCATGCACTATTTTTGTCTCTATATTTTAATCTTGCAGATATATAATTCAGTTCTTTTTTTTCTACTAGGAAACAATCTGACAGCCTTGCCTAGTGCCATCTACAATCTTTCCTCCCTGCAGGAGATAGATTTTGATGACAATCCTTTGCTGAGACCTCCACTGGAAATCTGTAAAGGAAAACAGTTGTATACGATTGCACGCTATTTGGAAAGGGCAGATGAAAGAGATGGTAGGTGACCAGTGATCATCTCTACAAGTAATTTCTGATATCTATAAAGTGAAAGAGCATGTTTTGACTGGAGACTTTCAATCTGGCAGACATATTAAAATATTACCACCTCTCCTTTTCTGAAGGCCAATAGTTTATGTTGATAATTCATAGTATTTCATTTAGATCCATACAAATAGGGCCTCTGAAAGCAGGCAAAGCCCTATGGAGCAGTGGGCTCCTTCCTTTCCATTGGCCTTAATGACCTTCAGTAGGGTTTTCATTGTAATTGTGGTTACACTCAATCCATATATAGCTTTCTTCAGTGCAGATCTGTTTTATCAGATATAATTGTCCTAAGAAATTAATTTGCCTTTGGCTGGAGAGATTGCTTAGTGGTTAAGATGCTTGCCTTCAAAGCCAAAGGACCCAGGTTCAATTCCCCAGGACCCACATAAAGCCAGATGTACAAGGTGGCACATGCATCTGGAGTTCATTTGCAGTAGCTGGATGCTCTTGTGTGCCCATTCTCTCTCCCTCTCTCTCTCTCTCTTTATGTCTTGCTATATATCTGCCTCTATCTTTTTCTTTTTATCTTTTAAATAAATAATAAAAATATTTTAAAAAAGAAATTAATTTGCCTTTAAGGAAGTCCATAATCCTTTCTATTAATACTAGTCAGTTTAGGCTCCACTGTGACCACCTGTTTGAATCCTTGAACAATCTCTCTATTCCTTCTGCTTGTTTCAGGTGATATGCAAGGGTATGTCTATTTTCTTTCAATGGCCTTCCATTGGACATATGGAGAATGGTTTTCCCAAGTCTCTAGGTGGAAGTTTCACTGCCCAATTCTTTCCTCTGGCTGGACTACTAGCAGTTAGGCCTTTCCTTAGGACCCAGTTTCCCACTCATTATCATCCTTAGAATCAATTTATAATTTGGCCTTCTAATTAATACAAGAAATTAATAAATATTTATCTATATTTAGGAATAGGTAATATCTAAAACTGCCCCCCTCCAATCATTCTATCATGTACCATGTCAATATAAACCAGGAACACATACAAGTATAATCTCACAATCTAATGAAATGGTCATGAAAAAAGTAGTGTCCTTTGTGAGCCACCATATGCTTTCATGTGCATGGCAACTCTTTGGAAACTTTGGCAAGTCTTGGATGTTATTGACAGGAAGAACTTAAGCATAAAATTGAGTAGTAGTAGCTGTCTTTAACTCACTGTTCAGGCTTATTGTGCTAATTCTGAAAGGGGATAATTTATGTTAATTCTATTTCTATAAAATAAGGTTTAGGAGTTTTTCCAGGATCCATAAATTATTTGTTTGTCATATTACTTTAGAAAAAAGTGATCAAGTTACCTAATTGAACCTCCTTGCTAACATTCTGTTTCTCCACAAGGAAGGAAGATCTATGTAGTTGTAATCTTTATGGGAAAAATGTAATAGGCAAGGGAAACCCCAGACATTTATCATTTTCTGTACTCTCAAGGAGGCTTCTTTATGAAAGCTTGGTACCCCAGTGAAGGAAGGGAGAAGTAGCATGGGAGATATGTTTGTTCTGGGTTTAACACAGATCATGAAATCCCTTTCTGAAAGTTTTATTACTGGATTACAATTTTCAGTTTTATCATTATACAGTATTGGCAGAGGGATTAATAATATGTTTACAATTTTTTTCAAAAATAATGTTAGAAGATATATGAAAAAAATGAAAATTCTTACAGTATTTTAGTAAACAAAAATGACCAAAAAAATGGATCGACATTAAATTATGTAAAAGCACTAATAATCAAAAACAACACTCAAAATGATTTTAATATAAAGCATGCAGATACATACCATAGTTAAAGGAAATGTTGGTTTCTCGGGTTAATTCATAAATATGCATATGAAAGAGCCAGAATTGAAATAAAGAATCAAGTTCATTTAAAATACAGAAATAACAAAAACAATTAGAAATCACTGGAAAGTTGTATAGAATATTCCCATTTTAGATTGTAGGACTTCTCAAGCTTTAGAAATAATGGAACAAATGGTTCAAATTGCAGACTATATATTTATATTTTTAAGTAAATCAGTTCATAGTTTTTATTAATTTTTTTTTTTTTTGAGCTAGGGTCTCACTCTAGGATGACCTAGAATTCATTTTGTAGTCTGAGGCTGCTCTCGGACTCATAGTGATCCTCCTACTTCTACCTCCTGAGTGCTGTGAATAAAGGCATGCCCAGATGCTAGACTATATTTTTGATCTGCATTGTCATTTTAAATTTTATTTGCCATGTACATTTAATGGAAGCACAGAAGAAAGTTAACTTGAAAGAGTATCTTTTTTTCAAAATAAATAACAAGATTTTTTTATGTTCACATACAGAGAGAATCTTAGAGAAAATATTCAAGATAGTTGCCAACAATATCACTGAAACAAATTTTGAGTTTTTATGTCAAAAACTAAAACTGAAAACCTCAAAAAATGCTATCTATACCAAGAGGCAAGTATGAACAATATTTGACACAATTTTTCTTACATTCTGGTTTATATGATATAGACATTATATAGTTATGAAATGCTAATATTAGCTCTACTGTGGAAGACTGACTTCAGTTTATTATGTATTTGTAATCTTTGGTTGGGACACCATGTACTGTAATAAAGAGGAAGGGCTGTGAGGATAAACTACTGGGCTCCAGATGGCTTTGTGACACTGGGCATGCCCTTTCCCTTGTCTCTGTGCCTTAGTATCTCCTCTGGCCAGATATAGCTGAAAGCTGTCATGAGGCTCAAGTGACATCAATATATAAAACGTGTACTACAGCAGCTGGGGAGATGGCTCAAGGGGTAAGAGTACTTGGCTCACAATATGAGGGCCTGAAAGTCTGGCTTGCATTTAATCTGATCCCCAATACCCATGTAAATAGCTGTGGGTTCCTGGGTCCTAGGGCAAGCTGCTGTCCCCCAAGGCATCCCAGGAAACCATGGTGGTGAACGTGGAAGAATCAATCTCGGGAGACAGTTTCGGTGAACAGCTTGGTTTATTGTCAGGGGAATGGGTTATTTATAAGTAGTTGAGGGTGGGAACAGGGTCCTAAGGGGATTGGATAAACAAAGTTGCTTGCTGATGCCTAATTAGCATATGGGGACATACATTCCAGCACCTAGGCAATGGCAGGGGGATGGGCTGTGCAAAGGTGCTGGCTGATACCATATAAGGAGTTTTCTTTCTAGGCAACTGGCCAAAGACCACAGGGTTATGGGCAAAGCCTATGTCTTATCTGCATGTCCAGGTGTCCCGTGCTTGCAGAGGTAGTGGCCTTACTTCCTGCAGATCTGGGAGTCCAAGATTTTGTCCTGGGGTCCAGGCTCACTGCGACCCCCATTCTTGGAGGTTGGATCCTGCTCACTGCAATCTTGGAGAATGGGAGGAGGAGCTCCCCTGCCCATCTGGTCCCTGAGATATGAGGTGGTTCAGGCTGCTGTGATCTCTCGCAAGCCTGGGGACTTAGTATCAGACAGGTTAGGTTTGCTTTAACTCAGGGCCCTGCCTATGTCCAACAAATAGTTGATCATGGCCACACATTCCTGTAAGTCTAATCCTGTGGAGAACTGAGACCAAAGAATCACTGGGACTTGCTGGTCAGCCATTCTGCCTTCAAATGATATCTCTTGTTTAGATAGATATTCTATCTCAAGGAAACACATAGATAAATGATAGAGAAGACCTGATATTCTTCTCTGGCCTCTGCATGCACACAAATGGAATGCATACATCTGGACACACAGGGTATCTCATTCTCCCCTCCACATAGAATACATGTATTCAAACATACAGATATGCAAAAATACAGCTCTTCAGTATTAGTATACTGGTTTGTAGTAAATAATCTATGGTGCTTTAAAAAATATTTATTCATTTGCAAACAGAAAGAGAGCAAGAGAGAGAATGGGCATGTCATGGCATAGTGCCACTGCAAACATATGCATATGACACTTTGTACATCTGGAATTATGTGGGTCATTAGGCTTTGCAGGCAAGCATCTTAATCACTGAGCTATCTCCCCAGCTCCATAATGCTTATTTTGAAGTCTTGAGAATTGAATGTATGCTGAAACATTGACTTTTTATAAGAAAACACTTTCTGTGTATCAAGCTTTATAGTAAACTTTCACAGAAGATCTCTTTGCCAACAATTAATTTTAGACTTATTGAATCTGGTAATTTGGCTTGAAACCTCAACATACATTTAAGTATTGTAAATTTATGTTCTTAATTGGCATCTAAAATAAATGTTATTTGAATTTCTACAGTGCTGCTTCCATCAGTGAAAAATCCTACCAAGCATTTGTTAAATGGAAAGAAGAGAAGAACTCATCACTCAGTGATGCTGACTTAGGAGAACAACTAGTTAGGGCATTAAATATGATAGGAGCGCATGACATAATGGACAAGATAACAGCTTTGACTCTCTATACAAGGGCGATTAAATTCTAACCTTTGGATTCATAATAAAAATTGAAAGCTTGAGCCAGGGAGATGGCTGAGTGGGAAAAGTACCCTACCGTGCAAGCAGGAGGCCTGCATTTGGACCCTCCAAACACAGGTAAAATGCTGGGCCTGGTGGCATGTGCCTGAAATACCAGTGCTGGGAGCAAGAGACAGGGAATCCCTAGGGCTCACTGTCTGGCTAGTGTAGCTGAGTCAATGAACTCTAGGTTCAGCAAGACACTGTCTCAAAGCATAGAGTGGAGAGTGATTGAGGAAGGCACCCAATCTCTCTCTCTCTCGATCTCTCACATTCACATACAGAGGTGAAAAAGAAAGAAGTAAAAAACATATGATGCACTTATATAATTGAAACTGAGTGTTGTAGCTATCTCACTTCATTTATAAAAGAGAATTGCAAATTGTCTCAGTGATGCCAATTTATGACCCCTATTCTAATGCTATTATAACAAAATATTACAGACACTGCTTCTGCAGATTTTTGTTACCTTGGTGAAACTGATTTTGGAAATAGGTCCATTAAAATTTTATTATATAATTTTTTTTTATTTCAAGATACTTTATTTTCAAAATGGGTCACAACACTAAGCTTTGGGCCCATTCTGCCATTGTACAAGCTACAAATGCTTGCTCAGCAGCTGAGGGGCACACTTTAGTATGTTTGAAAAGTGAATAAAAATCCATATAAAACAAATATTCAAATAGTTTCCATAGGAACACAGATAAGTGTGACCCCATTGCTTAGCCTTCCACACTGCTGCATCTGTGCCAGCCCTACTCGTACAAAGACATTTCAAAACTAGCATCATTAAGTTAAGTGGACCCCCAAACCCCTTAATTCAAGCTACACTCGCAGTTAAGAGCTACAAGAATGGTATCTACACATTGATACTAGTGGAAGCACAGGCTGCCGGGTGACGGTCCATCCCACTCTCCTGAGCACAAGACATGGGCAGAGTGCTGACGTCCTGCTCCTCCACTTCAGGCGGGAAGCCGTGCTTCTGAACTTGCTTCATGAGTTGCCACATTGGTCGTGCATCACATAATAAATAGTAGGCCTCTGGAATCCATTGAAAGTAGAAGCAGCAGCAACAGTGTATGCACCCATGTTTTCAAAGAGCATCCAATCACCCACATGCATTTCAGGAAGGTTATAGCGCTCAACGATCCGATCAAGGCCATCACATGTTGGTCCCCAAATGCTGGAGGAGTAATAGTTCTCATCTGGTTTGGGTCTCTTCTGTAGCAAGGGCTTCACATGTGCATGATCATAAAGGATGCAATTAAATGATCCGTATACTCCATCATTCACGTAATACATATAGGTTTGCTCATTCAATTCATCTTCATCATCGGAGCCAGTCTGCTCCTTCAGCACAATTTTTTTGGCAGTGATATTGACTGCAAGCGTGAAAGCTGATGCAACGTAGTATCTGCCCGGCTCTGCTATGATTCTCACACCACAGTCTGATGGAAAGTACTTATCCAGCGCTGGGTTGATCACACTGGTGATCTCTTCAAATTTAAGCTTCACATCCTCAGATCCAGGAAAACCACCACCAATATCAAGCAGATACATGCTGAAACCAATCTCAGCTCCCATGTCGAAGACACAACGGGCATCAGATACTGCTTGAACAAACGTCTCAGGATCCGTACAGCCACTCCCTACATGGAAGCTGACACCAATGACATCAATATTTAGCTCTTTTGCCCGTTCCAAGAGAAGTTTGCTGATTTTGAGTGTGGCACCAAATTTAACGCTGAGGCGACAGACTGCTTTGGAATCATCAGTGGCAATTCTCAAAACCAACTTTGCCTTTGGGTGCACTCTGGCGACTTTCATCAACTCAACTTCACTATCAAAAGTCATCATCTGGACTCCACTACTGGCAGCATACTTAATTTGAGACACTTGTTTACAGGGATTTGCATAGATAATCCTCTCTGGAGGTACCCCAAGACTCTGCACCAACTGTATTTCAGTCTTGCTTGCACAGTCGAATCCTGTCCCAATGGCAGCTAGGGTGTTCACTATGGCTCTGCTATCATTACATTTGACTGCATAAAAGGGAGTGACACGAGGAAGAGCTTTTAACCACCTTAGATGTTTCTTTAGAATGTCTCCAAGGTCCGCAACATAAAAAGCATCCTTATCATCAGAAGAAGAAACTTCATTAATTTTTGGTCCAGAATGTCCTTGGCAGTAAATCCTTCATCAAGGATGTGGCAGTCAATCTCTTCCTTATTAAAGTTGTTCATGGTTTCTCAATGTGCCTATGGAAACTAAGAGATGGAGTTAAGGAAATTATTTCCAGCTTCTCAAAGGTAATTATCCGGGAATTTCAAACTTTGTGTCCTTGGAGCAGCAGTGGAAATGCTCTCACCAGGCCGGGGCGCCGCGGGCCGGCCCCATGGACATGCCGCCCGTGCTCGCGCCGGAGCCGCCGCGCCCGCCGCCGCCTCGCTCCCGCCCGCCCGAGACGCCAGCCGCCCGAGGTGGCGCCGAGCTGCTGGCTGAGCGCGACCGGCGGCGGTAGCGGTGGGGACGGTGGCGGCCGCGAGCGACTGACCTATATAATTTTTTATAATGCAAGACACACAGTAATATGGTTATTAGTGGCTTTCACTGGATTTATAAAGCAGAAATGTTTCTTTCTAGAAACTGGTATAAATGACAAATACAGCATCCTTATTTTTTCTATATTAGGAATAGGAAGACTTCATTAAGCATAAACCTGGTCTAAGGCCAATATTCCTTTAGTTGAATATCCAGATAGGATTGATGGAATAGCCACCTGTAATCTCCTGTCCTGTGTATGTTTCCTTTTCTTCAGCTACCAGAAACCCTCTGTCACAGGGGGATGCACTGCATGTATTTCAGGTGAAGCAGTCTTTGTCACAGGTAACCCCCTTCGCTATTCACTGCCTTTCTGTTAGGGTTTGACTGACTTTGTTGGAAAACTCAAGCCAGGTCAATTTCTTTCCTTTGGACTTTTCTGTAGAGCTTCCAGGGAGGATTCACTTTTTCTGTTGGTGTAGTTGGTCAAAAGTTGTATAGGGACACACACACACATACAGAGAGAGAGAGAGAGAGAGAGAGAGAGAGAGAGAGAGAGAGAGAGAGAGAGAGAGGAAGAGGGAGGGAGGGAGGGAGAGACAGACAGAATGAACGAGTGAAAGATCTGATTGTATTCTTTGGGTCTCAAGCCAGCCATGTCTGAAGTTCACTATACTTAGGAACTTTCACTGTCAGTCATTTAAGCTAGTATAGCCTGGGTTTCCATAACTTTGAATGGAAACAGACCAAATTTAAGAGGTTAAGATGATTGTGGGAACAGTTTAGTTTTTGTTGCTAAAAATAGGGCTGGGGGGCTGGGGAAATGGCTTAGTGGACAAAACACTTGTGACTGGAGTCTGGATCACCAGCACTCATGTAAACACCAGGTGGATGTGGTGGCCTATCCGTACCCCGGGGGCTTTAGAGGCTGAGGCAGGATCCTCAGGGCAACCTGGCTACTAGACTAGCTGAGTCTGATGCTTTGGCTTTTAAGAAAGCCTTCCACAGTAAATAAAGTGGAGATTAATACAGAAAGACACCCTATTGTCAACCTCTGGCCTCCATATGCACTTTTGCAATATATCTACACACATATACACTTGTGAAAAATATTAAAAAAAAGAAGTGTCCTAATTTTTGGTATTACTAGGCCACACTAGATGAAGAATTGTCTTGAGTCACGTATGAAATACACAAATAATCAAAAGCCAAAAAGCATGAAATTACTCATTTTTAATACTTTTGCTCATATTTTTTGATGTATTGTCCAATGAGACTTCATTAAGCATGACTTTTCAGTGGCAATTATATTGTGTTTTATTAATTTTACAAGGCACTCTCTTACACTTGCCAGGCATCATCAATGACTAGGCCAGATATGTTCACAGTGAACAAAGAAATTTTTTTTTTGAGGCAAGCCTAACAGACAGGCCTTTTATTTTTTTTATGCAAGAGAGCAAGTGAGAGAATTGGTGTGCCAGGGCCTCCAGCCACTGTAGTCAAACTCCAGACAAGTGCACCCCCTTGTGCACATGTATGACCTTATGCACTTGTGTCACTGGCTTACATGGGACCTGGAAAGTCAAACATGAGTCCTTAGATTTGGCAGGCGAATGCCTTAACTACTGAGCCATCTCTCCAGCCCAGTAAAATATTTTTTTTTATAAATATTTTTTGTTCATTATTTATTTATTTGAGAGTGACAGACAGAGAGAAAGACAGATAGAGGGAGAGAGAGAGAATGGGCGAGCCAGGGCTTCCAGCCACTGCAAACGAACTCCAGACGCGTGCGCCCCCTTGTGCATCTGGCTAACGTGGGACCTGGGGAACCGAGCCTCGAACCGGGGTCCTTAGGCTTCACAGGCAAGCGCTTAACCGCTAAGCCATCTCTCCAGCCCCAGTAAAATATTTTTAATATATTTTTTATTTACTAAAGAGAGGGGGGAGAGGGAGAAGCAAAGCAGGAGGGAGGGAGAGAGGAGGGGGTGGAGAGAATGGGCATACCAGGGCCTCTAGATACTGCAAACAAACTCCAGACTCATGCACCCATGGACATTCAGCTTTTGTGGGTACTGGGGGATCAAACCTGGGTCCTTAGGCTTTGCAGGCAAATGCCTTAAATGCTAAGTCATCTCTCCTGCCCCAATGAGCTTTTTTTTTTTTTTAACTGCTTTATATAAATACCTTGACTTAGTTGTGCTTTTCAGTGGTACCAAAGAAGTCATTTCTTCATGTCATTATGTTTGTCATCAATATCTCTAGTAAAAATTGCAAGTTGAAGGGCTGGAAAGATGGCTTAGTGGTGGGTGGTACAGTAATCTCGAGTTTGTTTGCACTGGCTAGAAGCTTGGCACACCCATTCTCCCCCCCGCTCTCTCTCTCTCTCTCTCTCTCTCTCTCTATCTATCTATCTATCTACCCATCTATCTATCTATCTATCTATCTATCTATCTATATATTATCTTTCTCTCACAAATAAATAAAAAAAAATGGCAAGTTGAGCTGTATTTGAAACATCCATACTGTTATCCATGGTCAAAGCATAAAATTTAAAATTAGCACTCTGTTCTCCAAACTTTTTCTGACAAGTTTATCATTTCTTCATTATATTGTAGGCTGTAGTCCGGGAGACAAACTGAATTTAGATACATCCCCCTTTCTTCAGAATATATTATATCTGCACAGTCTCCATTAACTGATTATTTCACATCAGTAAATGGTTAGTCAGGATGGAGAGAAAAGAGGAAAATGAGTGGGTGAACATGATCAGAATACATTATACTCATGCATGAAATTATAAAAAAAAATAAAGTTTATTCAGATCTTCATTGAGGAACTGAGTATCATCTATAAAGTGTAATGCTGCATATTCATCTCTGCCATCACCCTTGGAGTTTTGATTATCTGTTGGAAAAGATTAGGGACAGTCTGAATGAAAAAATAGAATTTACACCAAACTCCAAGACCTGTTACATTGTCAGCATCTCTAGTGGTATTATTCTACTCCTAGACTATTATAGAAGACTTCTCCATGAAGATTCATGTGATTTTTATGAATTTAAATATGTTCTGGTCTAGGGCAAAACACAATCCTCATAAAGGGAATAAAGACCATATGCCAGAGGACAAGGGTGTTATTCAGATTATGAAACTTTACCTTTTCCCCATCCGCCAAGCCATATGCAACAGCTTTTCTCATGACCAAATACTCTACTGAACTCTATCTTTGGCAGCCACTGGTTAAGAATGCCAGGAGTGATGGGAGGTGGCATCCAGTGTGCAATATCATTTATCTTACCCCTGAACTGCACAAAGATATGGTAGGCCTATTGGGTATGTAAAAAAACAAGTTCCAATAGAGACTACATAGCCCTGAGAGATAGCTCAGTTGGTAAACTGCTTGCCTGGTGTTGCAGTTCAGTTCTCATTGCTGGTAGAAATCACCCAACAAGAGTAGCTTCTGGGAAAAAGAGATTTATTTTGGCTCACAGGCACGAGGGGAAGCTTCACGATGGCAGGGGAAAACGATGGCATGAGCAGAAGGTGGACATCACCCCCTGGCCAACATAAGATGGACCACAGCAACAGGAGGGTGTGCCAAACACTGGCATGGGGAAACTGGCTATAAAGCCCATAAGCCCGCCCCCAACAATACACTCCCTCCAGTAGGCATTAATTCCCAAATATCCATTAGCTGAGAACCTAGCATTCAGAACACCTAAGTTTATGTGGGACACCTGAATCAAACCACCACACCTGGTAAGTATGAAGATGTGAATTCAATCTCCAGAACCCACCTTAAAAAAAAGTCAGGCATGGTGGCTCAAGCTTCTGTTTCCAAAGCTGAGGAGGACAGACAGGTAGAGTTCTGAAGCACATTGGCCAGCCAGTCTAGCCCACTTGGTGAATTTCAGGCCAATGAGAGACCCTAACTCAAAAGTGAACAGCACCTGAGAAATGACATTGAGATAATCCACTGGATTCTACATGCATGTGTGTGCATAGACACACACACACACACACACAAATTTAAAAAGAGTCTAGATACAAATATATTCTATCACTAATTTTGCTGTACTTAGGTAAGACATTAGGCCAACCTGAATGGGAGTAGTCCAATTTTGCAAACAAATTTTTCTTTGGTAGAAATGGGGGTAACTGTAGAAGGAAAAATGGACTGTATGATTCTAGTTCTGGACAGTGACCCTTGATATTCTGTTGTCTATAAATATTGTTGTTGCTGAAGCATTACAGATTGGAATTGGACAACTTTGTATAAATATAATAAGATAGGGCTGGAGAGGTCGCTTAGCAGTTAAAGTGTTTGCCTGTGAAGCCTAAGGAATCATGTTCAACTCTCCAAGTCCTGCAAAGGCCAGATGCACAAGGTGATGCAAGTGTACAAGGTCACACATGTGCACAAGGTGGTACATGCATCTGTAGTTTGATTATAGTGGCTGGAGGCCCTGGTGTACCAATTCATTCTCTCCATTTCTCTCATTCCGTCGCTAAAAAAAAAAGGCCAGTCTGTTGGGCTTGCCTCAAAAAAAAAAAAAAAAAAAAAAAAAAAGGACTTCTGGTCAAGACAGCATCTGCCTAACTATGCCTCACCTCCCAGGGAAGGAAAGATGGACGCAGATTCTGAGGAAAGAATCAGTCCATCACACCTCACCAGGGCCTCAGCTGAAACCATAGAGTAATTGGGGAAATGAGCAAGAGTGCTGCTTTCTTGGTGAACTTAGTACCAGCACAAGGGTGAAAGAGATAGACACAGAGAACACTCAACTCCTACCAGATATCCAGAGACACAGGCTCCCAAGGACCTCATCACCGAAGTAGACCTGAAAATAAACCCAACATGGCTCAAGGAAATTCATGGAAGAGGGGGCAGAAAGATTGTTAGAGCCACATGTTGGGACATTATGCACAGAGACATTGCTTCTTATCCATAACTGATGGCTCACCCTACAATGCATGACTCACATTCACCAAAGAGGAGGGTCCCAGCGGAGGGGTGAGGACAGGGAGGAGGCTAACAATGATACCAACATGGCTGTTTACACACTGTGTATATAACAAAAAAAAAAGAAGAAGAAGAAGAAAATATATATGGCTCTATGCTAGCTTATGCCCTGGTACTCAGAGCTCACCAATGCATTTGATGCATTACCCCAGACATTGAAACTCAAAACCAGGAAAGCATGTTTGGGTCTCAAATTTAGAACTGTTCTAGACTAATTGCTCTTTGGGCTTATAGTTTGTTCTAGCCATTTGCTTTGTTTGTTTGATGTAGTTTGGTATGTGAAGGCTCTCACTATGAAACCTCTTGGTATTATCCTCCTGATAATTTTCAGTGTAATTTCCATGGTAAGCTATATTCTCCTAAGGTTATAAAATGTGCAATAACAACTGTGAATAGTGTGTCAGATGGTCTTACAGTGAGTAGAGGGTCAAAAGCAAAATAAAGAAAAGACATATTGCCTCAGCAGGCCTGATGTTATGATTCAGAAGTTATAACCTGAGACAGAGACAACCCAGCTATGATGGCAGCAGACAATGGCACTTATGCTCACATCTTATTCTCACAAATGAGAGACTGACCAAAAGTTTTCAGTAAAAGCCGGGCGTGGTGGTGCATGCCTTTAATCCCAGCACTCGGGAGGCAGAGGTAGGAGGATTGCTGTGAGTTTGAGGCCACCCTGAGACTCCATAGTGAATTCCAGGTCAGCCTGAGCTAGAGTGAGACCCTACCTCGAAAAACCAAAAAAAAAAAAGTTTTTTAAAAAATATTTTTTTGTTCATTTTTATTTATTTATTTGAGAGTGACAGAGAGAGAGAGGCAGATAGAGAATGGGCACGCCAGGGCTTCCAGCCACTGCAAACGAACTCCAGACGCATGCGCCCCCTTGTGCATCTGGCTAACGTGGGTCCTGGGGAATCGAGCCTCGAACCGGGGTCCTTAGGCTTCACAGGCAAGCACTTAACCGCTAAGCCATCTCTCCAGCCCCCCCAAAAAAGTTTTAATTAAGAGGCCTGGGTGGCCCTAGTACTTTAAATCCTGTATAAGAGAAACTAAAGCCCAAAATAAATACATAGTAAACAAATTTGAGAATTTATCAATGAGAAACTACCAACTAACTTTTAAATAGGGACTTTCTACTATAGCCAATCAAATGTATTTGTCTATTGTATAATAGCTCACATCCCATGCTGTAGTAATGGACCTGATTCATGAGTCATTCTCAGCTCAGATAGACTCAGACTTACTTTAACATTCTCTCTCTTTTTTATTATTAAATTATTATATTTGCTTAGGCAATTACATAATCAAGAGCAGGAAGATAGATACACCCACATGGTATGAGAGCTCACGTGATGGGCTTGGAAGAAACATAAAAGAGTTAGAAAGAAAAGAAAGTATAATGAGGGCTGGAGAAATGGCTTCGTGTTTAAGACACTTGCCTGCAAAGCCAAAGGACCACGGTTTGATTCCCTAGGACCCACGTAAGCCAGATGCACAAGGTAGAACATGCATCGGGAGTTCATTTGCAGTGGCAGGAGGCCATGGCATGCCAATTCTCTTTCTCTCTCTGCCTCTTTCTCAAATAAATTAATGAAAAATTTAAAAAAGTACAAAGAGTTCTTGCCGTGGTGTGGGTTTGAGGGGGTAAAGAGCCCTTGTGGGAGTAAAAGGGGAGTCTAGCTGGGCCAAGACAAGAGAAGCTTACCAGAACCTTGAAGTTTGGGAGCTCACCAAGTGAGCTTGCCCCACCCCTGGTAAACATTTATAACCTTGTGGTGGTGGGCCCAAACCCAGAGAGATAGCTGATTGGTTTGGGCTAGAGGCTGGTTCAGTAAGAGACCAGCCATGACACCAAGTTCTGGGGGATAAACTTGACCAACCACAATGTCAGGATTCGATTTAAATTCTAGGAAAGGGGACCTCCCTCCTATGAGGGGCTCAGGTTATCTGTGGAAAACAGATCTAGGAAAATGATAAAAAGTCAGATCATACTTTGATCTCTAGCAAAATAGAGACTGAAAGGATAGGTCCAAAGACATTCCTGCTTCTTACTTTCAGGGATCCAGTCACCTAAACTGCCTAGCAAAGCTACCTTTCTCTCTCTCATTCTCCCCTCTCTTGAGAAGACAGTCTAACTGCTGTCAGGGGAAAGAAGATGATGACTGGTCAGTCTTTTTTTTTTTTTAATTATTTATTTATTTATTTGAGAGAGACAGACACAGAGAGAAAGACAGATAGAGGGAGAGAGAGAGAATGGGTGCGCCAGGGCTTCCAGCCTCTGCAAACGAACTCCAGACACGTGCGCCCCCTTGTGCATCTGGCTAACGTGGGTCCTGGGGAACCGAGCCTCGAACCGGGGTCCTTAGGCTTCACAGGCGAGTGCTTAACCGCTAAGCCATCTCTCCAGCCCGACTGGTCAGTCTTTAACTGCTTGTAGTTGAATGAGGCCGTTGAGTAATTGCAGTTAGAAGTTCTCTCTCTTTCTTTGAAAAATATATTTTATATTTATTTATTTGACAGAGAGAAAGAAGGGGGGAGAGAGAATAGGCATACCAGGGTCTCTAGCTGCTGCAAATGAAGTCCAGACGCATGCACCACCTCATGCATCTGGCTTACGTGGGTTCTGGGGAATTGAACCTGGGTCCTTTGGCTTTTCAGGCAAGTGCCTTAACTGCTAAGCCATCCCTCCAGCCCAGAAGTTCTCTTTTTAGATATTCTATTTATTTATTATTTATTTGACAGAGAAAAAGGGAGAGTGTCAGGGCTAAGATATGACTATGTGTTACCATGGTGGTTTGTTTTAACTTCTATACTTTGTGTGTGTGTGCGTGGGCACATCCAGAGGACAACCTTGGGTGTCATCTTCAGGAATGATATACACATTTTTTTAAATTCAAAGTATTAAGTTTTTATTATTTCAATGTCAACAACACAGAATTATTCTGCAATACAAGTTTTGTTAACCATTTCCTCTGGTGGTGTAGAATACCGTGTTGATTATTAGCACCAATTGTCTGTGTACATGTCAACATGCATTCACTCTATAGGAAAATAATGTAACAAGATTCAACACCGATGTAAGGATAAAGGAAACTTTTATGTACAACCTGTAGAGAGCATGTCAAGATAGTTTCAACTAAACACGTTACTAAACCTTGGTATCCAATATGCACTGGGTTTACTCACTGGTCACTTGTCAGGCATACCTACGCCCCCTTCTCCCAACACATCAGGTTCGTGACTGAACTTTTTAGTATAAGGTTGAGCTTAGCTGGCCATTCTTTTTGTCTCAGCTATGCTTCTTCAGGCATGCATCATGTTGGCTGACACAGCAGCTGTTTCTTTTCCCCATGTTATCTCATCCTCTGCAGGGTTACATGGGTTAGTCGCACTGACATGGCTGAGGGACAGACTAGGCTCACAATTGCTACACTGTCATATTCATGCCTTTTTATTCATTTTTGAGTTGTGTATTCTATGCTGGCCTTGAACTTCTGAACCTACCTATATTTCCCAAGTACTGGGATTACAAGGTCCCATCATGCAATTAATAGGTAAGCACTTTACTGAGGCACACAGCTGAGCACTCATATTCATTGATGTGTACTGGTACTGGAACAAGAGAACAGCCTAGGCTCAAGATTTAAGAAAGTGATTCTGTTTCTCTACAGAGCAGTTGGCAGTGCATATGTTAAGAGCATGTTTACAGGGAAAGATCAAAATGTGCAATCAGTATCTGTGTGCATTTTTTGACAGATGAGAGTTAAATGTCTGCTCCATCTAGATCAAGTAATATTTTCCACAGCTGCAACAGAGGTTAACTTGGGCTAGGATTCAGAATTATTGAGTCTAAGTGGAAATTCCTTCATGGACCTATACCGGATATACACATTTTTTGAGACAAGATTTCTCATTGGCCTGGAGTTCATCAGTTAGGATAAATTAGCTGGCTAATGAGTCCTAGAGATCTACTTGTCTTTGCAGATCAAATTCAGGTCCTCAGACTGGAGTGCCCAGTAGAAGGGATAGAAAGCTTAAGCCTTAAAACCCTGGATCCTGGCCCTGGGATTAGTTGGTCAGGTTGATCTGTGTGATTCCTCAAAAGTGCAGGCCTTTGCCAAGCACTTGGTTATCAGACAGAGCTAAAAGGTAAGAACCTATTGTTGAAGTCACCACAGGCTGCCATCTCAGAACACCAAGAGAAAACATGGGAACTGAGAGAAGAGCCAGTCTTCTCCTGGAAAACCCTCATGACACTGGAAAGTGCCATGGGAACTACTGGGTGACAATGGTCATCATCAGCATAAATAAGGAGGAGACCCTGCAAATCATGCAATATACAAGCTAGGCACAAAGTACACACTTGTGCAATATTGGCACATAGCCTTTGTGGGTAACTAACTGCCCTTTGATTGGGCTGCTCAGTGGAATAGAAATCATAACTGGTACTGGGATCCAAGGCAGCACCCCATGGTCAGGAAAATCACATTACCCAGAGAGAAGTCCCCAGTGTTCACTGTACAAGCTGAGGAGGTAGCTACATCAAAATGAATCTTGAGCTCCTAGTCATATCCCCTTTAATCAAAGCTGCTCTCTCTCTCTTGGTTGGAGAATCTGTTTTATCTTACAGGTGGCAGAGAATACTGGGGAGATCCAAGATCCACTAACACAAGAAAAGACAGCCAAATGCTCACAAGGAGATGAGCCACCTCTACCACATTTACCAGGGTCCAGAAGAAATTGTAGAGGAAGCAGTGACACAAATATTGCTCCAAATCCTAGCCTGACATCTACATTCAGGAAAATAGCAACAAATACTTTGGAGAACTGAAACACATAATAACAGAAATAAAGAGGCTACAAAGAAGTCAACACTGACCAATAACACACTTGCCAAGGCTCAGGGACTGTTGTGGGGAGGGGGCAAAAAGATTGTATGAGCCACAAGCCACCCTAGGACACAGCTACCCCCAGAGACAAAGACCCTAATTACCTCATAGTGAACACCAATAACCCTACTGAGGAGAGCCGTCAGGGAAATGGGGACTCCAGGAGGAGACATACTAGAATCTATGTTAAAAATATTTTAAAAATATTTTATTTATTATTTATCTGACAGAGGGAGAGAGAGAGACAGAGAGAATATGGGTGTGCCAGGGCCTCCAGCCACTGCAAATGAACTCCAGATGCATGTGCCCCCTTGTGCATCTGGCTAATGTGGGTCCTGAGGAATAGAACATGGGTCCTTAGGCTTTGTAGGCAAGTGCCTTAACTGCTAAGCCATCCCTCCAACCCCCAAAATATTAATTTTAAAAAGACTATTAAAAAATCAGGTCCCTATCTTGGGAGACAATCATTTTACTCACTGACTTATCTCCCTACTGCTTTCTATTCTAATTTTTAAAATTTATTTTTAAGTATTTATCTGTGTGTGTATATGAGAGAGAGAGAGAGAGAGAATTAGCATACCAAGTTCTCCAGATGCATGCACCACCATGTGCATCTGGCTTATGATGGTTCTGGGGAATCAAACCTTGATTTTTAGGCTTCACAGACAAGGCCCTTAACTGCTATACCAATTTCCCCAGCACTTGCCACTGCAAATGAACTCTAGATGCATGCATTATTTTGTGTGTGTGTCTTTATGTGGGTACTGGGGAATTGAATGCTGGCTATCAGGTTTTACAAGCAAGTGTCTCTAACTACTGACCCATCTCTCCAGCCCCCCACTTCTATTCTTTAGAGGAAAAGAGAATTTGTGTAGCATATGTGTGTGAGTGCATTTGCACATATGTGCACATGCATGTGGAGGCCAGATATCAATATCAGGTGACTTCCGTAATTGGTCTCTTCTTTCCAGAATTAGAATAATAGATATATACCACTATGGTAGCTCTTTATGTGCATTCTGGGGATCCAAACTCAGGTTTTCATGCTTGCACAGCAAGCACTTTAGTGACTGAGCTATTTCCCCAGCCTGAAAATACCTTATTCTTTATATTTTTGCCAAAATATGGGAACTTTTCTGCCTGTATTTTGCAACTCAATTCAGAAAGTGAGTCAGAATTTGTACCCATGCCTAATCTCAATTTTTGCCTGTACTTTAGCTATAGTTTCTCATGTTCATTTCCATAGCACATGATGCATCAGCAATTCATGAATGAAAATGAATAAAAATTAATCACTCTTTTTGTATCAATACACTGATTAGCCTGGTTTGCACTGGGCTAACATCTTAGACTGGTCACAGGTTAATGTCTTGGGATACTATGAGGTACTGTGATCAGCCCGGCTGTGTCTTGCGTCTGTTGTGGGTTTGGATACTCTGGCTGTGTGCTCCACCACTGTAAGGTTCAGAAGTGACCAACACCATGGAGACCACTCTGAGGCAAAGATGGAAGCTTTTATTTGGGGAAAAACATGAGCTGCCAGGACTGACTCTCAAGTCAGTCAATTTGGGATACAGATAGCGGGTAATATAGAGTTCTTCAGTTGGGGGAAGGTGAGGAAAGGGAAAGAAAAGGTTTCTTTCTTTCTTTCTTTCTTTCTTTCTTTTTTTTTTTTTTCTTTTTTCGAGGTAGAGTCTCACTCTGGTCCAGGCTGACCTGGAATTAACTCTGTCATCTCAAGGTGGCCTTGAACTCATGGCAATCCTCCTACCTCTGCCTCCTGAGTGCTGGGATTAAAGGCATGCGCCACCACACCCGGCAAGAAAAGGTTTCTTTAGGAGAGATCTAAGATAGCCAGGGTGTAACATCAGAACAGTAACCTGAGTTACTGTTACTATCTCTCAGTGTCCTGAGAGATAAGGGGGCAGGAACCTAGACCTGGGGCATTGTTAGGCAAGGAAGGGATGATAGCTGGGTAGTACCATGAGGAATGTGGATGACCCACTTCCTTTTGTCTCTGTTGCCCTCCTGCTGTCCTCAGTGACTCCATTTTGTCCTGACCTAACATTCTAGCCTTTTGTTAATGATAAGAGACAAAGGTTAATTTTTTCATGCTGACTGTAGGGTGATGAGTTCTTATGGTGGGGGAACTGGATAATGTGGTCGATGGGTGTCTCTTCGGGGCAGGTGATGAGGAGGCTGCCAGATCCCCTGCTGCTGTGCTCACATCACTTGCCGCCGGTCAGCCTCTGCTGTGTCCTGATCCCCTACCCACATCAGCTGCCTTTGCACTACAATTGCACGTGCAGCGGGCCCTGTCCCACAGCAAGAGCCACACAAGTCCACACTGAGTCACTAGCACCAGCACAGGTGCCATCCCCTACCTGTACATCGCCACCCATCCCCCACTCCCCTGAGGCGGGAGAGCACAGACTGTTTATAGGCCCCAGTGTACCCAGCCAGAATTTGGGCAGCTTCAGGGCTTTCTACCTCAGTCCCCTTTCAAGCTCGAAGGCAAGCAGCTTAGGTGCATTACTGGGTGAGAATTCAGGCAACTTTGGCACCCCTGTCAGGCTATAGGTAGGCAGCTTTGGCAAGAGTGAGCAAAAACCCAGGCTGCTTGCAACTGCCCCAGGCTGCCTTGGATTCTCATTAAGCTAGATCCCAGGCTGCTCCACCCACCTACCTGCCCATACACTGACATGGGTAGACCACAGCGCAAAAGAAATAATGTGAAAAATAAAATGCAGGAAAATCCAGACAGATCACCCAGTCCAACAAGGATTACATCTAACCAAAACATAGAAGAGTGTTTAGGATCAGAACATCAAGTGGAAGCAATGAACAATGCAACCTTGACCAACCTACTGATAGAACTGGCAGGAAAGCTACAAAGGATAGATAATCGTATGGATGCTGCCATCACTAAGCTAGAGCAATATGATAAGACACTGGAAGGAATTCAAAGAGAGCTAAGAGAGTTGAGGGAGAGTGAAAAAAAAAAAATCAGCTGGCCACACTAAATGAAAACATAAAGAAATGCAAGGATGATTTCCAAGAATCATCAAGAAAATCAGAAAATGAGACAAAAAGGGAGCTGGACAAAGCGATGGAAGTGATACATAGGAAAGTAGTAGAAAATGCAAACTTAATTGAACAAGTCCAAAACTCGCTAGAGGCTCTCAAGAATAGAGTCAGCGAAGTGGAAGATAGAAATTCTGATCTGGAAGACAGGATGGAAGAAACAGTTTGAGAGTCCAAAAATTTCAGTAAGTTCAAAAGTTCCTGTGAACAGAACATGAGAGAATTGTGGGATACACTTAAACGTCCTAATATCAGAATCATTGGAATACCAGAAGGAGAGGAATTTCAGACCAAAGGCATGGAGAACTTATTTAACATAATAATTGAAGAAAACTTCCCCCGTCTCTTAAAAGAAAGACCCATCAAGATTCAAGAAGCAAACAGAACTCCTAACCGACTAGACCAAAGGAGAAACTCCCCAAGACATATCATTAAGACTCTAAACATTGACACCAAGGAAAAAATCCTAAAAGCAGCTAGGGAAAAACAGCACACCACTTTCAAAGGAAACCCCATCAGAATTACTTCAGACTTCTCAATGGAAACCCTGAAAGCTAGAAGGGCCTGGAATGGAACTCTACAAACTCTAAGAAACTATGGCTTCCAACCCAAACTACTCTACCCGGCAAAAGTCTCTCTTATAATAGATGGTGAAAGGAAAACTTTCCATGACAAAACTCAGCTTTACAATTATATGTACACAAAACCAAACCTACAGAAAGTACTCCAGGAAATTCTCCACAGAGAAGAAACAAATAACCAAACACAAATGCCTACAAGAAGCAATTTCTTAAATAAGTACCTTTTGCCATTGAACAATTTTAAGGTTTAACTAAAGAAATATGACTGTTAAATGAAGCTTAGACAATCTATATTAGCATTGTTTGTATACAGTGGATTTCCTTGACATGGGAAGCTTTTTTTTTAGTTTTTCTAAGAACAAAATCACAATTTTACTTTCTATAAGACTTAGATTATAACTTTAGCAATAATCATCTAGGAAAACCAGCTTGAGCAACACAAGAACCATTTTAAAATTATAGAGTTTTATCCAGGCATGGCGATGTATTCTTATTGATAGCTAAGCATCATGGACTTTGTATAAACCAAATTACAATATTCTGATATCTGGAAAAGTCTGATATTAACAAAAAGTAGAGTTTACATATTTAAGGTACATGAGGCTACAGAGAGTAAACTATGAAGAAAAGATCTGCTACAGAATTTAAAATAAACAAGAAATCTATATTATGTAGTAACATTTTGGGCTTAAATATGAAGATGTGAAAAATTTTATAATTTTTAAAGTTCAGAAGTGGGATAACTTTACATACATATATACATACATATATATACACATATATGTATATATATGTACACATATACATATATACACACATATATGTATATGTGTACATATATATGTGTATATATATGGAGAGAGAGAGAGATTTAGGACTTTCAAAAGCTAAATAAGATGTCCATCCAATCTGTAAGTCTGTTTCTGAAATTAATTTAGCTATATTTAACATGCCCAAAGAATAGAGAAACTGGATTAAACTGCCATGATCTAATAAAAAAAAAAAAAAAAGAAAGGAGATAAGTCTCATGGAAAAGAAAGGGAATGAGCATTCCAGGGCCACTTGCCACTGCAAACAATTTCCAAATGTATGTTCCACTATATGCATCTGGCTTTGCAAATAAGCACCTTTAACTGATGAGCCAAAAAGAAATATTTTTAATCTCTTAACATGCACAAAAGTTTTATGACAAAATCCTTAACTATTTGAGTCTTAATCAACTCTATAATTCTGTCTGTAGTACTTTGGTAAACTTGTTCAGTAATGACATAAGTTAAATTTAAAGTATTAAGACTGATTGTTGGAGGAATTGAGGAATTACATCTTAAGTCACAACATAACTTTAGAAGTTTTTTACTGTTCACCATGAAGTAAATAGTTTTTTAAGTATGTGATAGGTAAATACTGCTTAATGTTTCAAATGTGGTCTATTTACCTTATAAAATAGGAGGACAAAAAGGAGTAAATAGTTCCTCTGTGAGATTTTTTTTTTTTTTTGAGGCAGGGTTTTAGATATAATAACCTTATGAGAGAATATTAATGAATGAATTTTAACCTTAAGACTTAATTAAAAGGTTGACAAGTAGAGGATCCTAGTTAACTTGGTTGGGTTACTCTAAATTCAGTCTTTCATGACCATTATTAATACCATGACCAGATTAATATCAATGAGTTTAAAGTTAAGTTTACAACCTGAATACCATAGCAACCTGCTACCAGCCAGGGCCATACTTTGATAGTCTGATGTAAACCCTAGGCTCAAGAAGTCTGTAATCTGATTAAGTACTTTGTCTTTAACCTTCTGTTTAAGTTTACTCATATCTTCATCTACATACTTTACTCATGCCTTCATCTACATACTTTTATCTTACAATCCATGTAACCACTCTGTAATAATCTTTTTCATCAAACATTTAACATCCAACATATAAAGTTTTCTCTCTAGCTTATCTTTTTTAGTCAGTTCATTTCATAACTACCGACAAAAACTTTCATTGTTCTTACCCTAACGCTTTTTTTTTGGTTTTGAGGTAGGGTTTCACTCTGGCTCAGGCTGATCTGGAATTCACTATGTAGTCTCAGGGTGGCCATGAACTCTGGGCAATCCTCCTACCTCTGCCTACCAAGTGCTGGGATTAAAGGTGTGCACCACTACACCCAGTTTACCCTAACACTTTTAATATGGCCATCTTTTTTTTT
Source organism: Jaculus jaculus (assembly GCF_020740685.1). NCBI lineage: Eukaryota > Metazoa > Chordata > Mammalia > Rodentia > Dipodidae > Jaculus > Jaculus jaculus. Next base: position 61,185,436 of record NC_059111.1, on the reverse strand, counting down.
TCCTCAAAAGGCCTTTTGAAATAACTTAAAAAATTTTAATATATTTTTATTTTGTTTATTTATTTGAGAGAGAGAGAGATACAGAAATAGGCAGGTAGTGAGAGAGAATGGGCAAGCCAGGGCCTCCTGCCACTAAAAATGAACTCCAGATGAATGCAGCTCCATGTGCATCTATCTGGCTTATGTGGGTCCTGGGGTGTCAGACCTGGGTCCTGTGGCTTTGCAGGCAAGCACTTTAACCACTAAGCCCTCTCTCTAACCCCCTTGAAATAACTTTTTAAAAGAAAGAGTAGATCATATTTGACTTATGCTAGTTACCCAGGACAAACATATAGATTTTGGAACTTTGTTTCCTATAACTTTCCTGAAACATATTTAAAAAAAAAAGTATGAAAGCAGATTTGAAAATTAAAATTTTAGAATTTTTTTTTTACAAATTTAGTATTGAGTACTTCTAAATTTAAATGTAAATCTTGAGGCTGATGTCTGTTAGTAGTTCCATAGAAGCATAGAAAGATAAAGTAAATGAGCCAACATTTATGACCATTTGTTTTCATGGTGGTGGCCAATCTGACAGGATTGAGATGGAATCTCAAGGTAGTTTTAATCTGCATTTCCCTGATGACTAGTGACATAGAACATTTTTTTAGATGCTTATATGCCATTCGTATTTCTTCCTTTGAGAATGCTGTATTTAGCTCCAAAGCCCATTTTTTAAAAATTTTTATTGACATTTTCCATGATTATAAAAAAAATCCCATGGTAATTCCCTCCCTCCCCATCCCCACACTTTCCCCTTTGAAATTCCATTCTCCATTGTATTAACTCCCCATTACAATCATTGTAATTACATATATACAATATCAACCTATTAAGTATCCTCCTCCCTTCCTTTCTCTTCCCTTTATGTCTCCTTTTTGACTTACTGGCCTCTGCTACTAAGTATTTTCATTCTCACGCAGAAGCCCAATCATCTGTAGCTAGGATCCACATATGAGAGAGAATATGTGGTGCTTGGCTTTCTGGGCTTGGGTTACCTCACTTAGTATAATCCTTTCCAGGTCCATCCATTTTTCTGCAAATTTCATAACTTCATTTTTCTTTACTGCTGAGTAGAACTCCATTGTATAAATGTGCCACATCTTCATTATCCACTCATCAGTTGAGGGACATCAAGGCTGGTTCCATTTTCCAGCTATTATAAATTGAGCAGCAATAAACATGGTAGAGCACGTACTTCTAAGGAAATGAGATGAGTCCTTTGGATATATGCCTAGGAGTGCTATAGCTGGGTCATATGGCAGATCAATCTTTAGCTGTTTTAGGAACCTCCACACTGTTTTCCACAATGGCTGGACCAGATTGCATTCCCACCAGCAGTGTAGAAGAGTTCCTGTTTTTCCACATCCCCGCCAACATTTATGATCATTTGTTTTCATGATGGTGGCCAATCTGACAGGAGTGAGATGGAATCTCAATGTAGTTTTAATCTGCATTTCCCTGATGACTAGTGACGTAGAACATTTTTTTAGATGCTTATATGCCATTTGTATTTCTTCCCTTGAGAATGTTCTATTTAGCTCCATAGCCCATTTTTTGATTGGCTTGTTTGATTACTTCTTATTTAACTTTTTGAGTTCTTTGTATATCCTAGATATTAATCCTCTATCAGATATATAGCTGGCAAAGATTTTTTCCCATTCTGTAGGTTGCCTCTTTGTTTTTTTTTTCACTGTGTCCTTTGCAGTGCAAAATCTTTGTAATTTCATTAGGTCCCAGTGGTTAATCTGCGGTTTTATTGCCTGAGCAATTGGGGTTGTATTCAGAAAGTCTTTGCCAAGACTAATATGTTGAAGGGTTCCCCCTACTTTTTCTTCTAGCAGTTTCAGAGTTTCAGGTCTGATGTTAAGGTCTTTAATCCATTTGGACTTAATTCTTGTGCATGGCGAGAGAGAAGAATCTATTTTCATCCTTCTGCAGATATATATCCAGTTTCCAAAACACCATTTGCTGAAGAGGCTGTCTCTTCTCCAATGAGTATTTTTGGCATTTTTATCGAATATCAGGTGGCTATAGCTACCTGGACTTACATCTGGGTCCTTTATTCTGTTCCACTGATCTACATGTCTGTTTTTGTGCCAGTACCATGCTGTTTTTGTTACTATGGCTCTGTAGTATAGGTTAAAATCAGGTATGGTGATACCACCAGCCTTATTTTTGTTGCTCAGTATTATTTTAGATATTCGAGGTTTTTTTTGTGATTCCAAATGAATTTTTGGATTGTTTTTTCTATTTCCATGAAGAATGCCTTTGGAATTTTGATAAGGATTGCATTAAATGTGTAGATTGGTTTTGGTAAGAGACTTGACATTTTTTTATTAGGGTTTTTTTCTTATTTTATTTACTTATTTGAGAGTGATAGAGAAAGAGGCAGACAGAGAGAATCGGTGCCTCATGGCCTCCAGCCACCTCAAATGAACTCCAGATGTGTGCACCACCTTGTGCATCTGGCTTACATGGGTCCTGGGGAATCGAGGCTTGAACCAGGGTCCTCAGGCTTCACAGGCAAGCACTTAACTGCTAAGCCATCTCTCCAGCCAGTCATTTTCTTATCATCATGCTGGGGCCAGTCTCCTGAGATTCCCTGTGCTTGCAGCCCCCTGGCACTGCTAAACTGGGAAGCTAAGAAAGAGTCCCCCTCCCCCTCCCCCACCCCCCCCCTTCCCTGTCGCCAAATTCCAGGGAGAGTTCCCTCAGGGCTATAGGCTGCTTTCTGATCCTGCCATTTTACAACTCTTTAAGAGTAGGAGAATCTTTTTTTCTTTTTCTTTTTTGCCTATGATATTAATTACTTTTAGTGTTCCTTCTGGGGGACACTCAACAGTAAAAATTGGCTCTGCCATTTTGTACAGTGGCGTTGGTGGAAAACATCCCCACAATGAAATGGCACTGCTCAGAACAGAAATCATTCTGCTGCCTTAGGGCTGTGAGCCACATATATACTCTTTCTCTCCACACACACATTCATTTCAAGTGCACTTTTCATATAGATTCTAGACAACCATTTCCCTTCATTCATTCATTCATTTTTTCAGAAGTTATGCATTTCCATTTTAAATTTATATTTTATTTACAATTCTGGAGACTAAAATAAAGCCTTGTTACTAGGCAGGGTGTCAGGAGAGGTTGAGGGCACTGGAGGAGCTGGAGGAGCTGTTGGGGTGTGGTGGCTAAAAGGACCTGGTGAGAAAAGGAAGTAGAGAAGAGAGAGGCCATACATACAGAGTGAAAAATAGGGTGTTTCAGACCATTTGCCTGTACATTGGCAGAAGTTTTTTAAATCAGTGAGAATTTAGAAGTCAAAAGTATCATTCTCATGCCATTTGGACCCATTGTCCAGCTTATGGATGTGGCCAAGCAAAGTTGCAGAGAAAGATAAGTCATAGAGGCTTTAAGTTCTTAAAGAGACAGGGAAAGAGCAAAACAAGGGTGAGAGAAAAATAAATCAGAGCTTAAGCTGCAATTACTGATATGACCCCCCACCCATTAGGGTGAACGGGGCCTGTACCTCCCACATGGGCAGAGGCTGTACAGGTGACAACTGTCAGCTTTTTAGCCTGTTAGTGGGCGAGTAGGGTGACTGTGCTCCTGATGGTGAAAGCAGCTGGCAGTGGAAGATGACAGCTCAGGAGGGAGAACGAGAGTGAGGGAGGGAGAGGAGGTGTCCCAAGATGGTGCAACTGAACCAAAAGGCACCCCTTAGGGTATGGTAGACCAGAGAGTGAGAGACCTGAGGTTTCAAGAGTACGGCTTTCTAGCGACCTGGGGTTGGGGCCTAGCAGCCAAGGGGTGCAGTCTGGTGTGCTGGCATGGCTTCTATGTGGAGGGGTGAAACCCAAGAGCAGGCCAACCTGAGAGGAACACTTACTGAGGAGGGAGGAGATGGAGAAGAGAGTCGAATGGCAGCTTGGTGGTCTGGTCAGGGGAAAGGAGGTATGGCCGCCCAAGGGGGCCATCAGAAGTCTTTCTACCCGAGTCAGGGCACCAGATGTAAGGTTCAGGAGTGATCATGACCACTGAGACCCCTCTGAAACAAAGATGGAAGCTTTTATTCAGGAAAAAAAAGAGCTGTCAGGACTGACACTCAAGAGTGGAGCAGTCAATTTGGGATTACAGATAGTGGGCTATATAGAGCTCTTCAGTTGGGGGAAGGTGAGGAAGGGGGAATAAAGAAAAGGTTTCTTTAGGGGAGATCTAAGATAGCCAGGGTGTGACCCCAGAACAGTAACTTGGTGTTCAGAGGGATAAGGGGGCAGGAAACCTAGACCTGGGGCACTGTTAGGCAAGAATGGGATGATGGCTGGGTGGTTCCTTGAGGAAGTGGATAACCCACTTCCTTGTGTCTCTGTTGCCCTCCTGCTGTCCTCAGTGACTCCATTTTGTCCTGACCTAACACATCATAATTCCATTTGAGGAGCAGGGAGTTGTTCTCATAAAAATGTTGGCATTGCTGTGAAGAGATTGAGATGAAAATGAAATATCTGTGACATACATATTTTTATTTCTATTAAAAGACTTTGAAACAAGGGTACACATTTATAAGCATATGCATTTTTACAGTTCACTTTTTGACTCATTTATTAATACCATTCATCTGCTAATCACCATACTTGTGCAATAGTTATTAGTATGCCTGACTGTTCATGATTGCAAAAATGTAACCACTGCCTATTTTATTGTGTAAAGTAGCATATGAACTATTGTTAAGTTTTTCTATGTTCCTCAAATAAATCCCCTTTTAACAATGTAAATACATTTAAAAATAATTTTATTCCTTCCAGATTTGTACTTAAGAACTTCGGTCTTTCAGGATTTCAACATTTGAAATTATGTTGTTCAGGAATGCATTATTTAGGATTATGGCCCCAACTCACTTTAGTGAGTCAAAAGTGGCAGTAGTGCACTGAAGAAGGACATACCTGGAAGTAGGAAGAGCAGTCTGGATTCTGTATGTAGACAAGAAATGATGATGGCTTTACCAAAGGCAGTGGCAATAAGAATGGAGAAACTTTTAAGGTGGTAGAATTACAGGATTTGGTGCCGGATTAGATGAGAGGCATGTAGGAGGAAAATGATGCACAGTGGCTTTTTACATAGGTGTTATAGCAAGGCAGGCTGGCAGACAGGTGGGAGGACATAATGAGTTTAGTTTGGGTCTTTAATGACTGAGATGAAATGTTAGCTGTCTAGAAGGCAACTGGATATTCCCGTCCCCCAGGCCCTTTCAACTGTGTCTCATTCACTGCGATGTCTCCAGGCTTAGCACAACTAGCTCTTACATTTGAATAAATTAATGAAGCTGTTCAGAACCTCATGTTAATCGGGAAAGAAGGCTCAATCTGGTAGTTTTGCTACCAGAGACGCTTATATTTGAAGCCACACGAGTGAGTGACATCGGGGTAAACCTTGCTTCAAAGTATCTCTGGCTAGTAAACAGAATAACGGGCATTCTTGGGAAGTGTGGCCTTAGTTTACAACTTCCTGTAACATCTACCCTTATTTTTGGAAGACTTGTTTTTGTATACCAGCGCCATCACATGATCAACACTTGTTAACTTTAGGGCCCCATGCTAAAAGCAGTCCATCTGAGTCTAACTGGGGTGCCATGAGGCAGATGGTGTCGTCCAGTCCTCAGGTGTGGGGTGAGCATCTGCAGCATCTTCGCTTGGTAGGACTCAAGTTCCCAGATGTCTGGAAGGACCATCCCTCCAAGGGATCCTGGGAGGGGGCGGTGCCCGATCTGGCGCCGCGCTGACGCCACATAGGCCGAGATCACCTCAGGAGCGTGTGGTGCAATCACAGCGCTCCGCGGCGCCACGCCGCGCCGCGCACCCGGCGCCACACGCTCGCCCCGAGATCCCTCCGCCAGGCCGCCGCCGCGCCCGTCCTGGCCCGTCCGGGCGCCGCTCAGCCCACGCGCACAGGCTGGGGCGACCCACTGGGCGGAGACGCCATGAAGACAAAATCCTGTTCCTCCTCCTGTGTCCCAGCAAAGTCCATCCCCTCAGGTCCTACCGTAGCGCAAGGATCCCAGCGCGTGGCGGCGTGTTATCCCAGGGGCGTGGCTACGCGCAGGCCCCGCCTCCCGCGGTGACGCACGGAGTGGCGCGCGGGAGGCGGCCGGTGGGTGGGGGTAACTCCAGGTTTAGAAGGAGACCGGGAGGCAGGGCGGGCTCCCCGGCACCTCGGCGGCCACGATGGTGCTGCTGGGCGTCCTGCAGGCGGGCAGGTCGGTGCTGGTGCAGGCAGTGGAGCAGGTGACTGGCGGCAGCCTCCTGTCCACGCTGCTCGTCGCCTGCGCCTTTACTCTCAGCCTGGTCTACCTGTTCCGCCTCGCCGTCGGGCACATGGTGCAGCTGCCCGCCGGGGCGGTAAGTGCACCGTCCGGGCGCTCTCGGAGTGTGATCGCGGCCCTGAGCCGGAGGCCGGGCTAGCGGGGCCCGGAGGAGCTCGTGGGGGATGGTCGCGGCGGCGGGCTCACTGGGGATTGGGGGGAGTGGCTGCTGCTGTGTTACTGCGGGTGGTGGACTTCGGGGACCGCCGTGGCTCTCGGGGGCCTCGCCCACCGCTAGAATCTGCGCGGTTCTGTGCGGGCCGTCGCGATTCTGGCCGTGACAGTGACCGCCGCCTCTCGCAGGTGGTCCTGGTTACAGTGATGGCGGTGTAGGCTGCAAGCACCTGCGACCTTAGTGGCGGTGGCCAGCCTGGTGGCTTTGGTCCTGGCTGTAGTCTACAGCGCTGTTGGTGGCCTTGCTAGCTGTCGCAGCGCGGCGTGTGGGCTCTTTGGCAGGACCTTGATGGCCATGGAATTGGCAGCCGCGGGGTCCCAAAGACGGTGGTCTGGCAACCAGCTTTGAGTATCTTAGTGCCCGTGGGCTATGGCACTGACCCTAGCGGCGATTTAGAGTATCAAGCGGGATGTGTTCAGTTTCGTAGTGGCTGTGACAAGAGTGTGGTAAAGGCTTTCCAGTGATACTCTTAAAATAGCACTTTCTCTACGGTAGCAGCTTTTTGACCGCTGGTTTTAAACCTTCCATATGTACTTATTGAATGTACCCTTAGTAATCAACCCTAGGTAGCTTTTTAAATATTTTTTTAAATTATTTATTTATTTATTTGAGAGCGTCAGACACAGAGAGAAAGACAGATAGAGGGAGAGAGAGAGAATGGGCGCGCCAGGGCTTCCAGCCTCTGCAAACGAACTCCAGATGCATGCGCCTCCTTGTGCATCTGGCTAACGTGGGACCTGGGGAACCGAGCCTCGAACCGGGGTTCTTAGGCTTCACAGGCAAGCGCTTAACCGCTAAGCCATCTCTCCAGCCCCCTAGGTAGCTTTTTAAACCACCTTTTCAAAACTGACAATAGCTGGGTGTGTGGCACATGTCTTTAATCTCTCCCAAGTAGAAGGTATGCTGTGAGTTTGAGGCCAGCCTATCACTACATAGTGAATTCCAAGTTAGCCTGGTCGGGAGTGAGACCCTACCTCGAAAAACCAAAAAGAAAGTACATTTTGGGCTGGAGATGTAGCGGTTCAGATGCCTGCCTGCAATGCCTAACAATTAGGGTTCAATTCCTCAATACCCACTTAACACCAGACAGACAAGGTGGCACATGCATCTGGGACTCTTTTCCAATGGCTAGAGGTAGAGGTCCTGGCACGCCCATTCTCTGTCTCCTTGAAAATAAATGAAAATATTTTAAAGACTAGTAAACTTGAGGCAATTAGAATTAAGAAAACGTTATATTTCTTAGATGTGCATTTTTTTTGTTTGTTTGTTTTGACTTTTTTTGAGGTTGGGTCTCACTCTGGCCCAGGCTGACCTGGAATTTACCATATAGTCTCAGGGTGTCAGGGTGGCCCTGAACTCACTGCGATCCTACTACCTCTGCCTCCCGAGTGTTGGGATTAAAGGGGTGCACCCCCATGCCTGGCTCTGTTTTGATTTTTTGAGAGAGGGTTTCATGTGGCCCAGGCTGACCCAGAGGTCACTGTGTAGTACAGGATGACCTTGAACCCCTGAGCCTACTGCCTCTATCTGCCTAATGTGGGATTATAGATGTGTATGACCATGCCCAGTATTTGTACATGTGACATTTGATAAAGTAGTATTCATAATTAGAAAAACAAAGTTACCTTTAATATTTAAAGTTGTATTTAACTATTATCTGAAAGGTGTTGTGATGTTTTGAGACTACCAGAGATTTGGGGAATAGCATCCTTTTTCATCATTGTAAGTTTTGATTTACTTTAAATTTTTTTTTTAAGCAGGGCACGGTGGTGCACACCTTTAATCCCAGCACTCGGGAGGCAGAGGTAGTAGGATCGCAATGAGTTCAAGGCCACCCTGAGACTACATAGTGAATTTCAGGTCAGCCTGGGCTAGAGTGAGACACTATCTCGAAAAACCAAAAAAAAAAAAAATTTTTTTTTAAAAGTTTTATTTGTTTATTTGAGCGAGAAAGAAGGAGAGGGGAGGGAAACAATGGGTGTGCCAGGACCTCCAGCTGCTGCAAAGGAACTCCACATGCATGTGCCACTTTATGCATCTGACTGAAGTGGGTACTGGTAAATTGAACCTGGGTCCTTAGGTTTTGGTGGTAAGTGCCTTAACCACTAAGCTATCTCTCCAGCCCAAGTTTTGATTTACTAGGGAGACTTAAGTCTTGTCATAGGCAGGTCTCATTTTGTGGCATGAAGTACTGCTGGAGACTAGTGCTAGAGAATTCCTGCTAGAGTAGATCTACTCTCTTAAATCAGTACATCTAGTGCAGGGCTGTTTGCATGGCCTGTGTTCTGCTGACTATAAATGTAACTGAGAAATATTTCATGTCCTTCTAGACCTTAAATTATGTTGAGCTTTCTCTGTTCCTTCTTTAGGCAAGATGCTGGGACTGAAATTGAGAGCGATAAGGTTAAACAATTTGTTTAACTTACTTTTTTTTTTCTTCCTTTTCTACTAATGGTTAGAAAACGTACCTGGAGTCACTAGTAATAATGAACATTCTTGACAGTTTAAAATTACAGTTCATTTCTGTTTGTCTAGTCTTTGTTTTATACCATGTTCTATTAAGTCATTTTTTTTTGGAGTGCCTGTTTTTCTTTTGAGTAGTAATGGCAAATTGCTTGCTCATGAAAGTCAACATAAATAGGTATATATTTAAAATGAAATGAGAATTGAATTTTCCATTTTTTTCTTATAGAAAAGTCCACCATATATTTTCTCTCCCATTCCATTCCTTGGGCATGCTATAGCATTTGGGAAAAGTCCAATTGAATTCCTGGAAAATGCATATGAGAAGGTAAGTCTTTCAAATAATTAAGACAAAAAAAAATAGTACTTTTTAAACCTTTCTTGTAAATAACAGGGCATTTTAGCCCATATGCTTATTGACAGTAATTAAAGAACCCTACCCATTTAGCGTCTTCTATTGCCATGGGATTTGCTTCTCAAATACCACTGAAGATACCTGTAGCTCTGGCAATTATGTGTTTTGTTTTTGTTTTGAAACACTATCCTAAATTTTATTTTCACTGGTTATAGTTAAAATTGATTAAATTGACTCTCATTTTTCAAAACATGTTTCTCTGGAATTTTCTGGGTTTTTTTTTTTTAATTTTTTTATTTTTCGAGGTAAAGTCTCACTCTAGCTCAGGGTAACCTGGATTCACTATGTAGTCACAGGGTGGCCTTGAACTCTCAGCGATCCTTCTACCTTTGCCTCCTGAGTACTGGGGTTAAAGGCACGCACCACCATGCCCAGCTTGGAATTTTCTATCTATTCTGTGACTCCACTCTCCATTTGGATTGCCCATTCATAAGCATTCAAATCTAGTATTAGTTCACTTACCTCACAGTCCTGCTTCAGTCTTGTTGCATCTCATTTTCCCCACAATTTTAATGCAGTCACTGTTCTGAGACCACATTTTCTCTTGGTTTGTTTGTGCAACTGCCTTGATTATAGGCATTCTTTAAATTCTTTAGATCTTCTAGTCCATTTTCCCATTAACTTTCCTCCCATCTCTCAACCAACCTTTTTCATCTTTATGTCCATGGTCTTATCATTTTAGCTACCTTCTTGCCAATTTTTTCAGTTCATTTGCCTCTGGCTATTTTTCCTTTGCTTACTCTGCTAAACTCTAACTGTGGAGGGAGTCATTTACTTATTTTCTTCCTTGCACCATAATGATTTCTTCATCATTTCATGATTGCCTTCATGAAATTGAAATTGAATGTTGCTCAACAGTTCTGCTGTGCTCCTATGATTGACTTATTTTCCCACTCATCACAATGGCAAATTGAAACTTTTACTTTTTTCAAGCTCTGAGTCTTTCTCCTTCTCTGTAAAAGCACATGACAACCAGGCATAGTGGCTCATGCCTGTAATGTTAGCACTTGAAAGACTGAAGCAGGAGGATTGCTGTGAGACCTTGTCTCCAAAAAACAAAAACAAAAACAAAAAACCCAGATGACTTTTTCTTCCAGTTAAGGAATAATTAAAAGTCATCCAGTGAAGCCTGGGTAGATGACTTAGCTGGCAAAATACTTGTTGCTGCAAGCATGAGGACCTGAGTTCAGATCCCCAGCATCCATGTAAAAGCTGGACATGCTGGTACATGCAGCGCTAGGGAGGAGGAGTAAGAAAGATCCCTGAGGCTTGCTGGCTAGTCTGGGGAATCTGTGAGCTCCAGGTTCAGTGAGAACTCTGCTCTCTACATATGTGCATACACACACACAAATGAAATGAAATGAAATAAAATAAAATAAAATAAAATAAAAGCCAGGCGTGGTGACATGCCTTTAATCTGAGCACTGGGGAGCAGAGGTAGGAGGATTGCTGTGAGTTTGAGGCTACCCTGAGACTACATAGTGAATTCCAGGTCAGCCTATGCTAGAGTAAGACCATACCTTGAAAAATGAAACAGAAAACAAATGAAAAAAGTATTTTAATTTTTTATTGTAAAAAGTGTTAGAACGTACTGGAAATTCTAGCATTTGGGAGGCAGACAGGAGGATTTGATACGAGTTTGAGGCTACACTGATCTATATAGTGAGTTTCTCACCACTGAGTGTAACATAGTAATATCCTATATTTCAAAAAAAAAAAGGAAAAGGGGTTGGAGAGATGGCTTAGCAGATAAGGTGCTTGCATGCAATGCCTAATTACCTGAGTTCCACTCCTGAGTACCCATGTAAAGCCAGATGCCGAAGGTGGTGCATTCTTAGGGAGTTGTTTACAGTGGCTAGAGGCCCTGGCACATCCATTCTTATTCTTTCCTTGCCAATAAATAAATAAATAAATAACAACTTTTTTTTAAATAAAGGGAAAAGGTCAATAAAAGAAAGGGTAATAACCCTTTAATAAAAAGAGGTAATAAACATTTACCTCTGAATTACATCTGCAAACCTAATTATGATTAAAAAGCAAGCCATTGGGGATGGAGAGAGAGGTGGTTTAGTGGTTAAGGTGTTTGCTTCTCCAGGACCCACATAAGCCAGATGCACAAGGAGGCACATGCATCTGGAGTTCATTTGCAGTGGCTGGAGGCTGGAGGCCCTGGCATGCCCATTCTATCCCTCTCTGCCTCTTTCTCTTTCTCAAACAAATAAATAAAACATGTATTTTTTAAAGCAAGCCATATTCATTTGACCAACACACTCCCTTTATTCTACATAGAACTTAATGTAGTCTTGACAAATCTCTGAAGTGTATGAAGTGGGTGTTACCTTTTTGTAGATAAGGGAAACTTGAAGCAGAGGGGTTAAGTTTTCTGACTGGGACTAAGTCTCACAGGTAACAGATGAAGGAACTGGGATTTGAACCCAGACAAAGTTACAGCTATGTCTTTTTAAAATTTTATTTATTTATTTGAGAGAGAGAAAGAGGCAGGGAGAGAGAGAGAGAGAGAGACAGACAGACAGACAGGGAGAATGGGTGCTCCAGGGAATATCAGCCACTGCAAACGAACACAAGATGCATTTAGCCCCTTGTGCATCTAGCTTATGTGGGTCCTGGAGAATCGAACCAGGATCCTTTGGTTTTGCAAGCAAATGTCTTAACTGCTAAGCCATCTCTCCAGCCCTTAATTTTTTTTTATTGACAACTTCCATAATTGTAGACAATAACCCATGGTAATGCCCTTCCTCCCCCCACTTTCTCCCTCACAGCTCCACTCTTCATCATATTTCCTCCCCCTCTCAGTCTTTCCTTTTATTAAAAAAAATTTTGTTTGTTTATTTATTTGAGAGAGCGAGAGAGAGAGAGAGAGAGAGAGAGAGAGAGTGTGTGTGTGTGTGTGTGCCAGGGCCTCCAGCCATTTCAAATGAATTCCAGATGCATGTGCCCCCTTGTGCATCTGGCTAACGTGGGTCCTGGGGACTTGAGCCTTGAACTGGGGTCCTTAGGCTTCAAGGCAAGTGCTTAACCGCTAAGACATCTCTCCAACCCTTCTTTTCTTTTTCTTTCTTTTTTTTTTTTATGTCGTGATCTTTTCCTCCTATCATAATGGTCTTGTGTAGGTGGTGTCAGGCACCACTGTGAGGTCATGGATATCCAGGCCATTTTGTGTCTGGAGGAGTACATTGTAAGGAGTTCTACTCTTCTTTGGCTCTTACATTCTTTCTACCACCTCTTCCACAATGGACCCTGAACCTAGGAAGGTGTGATAGAGATATTTCAGTGCTGAGCACTCCTCTGTCACTTCTTCTCAGCACTGTGGTGCCTTCTGAGTATACCCAAAGTGACTGCCATCTGAAAAGAAAAGCTTCAATAACCAAGTGATAGTAGCATTAATATATGGGTATAAACATTAAGAGAAGTGCTTACTGGGCAGTTTGGTGAGCCATTTAGCTACATTTAGCTAGACACCAGCAGACCTTACACCCATAGGGCTCATGACTACCCCTGTTGTAGGTTTTCAGAGTCAGGGATATATTCCCTGCCATGGAGCAGGCCTCCAGTCCAATTAGAGAGTGATTGGTTTCCCTAATCACTATTGCCCCTGTTGGTTCATTTGGCCTGGTTGGTCAAATTTAAGGCTTGCTGTGTCCACTGTTGAGTATTTCCACTGGTGATTTCTCTCTCTCCCATTGAACTTCCTGCAGTGTAGTTTTTTCCAGCTTTTTGTCAGCTGGTCTACATGAAAGAGGTTTTCAGCTCAGCTCCAGCAGGATTTCTCAGTGACCTTACAGCCTAAGTATGTGGAGTCTTCAGCAGTAGGGTCTTACCATCTGTTCCTAGTGGGGAACCAAGAGCCTCAGCAGTAGCCTATAATGTTTTGGGGGTATCAGTGACCTCCCTGGCCAACAACTCACTGGAGGGTATCCCATCTCTGGCACTGAAAATTTTCTAGTAACAATCTATGGCTTCTGAGTGTTCCATTGTTCAAAAATGTAGGTTTCCATATGACTCATTTAATATTCTCTTAGATTTTGATTAGCTCTCCCTTCACCTTTCCTTTACTCAGTCTCTTCCCCTGACCCTCAGTCCTTTTCACCCCCATTAATCTGTTCTCCTACATATATATATATATATATATATATATATATATATATATATATATATATAAAAATAAATAAAATATCATCCTATTAAGTCCCTCTTCTCTCCCTTTCTTTTCCCTTTATATCCCCTTTATAGCTTACTGGCCTCTGCTACTGAGCTTTTACATACTCACATTGAAGTCCAATCTTTTGTAGCTAGAATTCACACATGAGAGAGAACATGTGACGTTTGGCTTTCTGGGCTTGGGTTACCGCACTAAGTATAATCATTTCCAGATACATACATTTCCCTGCAAATCTCATAATTTCATTTTCTTTATTGCTGAGTAGAACTCCATTGTGTAAATGTGCTACATCTTCATTATCTACTCATCAGTTGAGGGACATCTAGGTTGGTTTAATTTCCTAGCTATTGTGATTATGGTGGCAACAAACATGGTGGAGCAAGTGTATCTAAGGTAATGAGATGAGTCCTTAGGATATATGCCTAGGAGTGGTATACCTGGGTCATATGGTAGATCTACTTTTAGTTGTCTCAGGAACCTCCACACTGATTTCCACAATGGCTGGATCAGATTGCTTTCCCACCAACAGTGTAGAAGGGTTTCTCTTTTTCCACATCCTTGCCAGATTTATGGTCATTTGCTTTCATGATGGTAGCCAATCTGACAGGAGTGAGATGGAATCTCAACCTAGTTTTTTTTTTTTTAATTTTTATTAGCATTTTCCATGATTATAAAAAGATATCCCATGTTAATTCCCTCCCCCCCACACTTTCCCCTTTGAAATTGCATTCTCCATCATATTACCTCCCCATCTCAATCATTGTACTTACATATCAACATATTGAGTACCCTCCTCCCTTCTTTTCTCTTCCCTTTATGTCTCCTTTTTAACTTACTGGCCTCTGCTACTAAGTATTTTCATTCTCATGCAGAAGCCCAGTCATCTGTAGCTAGGATCCACATATGAGAGAGAACATGTGGTGCTTGGCTTTCTGGGCCTGGGTTACCTCACTTAGTCTAATCCTTTCCAGGTCCATCCATTTTTCTGCAAATTTCATAACTTCATTTTTCTTTACTGCTGAGTAGAACTCCATTGTATAAATGTGCCACATCTTCATTATCCACTCATTAGTTGAGAGACATCTAGGCTGGTTCCATTTCCCGGCTATTATAAATTGAGCAGCTCAACTTAGTTTTAATCTGCATTTCTCTGATGGCTAGGGAAGTAGAACATTTTTAAAAATATTTATATGCCATCTGTATGTTCTTTTGAGAACTCTATTTAGTTCCATAGCCCATTTTTTAATTCAGTTGTTTGATTTTGTGTGATTTAGTTATTTGAGTTCTTTGTATCCTAGGTATTAATCCTCTGTCAGATGTATATAAGATGTATATATTTCTCCCATTCTGCAGGTTGCCTCTTTGCTCTATGTACAGTATCCTTTGCTGTGTAAAAGCTTCGTAATTTCATGAGGTCCCAGTGGCTGATCTGTGGTTTTATTTCCTGAGCAATTGGAGTTTTATGCAGAAAGTCAAAGCTCATGCCAATATGTTGAAGGGTTTCCTCTACTTTTTCCTCTCACAGTTTCAGGTCTAATATTAAGGTCTTTGATCCATTTGTACTTAGTTCCTGTGTATGGAGAGAGATGAGGTTCTATTTTCATCCTTCTACAGACACATATCCAGTTTTCCCAGCACCATTTGCTGAAGAGGCTGACTTTCTCTCTTTTTTTTTTTTTCTTTTTTCGAGGTAGAGTCTCACTCTGGTCCAGGCTGACCTGGAATTAACTCTGTCATCTCAAGGTGGCCTTGAACTCATGGCAATCCTCCTACCTCTGCCTCCCGAGTGCTGGGATTAAAGGCATGTGCCACCACGCCCAGCAAGGCTGACTTTCTCCAATGAGTATTTTTTTAGCATTTTTGTCAAAGATCAGGTGGCTGTAGCTACCCGGACTTACATCTGGGTCCTTTATTCTGTTCTATTGATCTACATGTCTTTTTTTTTTATTCTTTTTGGTTTTTCAATGTAGGGTCTCACTCTAGACCAGGCTGACCTGGATAGTTTCAGGGTGGCCTCGAACTCACAGCAATCCTCCTACCTTTGCCTCCCGAGTGCTGGGATTAAAGGTATGCTCTACCACGCCTGGCTACATGTCTGTTTTTGTGCCAACACTATGCTGTTTTTGTTACTATGGCTCTGTAATATAGGTTAAAATCAGGTATGGTGATTCCACCAGCCTTATTTTTGTTGCTTAAAATTGTTTTAGACATTTGAGGATTTTTGAGCTTCCAAATGAATTTTAGGATTTTTTTTTTTTTCCTATTTCCCTGAAGAATGACATTGGAATTTTGATGGGGATTGCATTAAATGTGTTTTTGTTAAGATTGCCATTTTCACAATATTGATTCTTCCAATCCAAGAACAAGGGATGTCTTTCCATTTCCTACTGTGTTCTGCAATTTCTTGCTTGAATGTTTTAAAGTTTTCATTGTAGAGATCCTTCACTTCCTTAGTTAGGTTTATTCTAAGATAATTTATTATTATTATTATTTTTTGATGCAATTGTGAATGGGAGTGATTCTCTGATTTCATCTTCTGTGTGTTGTTTGCATATAGGAAGGCTACTGATTTCTGAGTGTTTATTTTGTATGCTGCTACATGGGTATAGGTGTTTATCAGCTCTAACGGTTTGCTGGTAGTCTTTAGGGTCCTTAATGTATAGAATCATGTCATCTGCAAATAATAACTTGATCTCTTCCTTTCTAATTTATATCCCAATTATGTGTGTCTCTTACCTGATTGCTATGTCTAAGACTTCCAGTACTATATTAAATGAAAGTAGGGACAGTAGACACCCTTGTCTTGTTCCTGATTAAAAGATTCAAGTTTTTCACCATTTAGTATTGTGTTGGGTGTAGGCTTGTCATAAATATAGCCTTTATTATGTTGAGATATGTTCCTTCTATTCCCAGTCTCTGTACGACTTTTATCATAAAGGTATGTTGGATTTTGCCAAATGCTTTTTCTGCATCTAATGAGGTGATCATGTGATTTTTGTCCTTCAGTCTATTTATATAGTATATTACACTTGTCAAATTTATGTATGTTGAAACATCCCTGCATCTCTGGAATAAAGTCAACTTGGTCGGGTGAATGCTTTCTGATATATTCTTGTATTCTGTCTGCCAATATTTTGTTGAGAAGTTTTTCGTCTATGTTCATGAGGGAGATTGGTCTGTAATTTTTTTTTCCCCTATCTTTGTCTGCTTTTGTTATCTGGCTGATGCTGACTTCATAGAAGGAATTTGGTAGGATTCCTTCCATTTATATTTCATGGAAAAGTTTGAGAATCCTTGGTGTTAGTTTTTCCATGAAGGTCTGGTAAAATTCACCAGTGACTCCATCTGGGCTTGAACTTTTTCAATTGGGAGATTAAAAAAAATTACTTCATTTATTTATTTATTTGAAAAAGAGAGAGAAGAAGAGGCAAAGAAAAAGAGAGTGTGGGTGTGCCAGGGCCTCTAGCCACTGCAAACAAACTTCAGACACATATGGCCCCATTGTGCATCTGGCTTAAGTGGGTGCTGGGGAATCACACCGGGGTCCTTAGGCTTCACAGGCAAACACCATAACTGCTAATACATTTTCCCAGCCCAGTTGGGAAATTTTTGATAACTGGTTGGATCTCTGTACTTGTTATAAGTCTATTTAAGTGGTAAATCCCATCTGGATTTAATTTTGGTAGGTCATATAAATCAAGAAAATCATCCATTTCTTTCGAACTTAGTGGAATATATGTTCTTATAGTATGTCCCTATGAGTTTTTGAATTTCTCTGGTATCTGTTGTGATGGTGCCTTTATCATCTCTAATTTTATTAATTTGTATCTCTTGTCCCTTTTGGTCAAATTTGCTGAGGGTTTATCAATCTTGCTTATCCTTTCAAAGAACCAACTCTTGTTTTATTGATCCTTTGGATTATTCTTTTTTTTATTTTTTTGGTTTCCATTTCATTAACTTCTGCCTTAATCTTTTTTTATTAATTAATTTATTTTTTTATTAACGACTTTCTCCTTCACAACTCTACTCTCCATCATATCCCCTCCCCATCTCAATAAGTCTCTTTTACTTTGATGTCATGATCTTTTCCTCTTGTCATGATGGTCTTGTGTAGGTAGTGTCAGGCACTGGGAGGTCATGGATATCCAGGCCATTTTGTGTCTGGAGGAGTACATTGTAAGGAGTTCTACTCTTCTTTGGCTCTTAAATTCTTTCTGCCACCTCTTCTGCAATGGACCCTGAACCTAGGAAGGTGTGATAGAGATATTTCAGTGCTGAGCACTCCTCTGTCACTTCTTCTCAGCACCGTGGTGCCTTGTGAGTAATCCCAAAGTCACTGCTATCTGAAAAGAAAAGCTTCAATAACCAAAAGTGAGAGTAGCATTAATATATGGGTTTACAAATTAAGAGAAGTGCTTACTGAGCAGTTTGGTGAGCATAGTATATACATCTAGTCAGACACCAGCAGAGTTTACATTCATAGGGCTCATGACTACCCCTGTTGTATGTTTTCAGTGTCAGGGATGTATTCCCTCCCAAGGAGCAGGCCTCCAGACCAACTAGAGGGCAGTTTGTTTCCACCATGACAGACCTGCCACTATTTCACCTGTTGGCTCAATTTCCTGGATGGCAAATTATAAGGCTTGCAGTGTCCACTGGTCAGTATCTTCACTGGTGATTTCTCTCTTCCATTTAACTACAAGCAGCATGGCTTTTTCCAGCTGTCAGCTGGTCTACGTGGAGGAGGTTTTCCGCTCAGCTCCAGCAGGATTTCTCAGTGACCTTGCAGCCCAAGTATGTGGAGTCTTCAGCAATAGGGTCTTACCATCTATTCCTGGTAGGGAACCAAGGGCCTTGACAATGGTTTATCATGTTCTAGGGACATCAGGGAGCTTCCTGGCCAACAACTCACTGGAAGGTATCCCCTCCCTGGCACTGAAAATTTTCTAGTAATAATCTACAGCTCCTGAGTTTTCCATTGTCCAAAAAAGTAGGTTTCTGTATGATTTACTTATATCCTCTTAGATTTTGATTAGCTCTCCCTGTACCTTTCCTTTACTCAGTCTCTTCCCCTGACCTTACTTAGACCTTTTCACCCCATTAATCTATTCTTCTACATATATATATATATATATATATATATATATATATATATATGATTAAGTACCCCCCTCTCTTTCTTTCTATCCCCTTTTTATCTCCTTTCTAGCTTACTGGCCTCTGCTCCCGAGTTTTATTCCTTCTCACACAGAAGTTCAATCATCTATAGCTAGGATCCATATATGAGAGAGAACATGTGATGTTTGGCTTTCTGGGCATGGGTTACCTCATTTAGTATAATCCTTTCCAGATCCATCCATTTTTCTGCAAATGTCATAATTTCATTTTTCTTTACTGCTGAGTCCATTGTATAAATGTGCCATATCTTCACTATCCACTCATCAGTTGAGTGTCATCTAGGCTGGTTCCATTACCCCGTATTGTGAATTGAGCAGCAGTAAACATGGTTGAGCAAGTAATTGAGCAAGTAAGGTAATGAGATGAGTCCTTAGGATATATATATGCCTAGGAGTGCTGTAGCTGGGTCATATGATAGATCTATTTTTAGCTGTCTTAGGAATCTCCACACTGATTTCCACAATGGCTGGACCAGATTGAATTCCCACCAACAGTGTAGAAGGGTTTCTCTTTTTCCACATCCTTGCCAGCATTTAAGGTCATTTGTTTTCATGATGGTAGCCAATTTGACAGGAGTGAGATGGAATATCAATGTAGTTTTAATCTGCATTTTCCTGATGGCTAGGGTTGTAGAACTTTTTTAGGTGTTTATATACCATCTATATTTCTTCTGAGAACTCTTTGTTTAGTTCCATAGCCCCCCCCTCCCTTTTTCCCCCTGAGGTAGGGTCTCACTCTGGTCCAGGCTGATCTGGAATTAACTATGTAGTCTCAGGGTATCCTCGAACTCATGGTGATCTTCCTACCTCTGCCTCCCAAGTGCTGGCATAGTCCATTTTTTAATTGGCTTGTTTGATTTCTTACTTAATTTTTTGAGTTCTTTGTATATCTTAGATATTAATCTCTCGGATGTATAACTGGCAAAGATTTTTTCCCATTCTGTTAGTTGCCTCTTTGCTTTATTGACAATGTCCTTTGTCATACAAAATCTTTGTAATTTCATGAGGTCCCAGTGGCTGATCTGTGGTTTTATTGCCTGAGCAATTGGGTTTATATTCAGAAAGTCTTTGCTAAGATGAATATGTTGAAAGATTTCCCCTGCTTTTTCCTCTAGCAGTTTCAGAGTTTCCGTTCTGATATTGAGTTCTTTAGTCCATTTGACTTAATTCTTGTGCATGGAGAGAGAGAAGGGTCTGTTTTTAATCCTTCTACAGATACATATCTAGTTTTCCCAGCACCATTTGCTGAAGAGGCTCTCTTTTCTCCAGTGAGTATTTTTGCCATTTTTGTTGAATACCAGATGGCTATAACTACCTGGACTTACATCTGGGTCCTCTATTCTGTTCCATTGATCTACATGTCTGCTTTGTGCCAGTACCATGCTGTTTTTGTTACTATGGCTCTGTAGTATAGGTTAAAATCAGGTATGGAGCTACCACCAACCTTCTTTTTGTTGCTCAATATTGTTTTAGATATTTGAGATTTTTTTGTGCTTCCAAATGAATTTTTGGATTGTTTTTTCTATGTCTGTGAAGAATGCCCTTGTAATTTTGATGGGGATTACATTAAATGTGTGGATTGCTTTTGGTAAGATTGCCATTTTCACAATATTGATTCTTCTAAGAACAAGGGATGTCTTTTTATTTCCTAGTGTCTTCTGCAATTTCTTGCTTGAGTGTTTTAAAGTTTTCATTGTAGAGATCCTTCACTTCCTTAGTTAGGTTTATTCCAAGGTACTTGATTTTTTTTTTTTTTTTTTGATGCAGTTGTGAATGGGAGTGATTCTTTAATTCTATCCTCTGTGTTTTTGTTGTTAGATATAGGAAGGCTACTGATTTCTGAGTGTTTATTTTGTATCCTGCTACATGGCTGTAGGTATTTATCAGCTCTAACAGTTTGCTGGTAGAGTCTTTAGGGTCCTTTATGTATAGAATCATATCATCTGCAAATATAACTTGACCTCTTCTTTTCTAATTTGTATCCCTCTTATGTGTGTCTCTTGCCTGATTGTTATGGCTAAGACTTCTAGTACTATATTAAAGTGGGGTCAATGGATACCCTTGTCATGTTCCTGATTTTAGTAGAAAAGCTTTACGTTTTTCCATTTAGTAATATGTTGGTTGAAGGCTTATCATTAATAGCCTTTATTGTGTTGACATATGTTTCTTCTGTTCTCAATCTCTGTAGAACTTTTATCATGAAGGGATGTTGGATTTTGTCAAATACCTTTTTTGCATCTAATGAGATGATCATGTGATTTTTGTCCTTCAGTCCATTTATATAATGTATTACA
This sequence comes from Jaculus jaculus, assembly GCF_020740685.1. Lineage (NCBI taxonomy): Eukaryota > Metazoa > Chordata > Mammalia > Rodentia > Dipodidae > Jaculus > Jaculus jaculus. The sequence goes on along the minus strand of NC_059111.1, from coordinate 61,164,338 downwards.
TTTATTGATTTGCATATGTTGAACCATCCCTGCATCTCTGGGGTAGAGTCTATTTGTTTGGGGTGAATGATCTTTCTGATATATTCTTGTATTCTGTTTGCCAATATTTTGAGCAATTTTGCATGTATGTTTATGAGGAAGATTGGTCTGTAATTTTCTTTCTTTTTTTTTCTATCTTTGTCTGGTTTTGGTATCAGGGTGATGCTGGCTTTGTAGAAGGAGTTTGGTAGAAGTCCTTCTTTTTCTATTTTATGGAAAAGTTTAAGAAGCATTGGTGTTAGTTATTCCCTGAAGGTCTGGTAAAATTCACCAGTCAATCCATCTGGGCCTGGACTTTTTTTTTTTTTTTTTTTTTTTTTTTTTTTTTGAGAGCAACAGAGAACGAGGCAGAGAGAGAGACAGAGAGAGAGAGGGAGAGAGAGAGAGAGAGAGAATGGGCGCGCCAGGGCTTCCAGCCACTGCAAACGAACTCCAGACACGTGCGCCCCCTTGTGCATCTGGCTAACGTGGGACCTGGGGAACCGAGCCTCGAACCGGGGTCCTTAGGCTTCACAGGCAAGCGCTTAACCGCTAAGCCATCTCTCCAGCCCTGGACTTTTTTTAGTTGGGAGATTTTTGATAACTGCTTGGATCTCTATACTTGTTATAGGTCTATTTAAGTGGTTAATCTCATCTTGATTTAATTTAAGTAGGTCATATAAATTGTGTTAGTCAGGGTTCTCTAGAGGAACAGAACTGCTAGAATGAGTTATTTTTAAAAAGGGGATTTATTGGATCAGTTTACAGTAGTCCAATAGCAGTTGTAGGCCCAAGAATCACCTAACCTGGTAGCTGCTCAGTCCATGTGCTCAGATGCCTCAGCAGTCCTGACCCAGCACTGCAGATGGTGCTGGAAAGCTTGGAGGCTTCCTGAGGAGCCACTGGGTTTCGATCCACGTGGGTCTTTGGTTGATGCTGGTCTTTAGTCCGCACTGGTCTTCAATCCACACTGGAAGGTAACGAGCAGCTCTGGCCACCAAGTGGAAGGAAGGAAGGAAAGGCAGGAAGGAAGGCAGGCAGGAAGGAAGGAAGGCAGGAAGGAAAGAAGGAGCTCATTTTACCCAGAGCTTCCTTATATCAAGTCCCCCTGTGAGCGGGGCTGTTCACTCTGGGGGAAGTACTTCCTCCTTTAGTTGGTCCTTCCTAGAAGCAACCTCTGAGACTCACCCGAAAGGGATTTCTGTGGATTACTAAACAGATCAAGTTGACAACACCTTAACTATCACAAGTCCACCCCTTGTCAACTTGGCATCAAATCATGTCTCCTTACATCATACTTAATTTCCAAATGAAAACAGTAACAAGCACATAATTCTACCTAATATGGCATAACTATCCCATGTACAACCAGAACCGCAAAATCTTCCCCCCAACACAACGCTTAGTCTCTAATATAATGGGTCTAATATAAATTCAACAGTTAGCTAATTATATAATCATAATATTGGTGTAGATACATACAGATACTCTGTTATCAAGGTAGGAGAGAAATATTGCAATCACAGTCCTCGTTTCTATAACTGGTCATGTGCCCTTAGCTGGTATTTGTAACTGCCTTCTTCTACTACCCATTCTGTATTTCCTCCACTTTCAGCAAGCACCTCAGCAGGTCTTGGTTCTTTACCTGGAGGGGTGGCCCATACCTTCATTCCTGAAGGATCTGGGCCATTTGTCATACTACTTCTATTGGGTTGTTGCAGTCATCCATTGACTTTGACAACAGGACATGGTAACACTAACAGACGCCCTAAAGGATCTTCTGCACTCCAGGCATACTGTTCCTTACCTCCATTGTGGAGGAGCAGTCCAATGTCCTCCTGGTAATCTGGATCATCACCCCTGCTATCACTGTAACTCCTTCCTCAGCCTGTTCACTCAAGGGAGCCCAAAGTGACCAGGGGGAAGTCTTAGCTTCCAGTTCAGTGGAATGTTCTTTGTGTCTCCTGGCAAAGCACCCCCCCCCCCCTCGGGGATCAAGACTTGTAGTCCAGCAGAGCATAGGGTTGTGGGAACAGGAAGCAAAAATCTAGCTAATGGGTCACTTGGGGTGATGGTAAGTGGGACCATTCCCATTTCCACCCCTTGATTCCTGGACATGTGAATCTGGGCTATAGGAGAAACAGTACCATATACCATATATTGGATGCTGATTAAGAGCATATACAGCCTTCTGGAGGATTCTCCCCCAGCCCTCCAAGCTATTGCCACCTAGTTGGTGCTGTAGCTGTTTCTTCAAAAGGCCATTCCACCGTTCTATCAAGCCAGCTGCTTCAGGATGGTGGGGCGCACATGGTAAGGTCATTGAGTTTGCAACATGGTCTTGTGTTTTGGAAATGGCCATGAGCAGTGAGAAGCAGGTTTGCTGGTTGCCTGCATGGAGCCCCCATGGAGCCATGAGGATGAACCGTGGGTTGTAGTGGAGACCCAGTGGAGATGCTGGGACCATGAGATGGCTGCCAAGGAGAGCTGCCAGCCTTGATGAAGTTTTCCAGTACTGTGAGTAGCCTAGCTGGAGGGGCGGAATTGCAATGCCAGAGACTTGTTGCTGGTTAGAATTATTGGACTTGAAGATTTGTCACTGGCTAGAGTTGCTGGACTTGAAGCTACAGTTTGATATTTGCCCTGGTTGTTTTAAATCTTGTATTGGTTGTCTGTTTCTTTGCTATGCCCAATGCCATCTTTTGCAGTGTGAATATTTATTCTGTGTCATTATGGTTTTTTTGAGGCTATTTTTTGATATTGTGGCTCAGTTAAAAGATCTTGGACTATGAGGATGTATGGCCATTATTAGAATTGATAAAAGCTATGGGACTTTTGAAGTTGGATGAATGCATTGTATTTTACATCATGTATGGATATTAGTTTCTGGGGGCCAAGGACGGAATGTGGTGGTTTGATTCAGGTGTCCCCCATAAACTTAGGTGTTCTGAATGTTAGGTTCCCAGCTGATGGAGATTTGGGAATTAATGACTCCTGGAGGAAGTGTATTGTTGGGGGCAGGCTTATGGGTGTTAAAGCCAGTTTCACCATGCCAGTGTTTGGCACACTTTCCTGTTGCTGTTGTCCACCTTATATTGGCCAGGAGGTGATGTCCACCCTCTGCTCATGCCTTTGTTTCCCCCTGCCATCGTGGAGCTTCCCCTTGAGCCTGTAAGCCAAAATAAACCTCTTTTTCCCAGAAGCTGCTCTTGGTTGGGTGATTTCTACCAGCAATGTGAACCTGACTGCAACATAAATCAAGGAAATCATCTATTTCTTTCAGATTTTCAAACTTAGAGGAGTATATTTTCTTAGAGTATGTCCTTATGATACTTTGAATTTCTCTGATATCTGTTGTGATGGTGCCTTTTTCATCTCTAATTTTATTAATTTGAGTTTCTTTTATATTTCTTTTGGTCAGGTTGGCTAAGGGTTTATCGATCTTGTTTATCCTTTCAAAGAACCAACTCTTTGTTTCATTGATTCTTTGGACTGCTTTTTTTTTGTTTGTTTCTATTTCATTAATTTCTGTCCTAATCTTTATTATTTCTTCCTGTCTACTGATTTTTGCTTTGCCTTGTTCTCCTTTTTCCAAGGTTTTAAGGTGAAGCATTAAGTTGTTTACTTGAGACCTTTCTAATTTCTTAATATAGGTACTTATAGCTCTTAGGACTACCTTCATTGTGTCCCAAAGGTTTTGGTATGTTGTGTTCTTATCACCATTTGACTTTATGAATTTTTTGATTTTCTTCTTGATTTCTTCATTGACCCATTCATCATTTAGTAGCATATTGTTTAATTTCCATGATTCTGTGTATGCTCTATAGCTTTTCTTGCTATTGATTTGTAGTTTGAATATCTTGAAATTCCCATTCATACTTTCCTATTAGTTTTTCTTTCTCTTTGTTGGACTGTATTAGGTCTGCCACTTGGTCTTCTAGTTTAGATATTCTGTCCTCTCTTTCATCCATTCTACTGGTGAGATTTTCTACAGAGTTTTTATTTATTTTTTTAAATTTCATTGACTGTGCTCTTTATTGCTAGTAATTCTGACTGGTTTTTCTTTATTATTTCTATTTCCTTATATATGCCTTGTATTGACCTCTTTATTTAATTAAATTGGTTTCCTGTATCTTTTTGATTCCCTCTTATTCCTTTGATTTCCTCTTTGACTCCTTTGAGCATATTTATAATCATTCTTTTCAAAATTTTCTCAGGCATTTCCTCTAAATCATTCTCACTGGAGGTCATATCTGATACATTAATACTTTTTGGTGGATTTATATTGTCTTGAATTTTGGTGTTTCTTGTGTTGTATACATATTTTGTATCTTGGATTAATTTAATGCTTGGGTTTTCTAAGTAGCTGCAGTATTATTAGATGTATCATTCAATCTGATGTTATATATCTTTAGGGTAGGAGCTTAAGGTGCTAGGTGTGGCTCTTAAGACTCTCAGAGTATCTGCAGAAGTGACCGTAGATGTTGGGCTTGCCTGCTATGAGAATATTCAGGTAGGCTGAGTGGAACAAACTACAGGCAGATTCTAAAATTTAACTAAACAACGTACACATTCAATGAAAAACAGCACAGAGTTTTTGTGCCAGAGTAGGTATGACAACCAGATCCTTACTGTCCCTTTGGATGTGTGCTGCCCCACACCCTAAATCCTGTCAATTAGGAGGCTAAGATTTCTGGATTGTTGAGTGTTCTAAGTCAGCTTGTGACCCAGTGAGACCCTTCCCTGATGAACAACAGAAGAGGAAACAAAGCCAATATAAATCAGGAAGCAACAAATGACAAGCCCAAAATATAGCTTATTTAAGAATGGCAAATCCAGCCATACATCAGATTTAACATATAATTTATCCTGACATGGAAGGTGCAGTTAGCACTTCCGATTCAAGCCTATTTACCAGGCTAATTGGTGGGTACTGACCTGGTCTAACCCCAGTTTGGGATGGTTTTGGTCTCAGTTATGTTGCACTCTTGCTTGGGTCCCTCTTTGCTATGCTTTGAGTTCAGGTAGGTTGGTTGGGTCGCTGGATTGCTGCTCTGGTCAGTGGTGCTGGGTGCTGTGTAGGTGAGCTCCCTTTCCCAGGTCTCTGGGGCTTGCTGGCTCTTGTTCTGGCAGTGGGGGAGGGGAGGCTGTGGATGCTGGCTCTAAGTCTCTTGCTGGTCCATGTGACCCTCTTCCTCACGAACTGCTCCTCCGTTGGTTGCTATGCTCCTACCTTCACATTTCTTGAGTTTGCAAGGAAGTCCGGTATGAATGGAGAATCCCCTCACCTAGCTTTTCCTGTGGCGCAGGCTGAGTCTGCTGGCTATGGCCCTGCGGACCTGGTGCTGCCACTGCTAGAGCCGCTTCTGCCTGCTTCTGTGGTCTCTAGACATCCTGGGTCTCTCCTACTTCTACTGGCATTGGCAATTTCTTATACACCTCACTTTTTAGCAGAAGAGTGTATTTTGCTGGGCACTTTTTTTGGGGGAGGGGGGTTCTTTTTCTCCCTTGGACTGTTTTGGCATGGTTCCTACTCCGCCATCTTAACTGGAAGCCTGCCCTAATCTTTATTATTTCTTCCTGTCTACTGATTTTTGGTTTGTCTTGTACTTTTTTCAAGGCCTTAAGGTGAAGCATTAAATTGTTAATATAGGTACTTAAAGCTGCTTAGCCACCCAGTTTCTTCTAAGTGCCCCCTCCCTTGATAACTTCTCTGTCTTCACTGTGTCTTCCTACCACTCCTGTTTGCTTATTCCAGTCCATTCTGGTCTGTTTTCCTTTCCCTTCACCACTGAGCTCCATGTATTTACTTTTTGGTAGAAGCTGTTGGGTTTTTCTGGCATGTGGCCCTGTTCCTTTACTTTCAATGAATTTTCCTCTGTACTTGGAACAAGTCAGCTATTTGCCATGTGGAGGTGAGCCCCACACTGATATCTGTGGCTCAGGTTTCTCTTTGGGGCTACCAGCTCAGACATCTACTTCCTTCATATTTCTGTTAGTTGTCTCAAGCATCTGAAGCCCAGCATTTCTAATATTTAACCTGTGATTTTTCTCTCTACTCCTGGCCATCTTACCACAGTCTGCTATTGCTTTTCCAGTTCGCAATGTAGTAGAAATCTAAAGCTTCTTGATATTTCCTTATCTATTAATCCTTGACCAAGGCTAAAGATTTTGTGTCCAAAACATCTTGATTATCTGTACTTCTATATCCCTTGTACCCTCATTACCTTATGCCAAGTGATTATCATCAGATTTCTCTAATGAGCATCAATAGGTCCTTTGAAATTGCTTCTGCTCTCATTTTCTCTTTTACAGGTCAAAGATAGGAGGATTTAAAGAAAAACATATTTTAATTTGTCTTTCCAAATATGCTTAAAACTCAACCACACTTTCACATTGCTTGCCAAGGAAAAGCTTCCTTACTGTGGCTTATCAGGCATGGTATGGACTCTGAGCTCATCTCATCTTCCCTCTTTTGTTCAACTTTAGGATCCCTTTGCACCCTGGGCTCTCCAGGCTTACTTCTGTTCATTCTCATGATCCCAGTCCAGGCCTTTTCCTCTTTGGGTGTCTTCCTTTCTAAGGTTCTATTGCTTTCCTTTCTGTAAGACCTTTTACAATTGTTGATGTGATTATTTGATTCATAAATTGATAGTTTTCCCACATTTACATCCCCAGAGCCTAGTCTGTACTCCTATTACTGTTAATAGTAATAATTAAAACCTATAGGATAATAAGATTAACAATGAAATAAATTCTTCAGTGTTGGTAAGAGTATAAATCTGATTAAGTAAACGAACTTCTATTGTCTTTACATAGCAATACTATAGAAAAATCATTTTTTTGGTTACTCGAGAGAATTAATTTTCTTCTTTCATTCTTTCATTTTTTTTTTTTTTTTGAGGTAGGATCTCACTCTAGCCTAGGCTGACCTGGAATTAAGGGTGGCCTTGAACTCACAATGATCCACCTACCTCTACCTCCTGAATGCTGGCATTAAAGGCGTGTGCCACCACGCCTGGCCAGAGAATATATTTCTGACAAATGGAACAAAAGTATATTCTCAGAAATGTTCGTTGCAGACTTCTGTGTAGTCAGTAGAAAAAAATTTTTTTTAAAAGCTTGTACCTGTTACCTATGTGCCTAGTAGTAAAGAGCAATTAACTCCGTTAACATTATGCTTAATAATAGAAAGTGTTAGATATCTTGTGAAGATAGAAAATATTTTCAGTATAAACAATGGAAAGTAGAATAAAAGGCTGTATTTTCACTGCTTTTGTGACTGGATGTGCATGATAGTAAATTTAGACAAAGACAGTAATGGGAAATATGGCATTATGAAGAATTGTTTAAAAGTTTATGAATGATATGAAATGTTCAAGTGTATTGTGATTTGTGAAATTAGAATTTTGGTATTGTACATATGTGTTTTATAATACTTCTGGGAACCTTTTTTTTTCTTTAGTATGGACCTGTATTTAGTTTTACCATGGTGGGCAAGACATTTACTTACCTTCTGGGAAGTGATGCAGCTGCACTGCTTTTCAATAGTAAAAATGAAGACCTGAATGCAGAAGATGTCTATAGTCGTCTGACCACACCTGTGTTTGGGAAGGGAGTTGCCTATGATGTGCCCAATGCAGTAGGTGACATTTTTATCTGAAGTTGTTATAGCAAGTAGTCCCTTTTTTGTGAGGTAGGGTCTTGCTGTGTAGCCAGGTTGACCTGGAATTCACTATGTAGTCTCAGGGTGGCCTCAAACTCAAAGTGGTGAGTAGTGTTAATATTTCACATTTATAATATAAAGTGACTTATTCCTGGGTTCGAAAATCTTAAAAACCACAGAGCAGCTGATTACAAAGAGTTTTGTGTTTATAATTATTGACATGGGTTGAACAATTTTAAAAGGCTTCCTGCAAAAAGAAATGGTAGTCAGTGATAAATTGGCATATTGGGAATTTTTTTTTTCTTGTGGTTGGGTTTCACTCTAGCTCAGGCTGACCTGGAAGTCACTAAGTAGTCTCAGGGTGGCCTTGAACTCACAGTGATCCTCCTACCTCTGCCTCCTGAGTGCTGGGATTAAAGGCGTGCGCCACCATGTCCGGCTAGCATATTGGGACTTGATTTGAGAAGGTAACAAGAAAAATCTATTGTTTCATGAAAAGGACCTCCTACCTGCCCACTCCTGCCTGAAATTCTAGCTTAAGAGCCTTGAGTTAGAAATTGTTGACTTTAGAAGTCCTCTTTTAAGCCTAATATGGTGGCATTTGCCTATAGTCTCAGCACTTGGGAGATTGAGGCAGGAGGATTGTGAATTCTAGGTAAGCCTGGACTACAGAATGAAGACTCTTTCCCCCACCAAAAAAGAAAGACAGGAAATAAACATCCTCTTTTAAGGCTAGAGGGATGGCTTAGCACTTAAGGTGCTCATCTGCAAAGCCAAAGGACCCAGGTTTGATTTCCCCAGGACCCATGTAAGCCAGATGCACAAGGTGGAATATGCTTCTGGAGTTCGCTTGTAGCGGCTGAAGGCCCTGGCAATTCCAACTATCTGCCTGTTTCTTTCTCTCAAATAAATAAAATTTAAAAAAATTAAATAAAAATGTTTCCTCTTTTAATGTAGCAAATTCAGGGGTGTGGTATGTTTGATTATGTGCCCTGCTTCCCAAAGTCCCATATGGCTGAGTAGAATGTAGAGCATACAGTAGACACCTTCTTGCCACATGCAGTGTAGTCAAGAGTTGATGGTAAATGTTGGCTCTGAGTTGGGGAGTACTGAGGGAATGAGTGACTGTCATTAAGTTCACAAGCAAGAGCCTTGGAGAGCAAAATCTCTGTTCAGATTTATCTATTCATTTTCTTCACACATTTTGTTAGACTTTTGCCATATAATGATCTCAAAGGGCAATTAGTTGTTTTAGTGTAAATGTATTTTATTCAGACTTTCAGACTATGTCCTCATTAAACTTTCTGTATGGTACTGTCAATGATACGTCTTTGTTTAGAAATAGAATGAGAGGGCTGGAGAGATGGCTTAGCGGTTAAACGCTTGCCTGTGAAGCCTAAGGACCCCAGTTCGAGGCTCAGTTCCCCAGGTCCCATGTTAGCCAGATGCACAAGGGGGCGCACGCGTCTGGAGTTCGTTTGCAGAGGCTGGAAGCCCTGGCGTGCCCATTCTCTCTCCCTCCCTCCATCTGTCTTTCTCTCTATGTCTGTCGCTCTCAAATAAATAAATAAAAAATGAACAAAAAAAAATTAAAAAAAAAAAGAAATAGAATGAGACTATATGAAGAAGGATAAAAGTAATACTGAAATATAATAGATCTTGGGGAGTTTGCATTGAGAGTTTTGCTTTGGGTCGAGAGACTGGAAGGTGAGCAAGATAGAAAAATGGAGCCTTGAGTTAGGAGTCAGGAAAAGGGCATGTTTTAGAAGGCAGGAGGTGGGATTCCCAACTTGTCATTTGTCTGGGTCACTGGGAGCATATACTTTTCTATATGTCACTTCAAATATATGCATATTTGCTTTAATCCATTTCTGGTATAGTTTAAAATATTTTTGAACTGTATTTTCAAATTTTCAGGATTTTTTTTGAGTGTTATTATAGTAATATCATGGGTCTTACAATAAAATAAAAATGCATTTTAATGCTAAATTTTCATATTTTGAAGGTTTTCTTGGAACAGAAGAAAATATTAAAAAGTGGCCTCAACATAGCCCACTTTAAACAGTATGTTTCTATAATTGAAAAAGAAACAAAGGAATACTTTCAAAGTTGGGGAGAAAGTGGAGAAAAAAGTAAGCAAAATGTTTTACATTTGTCCCACTCTTCCACAAATAGAGATATATATGCATATATAATAAAGTACAATGTATGTTGAACTACCTTGGATTTAGTGACAGGGACATATTCTATTACCATACAGTTGTAAGTGAATACAGCCTTCATATGAGGCTACAGTAATTGTTGCCTTAATAGGTAATTGTCATTACCTATCAGGAAGTAGCCTATGTTTAGAGGCCAGTAGGACTTATGACGGGTCACCATGTTTCCTGGGTTTGGGCATCAGCTTCTATATAATAAAAGTCTAGAGACTCAGTTTTATTTCTAGCTCTTGTAAAGCTTATGTGATATACTTCTAATCATGCAAGAAGCTGATATGTACATTAAGATGACCTTTTATTTGAGAAAGGTTCTTGCTATATAGCTTAGGCTGGTTTCAAACTTGTGATCTGAGTCTATCCAGTATTGGGATTCTAGTTGTGGCCCCAGTTACAAGGCCAACTTAATAAATTAATGTAAGTCATGCTGGTGACATAGGCCTGGAATCAGCACTTGGAAAGCAGAGGCAGAAGGATCACAAGTTTGAGGCCAGCCTGGGCTCCATAGCAAGATCCTATCTCATAAAACTAAAACCAAACAAACCAAACAAAACCCTGAAAATATGTGACAGATATAATTATAGCATCTACTGTACTAGACTATTTGCTTATCTCTCTTCTTGACAAATTAAAAGTTAACATGGTGAATGTTGAACAGAGGATTAATTGTCTAATTTTCATGACTTATTTACGTCAAGTCAAGTCAAGTTGGCTCACTGCATGCGCTGTCTCCAATACCAGTACATACCAGTTGGTGATTAAAGTTTTATCTATAACTAACATGGCAATGTTTGGTCCTCATCTTCCTTCATTTGACTTGGGAAAAATGTAGTCTTTGGTCATTTTTTGGGAATTACCTCATTATTGCCCTCAATAACTAAGTGTTTTGCTGCTTTTGTGCTGTGATCTGGAAAGCACATAACCACATTTATCTTTATGTCCACTTTTCTTTTGAGTTGAGGTGAGGTTTAAAGGTGCCTGAGGGCCAGTGTGTGTGTGTGTCCAGTCATTTGGCCTGTTGCCTGAAGTGTCCTACAGCCACTGCTGTCTGAAAATGGAATAGGACTGTGCTTTTTCTTGAGGGTTTTATTCTGTTTATGTGTTCAAGAAATAGTATTTAAAAAGAGTGTTGGAAATAGTAATGAGAGCTGTCTTTTTTCTCCACTAGATTTGTTTGAAGCTCTTTCTGAGCTTATAATTTTAACAGCTAGCCATTGTTTGCATGGAAAGGAGATCAGAAGTCAGCTCAATGAGAAGGTGGCCCAGCTGTATGCGGATTTGGATGGGGGCTTTAGCCATGCAGCTTGGTTGCTGCCAGGTTGGCTGCCTTTGCCTAGTTTCAGGTAAGGATAAGGATGGTATTGCCTTTGGTTACTTGGCTACTGTTATATTAACTACTGTAATTCTTGTGTGCTTTCAAATTCAGGTAGTTTATGACCTCTTAAAAATTCAGGACAGGTTTTCTAGTTCATTTAAGGTAATTTTCACTTTATTAAAATGGTAGTTTTAGTTTAGGGCTGGAGAGATGGCTTAGCTATTAAGGCACCTGCCTGCAAAGCCTAAGGACTCATGTTGGATTCTTCAGGTCCCACGTAAGCCTGATGTGCAAAGGGATACAAGCATGCAAGGCTGCACATGTGCACAAGGGGCGCACACGTCTGGAGTTCGATTGCAGTGGATGGAGGCCCTAGCATGCCAATCCCCCCTCTACCTCTGCTAAAAAAGCAAAAAGGGCAGTCTGTTGGGTTTGCCTAAAAATAAATAAAGTAGGTTATGTGGGCTGCAGCACTGACCAATGACTCAGTGGTTAAAGTTGCTTGCTTGTAAAGCCAGATGGCCTAGGTTCTGTTCCCCAGTATCCATGTAAAACCAGATGTAAAAAGTGGTGCATGCATCTGGAGTTCAGTTGCAGTGGCAGGGGGCCCTGGTATATCGATGCTCTTTCTTTTTCTTAAAGAAATAAAAGTTAAAAAAATTATTTATTTGAAAGAGAGAGAGAGTGAGAGAGAATGGGCATGCCAGGGCTTCTACCCACACTGCAAATGAACTCCAGATGAATGTGCCATCTTGTGCATCTGGCTTTACATGGGTCTTGGGGAACTGAACCTGGGTCCTTTGGCTTCACAGACAAGCATCTTAACCATTAAGCCATCTCTCCAGCCCACAGTGCATCTTAAACTAAACAAGAAGAAATAAGGTATTGAAAGCTGCGAGTGGTCTTTAATCCCAGTACTTGGGAGGCAGAGGTAGGAAGATGGTGGTGAGTTTGAGGTCATCCTGAGACTACATAGTGAATCCAGGTCAACTTGTGCTAGAGTGTGACCCTACCTCAAAAAAATAAAAATAAATAAATAAAAATAAGAAAATTGCAAAACCAGGAAAATGGCTGGGAAGAATTTGTGGTAGTTTGCAATATTTTGTATATTAAACATCTCTGACTCGTGCTTTTTATTTGAGAGGGCTCAGCCTGGGCAGTCTCATCCTGAATTCAGCACCAGCAAAACACAGCTAATGGTCTGGTAATCTCATGCAGTCCTCTTACTTAGGAAGGTCTTTAACCTACACATAGATACAGTCTTTTAAAAATATTTTATTTTTATTTATTTATTTATTAGACAAAGAAAGAGGGAGAGAGAGCTGGTGGGGGGGGGGGGAGAATGGACACGTTAGGGCTTCCAGCCACTGCAAATGCTCCAAATGCATGTGCCCCCTGTGCATCTGACTAACATGGGCCCTGGGGAATTGAACCTGGGTCCTTTGGCTTTGCAGGCAAATGCCTTAACTGCTAAGCCATCCCTCCAGCTCAATTGTATTAGTCAGGGTTCTCTAGAGGAACAGAATTACTAGAATGAATTATTTTATAAAGGGAATTTATTTGATTAGCTTACAGTAGTCCAATAGCAGTTGCAGGCCCGAGAATCACCAAACCTGGTAGCTGCTCAGTCCACGTGGCCAGATGCCTCAGCAGTCCCGACCCGGCACTGCAAATGGTGCCGGAAAACCTGGAGGCCTCCTGAGGAGCCGGAAAGCCTGGAGGCTTCCTGAGGAGCCGCTGGGTTTCGATCCACGTGGGTCTTCAGTTGATGTTGGTCTTTAGTCCACACTGGTCTTCAATCCACGCTAGAAGGTAGGGAGCAGCTCCGGCAGCCAAGTGGAAGGAAGGAAGGAAAAGGGAACTCTTCTACCCAGAGCTTCCTTATATCAAGTCCCTCTCTGAGTGGGGCCGCCCACTCTGGGGGAAGGGCTCACCCTGGGAGAAAGACCTCCTCCTTTAGTTGATCCTTCCTAGAAGCAGCCTGTGCATTACTAAACAGATCAAGTTGACAACACCTTAACTATCATACCAATACAGTTCTTTTTTTTGTTATTTTTTTTCGAGGTAGGGTCTCACTCTAGTTCAGGCTGACTGGGAATACACTATGTAGTCTTAGGGTGGCCTCGAACTCATGGTGATCCTCCTACCTCTGCCTCCTGAGCGCTGGGATTAAAGGCGTGTGCCACCACGCCCAGCTCCAATACAATTCTTTTATTTTAAATTTATTTATTTGAGAGCAACAGACAGAGAAAGAGGCAGAGAAGGCAGAGAGAGAATGGGTGAATCAGGGCCTCCAGCCACTGCAAAAACTCCAGATGTATGTGTCACCTTGTGCATCTGGCTTATGTGAGTCCTGGGGAATTGAGCCTCGAACTGGGGTCCTTAGGCTTCATAGGCAAGTGCTTAACTGCTAAGCCATCTCCAGCCCCATCATTTGTTTTCTTTTAAAAAAAAATTTTTTTTTTGTTCATTTTTTATTAATTTATTTGAGAGTAACAGAGAGAGAGAAAGAGACTGAGAGAGAGAGAGAGATTGAGAACGGGTGCGCCAGGGTCTCCAGCCACTGCAAACGAACTCCAGACACATGCGCCCCCTTGTGCATCTGGTCCTGGGGAACCGAGCCTCGAACTGGGGTCCTTAGGCTTCACAGGCAAGCGCTTAACTGCTAAGCCATCTCTCCAGCCCTCATTTGTTTTCTTGATGATAGCCATTCTGATAGGAGTGAGATAGATTCCCAAAGTGGTTTTAATTTGCATTTTCCTGATGGCTAAGGATGCTAAGCCTTACTTTATTTTCATTTCATAAACCTCACTTTATTTTCATTTATTTATTTATTAGCGACAGAGAATGGGGAGAGTAAAAGGGAGTGAGGATGGGCATGCCAGGGTCTAGCCAGTGCAAACAAACTCCAGTTTCATGTGCCACCATGTACATCTGGCTTATGTGGGACCTGGAGAATTGAACCTGGGTCCTTAGGCTTCACAGGCATGCACCTTAACCACTAAGCCATCTCTCCAGCCTAGAACACTTTTTATAGATGTTTGTATGACATCTGTATTTCTTCTTTTGAGAACTGTATTTAGTTTCATAGTCCATTTGATTGGGTTGTTTTTTTTTAATTGTCTTTTGAGTTCTTTGTATATTCTGTTTATTAATCCTCTGTCCGATGTGTAGCTGGCAAGGATTTTCTCCCATTCTGTAGGTTGTCCCTTTGCTCTATTCAAGGTGTCCTTTGCTGTACAAGAGCTTTGTAATTTCATGAGATAACAGTGGTTTTATTTCCTGAGCAATTGGGGTTATATTCAGAAAGTCATTGCCTATGCCAATATCTTGAAGGGTTTCCCCTATCTTTTCCTCTAGCAGTTTCAGAGTTTCAGGTCTGATGTTAAGGTCCCTGATCTATTTGGACTTGATTCTTGTGCATGCAGAAAGACAAGGATCTATTTTCATCCTTCTACATACAGGGTTAGGAGGTGCCTCATTAGCACAGTAGGTAGCACGTCAGTCTCATATAGGGTTAGGATTATTTAATTAAATTAAATTAATTTATTTGAGATAGAGAAAGAGAGAATCAAGTCCAAGTGGATCAGGGATTAAAGACCTTGACTTTAGACCTGAAACTCTTTTTATCCTTTCAAAGAACCAACTCTTTGTTTATTGATTCTTTGGCTTTTTTTTGTTTCTATTTTATTAATTTCTGCCTTAATCTTTATTATTTCTTCCCATCTAATGATTTTTTTTGGTTTGCCTTGTTCTTAGTTCTTATTTTTCCAAGGCCTTAAGGTAAAGCATTAAATTTCTTACTTGTGAACTCTCTGATTTTTTAATTTTAGCACTTAGAGCTATAAATTTCCTTCTTAAGACTGCCTTCATTGTGTCCCAAAGGTTTTGGTATGTTGTATTTGCATCATCATTTGATTCTATGAATTTATTTATTTTCTTTTTGATTTCTTTTCTTCTAAGACCCATTTATCCTTCAGTAGTGTACTGTTTATTCTCCATGAATTTCTGTCTGCTCTAGTTTTTCTTGTTGCTGATTTGTAGTTTAATCCCACTGTGGTCAGATAGAGTACAAGGGATCATTTCAATTTTCCTGTATTTGTTGAGATTTGCTTTGTGTTCTAATGTATGGTCTATTTTGGAGAATGTTCCATATGCTGCTGAGAAAAATGTATATTCTGTAGCATTTGGGTGGAATGTTCTGTAGATATCTTTTAGGTCCATTTGTTCCATGACATCATTTAAGCCAGATGTCTCTGTTTAGTTTTGACTGGGATAACCTGTCAATACATGAGATAGGGTATTGAAGTCACCCATTACAATTGTGTTTGGTGTTATCTGTGACCTTAAGTCTAATAGTGTTTGATGAAATTGGGAGCCGTATGTTAGGTACATATACTTTTAGGATTGTAATGTCCTCCTGTTGTAGTGTTTTTTTAATCAGTATATAGTGACCTTCTTTATCTTTCCTCACTAATGTTGGTTTGGAGTCTATCCTGTCAGATATTAGAATAGCAACCCCTGCTTGTTTCCTAGGACAATTGCTTGAAATTCTGTTTTCCATCCTTTCACCCTAAGGTGCTATCTATCTTTTATTGAGAGATGAGTTTCCTGGAGGCAACAAACAGCAGGATCCTGTGTTTTAATCCAGTCTGCAAGCCTGTGTGTTTTGATTGGGGTATTGAGGCCATTGATATTAAGAGTTATTATTGAAAGGTGTGTGTTTATTCTCACCGTTCTTGTTTTGTAGTGCTTCCTGATTTCCCTTTATTCTCTTTTAACTGTTATTTGAGTATGGTTTATTTTTTCCTGTTTCTTAATGTGTGTGCTTTGCTTTCTCTTCAGTGTGATGGATTCCTTCAAATATTTCTTTTTGTTGTTATTTTGTTTTTTGAGGTAGGGTCTCACTCTGGCCCAGGCTGACCTGGAATTAACTATGTAGTGTCAGGGTGGCATTGAATTTACGACAATCCTCCTACCTCTGCCTCCTGAGTGCTGGGATTAAGGAGTGTATCACCACACCCGGCCCTTCAAATATTTTCTGTAGAACTGGCTTAGTTGTCATAAATTCCTTTAGCCTGTTTGTTGTGGAATGTCCTTATTTCTCCTTCAATTTGGATAGATAGCTTTGTGGGATAAGATATTCTTGGTTGACAGTTGTTGTCTTTCAGAACTTGGAATACATCATTCCAAGCCCTTCTGGCTTTTAAAGATTTTGTTGAGTAATCTGCTGTGATCCTGATGGGCTTGCCTTTATAGGTGACTTGCTTTTTCTCTCTAACTGCTTTCAATCTATTTTCTTTGGTTTGTGTGTTTAGCAATTTAATTATAATGTGACGAGGAGAGGTTCTTTCCAGGTTTTGTCTGTTTGGTGTACCAAAAGCTTCCTGCGTCTGCATTGGTATTTCTTTTCCAATTTGGGTAAATTTTTCTTCTATGATTTTGTTGAAAATGCCTACTGTGCCTTTGGATTGGAATTCTCCTTCTACTATACTCTGAATTCTTATGTTTGATCTTTTCATGGTATCCTGAATATCTTAAAATTCTCATTCATACCTTCCTATTAGCTTATCCCTCTCTTTGTTAGACTGAGTTAGGTCTGCCACCTGGTCTTATAGTTTAGATATTCTGTTCTCTCCTTCATCCATTCTACTGGTGAGATTTTTCACAGAGTTTTTTAATTTTTTTATTTGACTGTGTTTTTCAGTGCTAGAATTTCTGCTCCCTCTCTCCCAGTATTTCTGTTTCCCTTACTCATGTCTTGTAATGATCTCCTTATTTCATTAAGCTGGTTTCCTGTGTTCTCTTGGAATTCCTTCAGGACTTTGTTTTCGTCTTTGAGTCCTTGAATTTCTTTCAGTATAGATAAAATTAATTATTTTTGAAATATTTGTCAGGTACTTCATCTAAAACAGTCTCATTGGGAGTCATTTCTGATGGCTTTATAATTTTTGGTGGGGTTGTATTGTGTTTATTGTATTATAATGTAGCGATTTTTGCATCCTTAGTTGATTTCATGCTTGGGTTTTCTAATTATCTGTGGTGCTCTTAGACTTGGAAATCAAACTTTATGTACCTTCAGAGTTTAAGGTGCCCACCACGATCCCTCCATGTTGTGCTGTGGAGCTGGTGCTCTGATCAATTGTGCTGGATGCCCTGCCGCCTGCGGCTGAATGTGTTTTCTGGAGGGTTGTGGTTCTGACAGTTTGGGGATGGGAGAGTGCAGGCAGCTTGGTGTTGTACTGGCACGCTCAGCTGGTCCCCCTGTATCTCTTTTAGCAGCTCCTTAGCTGCACTCCACTGTCTCCCCTTCAGGTTTGATGAGGTTGGAAAATCCCGTTTTGGCTTTGTTGCTGCAGCGTAAGGATCTGTGCCTCTGTGGGATTCTGGCTGGTTTCCTCCTTTCTGGTTGATCTTGGTCTCTTCTGCTTCTCCACTGTGGCTCATAAAAACCTATACGTCTTCATTTTGTGATTTTTGCTGTGGTTTTGCTTAAATCCCCCCCCAGGCTGGTTTAGTGTGACTCCTATGCAGTCATCTTACCCAGAAGTTGTGAGTGGTTTTAAATTCCAGCTCCTTTCCTCATTGGCTGTGTGGATCCTATGTAGTCACATGTGAACTTACAATGGAGTGTGTTTCACAGAACTTGCTACATAGCGAGCATTTTTTTTTTTTTTTCGAGGTATTGTCTCACTATAGCCCAGGCTGACCTGGAATTCACTGTGTAGTCTCAGGGTGCCTTGAACTCATGGTGATCCTCCTACCTCTGTCTCCCAAGTGCTGGGATTAAAGGCCACCATGCGTAGCTGCATTTTTTTTTTTTATATATAATAAAGGAAAGTTTTGGAGTTGGAACCTGTTTTCTGAATCTACTCATATTTTTCCTCTTGTAGAAAATGAAAAAAAATGGGCAGAGGAGTAGAATGACTTGGGCTTCAAGTACTGATTTGGTTAAAATTGGAGTTTTTGTTAATTTAACTGTTTTTTGTTGAACTAAAATGTGCTTCTGGGGGAATTTCATGCTTATTGCAAGATAGGTACACCTTTAATAATTTGAGATACATATGATAAAATACTGTCCTTCCCCTTAAGGATTGTAGAGACTTTTTTAAAACAAAATATTTTATTTATTTATTTATTTATTTGACTTACTGTGTTTTTCATTTCTAGTATTTCTGATTGGCTTCTTTAGTATTTCTATTTCCTTACTCATGTCTTTTATTGATCTCCTTATTTCATTAGGTTGGTTTCCTGTAGTTGTTTGTTTTTTTCTTTGGTTCCTTTGACTTCTTGGAACATAATTATAATCATTCTTTTGAAATCTTTCTTGGGCATTTCATCTAAATCAGTTTCTCTGGAGGTCATTTCTGATGGATTTATTATTTTGGGTGGATTTATATTGTCTTGATTTTTGTGTGTGTGTGTGTGTGTTTCTTGTATAATGTACAGATTTTTGCATCTTGGGTTTATTTCATGCTTGTGTTTTCTAATTATCTGCAATATTCTTAGATGTGTAAATCAGACGTTATGTATCTTCAGGGTAGGAACTTAAGGTGCCAGGTGTGACTCTTAAATAACTCACAGTAACAGCAGAAGTGATCCTAGGTGTTTGGTTTGCCTGCTATGCAAGTGTTCTATCTAGTAGGCTGGGTGGAATAAAATAGAGGCAAATTCTAAAATTGTCTGAGCATTACATACATTCAGTCAAAACCAGCATGGAGTATTTATGTAAGAGTGGATATTAAAACAAAGTCAAAGTCCCTAAGGCTGTGTGTTGCCCCACACCCTTAATCCTGTCAACTGGGAGTCTTGAGATTTCTGGTCTGTAAAGGGTTGCAGGTCAGCTTTGGGCCAAGTGCGACCCTGCACCCAAGAATGACAGAAGAAGATAGTGGCACTATAAATCAGTAAGTAACAAAGGACAACCATCAAATACAGCTTATTTAAGAAAGGCAAAGCCGACCATCTGTCAAATCTAACACATAATCTGCTCTGAAATGGGAGGTGTGATTAGCACTTCCAGTGCAATTCTATATACCAGGCTTTGTGGCAAGTACTGACCTTTTGGCTTTGGTTTCAGCTATGCTGTGTACCCACTTGGGTACTGCATTGTGGGCTCAGCTAGGCTGGCTGGATCAGTGCATCCGCTGCTTTGATCACTTGTGTTGGGTGCTGTGTAGCTGATTTCCCTTCCCCAGGTCTCCAGCGGTTTCTGGGTTGGTGGTTGGTTGTGTGTGGTGTGGGGAGGCTGTGGAAGGTGCCTGAAGTTGCATCAGAGCTGTGTGGCTGGTCCCTGTGATCCTCTTCCTCATGACCCATTTAGCTGGTCCCTGCTATCTTCTTCAGATATCTTGGTTTACAAGGAGGATGGTGTGAATGGAAGAAATCTCTTCACCTGGCCTTCCCTGCAGCTCAGGCAGAACCTGGTGGCTGCAGGGATGAATGCTGCTATTTGTTTAACAAAGAAAAGAGGAAGGGGGAGGGAGGACAAAATGAGTGTGTCAGGGCCTCTAGCTATTGCAAATGATTTCCAGGTGCATGTGCCACCTTGTGCATCTGGCTTTATGTGGGTACCAGGGAGAACCTGGGTTGTTAGGCTTTGCAGGACAGTACCTTAACTACTGAGCCATCTCTCCAGCGCAGGATTGTAGAAGCTTTTAAAAACACTAAAAGTTTTTTATTTTTATTTATTTGAGAGAAAAAGAGGCAGAGAGAAGGAGAGAGAGAATGTGTGTGCCAGTGCCTCCAGCCACTGCAAATGAACTCCAGATGCAGGTGCCACTTTGTGCATCTGGCTAATGTGGGTCCTGGGGAATTGAGCCAGGTCCTTTGGCTTTGTAAGAAAGTGCCTTAACTGCTATGTCCATAGAAACTTTTGTTTGTTTGTTTGTTTTTTGAGGTAGGGGTCTCACTCTAGCCCAGGCTGACCTGGAATTCACTGTGTAGTTTCAGGGTGTCCTTGAATTCATGGCAATCCATCTACCTCTGCCTCCTGAGTGCTAGGATTAAAGACTTGCACCATTACACCTGGCCATAGAAACTCTTAAAAGTGTAAGAGTTCAGGATTTTTCTCTCTTGGTTCTGAATTTTTGTTAATTATTTTAGAGTCAATAAAAGTAGTTAAATAAAGTATTCTTTTTTTTTTTTTTTTTTTTTTTGTTTTTTCCAGGTAGGGTCTCACTCTAGCCCAGGCTGACCTGGAATTCACTCTGTAGTCTCAGGATGGCCTTGAATTTGCAGCAATCCTCCTACCTCTGCCTCCCGAGTGCTGGGATTAAAGGCGTGCGCCACCATGCCTGGCTTAAGGTATTCTTAAGCTTGATTCTGGCTTTAGAAATGAATTTGCCCATGGAAAATATTACTGTATTAAAAAAAAAAACTATGTGTCTGAATTACAGACGCAGGGACAGAGCTCATCGAGAGATCAAGAACATATTTTATAAGGCAATCCAGAAACGCAGGCAGTCAGAAGAAAAAATTGATGACATCCTCCAAACTTTACTAGACTCTACATACAAGTAAGGGCTGTTCAAATCATACATTCTTCTGGAGTAAAAAATTACACATTATGATATAATATTTCCAGTTATAAAGGTGGTTGGGGGCTGGGGAGATGGTTTAGTCAGTAAAGTGCTTGCCATGCAAGAATGAAGACCTGTATTTGGATTCCTGAGTGTGGAAATTCATGCCTATATTTCTAGCCCAGGGGAGGTAGAAATAGGAGGATCCCTGGGGCTTGCTTTCTGCCTAGTCTAGCTGAATTGGTATGCTCTGGGTTCAGTGAGAAACCTTGTCACAAAAAAAGTAAGGTGGAGGGTGAATGAGGAAGACACTTAATGTCAACCACTGACCTCCACATGCATATGCCCATGTGCTTGTGCACCTGTATACTGAGCATGGTGAATCTCCCCCACCCCCAAGGTAGTATATCACTCTAGCACAGGCTGACCTGGAATTCACTCTGTAGTCTCAGCCTGGCCTTGAACTAGCTGCTGCAAACATACTCCAGATGCATATGCTACTTTGTGCATCTGTCTTTGCATGGTTACTGTGGAATGGAACTCAGATTGTTACAGTCTTTGCAGGCAAGCACCTTTAATCTCTTGAGTCATGTCTCCAGTCCTGGTCAGTCTCTTTCCTATGAAGGGGGAAAAACACATTGATTTGTGACAAGTGGATGGAGATTATACCTAAAATATTCAGTGTAACCAGTTTTAAAGGTTAAGGCAGGAATTGTGACTACCAGATGTTAAGCTGGAGTGTGTGGTTCTTCCCCAGGGACGGGCGTCCTCTGACAGATGATGAAATAGCAGGGATGCTCATTGGGCTGCTCCTCGCAGGGCAGCACACGTCCTCAACCACCAGCGCCTGGATGGGCTTCTTTCTGTCCAAAGACAAAACACTTCAAGAAAAATGTTACTTAGAACAGAAAATTGTCTGTGGAGAGGAGTTGCCTCCTTTAACTTATGAACAGGTTTGTTGCGATTTTCAGTTTCACTGCTCTTATGTCCCCCCACTCCCTTTGATTTTTGAGGTAGGGTCTTGCTCTAACTCAGGCTGCCTGGAATTCACTATGTAGAATGATCTCCAACTCATGAACGCAGTTCATCCTCCTACCTCTGACTCCATGCCTGGCTTATTGTAGTTTCTTTGACTGGCTTTAGTGTCAAGGTATACTGTCTTCAGAAGTATTCCCTTTTCTCTTTTCCTACTGTTGAAATGTGAAAATTGCAACAACAACAACAACAAAAAAATCAGAAAATGCTTTTTTTTTTTTTTTTTTAAGCTCAAGGATCTAAATTTACTTGATCGCTGCATAAAGGAAACATTAAGACTTAGACCTCCTATAATGACCATGATGAGAATGGCCAGAACTCCTCAGGTGAGTCTCACCGCTGGATTCCTACCCCTTCTCTGTTGGCTTTTATTTATCAAGAGAAGAATAAGGGCTGGAAAGATGGCTTAGTGGTTAAGGCACTTGCATGTGAAACATAAGGGTCCACATTCAATTCCCCAGTACCCACGTAAGCCAGATGCACAAGGTGGAACATGCATCTGGAGTTCATTTGCAGTGGCTAGATGCCCTGTTGCATCCATTCTCTTTCTTCCAAATAAATAAAATATGTTTTTTAAAAAGAATTATAATACCACTAAAAGTATTTGTATTAAAAAGTGAAATCTTCTGCATAATTATTTTATATTAAATATATGAACATTTTTACATAATTGCAGATAGTATACATACTAAGCTGATGTTAATTATACTCTATATTTTCATAAAACAATTCAGTTTTTAAAAATAGAAGCACACTTTTCTTGGTCTCTTTGTTTTGTTGTGCATGACTCTATATATGAATTATGTAAGTCAGATGAAAGGCTCCTTGTCATTTCAGTCTACTTTAGAGACATGAGTGTGGTTTGCATATGTACTTTCAATTCAGTATTGGTTTATTTGCAAACTATTTTGTTAAATTAAGTTTTAGTTATCTTATTATTTAGTTTTAAAATAATGTATAGTTCATGCAGTACTGATGGCAATCTGATTATTTGTTACCATCCGTATTTCAAAATTCCCTAATGAAATGTGTTCCTTTAAATTTGTAGACTGTGGCTGGGTATACCATTCCTCCAGGACATCAGGTGTGTGTTTCTCCCACTGTCAATCAAAGACTTAGAGACTCATGGGTGGAACGTCTAGACTTTAACCCTGATCGTTACTTACATGATAATCCAGCATCAGGAGAGAAGTTTGCCTATGTGCCTTTTGGAGCTGGTAAGATCACATTTTAGATTGATATGTCTGTCCTGGTAACGTATTTGCCCCTATTCAAACAAGTCGGTCTCCAAAGCTATACTGTATATCTCTCAGCTGTATTAATACTGGTATAATGCCCCCTCAACCTTATCATCATGTGCTAATATGTTAGTTTCTGTAATAAACACATCCTGCATGCCTTAAAACAACAGATAATTGCTATCTTGCAGTTCTGTAAGCGGCTAGTCTAAAATCAAGGTGTTAGCAGGGCCATCCTTTTTCTGAAGGTTCTGGAGACAATACCTTCTTTCTGAAGTTACTGGCTTGTGGCTGCATCACTTCAGTCACTGCCCTGTCAGTACCAGGCTCTCATTCTTGTTGGTATCTGTTTTCACATGCCCTTCCTGTAAGGACACAAGCCATTGGATCTAGGGCTCACCTTGGATTGTTAGTCAACATAACATGATCATATTAAATATCTCCAGTTTACCCTTAAGGTGGGTGTTTACTAGGTTTCTTAGGCTATTGCCACACTCCTTGTGTTCAAGCAGTCCTCTGGCCTCTGCCTCAGAGTAGATGAAACTACTATGTCATGCTTCAAGCATTCTCTTTGTGTATTTTTTTTTTAAACTATCTAGAACTGTTGCTAGTTTAGCTGTTAATATTTTATTGAGAATGGGCTCCTGCCACTGCAAATGAACTCCAGATACATGTGTCACCTTGTTCATCTGGCTTTCTGGATAGGCAAATCAAACCTGGGCCATTAGGCTTGGCAAGCAAGTACTTTTAACCATTGAGCCATCTCTCTAGCCCTTCTCTTACTTTTTTTTAATTTTTTAATTTTTTTTATTTTTCGAGGTAGGGTCTCACTCTGGCTCAGGCTGACCTGGAATTCACTACGTAGTCTCAGGGTGGCCTCGAACTCTCGGCGATCCTCCTACCTCTGCCTACCTCTGCCTCCCGAGTGCTGGGATTAAAGGTGTGCGCCACCACGCCCGGCTCCTTCTCTTACTTTGTAATCATGTTGTTCATATACTGTCTTCGTTTCTTCATACATATTTAATTCATTCTCATGTTTCATTTTGTCAACCATTCTTTGTTGATTCAGCTAGGGTACTGAAATAACACCTCACTACTTTTTCCGTTAAGTCAGACTGCTCATCATTGTAAGCTAGTTTGTAAATGTGACTCCCACAGTGAGCAAGCACAGTGGTAAACATTTAGTATTAGATTTCTTTCTTTTGGCAAAATATTTTATAATGAAATGCCCAAATCTTAACCTATTATTGGGTTTTGGTAAATGGTAAGTTACCAATTTTAGAGTTTTTTTTTTTTTTTTTTGAGGTACGGTCTCACTTTGGCCCAGGCTGACCTGGAATTAACTATGTAGTCTCAGGGTGGCCTCAAAATCATGGCAATCCTCCTACTTCTGCCTCCCGAATGCTGGGATTAAAGGTGTGTGCTACCACGCCTGGCCCAAGTTACCAATTTTAAATGGCCATTGTGTTCTTTCCTGTTTGCCAAAGTCATGAAAATGATCTCCTGTTTACTAAATATTGATGACCTTAGTAGTTTATTTGAGAGAGAGAGAGAGAGAGAGAGAGAGAGAGAGAGAGAGAGAGGAAGGGAGGGAGGGAGGGAGGGAGGGAGGGAAAGAATACGAGAGTGAACGGGTGCATCAGGGCCTCTATAGCCACTGCAAACTCCAAATGCATGTGCTACCTTATGCATCTGGCTTAAGTGGGTCCTGGGAATTGAAGCTGGGTCCTTAGGCTTTGCAGGCAAGTGCCTTAACTGCTAAGCTATCTCACCAGCCTTGTGGTAGTTTATTTAAACATATTTTTATTTATTTGCAAGCAGTGAGAGAAAGAGGAGAAAAAGAGAGAGATTGAGACTGAGCTGCCGCAAATAAACTCCAGATACTTGTTCCACTTTGTACATCTGGTTTTATGGGTACTGGGGAATTAACCTGGGCAGCCAAACTTTGCAGACAAACACTTTTAGCTGTTGAGCTATCTCCCTAGTCCCTACTTAGTATTTTTGTCTAGGATTATCTTGAATTAATTTTTGAGTATGGTATGATACAGAAATATCAAATTTTTTATAGTGTCTTCCCCACCCCCTTTTAGTGTTTATTACACAGTACCTTATGTTGAAAAACTTCCTTTTCTTCTTGGACTGCTTAGGCACCTTTATGGATAACCACGGAAGTATTTCTTG
This sequence comes from Jaculus jaculus, assembly GCF_020740685.1. Lineage (NCBI taxonomy): Eukaryota > Metazoa > Chordata > Mammalia > Rodentia > Dipodidae > Jaculus > Jaculus jaculus. Next base: position 61,139,148 of record NC_059111.1, on the reverse strand, counting down.
GCTGTCTTTTCTGTCCCTTTGATCTGTTTGCTGATCCTTACTGAGTACTGCTGCACAGGTTACTGTACCTAGTCATGCAGTCAAATCTGAAGTCACTTTAAATCCTCCAGGGTGGAGGGATGGCTTAACGACTAAGGTGTTTGTTTGCTTGCAAAGCCAAAGGACCCAGGTTCCACAGACACACGTTAGCCAGATGCACAAGGGGGCGCACAAATCTGGAGTTCATTTGCAGTGGCTGGAGGCCCTGGCGCGCCTATTCTCTCACAATCTCTCCCCCTCTTTCTCTGTCAAATAAGTTTAAAAAAAAAACAATTACTTTGGATAGCTTGGACACTGTTTGTCTGGGTTAGTCTAACAGCTTCTACATATGCAGTTTGAGTTTGGTATATATGTTATTTGGGGTTTACTAAATCCCCTTTCCTTCCAGAATAATTTGAAATTTCAATTGGTAGGTTTGTATTCTTTTACTACTAGGGCTCTTGGGACACATTCTGGCATATTCCCAAACTAGATTATAATCTCATGATGCGAACTTTTTGCATGCTTGACTTTGATAAGATTATTAAATGTCAAAAAAGTCATTAACCAAGTATTGTTTTCCTAAAACATTGAAAATACCTCGATATTTTAAATTATTTATTTTATGTAGAAGATGTCATCCTTTTATAATACTATCATACTTCTGTTATCTAAAATGCAGATAAACAAAATCACTCCAGGTTAAAAGAGGCAAGGACTTTAAACTGATTATGATGAAGACTTTTTTTCTTTTTTCAAACAGGGCGCCATCGTTGTATTGGGGAAAATTTTGCTTATGTTCAAATTAAGACACTTTGGTCCACTATGCTTCGTTTATATGAGTTTGATCTCATCAATGGATATTTTCCCACTGTAAATTATACAACTATGATTCATACTCCTGAAAACCCAATAATCCATTATAAGCGAAGATCAAAATGAAACAGGCTACAAGGAGCCAATGTGCGATTCATCACTGTCACCTGCAAAGCATTGGAAGAGAATGAAGTTTTGTGAAATAACTTTCATTGTGAATAGTTTCTTGAGTGAAATTTTAAAAGCCAGTTTGAGTTTAATATTAACTGAATGATTATCAAATCTGATGGCATTTGAAACAGTTTGTAATAGCTTTGATACTATATGTACTTCATAGAAACCAAGTTTATGAGTAAAACAATCACAGAGGAGGGGATATAGGTTATTGGCAGAGCCTATATAATATCCAGGTGTTATTTCAAAAGCCTACACTGCTCTTTGAAAATATGTCCAGGATATTCCTATTTGTAACTAGTTTTGCAAGGCTTGAAAGCCCAGTGAAACTAGGTGTGGTGACACACACTTTGAATCCCAGCACTTGGGAGGCTGAGGTAAGAGGATCACCTTGAGTTTGAGGTCAGCCTGGGCTTCAGAGTGAGCACCAAGTCAGCCTAGGCTAGAGTGAGTTCCTGCCTCCAAAGAATTAAAAATGCTTAGTGAAATTCTCTGAAGGCCACAGGCTATTCATTTACTTGGACCATTTTTGTGTATAAAGATGTATGAGGGTAAAGAATGAACTCAGTTAAAAGCCTCAAATGAGAAAATGATTAGTTGTTTTGGTGGGATTATACTTACCAGTGATGAGTATAGTGATGAGGAGGGATGTAGAAAAATACAATCTGTAAAATTGTGACTTGAGGCACTGCTGTAGGAAGTTGACAGGGATCTAGGACTATGTCTTGGTAACTGTATTTCCTAAAAATAATAAACTAATACTAAAGAGTGCTCATGGATGTTTTTGGTCCCACAGGGTCACATATATTTGAAAGTCCAAAATCAACTCCTTAGGGGATTTTATTTGTTGTTCCTTGCATCCTCTCCTGAATCCAATTACCGATGCTTCTATTACCACTTTTGTTGACCTTGAACAGTTAAACTTGAAAGAAGTATAAGATCTGATATCAGGGAAATCTGGGGTGTCAAGTAACTGGCAGTGCTTTCATTGATTGCACTCTGTAAAGGCTGTGCTCAGGAAGCAGTCTAACTCAGATTCTAACTGGGGGCCCAGCTATGTGAGATACCTAGAATTGAACTAGATGAAGTCAAGGTATTGGTTGTGGTAGCACACACAGGTAATCTCAGCACTCAATGCTGAGCTGGAAGGCCAGCCTGGGCTACATAGCAAGACCATTTTTCTCTCTTAGGTATATTACAGTTCTTTCAAGAGGCTTGAAGACTCATATTAAACTCTATGAAGGCCAAACTTTCTGCTGTTTTTTTTTTTAATAATAAGCATTTCACCTTAAAATGCTGTTTGTGAAAAATCTGTATTCATGAATTTATTTTGGGGGGGGCACTAGGGCCTCTAATCACTACAAATGAACTCCAGACACATGCGCCACCTTGTGCATACAGCTCTGCATGAGTACTGGGGAATTGAACATGGGTCCTTTACCTTTGCAGGCAAATGCCTTAACTGTTAAGCCATTTTCCAGCCCCATGTATTTGTGAGTTTAAAGCATGTTTCAGTGAGTTCAGTTTAGGGAATCTGGGAAATTACATATTTGTACTAATTTCTTTAAAAATATATTTACAGCCGGAGAGAGTGCTCAGTGGCTAAAGGCACTTGCTTGCAAAGCATGTTGGCCTGGATTTGATTCCCTAGTAATCAAGCCAGACACACAAAGTGGTGCATGCATCTAGAGTTCTTTAGCAGTGGCAAGAGGCCATTATCAAAAATAATAAAAATCTTTTTAAAGATACTTATATTTGTGAGCAGACAGACAAGAGACAGGTAATTGGCATGCCAGGGCCTCTTAGTACTGCAGATGAACCCTAGACATCCTACTTTATATACCTGGCTTTATGTGGGTACTGGTAAGCTTGCAAGCAAATGCCTTTAATCTGAGCCATCTTGCCCACCCCTAAAATTTTTCCAGTTTATTTCGTGTGTGTGTGTGTGTGTGTGTGTGCATGTGCGTGCATGTTCATGTGTGTAAGTACAGATGTGCACATGCACATACCAGGATGACTGGAGGTCAGAGGATAACTTTCAGGTTGCTCTTCACTTTCCACCTCACTTGAGGCAGGCAGGGTCTCTCTTTGCTCACTATATTATTCTCATAACTGCTGGAATTTCTCCTGTTTTTGCCTTCCTTCTTACCTGTAGGCACACAGCTTCCTGCTTTTTAGGCCAGGTCTGGGGGTCTGAACTTAGGTACTCAGAGTTGCATGACAAGCACTGTATCCTCCCAAGTCATTTCCACAGCCCTCATGTGTACCAATTTTTAACCAATTTTATATTTCTTTCATTTATGAATTTAGACATCAGCACCCTGTGAATTTGTGATTAGAAATCACAGATATGTTCATAACAAATTATAAATATTGCAGATCTGTTAGTTTCTTAATCTATCTGGAAATTTATGGTAGTTATTAGACCCACTGCTAGGTCATATCTTATGTTTCATTTACATGCATTTTACCAACTTTATTTTTATATGCTTTCCCTTCCAATTCTAGATGTTTAATGTCATTTAAAGTTTGATTCTAAGAAGGGATCTGTAGTTTCAGCAGACGGCTAGGTTGAGTCACCTGAACAGCTAGTATGCTTTGTGAACAGATTTCCGTGGTGAGGACTAAACAAGGGGCACAAGCACTAGGACTTAATTTAGGTTTTAATCACAAACTAATTGTTGAGCTGCTTGAGTCAGGCTGCAGAGGTCTAACAAGGAGGGCTGACAGTTGGGCAGTGGGAATGAACTTGATCAGCAAGCACTTCTCCCTCCATCTTTTACTCACCATTTAGCTACTGAATGCCTTGAATGACAACCAGAGTGACTTAAGAAGTCTTCATCCACAATCTTCCCCAACAGCTAACTGCTATTTCTACAACTCTTACTACAGCTTGGCTGCTAATATGAGATATTTAAGTAATTTGAAATTTCTAACAATGTATAGAAGGTGAGAACATTTGTCTATATGAAGCAGACTATGAAATAATAAGACAATGTTCTCTATAATATTGATTACCACTGCTAGTTTCATGACTGCCATGTTATTAGGGAAGCCTTCAGAAGTAACACTGAGACTGTCATCTCAGTGTCCTAATCTGAATTTGCACAGTAGGAGTCTTAATTTTGCTGTTCTGTGAGCTGACTGTGCTGACTGATTCTGCATCTTGGTGGAACAGTTTTGCGAGGATGCTGCTTTGAATACAAGTAAGGCTACACCGTCAAGAAGATGTGGATGAATTTATGAAAATACCAATTCAGTGTTTAAAGGCACTTCCTTGCAAAGCATGCTGGCTTTGGTTCAATTTCCCAGTCATCACATAAAACCTAAGGGGAATTCGTTTACAGTGGCAGAACACCCTGGTACACCAACGTGTGGGGACACCAACATATGACAATAAAAATTAAAAAGACAAAAGACACAGAAAACTTTCTTCAGTGAAGGGGGAGAAAAACTAGTAGTACCCAATTTTAAGACTAGATCAATTTGAGACAAGTAATAGGTTATTGATAATACATCATTTGCTATGACTTAGTTAGAAATGAAGAAGGTTCAAATACAGTGTGGTGAAAATGGTGAAGTCATTTTTATTTCAGTACTTGACAAAATACCCCATAAAATTCAAAACTTCTACCTTAATACAAAAATAGGTCTCTACAAGTGATAGGTTCTGTCTTCATCACCAGTAGCAAATATATTAGGCAGGAACATGTAACTCCAGTAGCCTTGTAAGAAAAGTGCATGACACCGCAAGCTACACATTCAGCAGTATCATAATTCGCAAAAGTTTAATCTTCTCACCCATTTGATAAATACACAAGGTTTATAATTTAATCATTTAAATTAGCATTCCACAAATATACATGTAATTCAATGATTATTGTGCATGAATGCATACACAATGTTTATATACACAAACTCCAGTTTGTTTTCATGTGCTGGCAAGGATTTGTATACAATCATAAACTGTGTTTGTATTGGTCCCATTGAATATTCACAATACAAAAGCACGAAAAAAGCCACTGATTAACAAAAGGGAATTTGTTTAAAATAAGTGGTATCTCAAAGGATTATCTTCTCATGCCAGTATGAAACTGAGTAGTTGAACCTGAAAGAGAAAAATAGGATAGTTAGGTTACTATTTGTATTAGGCTAATTTATAGCACATAATGCTCCATTAAAATTTCTTATGCAGGCTGGAGAGATGGCTCAGTGGTTAAGGAACATGTCTAAGATTTCTTATGCATTAACTTAATTTTTAGAAGATCAAGAATATATAAAGTGAGACTAATGCTAAAGTTTTATGCAATGCTCTGAAGGTTGACTATTCTGTGTTTCATACATCCTGAGAAATATTTTGGTCTTAAAAAGTTGGGACCAAACTGCCTGTATTTGCTGAAAAGAAAACTAATAAATTAAAAAAAAAAAAAAAGGTTGGGGCTTATGTATTTTTGATGTACAAAATAAACTAGTATCCAAAAACAAAACAAAATAAAACTATGATAATTTCCTGTTATTACAAGTTGTTTGGGTTAAACACACGATTTTTAAAAGTTTTTATTTTTATTAATTTATTTGTTTGGCAGAGAAAGGGGGAGAGAGAGAATGGGCTCGCCAGGGCTTCCTAGCCACTGCAAACAAACTCCAGACACATGTGCCCCCTTGTGCATGTGGCTAACGTGGATCCGGGGGAAATGAACCTAGGTCCTTTGGCTTTGCAGGCAAATGCCTTAACCACTAAGCCATCCCTCTAGCCCAAACACATGATTTTTAAAAAAATATTTATTTCAGAGTAAGAGACAGTTGGGGGGGGGCACACTAGGACTTCCAGATGCACGTGTCACCTTGTGGCTTACGTGGATCCTGGGGAATTGAACTGAGGTCCTTTGGCTTTGCAGGCAAGCCCTGGACCGCTAAGCCATCTCTCCAGCTCATAACCACAGGATTTCTTGAATGAAGAGACAAAATAACCTGGTATACGTCTGTAATATGTGGTACTAGTAAGAAAAACAGGGTCCTTAAGTATGCTGCTTGCACTAAAGCTTAAAATAAAATGATTGACTAAAGGGAGGCAGAGAAAAGAGGATTTCCTATCAGAATAGAGAATCTAAATTATGGTATCCTTAGTGTGAAAGAGAAAAGATCATGCTTACAAAGTCTTAAGTGGGATAGGTTGTTTGGGATGGCAAGTTAGAACATGATGCAATAGGAGGGATGATGGCTGCTCTGTGTACTTCAGGTATTTGCTTTCTCTGCCGTCTCCCCAGCCCTAACCACTCTAGATGTGCTACAGGAACATGATCCTCAGCAGACTTCCAAGGACTTTGCAGGTGGTGCTCAGTGTGCATTTGTCTGATCTGCTGTGTGAAGACAGTGAACCATTTTGTGGGGATGGGGAAAGAGTTAAGAATGAGGTGATGAATTATGTTTTAAATTCTTTTTTTGAAAATGTGTTTTATATTTACTTTTATTTGTAAGCAGAGAAAGAGGAGAGACAGAATGGGTGTGCCTGGATCTCTAGTTGCTGCAAATGAGCTCCAGATGCATGTATCACTTTGCATATCTTGCCTTATATGGGTACTGGGGAATTGAACCCAAGCCATTAGGCTTTACAGGCAAGCACCTTGATGCCTTGATGGTAATGGTTGTTGAGCCATCTCTCCAGCCCATGTTTTAATTTTTTTAAAGTTAGTATCTCTGCTGGTTACACAGATCAAGCTTTCTCAACTTGGTAACTTATGCACTGAATAAGATTTGATTATTTTGTGCTGGAGAGATGGCTTAGCAATTAAGGAGCTTGCCTGCAAAGCCAAAGGACCTCAGTTCAATTCCCCAGGACCAATATAACCAGATGCAAAAGGTGGCACATATGTCTGGAGTTCATTTGCAGGGGCTGGAGACCCTAGAGTGCCCATTCTCTCTGTCTCTCAAATAAATAAAACTAACCCTAACCCTATATAACACTGATGCACTACCTACTGTGCTAATGAGGCACCTCTTAACCCTATAAATAGAAGGATGAAAATAGATCCTTGTCTTTCTCCATGCATAAGAATCAAGTCCAAATGGATCAGGGACCTTAATATCAGATCTGAAACTGCTAGAAGAAAAAGTAGGGGAAACCCTTTAACATATTGGCATAGGCAATGACTTTCTGAATACAATCCCAACTGCTTAGGAAATAAAACCACTGGGACCTCATGAAATTACAAAGCTTTTGTACAGTAAAGGACACTGAATAATAGAGTGGGAGAAAATCTTTGCCAGTTATACATCGGACAGATATTAATATCCAGAACATAAAGAACTCAAAAAAAAAAAACACAAAATAAATCAAACAACCCAGTTAAAAAATGGGCTATGGAAGCCAGGTGTGGTGGCGCATCCCTTTAATCCTAGCACTAAGGAGACATGTAGGAGGATCACCATGAGTTCGAGGCTACCCTGAGATGACATAGTAAATGCCAGGTCAGCCTGAGGTAGGGAAAAAAAAAAGACGGGAGGGGGGTATAGAACTAAATAGTTCTCAAATGAAGAAATATAGATGACATAAACATCGAAAGAAATATTCTACATTCTTAGCCATCAGGGAAATGCAAATTAAAACTACTTTGAGATTCCATCTCACTCCTGTCAGAATGGCTATCATCAAGAAAACATGACAGTAAATGTTGGCGAGGAGGTGGAAAAAGGGGACCCCTTCTACACTGTTGGTGGGAATGTAGTCTGATACAGTCATTGTGGAGATCAGTGTGGAGGTTCTTGAGATAGCTAAAAATAGATTTACCATATGACCCAGTTATAGCACTCCTATGCATATATCCTAATGACTCGTCTCACTACCTTAAGGATACTTGCACAACAATGTTTACTGCTGCTCTATTCATAATAGTTAGGAAATGGAAGCAGTTTAGATGTCCCTCAACACATGAATGGATAATAAGATGTGGTACATCTACATAATGGAGTTCTATTCAGCAGTAAAGAAAAATGAATTTATGAAATTTGCAGGGAAATGGATGGATCTGGAAAGGGTTATACTAAGTGAGGTAACCCAGGCTCAGAAAGCCAAATGTCACTTGCTTTCTCTCATTTGTGGATCCTAGTTACGAATGTTCGGACTTGAGTGTGAGTTGGAGTTAATATCAGCAGAGGCCAGTAAGCTAGAAAAGGCTATAAGGGAGGGAGGAGAGGGGTGGATTAAGGGGATGGTACTGTATATATGTAAGCAGATGGACAGATTACTGCAGGTGGAATGGCCTAAGCAAGGTCAAGGGAACAGGTTGAATAAAAGGAATGTGGGGAGAGGGGTAATCAAAATCTAGGATATCGTGAATTAGTCACATGACAACCTACTTTTTTTGGATAATGGCACACCCAGAAGCCATAGACTGTTACTAGAAAAATTTCAGTGCCAGGGACGGGGTATCTTCCAGTGAGTTGTTGGCCAGGGAGGCCCCTGATGCCCCCAAAACATTAAAGTATTTTGTCAAAGTTCTTGGTTTCCCACCAGGAGTATATGATAAGACCCTATTGCTGAAGACTTCACATGCCTGGGCTGCAAGGTCACTGAGAAATCAAACTGGGGCTGAGCTGAAAACCTTCTCCTGGTAGACCAGTTGATAGAAAGCTGCATTGCATGCAGCCCTCTGGGAGTCAGAAGCCATTAGTCATGAAAACAGTGGACACTGCAAGCCTCAAGTCTGGCCAAACAAGCCAACGGATGCAATAGTGGCATGTCTGCACTCTTATTGGACTGGAGGCCTGCTCTATGGGAGGGAATACATGCCTGATACTGAAAACCTAATTAAAAGCCTATGGTGGGGGAGGTCATGAGCATTAGGAGTGTAATGCCTGCTCTTGTCTGGCTAAATGTATATATATAGGTTCCCAGTGTTGAGTATGTACAGGGCAACTTGTTGTGCAGACTAGTATTTATAACAATGGCTGGTTGTATCAGTTTAATATTTTTCAACATTTATAGCACATATCAAAAAGCACTTGTTAATCTTTTTCTATACCCTTAGAAACTTTACAAATTCAAAATTCACCAAACTGCCCTGTAAGCACTTTACTTAATATTCATACCCATATATTAATGCTATTCTCACTTCCGGTTAGAGAAACTTCTCTTTTCAGGTGGTAGTGACCACTGAGGATGACCCAAAAAGGCATCATAGTGCTGAGAAGATGTGTCAGAGTAATGTTCAGCACTGAAACATCTCTATCACAGCTTCCAAGACTCAGGGTCCATTGCGGAAGAGGTAAAGAATGTAACAAGCAAAGGAGGAGTAGGACTGCTTACAATGCAACCAGCCACACAGAAATTGGCCTTGATATCCATGACCTTGCAGTGCCTAGCATTGTCTTTACAAGACCCTCTTTTCTTTTTTTATTTCAGAGAAGGTATTTCAGAATATGCTTACTTTTATCTAGGATTTTAATCCTCTTAGATTATTGCTCTGAAATAATTACAGAAATATTTTTCTATTTAATCTATAGAATACAAGTAGGAAAAAATGCTTTGTATAATATTAAACAATCACATTTTAAGCATCATGAATAGAATGAAAATATTGTCAAATGTAAGTAGCATATTCATCTATTATTATATTTCAATAATATTCACAAATTAGCTCTTTCACCATACTTACTACATTTGTAGTTACATGCATTGTTACTCAAAGTTATTCATTTCAATTTATTTACCTACTGTGGTGGTTTGAATGTGAAATGTCCATGATAGATTTGTGCATTTTCATATTTGATCCCCAGCTTCTGTCACTGTTTGAGAAGGCTGTGAACCCATTGGAAGGTGGAGCCTTGCTGAAGAAAAGTTGGTTACTGTGGGATGGCCTTTACATGATATGTCCCGCTCATTCTCTCTCTCTAATTCTCTCTCTCTCCCTGCCTCCCTTGCTCACTCTCTCTCCTTCCTCCTTTCTGATGTGATGACATGGGGCAGCTTCTTTTCCCTGCAATGCTTTACTCGCAATGAAGGGCTTTCCCTGGAAAATATAAGCAGAAAATGAGCTTCTTTCCTTTCCCAACTTGACGAGACCCTCTTAATTGGAGGAAAAGACAGTGATATCAAAATAAAAGACTAATGGAGAAGGGAGGGGATTATAAGGGAGTGTAGATCTGTGAAGGGGAAAGCAGGGGAGGGAATTATTATGTTTTTTTTTTTTTTTGTACGTATGGAAACTGTCAATAAAAAGGGGAAAATTATTTGATTTTTTTTTTTTTTTTTTGTTTTTTTTTTTTGTTTTTCAGGGTAGAGTCTTGCTTTAGCCCAAGCTGGCCTGAAATTCACTATGTAGTCTCAGGCTGCCTCAAACTTGGCAATCCTCGTACCTCTGCCTCCCAAGTACTGGGATTAAAGAGATACACCAGCGTGCCTGGCTTAAGATTTGATTATCTTAAACAATGAAAGTCGAAATGAAAGAGGAAGAGGTGTGGGTGTAGCACTATGACACTGCTGAAAGTAGTTCCAACCAGTACCTGACTGTACAGTTCCAAGTCGTCTCTGCAGTGCCTCCAGCCGAGTGATGTAATCTGTTAGAGCTCTGTCAGGATCATAATTCTGCAGCTGAGAACATGCTAGGGAACCAGGATTTAAATCAGCTGGTGTGCCTGGGTACCTAAGGAATAGATGTTCATGAGTCCAAATTATCCAGAAACAATGTAACCAAGTTACCAACTACCTCCCCATTCTATATACTGTCTAAATTATATCTCCATGCTTCCAAATCTGGGATGACAAATATTTCAACAAATTCAAAGAAACTTCTGCTGTCCTAAGAATGCCCTGAATAAGCCTGTCACAGAGGTTCCCAGTGTTGAGTATGTACAGGGCAACTTGTTGTGCAGACTAGTGTTTATAACAATGGCTGGTTGTATCAGTTTAATATTTTTCAATGTTTATAGCACATATCAAAAAGCACTTGTTAATCTTTTTCTATACCCTTAGAAACTTTACAAATTCAAAAATTAACTTTGTTTCTGAGCCTCATAAACTACTTAGAACTGAAGTTACTAGATATGATGTAAAAAAGTTAAAGCCCTCCAAGTGTGCACCTCTCTGCTACATACATACATTCCTTCCAGCCAGGTCTGACCAGGTACTCACCGACTTTGAAATGGTAAAGGAGATCTAGGATAGTCCAGGTCTGCTCTTGAGCGATATGTTATGTGCCTTGGTTCTCCATACAACTCCAGACCTCCAGAAGAGTGATAATATGGGTCAGTTTTTTCAGCACCTACAGTAACCCAAAATACATGATTATAAGGAAAAAAGTACCAAACCCTTGGAAAATTTCTACACAACCACTAAGGGATTAAAAGACAAGTATATGTAGTACATTATGCCATTATTTTGATTGTACTATTCTTTTAGCAAGAATTGGAACTAACAAAAGATTGCTTTTCAATGTTATTCTATCCTTGAACATGACATTCTGCTATCTAGAACTATACTTCAAAGAAAATAAACTAATTAGATTCTTTTTGTAATACCTTATAATTTTTACTAGAAGACCTTAGCAATCACAAGATAAGGGGTGAGTTTTCTGAGGGTGTGGTTAGGGAAACATGGTGTAGACAAAAAGACCAATATAATCAAGCCCCCTGTCACTCCACTCTACACACTGGAAAAACTTGTAACCAATTTGCTAACATTTTTTAGATGTGCTTTGGGTTTTAGGAATTAAGGATTTGCTAACTTTTGATACAACATATAACTCATTATGATAAAGTTTTCCCATGTTTCACTGTGAGAGTATTTCCAATTACTCTCTATGTACCACACACTTCCTTTTCCCCCGATGCTCAGCTGCTAGAATACTGAGCACTAGTAGTGTTGTGGTGTAGCTGCCCCCAAAAGTACAATATGTACTGTTCTCAGCTGCTGCACACTCTCCAGCCTAAGTAAAAAAAAAAAAATTTTTTGTTTGATTTTTTGAAGTGGGGTCTCATTGTAGCTCAGGGTGAACTCAAACTCACGGTGATCCTACCTCTGCCTCCTGAACGCTAAGATTAAAGTGTGCGCCACCACACCTTTATATAAAAATATTTTATATAAAAATATAAAAAGGTTTTTTATTTTATTGCAAGGAGAGGGAGAGAATGGGAGAGAATGAGAGAGAATGGATGTAGCAGGGCCTCCAGCCACCACAAATGAACTCCAGACATGTGCCACTTTGTGTGTCTAGCTTTATGGAGGTATTAGGGAGTCAAACCAGGGTTGTAAGGCTTTGCAAGCAAGCACTTTTAACCACTAAGCCATCTCTCCAGCTCCAGATTTTTTAAAAGAATATTTTATTATTTTTCTGAGAAAGTAGACTGTATGTGTGTGTAAGAGAGAAAGGAATGGGCATGCCAGGGCCTCCTGCTTCTGCAAACAAACTCCAGATACATGTGACACTTTATGTGGATACTGATGAATTAAACCTGGGCCATCAGGCTTTCTAAGCAAGCACCTTTAATCTCTGAGCCATCTATCCAGCCCTCCAAAGCTTTTGACTTCATTCTTTTTTAAAAAACAAATAAAATTTTTACTTATTTATTTGAGAGACAGGAAGAGAGAGAGAGGGAGGGAGAGAATGGGTGTGCCAGGGCATCCAGCCATTGCAAACAAACTCCAGATGCATGTGCCACCTTGTACATCTGGCTTATGTGGGTCCTGGGGAATTGAATCTGGGTCCTTTGGCTTTGCAGGCAAGTGCCTTAACTGCTAAGTCATCTCTCTAGCCCTTGCCTTCATTCTTACACACACGACTGTTCAAACTCTAATTTTTTTCCCTCTTAATTTTATATGTGGAAAGAATCTGTTATTTGGTAGCTACATGAACTCCAGTCATAAACTTAATATGCTATTTTGACTTTACCTGGATTCAGAACAAAGCCATCCCTGTTAATATTGATGGAACCAGAACCTGTGACACGATGCCACCGCCGAACCAAAAACTTCATCCTAAAAAAGATCCAGATAAAACCTCAGCATCTATAAAGAGTATAAACATGTATGTCCCACAACTTTGAGCCATTTAAAAATAACAAACAAAAATTTCAATATAATCACACAATGGTCTAATGTACATAAATGCCTTGGACTCAGGGCAAAAGCAACTACAACAGGACAGGCTGCAAGCTCCCCTCACTCCCCAAGAGGCAGGACCATGTCTTATTCTAGCTTTAGTGATGAATGGGGCAGAAGGAGATGAAGGGCAGAAGTAGATAGAGAAAAAGGGATGTACAAAGGTAAAATGAAAGGAGGCAAAAATAATTGAGAATGAAAGGCAGATGATAGGAGAAGAGAACAAGATTCTAAATGCAGTAGAAGTGAGCCAAGGAAAGCTGGAGGAGGTGTGAGATTATGTGATTAGGAACTTCTAAAAAATAATCTTAGTGATACAGACAATGGAGGGGTGTGTCACTAACTAGCTGCACTGATGGCCTGTCTTGGCCTATGAAATTTTTTGGGAGTGTCCCCTTCCCTATTCCACTGAACCTCCACTTTCTGCCTAGCCTATTCTGATGTCTCAATCATCCATGTCAAAAATGCTGATGGGCTCAACGCTGGGACTCAATATATTGCAGCTGATTGATTGATTTCTCCCTCCCTTCCCTTCTCCCCCTCTCTCCTCCCCCTCCCTTCCTCCCTCCCTCTCCCCTTCCCTCTCCCTCTCCCTCTCCCTCTCTCTCTCTTTCTCTCTTTCTTTCTTTCTGGTTTTTCAAGGTAGGGTTTCACACTAGCCCAGGTTGACCTGGAACTCACTATATAGTCTCAGGGTGGCCTCAAACTCATGGCAATCCTCCTACCTCTGCCTCCCAAGTGCTGGGATTAAAGGTGTATGCCACCACATGCAGCTGCAGTTGTAGTTTAAATGCTCAGTTTTGGGAGGCTCAAAATGCAAGAACCACAAAGACAAAATAAAGAGGGAGGGAGAATGATGTCCTTCAATAGCAGCTTTCTTGCTTTCAGGAGCCTCTGATTCCTCTAATCAAAACTGCCAGCTAACACTGAGTACCTGGAGATGACCTTTCAGTGTGATCTTAGTCCTGTGCATGCTATTCATTCCCACTGCAACATGAGCTGCCCTAAGGCTTTATTAGTGTCTCACTGCACTTACCTCTGGTGTACCCTACACACAAGTGATGAAGGGAATGATCAGTGAGGGAGGAAGTAGAATGGTGAAACTGTAGTGAGGAGGAGAGGGCCAGCAATAAGATAAAACCTGAGCTCCTATTCAGAGCTGGCATAACAGACTTGGGGGACTGGCTGATGTACTTGCTGAGTTTGTATGCCAAGTTTCTGGACCAGCTAATCTCTCATGGCTTACAGGTAAAAAATTGTGCCATGGGCTGGCAAGACGGCACAGCAGTTAAAGGTGCTTGCTTGCAAAGCCTGCTGGCCTAGATTCCATTCCCCAGTACCCATGTAAAGCTAGATGCACAAAATGGCAAATGCATCTGGAGTTTGTTGTAACCCGAGTGCCCCCATTCATTCTCCCTCATTCCCTGAAAACCTCACAAATAAATTAAAAAACAACAAAAAAAAACCTTGTGCCATACTTTGAAATAAAAGTAAGGAAGGCCGGGGAAATAGCTTAGCATTTTTGCATTCGAAGCCTAAGGACCCCGGTTTGATTCCCCAGGACCCATATAAGCCAGATGCACAAGGGGGTGCGTGTGTCTGGAGTTTGTTTGCAGTGGCTGGAAGCCCTGGCATGCCCATTCTCTCTCTCTCTTAAATAAATAAATAAATAAATATGTGTGTGTGTGTGTGTGTGTGTGTGTGTGTGTGTGTGTGTGTGTGTATGTATGTATGTATAAAAGTAAGAAAAGAAAAAGCAGCAAAACCCCTTGAAGAAGTATCAGATGTGACCTAACAGGCAGAACTTTTATTTTTATTTTTTATTTTATTTATTTATTTTTTTGTTTTTCGAGGTAGGGTCTCACTCTGGTCCAGGCTGACCTGGAACTAACTCTGTAGTCTCAGGGTGGCTTGAACTCATGGCGATCCTCCTACCTCTGCCTCCCGAGTGCTGGGATTAAAGGTGTGCACCACCACGCCTGGCCAGGCAGAACTTTTAAATATTTTTTTTTTGAGATTTATTTATTTATTTATTTTTAAAAAAATTTTTATTAACATTTTCCATGATTATAAAATATAAAACCACAAGCAGAAAACTGTGTGTTCCTGGCCCGGGAGTGCTAGGCAAAGCTTGAGGAGTGCACCTCCTGATCCCAGTCCCTGCCTTGAATACTGTCAGGCTAGGGATTCACTGGACACACGTGGGTTATTTTAGTGATGGAGAAGAAAGCAACACACATGAGACTAACAAGTCTATTTTCAAAGACATCTTTCCTTCTTATGATCCCTGTGTGTATAAGCCTAAACTAGTTCATGAGATTACTTTGGATTTTTTTTTTTTTTTCTGGTAGGGTCTCACTCTAGCCCAGGCTGACCTAGAATTCACTATGTAGTCCCAGGGTAGTCTCGAACTCACGACGATCCTCCTACCTGTGCCTCCCAAGTGCTGAGATTAAAGGTGTGTACTACCACACCCAGCTCTATTTTGGATGCTTTAAAAGAGAATTTGCACTAGCGTTACCAGCTCCATGTACCTGAAAAAACACCTTTCAGGAGTTTTACACAGAATAGTGCTGAAAAGATAAAACCTAGCGAGAAATAAGTAGGTGTATCTTAGTGATATCAAATGTTTCCTGCTATACAAATTCCCTTTTAGAGCATCTATGATGAAAATGAATTTACTTTTTTAACAAATATTTTTATTTATTTGAGAGACAGTGAGAAAGAGGGGAAGAGACAGACAGAGAGGAAGAATGGGTGCACCAGGGCTTCCAACCACTGCAAACCAACTCCAGATGCATGTGCCAATTTATGCATCTGGCTTATGTGTGTACTGGGGAATTGAATCTGGATCCTTAGGCTTCGGAGACAAATGCCTTAATTGCTGAGTCATTTCTCCAGCTCTGCATATTTTTTTGTATTTTATTTTATTTTTATGAGAGAGAGAGAAAGGAGAGAGAACTGAAATAACAGGGCCTACAGCCACTGAAATCAAACTCCAGATGTAGGCGCCATCTAGTGTGCATGTGTGACCTATGTGCTTGTGTGACCTTGTATGTCTGGCTTATGTGGGATCTGGAGTCAAACATAGGTCTTTAGGCTTTGCAGTCAAGTGCCTTAACTGCTAAGTCATCTCTCCAGCCCTGAATTTTAATTTTTTTAAATTTTTATTTGAGAGTGACAAGAGGCAGAGAGACAGAATGGGTGTGCCACGTGTCCTCCAGCCACTGCAGACAAACTCCAGATACGTGTGTCCCCTTATGCATCTGGCTAACATGGGTCCTGGGGAATTGAGCCTTGAACCAGGGTCCTTAGGCTTCACAGGCAAGGGTTTAACCACTAAGCAATCTCTCTAGCCCCTGAATTTTACTTTTTAAAAATGTCTTTATTAATTTATTTGTGAGAGGGAAAGGGAGGGAGGGAGAAAGTGAGAGAAAGGAGAGAGTGAGTGGTGTATGGGCAGGCCAGAGTCACTTGCCACTGAAAACAAATTCCAGATGTGTGGCCCACTCTGTGCATCTGGCTTTATATGGGTACTGGGGAACTGAACAAGGGCCAGCAGGCATTGCATGCAAGTGTCTTTAACTACTGAGCCATCTTTTCAGCCCTTAAATGAATTTTCTTACAAAGATTTTACCTTGAAATTGCAATGGACACTCTGACAGCTGAACGAAACCTGGTGAAGCCCTTTGGGCGGTTGGTGATCACCTCAAGATCAGTGAATACTGGTTGACCCCCCATTCGGGCAAGCAGGCCCAAGGTGGCATCTTCACACTCCTGGAATCCACCAATTAACAAGAGCAGGTACTTCTTCTGATAAATTAGAGCTTTTCGAAAACTTTCAGCCCGCAGATATTTACCATAAATTCTCTGTGTTTAAAGGGAAGAACACAAAGACATCAGAAAGAAGCCATGAAAATTGTTCTCCAGAGGAAGATTACCTATAGTAAAAGAAAAGTATTAGTATGCAGGTTGTTGCCCAAGTGCTTTCTACCATGGCAGCAAAGCTGACAGATAACATGGGTATCCTTTATGCTTTGCTTTTGTTAGTCTCTGGAGTTTGACCTTACAGTTATGTTTTCTTTTCTTTTTTTCCTGGCTTTTCAAGGTACAGTCTCACTCTAGCTCAGGCTGACCTGGAATTCACTATGTAGTCTCATGGTGGTCTTGAACTCATGGTGATCCTCCCACCTCTGCCTCCTGAGTGCTGGGATTAAAGGAGTGTACCACCATGCCCGGCTTACAGTTATGTTTTCTACTTTAGCCCTTATTCATCATCTTCATTAGAAATATTTCTGTCATCCTATTATCATCCAAGTTTTACAAATTGCATGAGTCATTTTTTTTATTATGGTAACTTATCTATTTAGCTTTTGAAATAGGTTAATGCTTTCTGTCCCCATAAGTTGTAAATGTGTATTTACTCCATAGTTGGCATAAATATTTCTAATATTTTTCTTTTGTTTTGGACTTTAGGTTAATTGATTAAGATAGGCTTGTTTAATATACATTAGAGACCTCACTGGGCCTCTCATCTTACAGGGCATGATGCTTATTCACTGACAGCCACGGCACTTATGCTAGGACTATATTCTATTTGTCTGTTAGGAGGAGAAATTGTGGAAAGCACAGCCACATGCCTGGGTACCAACAATGTGACAATTAATAGAGCTGTAATGGGGTATAGTCGGGGCCATACCTTTCTATCAACCTTTTGTGAGCAGCTAAAGACATTGTAATAATGACACAGAAGCCTAAGGAGGCCTAGGGACAAAGCCTGGGCATTACCAAAATTTCTATAGTCTGCTGAGGTAATGTCAGTGAGAGACGATCAACCTGGACATAGCTCACACCCTTAATCCCAGCACTTGGGAGGCTGAAGCAGAAGGATCACTGGGAATTCAAGGTCAGCCTGGGCTACGTAGTGAATTCTAGGTCAGACTGGGCTGGAATGAGCACTTGCCTCAAAACAACTGACCAATCCACCAAATAACAAAAACATGGAGGACTGTGTACAGATGGAAGGTGTCCCTTACCTTTAGGGTAGCATGTTCAGAGTCCGGGCTCAGACCCTGAAGTAAAGTGTCATTTCTGAGTTCAGCTTTCAGTTTGCACACTTCTGCTTCTGCCCTTTTCAAGGATTTTTGAAGAGCTAATTTTTCTCTGTTCCACACTTCTTTTTCTGAAGCAATGATGGCTTCTATGTTAGCAGCATCACCGAATGAAAACCTAGAAGACTGCAGAGACCACATATCACCTATTTACATGATATTTGAGAACAAACCTCTGAAGAAGAATCTGAATTATGGTAAATGAAAGTCTTGGCTCACAGCCAATCATGACTGACACTACAGAACTTTCACTAGGCATATAATCCTTTGTTAAAAAGTTACTAGAGAAAGCCTAGCCACTGAGAAAATTTAGCAGAGCTTTGAACTAAGAAGGCCTAAGAGCCAGGATCCAGGTGCTGAGCCTGCACCTACAGAAGCAGAGAAAAAAAAAAAAAAAAACGAAAAACAAACCCAGTATGTACATAAGTGAATGATGTATATGGATGACAGATAGCATCCATCTATTTGATTATTCTGCTTTTTGCCAGCCTGTTCTAATTTTTTAAAAATATTTTTATTTATTTATTTATTTGATAGCGACAGACACAGAGAGAAAGACAGATAGAGGGAGAGAGAGAGAATGGGCGCGCCAGGGCTTCCAGCCTCTGCAAACGAACTCCAGACGCGTACGCCCCCTTGTGCATCTGGCTAACGTGGGACCTGGGGAACCGAGCCTCGAACCGGGGTCCTTAGGCTTCACAGGCAAGTGCTTAACCGATAAGCCATCTCTCCAGTCCCTTTTCTAACTTTTAATATATGGTTGATTATAAAAACTGGCCACTCATTTCATAGCCTTTTAACACTTTAAATTCCTGGGTGGTTTATTAGCCTGACATTCACCAGCATCTTTCACGTGAGTCCTAAACAAAGGAACAGTCAGGATTCACATCTGTACATCTCTTTACTTATGTCTGTTATCAGCCACCTTGTGTACCTGGCTTTGGGGATAACCAGTTCTTAGACTAGGACTTGAGCTTTCTTATGTAGGCTGGGTGTGGGCTGGCAATTCTGTATATGAAGCCTCTTCAAATAAAAGCTATTATTATTACTGCCATCTACATACAAATTTCCACAGGTCATACTAAAATTTCTACAACTGGTATTTTTACATTATGGTTAACAGTAAAACTATATAGCAAATCTAACTTTGCAATATTTCTAAAAATAAACGTACATAATCTCTACTGGCTCCTGTCTGTCGATAACACCTTATCTGCTCTTCCAGCTTCATAACCATGTTCCTTAAATCATTCTTTTCTTCGGTCAGTTGGCTGATGTGTCCTGTTAGCTCAGCATTTTGTCTCAGCAGTCTTTCAGTCAATGAGCCACAAGAAGTACTTGGGGGTGATAAGCTGTGCTGGAAATATAAAATGACACAAGGTCACACACACAAATGTGTGTGAGTAATACATAAGAGTGTGATCAGGTGTTGAAAGCAACAGATTTTTTTTTTTTTTTTTGGGAGATCGGGTCTTACTTAAGCTCAGGTTGACCTAGAAATCACTCTGTATACTCTCAGGATGGCCTCAAACTCATGGTGATCCTCCTACTTCTGCCTCCCAAGATTAAAGGCATGCAGCACCATGCCCGGCAAAAGCAATAGATTTCATAACCTGATGCTTGGTAAGATAATAGCCAGAAATCTTGAAAAGCCAAGGAAGAACGAAGAAGGCAGAAGAAAGAGCACAGACAAAGCACAAAGGCTTATGCAAGAGTTGCTTTGAGAGTTCTACAAGTTGCTTCATGAGGCTAGAGTAAATTAACAGAGAGCCATGCTTTCGGTAGGTACACACCATAAACACAATTTATGTGTTTGGAAAGATTCCTCTGGCACCGGTGTGCAAAGCAGAACAACAGGGAAGATGCAATAAATATCAGTGTCAGGCAGTCTGTCAGAAAGTTGCTGAAACAGTTTAGGG
The DNA here is from genome assembly GCF_020740685.1 of Jaculus jaculus. NCBI lineage: Eukaryota > Metazoa > Chordata > Mammalia > Rodentia > Dipodidae > Jaculus > Jaculus jaculus. Next base: position 61,119,016 of record NC_059111.1, on the reverse strand, counting down.
AGGAAATATGAGGCAATGACTAGGGACAGAGAGTGAAGCGTACCCAGGAGAGGCATTTAAGAGGTAGAGAGCATGAGACTTAATGACAACTTAGGTGTGGTCTATGGTGACTTCTGGTTGGGCTGCTCTTTTAAAGCACCTGGCCTCTTAATAAGAGGGTATCATAATTATTCAATGATGATGATGATGACAGAAGTCATTTCCCCTCATTCTTTCACTATCTCTTATTAAGAAAAGAGAAATGTTATATTTAAAATTTAGAAACAGATCAATTTGAAACTTAGAAAATAGGCTACAGCCAATTTCAAAGTAGTCATAATTTCCACTTAATCATTGCTCTGTTTTATAAAGAACTCTAAAAAAAAAGTCTTACCTCTTCTCTTGGCTGGCCAGTTAGTTTCTGCAGTTGTAAAATAATCCCATCAATATTATCCTGAATCCAAATAAAAGCTTCACCATCTGCTGTTTCAAACTGGAGTCTTTAAGGAAAAGACAAAGTCAAAACAGACCTCCTCTTTAAGGGCACACACTAACACACATTACAAACTAGAGGGAAAGAACTCTATTGTATGTCCCAACAGACCTCTTCTTTAGGGGTGATTACTAACACATATTATAGACTAGAGGGAAGGAACTCTGTTGTGCTTATGTCGTGATCGACCTCCCCTTTAGGGGTGATTACTAACATACATTATAGACTAGAGAGAAGGAATTCTGTTGTAGTTATGTCTTGACAGACCTCCTCTTTGGGGTGATTACTAACATAAACCACAGACTAGAGGGAAGGATCTCTGTTGTACTTATGTTGTGATGGACCTCCCCTTTAAGGGTGCTTACTAACACACATTACAGACTAGAGGGAACTAAGTTTTACTTATGACCCAATGGACCTCCTCTTTAGGGGTGCATACTAACACACATTACAGACTACGGACACTCTGTTTTATCACAATCCTTCTATTAAGTGTTCTCTTTCTTTGGGTCAAGGCCTTAGCTGTTTTCAGATGTATGTGTGCCACTAAAGAAACTTATCTCTTAATGTAAACATGAATTATCTTTAAAATTTCATTTCTCACTCTTGGGTAGCCTGAGAATGTCATTTCTACAGGTCAGGCAGAAAGTCTAACCTATGACAGGCTTTCTGGGCAAGATGCTGCAGCTTTGAAGCCACAAGTTGAAGTTTCTGTCTGATCATTTCCAATTCATGATTGTGGCCAGCTTCTCCTCCATTCATTTCAATCAGCTGTGGATAGCTTGCTTCTTTTGTCTCTCCTCCTATCTTCTGTTGAAGAACCCAATTTCTAGTTCGATCATTAGTAAAGCTCCAAGTAGTTGGCTAGCAATTTTGGACAGAAGAAAATAGTTAAAAATAACATTTCATTTTTTTCAAGGGAGCAGAATTATTGTTTATATTCCAAATAAAGTTGCATATATTTCACTTTTTAGATAATTTATACATAACTATTTAAATAATTCAATTGCTATGTGATTTGAAATGTAAATGTTATTTTAATTAATTTGTAAGCAGAGTGAAAAGACAGAGAGAATGGGTATGACCTCTAGCTACTGCAAATGAACTCCAGATGCATGTGCCCCTTCTTGCATCTGGCTTTAAGTGGGTACCGGGAATCGAACCCAGGTCATTAAGATTTGCAGGCAAGTCCCCAGTCAGTGTATCTAGTACCAGAAGGTGCTAAATGGGCGACTGGGGGAAATAACCAATCTCTCTCCAAGCAACCCATGGTCTAACCTACTTAGCAACAAATAACAGGTTGTGATGCCCACAAAAGTGCAATAGTGGCACACAGCCATGGTGGGGAACCAACTGCTCTTGATTTGGCTAATTGATCCCCTCAGTGGTACGAGACCCACAGCTGGAGCTGGGAAACAAGTCAGAATCATATCCAAACATAAACCCTCTCTCCAATATCAAGCTACCATCAATCATGGGCTACAAGAGGGCCTACACCTATTAAACTCTCTATTAAAAAAACAGTAAGGGTTATTTCATTTGTCCTGGAACTAACTTACTCTCCGTTGGAGAATCTGCTTCTCTTTTTCAGATAGATGCAGATCCTAAGGAGAGAGCCACCCCATCATACCTCAAAAGGGCCCCGGCTGAAACTAAGGAAAATTAGCAAAACAAGCAAGGGTGCTGACTTCCTGATGAACCAGATGCCAGCACAAGGGAGAAGGAGACCAATACAGAGAAAAATCAACTCCTACCAAATCAGAGAGCCAGAGCCTCAGAGGCCCCCACCACCTCATCACTGAAGCAGACCAAAAATGAACCCAAAATGGCTCAGGGAAATTTTGTGGAAGAGGGGGCAGAAAGAATGTCAGAGCCACATGTTGGGTCAGGATATGCAGAGACATTTATTGTACCAATAACTGTGGGCTAACTCCAAAAGGCATGATCCATATACCTCAACAAGGAGGGGCCAATGGGGAGGGGGTAGGTCATGGATGAGCTTAATAATGGTACCAAGCTACCTGTATTTGCTGAATAGAAAACTAATTTAAAAAAAAAAAAAAAGATTTGCAGGCAAGTGCCTTAACCATTGAGACATCTTCCCAGCCCTTTTCTCAAGTGTTTAAAAAAAAAAAAAAAAAACAAAGTGCCAATTTACCTCATTAAGATTCTGATACAGAATTCGTCTACTTTCCCGTTTTTCTTCTCGTTCTAATTCTTGCTTCTGAAATTCCTGCATAATTCCTTGTAGTCGTTTTCCTTCTAGGTCTAACTTATACACTTGTTGCCTTTTCTCTTCTAGCTGGCGCTGAAGATCTTCCACTTTGGACTGGAGCTCATGCATTTTTTTCTGCCCCTGGGTGTTAGCCTCCTGTTCTGTCTGCAATGTCTTCCTATGAACCTGCCTATCTTTTTCCATTTGCTGCCTTGTTTGCAAAGAATCCAGTTTATATTTTTCAGTCTCATTTAGAAGTTCCACTATGCGATGGTGTTTTTCCTCCAGCTGTTTCTGTAGCTCCTTCAGCAGGTCCTCTGCAGGTAAGGACTGCTGAGGCTGCTCACCATCCTCACTGCTCTGCAGCTGGGCACGCAACTCCCGCTCCTTATCGAGGGTGCTACTCATTTCCCGGATACGAACTTTCTCCGACTCCAGAAGTACTTGAAGCTCTAAATTTCGGCCTTGTTCTTCTGAGAGCTGGGCATCATATAGCATTCTTTGAGATTCTATTTTCTGCTGTGATTCATTTAGTAATTGTTTCTGTTGTTCCAAAAGTAGATTCAGCTGGATGTTCCTCTGCTTCTGATCCTCAAGTGAAAATCTTAGATCCTTTTAAGAGAAAATAAAGTTTAAGATTAGCACATTAATATTAAAAATACTTTGTACGTACACAACTATGCCTTTAGTAGTAACAACTTGATAGTGTCTGGTAAGAGAAGACAGAACTGTAGTCCAGTTTACTCATTTAAGTTTTCAGTGGTTAGAAAATAATTATTTAGGGATGGAGAGAAGGTTTAGTGGTTAAAGCACTTGCTTGCAAAGCCAAAGGACCTCAGTTGGATTCCCCAGGACCTACATAAGCCAGATGCACAAGATGACATATGCATCTGGAGTCTGTTTGCAGTGGCTGGAGGCCCTGACATGCCCATTCTCTTTCAGCTTCTCTATCTCTCTAAAATAAATGAATAAACAAAAATAAAATATTTAAAAAGGAAAATAATTATTCAGACACCCAGATTGTTCTGTTTTCTTTAAGGACATAAATTTTAAAAAAGGACTAACAAGACACTTTTCTTTTAAAACATTATCTTTACCTGTCTATATAGAAAACAGGGTTTCTTAATGACAACCTTTAAAAATATGTGTTCATGTATTATTTTTCAATATATTAATGGGCTATCATTTTTTGGTTAAGTATTTATGTGTAAAAGTGTAAGAAGCCAGATGCGGTGGCACATGCCTTTAATTCTAGCACTTGGGAGGTAGAAGTGGGATGAGCACCATGAGTTTGAGGCTACCCTGAGACTACATAGTGAATTCCAGGTCAGCCTGGACTAGAGCTAGACCTTATCCAGGAAAAAAAAAAAAACAACACAAAAAAGTATAAGAAAATAGTTGCTCATCAGTATGTCTACGCAGAGTCAAAAATCATGATCATGATGGAGGAGAAAGAGATCTTAGGGAGAAGGGAAAGAGAATAATGAAATGCATGTGACATGAAAGCAGAAGAGGGACTAACAGGGGAGGAAGAAACCAGGCAGAGGGGCAGGAAGCATGGTGAAGGTAGCCAGGAAATGAATTAGAACAAAATATAATGACACATGTTTATGAAATACATAATGAATACATTAGTATGTACGATAACCTTAAAGATTAATTTTAGGGCTGAAGATATGGCTCAGTAGTTAAGTGTGCTTTCTGTGCAAGCATAAGGGCTTGAGGGGGCCTGAAAATGCCTAATTTTGAATCTCCAAATCCCATTTAAACAGCTGGGCATGACTACGTGAGCCTGTAGCCCCAGTCTCACAGAGGGAAGCTGAGACCAAGAAATCGCCCAGGGAACACAAAAAAACAGCAAGCTCTGTTATCAGTAAGAGAAACTCTGGCTCAAAACAAGAATGGGTGGAAAAGCAATGAAGCAGGCCACCCAACATTCTGCTTTGGCCACCATAGGTAAGCACCTCACACCACAAGCGAGTATGGGGTGCTGCAAGGGCACATACATGTTTATAAGTCACACACACACCACATGCATGTGGCATGGGAGGAGTTGGAATAATGATAAAAAATTATAAAAATCAGCAAACACATATCAAGTATAACTGAAAATATAAACTATCAACACTACACACAGACTGGATTGGATTAAAATCTACATATAACACTTTACTGCCTATAAAATATAGCTCACTGACAAAGATGCAGCACAAAGTAAAAGTAGAGAAAAGAAAGTAGAAGCTGAAAGCAAGGACAAGGAGGAAGAAGTATACTCATACGTAATAAAGCAGGCTTGAAGGCAACATTAGAAGAGATAAGGAAATTCACTACCTATTAATAAAGGGAACATTAAAACCACAAGATAAGACAAATGTAAATGTACACACACACACACACACACACACACACACACACACACAGTGCTTTGTACCCAATTTCATAAAACACTATTGGACATAAAGGGGGAGATACATCTAGACTACATACTATAATAATGGGTAACTTCAATACCCCACTATCAACACTAGTTACATCATATAGACAAAAATCAACAAACAACTTTAGATTAAAAAGTACCAGGTTGCTGGGCGTGGTGGCGCACGCCTTTAATCCCAGCACTTGGGAGGCAGAGGTAAGAGGATTGGGTGAGTTCGAGGCCACCCTGAGACTACATAGTGAATTCTAGGTCAGCCTGGGCTAGAGTGAGACCCTACCTCAAAAAACCAAAAAAAAAAAAAAAAAAAAAAAAGTACCAGGTTAAATAGACTGAAGAGATAACTACAGAATATTCCACCCAAGAGCTGTGAATACACATTCTTCTTAGCAACACATGAAACTTTCTCCATAATAAATTGCATTTTAGAACATAAATAAAGTATTCTCAAATATAAAACAATGAGAACTATTTCTTTTATAATAGAAAATTAAAATGGAATGACTAAAAGTCAATAGCCAGAGAAACTACAGAAACATTGAAAACTGATGGAACTTGAACAATACATTCTTGAATAAATCAGGGAAGAAATTTAAAAATTCTTAGACTCAAATAAACATGAATACACATCCTGCCAGAACCTTAGGAGTATAGCAAACACAGCTAAAAGAGGGAAATTTAAAAAAAAAAGTTTTTATTTATTTATTTGAGAGAGAGAAGAGGCAGAGAGAGGGAGAGACAGAATGGATGTTCCAGGACCTCTAGCCACTGCAAACGATTATGCATCTGACTTATGTGGGTCCTAGGGAATCAAACCTGGGACCTTTGGCTTTGCAGGCAAGTGCTTTAACTGTTAAGCCATCTCTCCAACCCCAAAAGAGGGAAATTTATAGTTCTAAATGCCTATGTTATAAAATCAGAGCAAATTCAAATAAATAACCTTTATGATGTACTGCAAATTCTTAGAAAAACAAGAAAAAGCTAAGCTCAATATCAGTAGGTGGAAAGAAACAATAAAGACTAGGGAAGAAATTAAAGAAATGATAACTAAAAGAACACAAAGAATCAACAAAACAATGTGTTCTTTTAATATACCTATGATAAAGCCTGAATAAGGGTTTCAGATGTCTACAATGGAACCTACAAATCACGGAAGAAAGTACTGAAGACCATTCTGGAAGATGTAAAGTCCTTCCTAGGTTCATGGTGTCATAGAACTTAAGACTGAAATGCCTCTATTACTGAAAGTAATCTATAGGTTCAGTGTATTTTCCATCAAACTTCTATGTCATTCTCCACTGAAATAAAAAAACAAAAATCCTAAAATTCACATGGACGCAGAAAACACTTCAAGTAGCCAAAGAAACCCTACACAAAAAGAACAATGCTAGAGTTATTAAAATACTGGTTTCAAATTAAACTATAAAGCTATAGTTTTAAAATAAATAAATTTAATTGATTTATGAGAGAGAAACAGAGACAGAGAGAGAGAGAGGGAGAGAGAGAGAGAAAGAGAGAAAGAAAGGCAGATAGAATGGGTGTGCCAGGGTCTCCAGTCACTATAAATGAACTCCAGATGCATGTGCCATCTTGTACATCTGCCTTATGCAGGTTCAGGGGACTCAAACCTAGGTCCTTAGGCTTTGCAGGCAAATGCCTTTACTGCTAAGCCATCTCTCCAGCCCTAGAGCTATAGTTTTTTAAAAAGTCACAAGATAAAAACCAGTTAAAATGGATCAAAAACCCTAATGTAAAACCAGAAACCAGTCAAGGAAAACACTGGAAAAATACTTGAACATATTGGTGCAGGCAATGACTTTCTGAATAGGATACTAATAGCTCTGGAACCAACAGCAAGAACAGACAAACTGGACTGAAACAAATTACAAAGTTCTGTGCAGCAAGGGTAATGATTAGCAGGATGAAGAGACTGCATACAGAATGGGAGCATATATGTGTCAGCTATTCATCTGATAAGGGATCAATATCCATAATATATAAAAATCTCAAAAATTAAACACTAAACTCATGTAATCCCATCAAACATTAAATGGACAATGAACTGAACCAATAACTTGTATGAACACAAATTCAGAGCTCCAAAATCTGATGCAGTAGCGCAATCCTTGCATCCTTGGATATAGCATAATAACAAAGAAAAATTATACCATTAGCATCACCTCATAAAACAGTTTAGATAATGCTACATTAACACTCAATACTGGGTAAATAGCTTACATCTTTCAAAGGGAATAGTGTGGCCATTTTGGACAGAAGAACGTCTCATAAATTAAACTCTCCAAAGACATATAAAGACAGTACCTCAAGCTCTTCTTTCCCACGCTCTTCACTGTGTCCCAACTTGGCTTTCTCTTTCTCTAAAGCCCATTGGAGGTCTCTTGATTTTTTCTGTTCACTTGCTAACGTATCATTAAGCAAATGGACTTCATCTGTCTTGTCTTTAACTTCCGATCTAAGTGAAAACAGACAAACTTCCATAAAATTATTTTGAAGTACACTTTCATAAAGGAAGAGAAAACCACCTTCACTGAAACACAGAGGTACAGAATAAATTAACTATATAAAAATAAAGGACTCTTGACTGTGGTTTACCTCAAATGAACTGTTGTTTTTCTTTTCTTTTTAATTTTATTTATTTATTTATTTGAAAGAGAGAGAGAGAAAAAAAGAGGCGGTGAGGGGTGGTGGGGACAGAATGGGTACAGCAGGGTCTCCAGCTGCTGCAAATGAACTCCAGATACATGTATCAGCTTGTGCACACGGCTTATGTGGGTTCTGGGGAATCAAACCTGGGTTCTTTGGCTTTTCAGGTAAGAGCCTTAACTGCTAGGCCACCTCTCCAGCCCTGAACTGTTGTTTCTAATAGTACAGCTTAATTACTATCAGAAACAATGAATTCATTGCTGCAAAGATATTATTACAAGTTTGACCTTGTCTTTTACTGAACATGAAGATCAACATGTGAAATTGTGCATATAAAATATGTTCAAAATAAAAATGTTCAGGGGGCTGAAGAGATGGCTTCGTAGTTAAGGTGTTTGCCTGCAAAGCCTAAGACCCATGTTCAACTTTCCAGCTCCTACATTAGCCAGACACACAAAGGTGAGGCAAGTGCAAGGTTGCACATGTCCACTAGGTGGTGTAAACTTCTGGAGTTTGATGCAGTGGATGAGGCCTTGGCATACCAATTTTTTCTCTCTCCCTTTGTCTCTGTCTCTAAAATAAAAAAAAATAATAAAAATATCAAAAATAAAATGATCATTCTTATAATATGTCACAGATAAGCAGAATACTAATATTTACAGCAACACATATATCCTATTTATAATCATTATCTCCTATAACAGTTGGCATGTTTTAGCTAAGTAAACCATGGATCCTACTGAGATCACAAACATCACTTCAAATTAGCTGGTGGTAAAATAAAGGTGAAAATGAAATCATATAAGTATTAAGCAGAGCAGAAGCCATGGAAGAGAATATGCCAAAATAATCATAAATTAATTAATCTAGAAAGATTCGAAATTTATTTACTCTAATTCAGTCTCCCTCTCCGACCCCCTCCCCCCCCTTTAAAAAAAGCAGGGCTTCATTCTAGCCTAGGCTAATGTTGAACTCAACCTGTAGCCCAGGCTGGCCTCAAACTCATAATAATCCTCTTGTATCAGCATCCCAAATACTGGAATTAAAGGTGTGTGCCACCACGCCTGGCTACTGTCATTTTTCTATGACAGTTTCATAGTACTTGAATATCATGTGTAATATTTTCTTGAAATATTTATATAATGTTTGTGACAAAAGTATTCCAACTCTTTCACTAATCCATGATTATCTGATAATAAAGCAGCTTGGCACACCTGAATGCTTCTAATTCCTTTAGGTGCTTATGCTGTGCTTTGAGTGTTGTTTCTAGTTCCAACTTTGTTTGTGCAAGTTCACTTTTTAGTTCAGCCACCACCATCTTTTCTGAGTTCAGCTGCTCCTGCAGCTCAGCAGCTCTGTCTTTCACACCACTGAGCTCCACCTGCATCTCCAGCATCTGAGACTGCTTCTGCTGCACATTATATTCCAGGAACTCTATAGGGAATGCAACAAATACGTAAGTACCATATTTGGTTTATAAGTATTTTATTAGTAAGAACCCATTTGTAATTCAGGTTACTGTAAAGCAATCATGAAATGCTTCCAGTCCCCAAAATGATTTCAGAGTTACAAATATGGAAGACTGATAAAGTTTGACAAAATACAAATACATAAGTGGATTCAAGATTCAAAATCCACAACTTTAGATGTTCACAACATGTTATAAATAGGAATTTGTCTATTGTACATTTGGAGTGTGAACTATTCACGTTAGAAATTCCAGTGATTCCTGGTAGAGGAGTTACCCTTGTAATTCTGAGTGCAATGACTATAGTACTTGCTTCTTTTGTGCAGTCCCTCTTTGCAGACAGCGTCTAGTAATTTTATTGCAATGCTGGCCCCAGAAACTAGGTTGACTGCTTGTTTCTCTCTTCCATCAGAAACTAATCAAATTCTTGCTACATGTTTATTACAATGAAAAATTCAGGAACTTAAATGTTCAAGCATGTTAAAATGAAAGATGTTCCAAATGTGTATTAGGATCCTGTTTTTGCGTGAAAATATACAATTTTGTACACATCATACTGATAAAGCCTGCAGACATTTCCCTGGGTGTTAAATAGACTTTATACAACTCCCATCTATAGTTTACTTTAAATATATTCCTACTGAACAGTGGGAAAAACCCAATAAGCATATAAAAAAAGCAAAAATCCACCTAGTCAATAATAATATAGTAACAGACTAAGCAAGCCACATCAGCCATCGTGCACGCCTTTAGTGCCAGCACTTGGGAGGCAAAAGTAGGAGGACTGCCATGAGTTCGAGGCCACCCTGAGACACCACAGTGAATTCCAGGTTAGCCTGAGCTAGACTGAGACCCTACCTTGAAAAACCAAAAAAAGAAAAAAAGAAAGTTAATTAAAACCACAATACCACAATAAGACTTGCAAGAAATGTCTGACAACACCAGCTGTTGGCAAAGATAGGAAATAACAGAACATTCATATATTGCTAGTGAGTGTCAAACTGATATGACTGCTTTTAAAAACAGTCTGGCATTGCCTAGTAAGTTGAAGGCCCACATTCCATGATCCAGTAATTTTACTCCTAGGAAGACTCATGTATAGAAATACTGTAAAGAGTGTCTGTAATAGCAATGACTATCACAGCTAAAGAAGCATAAAATGCCCAAATGTTCCAATCACAGCATCATTTTCCTTTCCCTTTCTTATTATTGACAACTTCCATAATTATCGACAATAAACCATGATAATTTCCTCCCTGCTACTTTCCCCTTCACAACTCCAGTCTCCATCATATCCCCTCCCCTTCTTAATCAGTCTCTCTTTCATTTTGATGTCATCATTTTTCCTTTCCTTTTTCTTTAAAAAGTATATTTAAATATCTTATTTGTTTGAGATAGAAAGAGGAAAAGGGAAAGAAGGGGGGGGGGAGAGAGAAAGTGTGTGTGTGAGAGAGAATGGGCATGCCATGGTCCTTAGGATTTGCAGACAAGCACCTTAGTCACTAAGCCACCTCTCTAGCCACTTTCCTTTTTCTTTTCTACTTTCCTCTTCCCCTTCCCCACTTCCTTTCCTCCACCCTCCATCTTCTCTTTCACGTGTATGTATATGTGGTGTGTGGGTACATGTGTGTGTAGAGACCAGAGGTTGTACTGGGTGACTTCCTCATTAGCTCTTTATCTTATTTATCTGTTTATTTTGGAGATGGTCTCTTACTGAACCTGGAGCTTACTGATTCAGCTAACTAACCCATCAGCCCAGGGTTCCTTTTGTTTCTATCTCTCTAGCACTGAGATTACAGGGTGCCTGGCTTTTGTATGGGTATGAGATATATAGACTTAGGTCCTCATGCTGTGTGGCAGGGAATTTACTGAGCCACCTCTCTGCTCCCTCAGTCACAGAGTTTTCATATGAATCATGGAACACCTACATAAAGGAATTCTATACAGTAACAAAAGTGAACTAGGGATATACATAGTAAGTTGGAAGAATGTTATAGGTGACACAAGACACAAAATATAGATGAAGTTAAAAAAACAAAAACTTTATAAACATACATGGTCTAGGAATTTATAAATTGGTAGGAAAATTCAAGACAAAAATCAAGATAATGATTACCCAAGTTCCCATAAGGAATATGTGAGGGGTTTTAGGGATATGGGCTAAGTTCTACTTCTTGACATGGGTAGTTTCCATGTATTCATTTAATAATTTATTATACTGAGCATTTAAATTTTTTACGTTTATGTATGTATGTATATATGTTAGTTTATGGATTTGTAAACTGAGGACTGGAAAAAGACATATAGCTACATTTTTTGTGGGTTTTCTTTTCTTTTACACTCTGAAGAGTGTCAAAAAAAAACCCTCAACAAATACTTTAAAACAAAGAAAATAGCTTCACTGACTACATCTAATCAAGATAAGACCTGCTTATTTTAAATTAGATATAGCTGCTTAAATCAATTTGACAATCCTTTAACCCCTGTAGTAGTTAATGCATATTATGTCATTATTATGATAATAAGAAAATGTGATTAAGTAAAAATGTTTTAAGTGCATAATAAGGGTGACAGTAAAACTCCCCCATCTATTTGTATAATGATGTGAACCTGTGATGTAACATACCTTGGCTGGGTTTATCACTTTCTTGTTCTCTTTTCAGGGTCATTTTCCTACCATTCATTTGAGCATGCAGTGCTTGAATTTCAGATAACAAACTCCTTCTATCTGCTTTCTGGAGACATTCCATAGCTGCTTGATACTCAATACCCTGTGACAAAGGAAAGCAAAAAAAAAAACCCAAAAAACCAATTGAAGATAGTTATAAGATAATACAATTATCAACCAGAAAGCCAGAATAAGAAAGAATAGGATACACATGCTAAAAATTTTCAGTTTTACTTGTCCAAAAATGTGTGAGGCTCTGTTGCAGACAGATTCCTTTACCTCTAACCATTGCTGAGCATTTCCTAAAAACAAGAGCCTCCATTGACATATCCAGTGAGTGAGCTTTCACACAGGCATCTGTGATCTTTAAGCAGATTTCTTTCATTCACTGAATGCTTTATTGGACAACAAAATGAGACAGTCCAGGTTCACCTTGTACCTTCCCTGCTCCAGTCCTGGATTCCTCAGGACTTCATGAAACCACATTCTTACGTATCTCAAAACCATCTGTGCAATGGCTCATGGCAACTCTATTCTATTCTGCTGTTGCTCTTTGTCTAACTCCCTAAGTCTGATGATTAGCTTATTAACTTTCAGTCTTTTTTATTTTCTAACATAACACATTTAAGGTAATATTTTTTCCTCGTATAGATTTTTAGTGGCCCCTGTTATTAACCTTCAAATCTAAATTAAGACTCTAAAACTAATAATCTATTTTCATTTACTATTTAAAAAGAATTTTTTAATTTTTTGTTGTTGTTCATTTTTATTTATTTATTTGAGAGCAACAGGCAGAGAGAAAGAGGCAGATAGACGGGGGGGGGGGGGGGAGAGAATGGGTGCGCCAGGGCCTCCAGCCACTGCAAACAAACTCCAGATGTGTGCACCCCCTTATGCATCTGGCTAACGTGGGTCCTGGGGAATCGAGCCTCGAACTGCGGTCCTCAGGCTTCACAGGCAAGTGCTTAACCACTAAGCCATCTCTCCAGCCCAAAAGAATTCTTTACAATAAAGACTTTTTGATACCTGTTCTTGTAGTCTCTGTTCCAAGCAGTTTAATAATTCAACTGTATCTTTAGTACCTAGCGCCATCAGTTCAGTCTGAAATGCAGCTAGTAAAGCACTGCGTTCCTTTAAGAAAACATGTTGAAGGGCAAGCAGTAGTTCACCTCGCCAGTCTGAGAGGCTCTCATGAGACTGAGAACTATCATAAACCTAGCAGAGTGCAAACAAAAAAACAAATGTTAGCTTTGCAATAAACATCTGTTAAAATATCCTAAAATATTGGTCTAATAAAATACATTTTCCAAGTTATGAGAGATTTATTTTAAAAGAGTAGAAACAGGACAGGAGGAAAAAGGAGGAACACTCTCAAGCCAATAGGAGTTCCTCTCCTTCCAGGGAGGGACAAGGAAAGACATGGGGTGGGGATCTCTCATACCCAAAATAATTTTTAAAAGACCAAGAGCATACACATTCCCATGTGAAAATATATAGTAATGTGAAATACATCTAAAAGATAACTCTACAAGGTTTTTCACTGTTAATGAGGAAAGTAAAATTGTCTAGGAGCAAATCTTCTTTGGGTACCTCAGCTTCTCTTTGCACTTGCATTTTGGTGATTAATTCCTTAAGAGATGAGATGGTACTGAGGTAAGCTCTTCTCTCTTCTAGCCAAAACTCAGAAATGGGCTGAACAGAAGGGTCCTCTCCATCACCATAAGGTGACTCCGAAAGAGAAAGCACCTGCATACCCTCATTATGGACAGCTCTTAGCAGTCCCTAGAAATAAAGCCCAAAAGGCAAAATTATGACAACTTCTTCAAAGACTAATAAATTAGATATACAAAGAAATAAGTTTTAAGCACAATAGCTTTATCAACTTAGACTGATTTAGTGAGGTCACTACAGACTGGAACACCATGTCAGTGCCTGCTTCCTATGGAGGGGTAAGCTAATTCTAAGGGCTGTCTATGACTTTTCATAGTGCTCATTTCTAAGTTCCTTCTTTCTAGTTAGCTGATGTACTCTTTCCAGATTTAATGATCAGTCTCTGATTTGACCAAAAGAAGTAACACGTGAAATAACTTCTTTTGCTTGAAAGAGATGGTTTCATAATTTGGACAAACAAAACCATTTGGAATAGAGCCATCTTTTTTTTTTTTTTTTATTTTATTAATTTGAAGGACAGGCAGACAGAGAGAGAAAGAAAGGTGGGAGGCAGAGAGATAGAGAATGGGCATGCCAGGGTGACCCCTTGTGCCCATGTGCGATATTGTATGCTTGCATCACTGGGCATCTGGCTTATGTGGGACCTGGAAATTCAAACATAAGTTCTTAGGCTTCACAGGCAAGTGCCTTAACCACTAAGCCACCATCTCTCTCCAGCCCTGGAATAGAGTCGTTTAAAAAAATATTCATATGTAATATTAACTGTGAGATATAAAAAAATGAAATGAGCCCTGAAAATTTTTTCTAGGTTTACATTTCTCTCTTCAGAGAGGATCCTACTCTGTAGCTTTAAATAAACTACCATATTCAATATAGAAATGATACTGGTTAAGTTCACTAAGGGCATTTTTTTTTTTTTTTTTGGTTTTTTGAGGTAGGGTCTCACTCTGGTCCAGGCTGACCTGGAATTAACTCTGTAGTCTCAGGGTGGCCTTGAACTCACGGCGATACTCCTACCTCTACCTCCCAAGTGCTGGGATTAAAGGCGTGTGCCACACGCCCGGCTCACTAAGGGTATTTTTAAAAAAATCTTTTCATACCTTTATTTTCTTTGGAAAGGAATCTGTTGAACTTTCACCTTCTCGGCCTTCTGATGCTGTATCAAATCCCTGACTTTGTGTTAGATAAATTCCCTGACCCCAGTCTGATCCAGAATCTACAATCAAGAAAACAACCATTTGTAATGAACATTCCCCCCTCCCATGCCACAAATAATACTTTCTGCATATTCCAAAAATGGATAGAACTTACCACTAGAACACATTTCTGTAGTTTGGTAAAGATTAGAATATGTTAGTTCAGGAACTGAGGAACCCTAAGTAGAGAAAACAACAAAAATACTGAAGTTAGAAATCACTTGCACCTGTGGTACTTGTCACAATACAATAAATTACCCATAATTCAAGAACAAGTCTGTAATTTTCTTCCTCGAGGATATTGCCGTAAAAAGGAACACTCAGGAATTAAGGAATCATAAAAGGTTCTAAATCCATACAGGAACTCAAATTATCTAACTCAACACATTGGAAAGATTTAAAATGATAAAAGTATAAAATAAAGAGTATTTTAAAACATTTTTTTAAAGAAAACCATAGAATGTTGAACTCCCCACCCCCAATTATGAAAACTAAATTACCTCTTTAGATTTCAGACACTGTATCACTGCCTTCAAGGTGCTACATTCCTCTGTCAGTAACTGAACTGCAACATAATGTTCCCTCTTCAGGGTTTCAGTCTCTGAAATATGTCTGGACTCCATGTCCAAGATTTCAGCAGCATGTAGTTCTTGCATCTGCTCAACTTTTTCAGTAAACTGGCTAATTATATCAGTGACTTCTGAGGAGCATCCACTTTGTAAATCAATCTGAATTCCTACATTTCTAACATGAATTTGTGGAGTCTGATTGCTGCTGCTGACCATGACAGCTCCCTCCATCTGGGATGCAGAGCTTTTACCCATGTTAATAGGAAGTGGCTCTAATTCAGGGGCCTTTTTGTTTGCTTGTTCCTTGGTCTTATCTTCTTTTTCTAAGAGGTGGGAAAATTTCTCTTCGGCCTCTCTGAGTAGATACTGAACATGGCTTAAATCTTTCTGAAGAGATGCTATATTTCTTTCTTTCACCTAAAGCATAATGAATACATCAGTAAAGAAGTCAGTTAGAATTTTTATATATCAAATACAGAACTTGGGGTGGGGATGAGAAATGCATAATTCATGCTTATGTCTTTATTTGCCTCAGAATAATAGGAAACTACTTTACAAGCTCTCAGTTGATATGTAGCTTTATCTGTATTCATGCCATAGGTTAATACAGACATACTTGTATCAGCTTCTACTTCTGGCTTTCATTAACACCTACCTTTCTCCCTACCACTAACTGACTAGAGATGCAAAGCATCCTTCTAACCATGATTCCTATGAAAAGCAAGCAAGGAGATAGATGCTCATAAAGAAATATTTAACAGTGGAATTTTTCTTTAAATCTTCAAAAGGCTGTTTTTCTCTAGCATTTAAACTATGGATCTGAGTTTATTTTTATAAAAGAGAATATACTCTGAAACTAAGGAAACTAAGACAGGGAGAAATGAATGAGTCATTTTGATCATCATACCAAAAGATCTTCTTGAAGTTTTTCTGCCTTTTCTTTATAACTGGCAAGTTCCTTGGTAGCTACTGACTGGGCTCTGACAGCCTGAGGTTCAACAAAAGATCCATTTTCTCCACTAGCACGAATTAGCTCAGTACTCTAAATGAATACAAAAACACAAGAAACACATCATTATAAATACAATAAGGAGAATTTGTAAAAAAGGAGAAGAGTTTCCGAAGTAATTCAGAGAAACAAAAATCCCCTGCACACTAACCTTGAGACCCTCAGTATCTCCTTCAGGGTTTCTTCTTTCTCTCCCTTCGTGCTGCTTCTCAGTGTCCCCCCAAAGCTTCTGGAGCTCTAATAATTTGTATTCTTTTTCTAAAGCATTTTTCTCTGCAATTTCTACTTGTTCTTTTTCTGATATCAAACTGGTATACATTTCAAGCACTTGACTTTCTAATTCTGTTATTCTCAAGGTTAGTGTAGATATATCTGACTCCACACTGTTTTCTGTTAGTTGAGCTACATTCTGTGTATTTGTCTGTTCAGGTTCTGATAAAACTTCTTGCTTTTCCTGACAGAACCTTGCATATTCCTGGACTGCCTCAAGTTGGACTTGACTCACAAGTGCAGCAGCTACTTTTTCCTCAAGCATTGTCTGAAGGTTTACAATCTTTTTCTGAAGCATTTCTGTTTCCGATTGGCCTTGTTCTTGCATGTATTTTATTTGTTTATAACACTGGATAAGTTCCAGATCCTTTGTACTGATAGAACTCTCAAGTTGTAGCAACTTTGTTTCCAGAGTTTTCCTGGGCACTTTGGTGCTTTCTTCAAAAGATGTGATGTAAGTTTGATTTCCTTGGAATTTAAGAGCAGCCTCAGTGGGGGCTTCTTCTTGTCTAGGTTTGTCTTTGCAGATGTCATCAACAGTTATATTAATACTTTTCTCAGGCATACTTTGGATTTCTTCCTTATTTTCACATTCTCTCTTCAGGTTGAATACTTCTTGGGCTAGCTGATTCATTTTAAAATTGGTTTCATTAAGCACATTTTTGGTGGAGGCCAGTTCTTCATTAGTGGTTTCTACTTGCTGTTCCAAAGCCAGCTTTTCAGCCACAACCTTATCCAACTGGTGCTTTAAACCATCTGCTTCTTCTGGGAGGGAATTAGCATCTATCGATGTCTTCTGTTCAATGTTTGCCAATTCCTGCTGAAGTTTTTCAATCACTTCACTGAGCTGCTCTATTTCATCTTCTCGATTTTTCTTCACACGTTCTTGATCACTCATCAAACATTCTATTTGGGTTTCAAGATCCCTTATCAGTTCATTTTTTCCTTCAATGACCTATTAGTTAATAAAAGGAGGAAACATATATATTAAATATGCATTTATAATTTTGGAAATTTTACTTTAGGACAGGACCTTATAGAGATGAACATGCTCCCAGTTTATATATTTCTCATATTTACTATGTTATAATTAATAAAGACTAGCAAGGGACTTCCTCTACCATCTCAGACCTCATTTAGGAATTCCTTTGACAAGTTTTAGTAAATATAAAGTGGTTCATGTTTTTAGTAGTTCATTTCTTCTTAGGAAAGGTGTCATTATAAGCACATTCTATTGAAAGGATGAAGTACTGAAATGTTTATAATGGACGGCACTCAGAGGTAATTACCCTATTTACCTCATTAAACAGAAGAAATTTAGTTAGAATACAATAAAATCTAAGACATAACTTTCCTGAAAAACATTAAAACCACTTACTAAAAATGTTAAGAGGGGGATAAAATGCACATAACTTGTTAACCCCTTGTGCTTACATAAAATTAATGGGTAAAAGAGAATTAAGACTTGCTTCACAAAGTCAATGGGAAAGTGAAAATTACAAATCTCAGTATTTTGCTCTTTAAATTTTTAACACATAATTAATTCTCAAAGAGTATACCTTATTATTTGTTGTAAGTTTAAGCTGCTCCTGGAGTTTGATAATTTGGTCATTTAATTGGTCAATTTCTACCTCTTTTTCCTGTATTATTTGAGCAAATTTCCCCAAAAGGAGATGTTGGTCCTGAGAAGAGGTAGTATCAGATTCCTTTATGGCAAATCCCAGTTTCTCCATTTCATCCTAGGGATAAAAATTATTATAAATATATCATTCATGACATTTTTAAAACATTCTCACAATTAACTATTATAAAAGATACAGTGCCGCCGGGTGTGGTGGCACACACCTTTAATCCCAGCACTCGGGAGGCAGAGGTAGGAGGATCACCATGAGTTCGAGGCCACCCTGAGACTACTTAGTGAATTCCAGGTCAGCCTGAGCTAGAGTGAGACCCTACCTCAAAAAAAAAAAAAAAGATATAGTGCCTACAATGTGGAAGTTAAAAAACAGAATTATACTTCAGTACTTCATAAAATATTTTGATAAATATTTCAAGTATTTTCATTTATGATATAGTCAAATGCTTAGGTGGAGCATAAAGTAAGTTTCATGCAAATCTATTTACTTACTTATGTGGCTATTAAATACTTCCTAAAGCTACACAGGACCCAACCTGGATTATTTACCAACCAAAGTTTTCTAAGTGCCTGTGGTGGTTTGATTCAGGTGTCTCCCATAAACTTAAGGTGTTCTGAATGCTAGGTCCCCAACTGATGGCAATTTGGGATTTAAAGCCCTCTGGAGGCAGTGTATTGTTGGGGGTGAGCTTATACAGCTCCCTCTTGTCAGTGTTTGGCACACCCTTCTGCTGCTGTTGTCTACCTGATGTTTGCTAGAAGATGTCCACCCTCTGCTCATGCCATCATTTTCCCTTGCCATCACTGAGCTTCCCTTCAAGTCAGTAAGCCAAAATAAACTTTTTATTCCCACAAGCTGCTCTTGGCCAGCAATGCAAACCTGACTGCAGCATTTCCTTACCTGAAGTAACTTGTTTTCTTGTTCCAGCTCTTGCAGGTGGGTGGTGGACTCCTTTCTCTGTATTTCTAGCTGCATGTGCAGCTGCTGGACCTCTTCATTCTTATTTTCCAACTCTTCTCTGAACTGCTCTAACTGTTCTTCTAAGTTTGTGATCTTTAAAACCAAGATTACCAAGAGAAAAAAAAAAGTTCATACAATTGTTTGTTGTCAAATACAAGAACACTTATTTGGTTTTACAAAGTATGTATGCTGAAAACATATAAATGGGAATAAAGGAAAGTAGTTTTCTAAGCCACGTGCACCTATATAATTCCCAGACATATTCAAACCACACATTTTCTCAACACACAATTTTAAATCTAGATTCAATGTATGAAAAAATGTATTGGTCATTCTATATCTAGATTATTATTTTTGATCTCATGTTGTATTCATAGTCCTGCAAATTTCATTCTTGTTTGCAAAAAATAAAACTCTATTGTGCTCAAAATAAGGGGGGGGGGGTGTGCTGGAGAGATGGCTTAGTGGTTAAGGCACTTGCCTGCAAAGGTCAAGGATTCATGTTCAACTCTCCAGGTCCCACGTAAGCCAGATGCAGTGACTTAAGTGTGCAAGGTCACATATGTCCACAAGTGGGTGCACATCTCCGAAGTGTTTTTGTTGTGTATATGTGCCATATTTTCTTAATTTATTCATTTGATAATGAATACCCAAGTTGGTTCCATTTCCTGGCTACTGCTTACATTGGAGTTATAAACATAGATATGGTATTAGTGCCCTTTTAGGTATATACGTGAGTGGTATAGCTGGGTCATACGTTAGGTCTAGTTTCAGGGTTTTTTTTTTTTTTGGTTTGTTTTTCGTGGCAGGGTTTCACTGTAGCTCAGGTTGACCTGGAATTCACTATGTAGTCTTAGGGCAGCTTCAAACTCATGGCAATCCTCCTACCTCTGCCTCCCAAGTGCTAGGATCAGAGGTATATGCCACCATGCCCTGCCAGGTTTTTCTTTTTCTTCTTTTCTTTTTTAAATGAGAGAGAGGGAGAGAGAATGAATGAGAAAAAGAATTGGCTGGCTAGGACTTCTAGCCACTGCAGTTGAACTCCAGATGTGCATACCACCTAGTGGGCATGTGTGACCTTGTGCTTGTATCACCTTGTGTGTTTAGCTTATGTGGAATCTGGAAGAGTTAAACCTGGGTTCTTAGGCTTTGTGAGCAAGCACCTTAACTGTTAAGCCTCTCTCTAGCCCGAGTTTCAGTTTTCTGAGGGACCTCCATTCTGATTTCCATAGCAGCTGCACCAGTTTACACTCCCGATGAGTAAGATTCCTTTTCCTTCACATCCTTGCCAGCACTTGCTATCATTTGTTTTGATCATAGCCATTCTAATTCAGGGGGGATGGACTCTCAAAACAATTTTAATTTGTACTTCTCAGATGCCTAAGGATACTGAACACGTTTTCACATACTTATCGGCTCTCTCTTTTTTCTTCTTCTTTTTTTTTTTTTTTTTTTTTTTTTTTAGTTTTTCGACGTAGGTTCTCACTCTAGCCCAGGCTAACCTGGAATTCACTATGGAGCCTCAAGGTGGCCTCAAACTCATGGCAATCCTCCTACCTCTGCCTCCTGAATGCTGGGATTAAAGGCGTGTACCACCACACCCAGCTGTATTTCTTCTTTTGAGCTCATTATTGATTCTTTATATATTTGTGGTTCTTTATATATTTTCAACATTGATCCTACTTAATGTGTAGTTGACAAAGTTCTTTTTCATTCTGTGTCTGTCTCTTTGGTGGCTGTTTCCTTCACTGTGTAGTAGCATCTTCATTTCATATAACCTCATTCATCAATTCTTGGGATTATTTCCTGTGCTACTAGAGTCCTACTGAGAAAATCCTTGCCAATGCTCTTCAAATGTTTTCCTCCAACAATCAAACTTCACATTTTAACTGTCTAGCTCAAAATAGAGGATGGACACAAGGAGCAATTTCCTACCTAAAGTACTCTCTGGTAAAGCAGAAAAGAGTCACAGAAAGAAGAATTTATAAACTAAACCTTATTTTGTTAAATTTAGTTGGTATCAGAAAAGCTCAAAAAAGAGGGCTGGAAAGATGGCTTAGGGGTAAGGGACTCGCATGTGAAGTCTAAGGATGCAGGTTCAATTTCCTAGAACCCAAATAAGCCAGATGCACATGGTGGTGCATGTGTCTGGAGTTTGTAGTGGCTACAGGCCCTGGTATGCCCATTATATTTCTCAAAAAAAATAGCAAAGTATTTGCTTGCAAAGTCTGCCAACCTGGATTCAATTACCCAGTACCCACATAAAGTCAGATGCACAAAGTGGGTGGAGTATGCCTCTGGAGTTCCTTTGCAATGGCAAGAGACGTTGGTGTACCCATATATACATACACACTCTCTCTTCACTCTTCCTCCTCTCTCCCTTTCTCTGTTCATAAATAAATAAATAAATAAATAATAAATATTTTAAAAGGTTCAAAAACCTGTAGAATTAAATCAGTTATTCTAGCACCAATTTAGTTAACAAATATCTAATTAACTTACTGAAAGGTCCTGTTGGTTTGCCTAAGCATGGGTCTAAATTACAGGACCCTTATGAGCATATCAACAATATAATTGCAAGAGAAAATGAAGGTGTTCTAGTACACAGGGCAATAGTAATTTAGCTTAATTCTAGAGAGGGATTCTCCAGTAATAATGGCACACAACCATTTTTGATAGTTATAAAGAAACTGGACCAAATGACAAACATTAAGAGCTTATTGCTGTTATATTTAAAAAGCTGGGTCTAGTGGCTATAAAGTGGTAATAGGAATGTAAATTAATGCAGCTGCTATGGGAAATCAGCAAGGAAATTTCTTAAAAATATTAAAGACAGAACTATTATATAATACTGCTATATCACTCTTGGATATATATGGCAAAAATTAAAGACAAAATAAAATAGAAATCCCTTCATACTCATGTTTACTGAAGCACTATTCACAACAGTTAATTTACAGAATCAGCTTAGGTGTTCACTAATAGATAAATATAGGACATATACAACATAAAATTCTATTCAGCTATAAATAAGCACGAAATTATGTCATCTGCAGGAAAATGGATTGACTTGAATATTGTCATGTTAAGCAAAATTAGCCAGATGCAAAAAGATAGGGGACCACATTTTCTCTCATATGTGGAATCCAAATTTTAAGTGTATTTAAAAATATTGTATTGAGGGCTGGAAAGATGGCTTAGTGGTTAAGGTGTTTGCCTGCAAAGCCAGAGGACCCTGGTTAGATTCCCCAGGACCCATATAAGCCTGATGCACAAGGGGCACATGCGTCTGGAGTTTGTTTACAGTGGCTAGATGCCCTGGCAAGTCCATTCTCTCTATATATCTGCCTCACTCTCTTAAATAAATAAATAAATAAATAAACAAACAAACAAACAAATAAATACTGTATTGATAATATACTCTAAGGTTTCTGTAATTCAGACCAATACATCTCTTGGTCTTTGTGCTTACTTAAGCATATCATAAGTCTTCATGAGAGTTATGACAGTGGCAGGGAGACTATTTGGGTGTGAAGGGGGTTGAGGTGGGGGCAAGAACAGGCAATGGGGAGGAGATGAATATGATCTAAGTATATATAAGATATATATGAATAATATATGTATAGTATCAGGAACATACACACCACAAAACTCCCAAAAAAGCTATAGGTTTGACTGAGGATAATGTTTAATGAATAGATTTCCAAAGGTGTATTTAACTGATGACTAAAACATTACACACAACCTAAGGTGCAAAAGCAGCATTTAGTGGTAGCTGGTCAGAGTAACCTGCCAACCATTTAGCGCCTTATAAATTAGAAAGGAGCTCAAGGCTGCTTATACACATCACATAATTAGAACCTATCTCAGCACTGGCAAGACCTTAAAATCAGCCCAACATTTCATTTCATTTCATTTTCATTTTCATTTTCCTTTCCCTTTTCATTTCATTTCTCTTTCTTCTCTTCTCTTTTTTTCTCTCTCTCTCCCTCCCTCCCCCTCCCTCTCTTTCTCTTTCTTCTTCTCCTTCCTCTCTCCCTCCCTCCCTTCCTTTCGGTTTTTTTTAAATTTTAATTTTATTTATTTATTTATTTGAGAGCGACAGACACAGAGAGAAAGACAGATAGAGGGAGAGAGAGAGAATGGGTGCACCAGGGCTTCCAGCCTCTGCAAACGAACTCCAGACGCGTGCGCCCCCTTATGCATCTGGCTAATGTGGGACCTGGGGAATCGAGCCTCGAACTGGGGTCCTCTAGGCTTCACAGGCAAGCGCTTAACCGCTAAGCCACCTCTCCAGCCCTCCTTTCGGTTTTTTGAGGTAGGGTCTCACTCTGGCCCAGGCTGACCTGGAATTCATTATGTAGTCTAGTCTCAGGCTGGCCTCAACTCACAGTGATCCTCCTACCTCTGCCTCCCTAGTACTGGGATTAAAGGTGTACACCACCACACTGGGCTTCAGCCCAACATTTCTTAAACAGAAATAGTATCAATATTAGCAATAATAGCCAACATTGTATTACAGACAATATGCTGCTAGAAACTGTATAAAATGTTTAACATGAATTATTTTTTACAAGTCTTGTACAACCTCATGAGATCTGTTTGATGATTATTCTCATTTAGAGATGAGGAAAAGAGTCACAGAGAAGAGTAACCTGTCCTCAGGTCAACACAGCTAGTATGTGGTAAAGCCACTTTCTGAGCCAAGACAGACTGCCTCTGGAGCCTTTGCTATCATTATCTTGCTTCTAATAACTAATGTCTAAGACATACATTTAACTTTTTTTCTTTAGCAATAGTATTAAACTCTGTAGGCACTGACATACATTTAGTGGTCGTGTATATATAATTATCAGGTGATGTGCTGAGAACTGTGATGATTCTATCTCCATCAAAGTTATATAATACCATTTATTCCTATTCTTATCTTCCACAATGACTTTTTCTTGCTGGTTTTTCAAGGTAGGGAGGGTCTCACTCTAGCCCAGGATAACCTGAAATTCACTATGTAGTCTCAGACTGGCTTCAAACTCTCAGTGATCCTCCTTCCTCTGCCTCCCTAAGTGCTGGGATTAAAGGTGTGCACCACCACGCCCAGCCAAAATGTCTTTTGAAGACAAGGTATTATGAAATTAACGCACACACGGTTACTTAAGTTCAAAACTGCTGTCCTACCTCACATGACTTTTGACTGTTTTTTTGTGAAACATCAGTTTATTGTCAAACTCTTGGCTCTGTGATGAAAAGCTGTTTCACAGTGTGACCTCCGGAGCCGCAACCGCACTGTGCGAGCACACACGATGTGCAGAAGCTTGTGCTGCACTTTGGCCGGTGTTTCAACAGCTCTCATGGTGACTCATATACATATTAGTTTGAGAAGTACTTCATGTATGTGGACTAGGTACATCATATCAGAGACTCTCATACCCACAAATGACACCATGGAACATTCTTTCTGCTTCTTTAATCAGGCTTCATTTTCAGTCCCAGGCTGTCTAAATATTGAACCTCCAACATCCCTCAAGCTAGAAGAACAAAACTTGTTTTACTGCTGTTTATTAATTGATAGCTAGATTATCTGGATTAGTTTAATTTATACCCATTTGTATATATGCCTGTTAATTAGATAAATTCTGAAGTCTGGTGTTGGTTTTGCAACTGAAGAAAGGTACTCTAAATGCTGTTAAGAGCTCATTAAATAATGAATTACAGTCTTTACACCTCTCACCACACAAAACATGCCTCCAATGCCTTGATATTATTACATACAACAGAAGGTTTCAAAATCAATGAAATATGAGAGAAATTTTTAGGTCTGTGCTAAGTAAGCATCAATATGGTTCTTTTTAAGAGCCACATCTTTAAAAAAAATTTTATTTATTCATTTATTTGAGGGGGGCACAGAGATAGAGAATGGATGGATGGGTGGGCACAGCAGGGCCTTCTGAGGCGGCAAACAAACTTCGGATGCATGCTTCATGTGTTACATGAGTACTGGGGACTTGAACCCAGGCTGTCGGCTTTGAAAGCAAGTGCCTTTAACCTCTGAGCCATCACTCCAGCCCCCATGAACATCTTTCAAGACTCAGTTTACACAACGGCAAGATGGAGGTAACAGAGCCTGTTGTCAAGGATAGTAAGGGTTCTAAGGGCACAAGGCATTTCTCGACCCTCAGCAAAATTTATGATCATTTACTATTGTTGCCAGTATTCTGTTCATGTTATTTCCTTTCTGGTACGATCTTGAAACTCCTTAATTATTTTTCATTATGCTCATCCCCCATTTCAAAATAGTCAAACACATTTTAAAATATGTTTTGTACAAATTTAGACTCTGAGAGTAGTTGGAGAAATCTCAAATATGATACATATAAACACTGTATATTTACATTTAATTCCATCAGATATCTGCAAATACTTAGGTAGTTTTCAGAGCAAGTACTTAACAAAGTTATGGTAGGGCTACACTGTATAAAACAAAGCTGGGCAGGGTAGTACATGTCCATAGTCTCAGCTGTTCAGGAGGCAGAGGAAGCAGAGTCACCCAAGCCTAAGAGTTTGAACCTTGCCCAGACAGCATAGGGAGACACAATCTAAATAATATTTAGTAAGAATTTAGAATGACAGCTGAGGATACAGTTCAGTGGTAGAATCTACATGTGTTCTTGGGTTTGATCCCTACCACACAAAAGAAAGGAAAGGGGAAGGGAAGAAAACAGAAGAGAAAGAAAATAAACAGCCCCCTATTACTGTATGTATGAAGAGAGAGGGCAATGGTTTTGTAGAAGTGTTTTAGGGGGACATTATTTATTTAGGTTTATTTACTTATTTTTGTTTGGTTTTTCCAGGTAGGGTTTCACTCTAGTCTAGGCTGACCTGGAATTTACTCTGTATTCTCAGGGTGGCCTCGACCTCACAGTGATCTTCCTACCTCTGCCTCCTGAGTGCTGGGATTAAAGGCGTGTGCCACCACACCTGGCTCTAGACTTTTTTAAAAAATTTGTGCTGGGGATCAAACCCAGCCAGGGCCTTATGCATGCCAGGCTAACTACTTCTCCAGCCTTTCTATTATTGTAAGAGACATATGTTTATATTAATTCTTTGTCAACAAAGAGAAGTAGTTATACATAGACAGGCTTTATGCTTCTGTAAAAAATAAGAATCAAAATCAACAAAGATCATCTTAGATGAGCAATGGGTCAGTATTTGGTGATACGAAAATAATCTCATAAAAATGATCATTATAACTATAGTCACTCATATGCTAATAAAAAGTCTACTCCAAAATAGTAAATACACATAAGCACAAGCACACATACTTTAAACACATAAACACAAGCACAGATACTTTAAATATACCTTTTTTTCTCTGTACTACAAGTTTTTTTTACAAGCAAATTACTGATGACTAAATTACTTTTATATTTTTCAAAATACATATTAATACTTCTTACTATTTAGGTCTATTTATACTTAATGTCCTAATAAAATTACTGGAGATAAAATACAAGCAATTTAAAATGATACCATATCATTAAGACAATATAGTGTGTGTTATGTTTTTACAAAAACTATTAGTAGATAAAGATTTGAATGCCCAGATTCAATTGCTGTTCTTCCCTCAGCCTCCTGAGCACTGGGGCATATATTGCTTATAGGAACCTACCACTATCCCAGCTGTTTTTGCTTTTTGTTTGGAAGCAAGAGAGCAGAGAAGCATAGAAGAACTTTATGTAGCTACTTCTTTACTATTGCTTTATTGTGGAGAATCATATCTTTGGGGTTCCACATGCTAAGAAAGTACTCTAACAATGAGCTACAGTCTCAGCCCCAGATACTTAAATTTTTACCATTATTTTAACATGCTTCACTATTATAAACTAGCACCCCTAGAGAAGGAGTTCAAACAACAAAAGCAGTCAAATGCAAACTGCAGAGCAGAGCAGCAATGACTCTATTGGCCATGGTATGGAGAGCAGATGAGAGATACTCCTTACCTTTGTCCAAACACTACACTCTCCATTCTCCTTTTCATTTAGTCCATCCTGTTAAACTACCTTTATTTCCTCCTCTAAAAGTCTTCCAGCTTCAAGGTCGTCACACTAGTTATCCTCTCTACATGGAGCACTCCTCTTTTGTTTCAAAGATTTTATTTTTATTTATTCATTTATCAGAGTGTGTGAGTGTGTGTGAGGGCCTCTAGCCACTGCAAATGAACTCTAGATGCATGTGCCATCATGTGTATCTGGCTTATGTGGGGTCTGGGGAACCGAACCTGGGTCCTTAGGCTTTGCAGGCATGCACCTTAACCACTAAGCTATCTCTCCAGCCCCACTCTGCCATTTATCTGCTTATTTATTTACAATTTATTATCTTCAAGGTCAACTTAGGGATTGAATTGAGAAACATCAGCTTTGCTTTTAGATAATAAACTTCATTCGGTTCAAATGATACTTTCAAGGTAATTGATATACAGTAATTCAGATCACATTTTGTTATTTACAAGCAAGTTCCTTACCTCTTTTTCCTTTCTGTCTACAGCATCTCGTTCAGCCTGCAACTGTACTTCCAGAGACAATTCTGCTTTGGCTTCTATGGTTCCCAACTGTTTCCGGTCATCAACCTTTAAATATAAAAGACTTTTCTCAAAATTTCAGATATGTTCTGATTATCCATTGTGTGTGCGTGTAGCAGTTTAGTTAGAAAGAGAATATCTATTATTACAAATAATCAAAAGGGTTAGTCAGACAGAATGAATACTTCATATATTCAAACATGAACTTCTGACATTGAATTAATTCCTCAGCTAAAAGTAATGTACCTCTTATCTGCTCCATTCCTGAGCCTCCTCATTCTGCTCCTCTTCTTTTATTTATTTTGGTTCTCAGAAGAATTATAGAGATGGATTTCATTCATATCATTTTAGTGTAATGCATGAGCCTAAGCTACTGTCCACTTTTCACTTAGCCATTATTGACAGTTAAAACAGAAATTAATTTTTCTGGTTATAATTAAGCTTCCTCTATTAAGACTGGTATGTATGTATGTATGTATGTATGTATGTATGTGTGTGTATGCATGCGTGTGTGTGTGTATGTGTGACATGTGGAAGTAAAATAAACAAAAATTGCTATTAAGTCAACAAAGACAAAGATACATTATGAAATAATATCTACAAGATAATAAAATTTTAACAATACAATATTTTACTAAAAGAACTAGTGCTTATAAAATTATGAGTAATCTTCATTAAAACATTAACTCTACTTTGCCACACCTTTTGAAAACTGTCTGTGCTGACGAGTAAGGCTTGCTCCAGTTCTCGTACTCTGAATTCCAGTTTCTCAATTTCTTCATTCCTTTCTTGTATATCTCTTTGCAGCTGCTCTTTTGACAACAAAAGCTCACTACACTTGTCTGTTTTTTCTTTCAGGTGATTTGTTAACTGCTCAACCTGAAAACATAATAAACCAAAAAAAATTAGCAACTATTGTCTGATTAAAAGTGGCATTTTCTACATTGATAAAACTGGGCAGCAGTAGTAAAAAAAAAAAAAATAAAGAAAGAAATTAGAAGAAAGAAACAATACTGCTTGCACTGAACCATTATTAAAAAGTTCTTTCTTGCTGGGCGTGGTGGCACATGCCTTTAATCCCAGCACTTGGGAGGCAGAGGTAGGAGGATCACCATGAGTTCAAGGCTACCCTGAGACTACAGAGTGAATTCCAGGTCAGCCTGAGCTAGAGTCAGACCCTACCTTGAAAAACAAAAACAAACAAACAAACAAAAAGTTCTTTCTCTTAATAGTGTGACTTTCTCTAGAGAGAAGTAGGAAGGCATTGCCAATGGCACACCATACTAGGCCCTCTTGACATAATGAAGATGAAAAATGTGCAGTCTCCTTACTTACTATTTTGCAAAATAAAATGACCTTAAATAAAATTTTTCATGGATTTAATTTTACTAGCAGTTAGTTGGAATGCTTTTTCAATTATACATTCTACCAGGCCAGAACAGGACAGGTAGTGATGGGATCTTGTAAGTTTCCCTAAGTGTCATTAGTCCTGGCTCCTCCTCTACCCAAAATAAGTGATGAAGACTGATATGTAGGTATCTTTAAGTGTGTGGTACTGCAATGGAAGAATATAGGAAAAATTTATAAACTACTTTATGAAATTACTCCTGATAAACTGAGGACAGAAAATAATTTTTTAAATGTGATAATCAGAAATAAATAAAGTGTATGTTTTCAGTGAAATAGTTGGAGGAAATTATCAAAATGACAAATATTTCTGAGAATATTAAACAGTGCTTGCTTAACTTCAGGTTCAAGAATGGAACTAATAAGGCTTTTGTGGATAAGCTACAATAATAGATTGACTAAGACTTGAAGCCAGGGCTGGAGAGACGGCTTAGTGGTTAAGTGCTTGCCTGTGAAGCCTAAGGACCCCGGTTTGAGGCTCAATTCTCCAGGACCCACATTAGCTAGATGCACAAGGGGGTGCATGCATCTGGAGTTTGTCTGCAGTGGCTGGAGGCCCTGGCACGCCCATTCTCTCTCTCTCTCTCTCTCTCTCTCTCTCTCTCTCACTCTCAAATAAATAAATAAAAAATAAAAAAAAAGATTTGAAGCCAAATATAGGCAATTAAACAGGCACAGTGATACTATACACATTTAGAGTTTTCAAGAAACTGGGAAGGTAGGGAGAAAAAAAATATATTTAATATGTATAAAAATATATATTGTATATATTATAATATATATTATATTAATATTTATATATATTATATATATGTAATATATATAAAAACTGGATGGCAATGTCCCTGAAGAAATCAAATATAGGAGTTTGAGAGTTAGCTCAGTGGTTAAGTGCACTTCCTGCACAAGCATGATGGCCTGAAGGGGCCCAAGACTGCCCAAGTGTGAAACTCCTGAACCCATCTGGGTGTGGCTGTACATGTCAGTAATCCCAGTCCTGTGAGTGGAAACTGGAGAATCACTGACGCTCATGAGCAGCAAGCTCCAGAATCAATAGGAAACTCTGTCACAAAGAAAAACAGGGGAGTGAGAGATGGAGGGGAGACATCCTGATGTTCTTTTCTAGCTGCTGCAGGCAAGTGCACAGGGTGCCACATCAGCACATACATGTGCATACACTACACTCACCATACCACAACTACGATACACTCATGTGCAAATAAAATCAAGTATGTATGTCCTTGTAAGATGCTTACCATTTCATGAATAACCCAAGTCAATCTTTTAAACATATTTTAAAATATTTTATTTATTTGAAAGGGGGGGAGAAGGGGTGAGAGACAATATGAATGAATGGGTGTGCCAAGGCCTCTAGCCAGTGCAAACAAACTCCAGACATGTGCCATCTAGTGCATCTGGCTTTACATGGACACTAGAACATCAAATCTTGGGCCTTAGGCTTTGCAGGCAAGCACATTAACCACTGAGTGATCTTTCCAGCCCCTTTCTAACTTAAAAATTATTTATTTATTTATATATTTATTTGAGAGAAAAAGGTGGGGGGGAGGAGGGAAGAAGAGGCAGATAGAGAATGGGTGCCAGAGCCTCTAGCCACTGCAAATGAACCCCAGACACATGTGCCACCTTGTGCATCTGGCTAACATGGTTACTGGGGAATCTAACCTGGGTCCTTAAGTTTTGCAGGCAAGCACCTTGACTACTAAGCCATCTCTCCAGCCCCCCCCTTTTTACCTTTTAAAAATATTTTATTTATTATTATTTACCAAGTCCATCTTTTCAAGTAAGACAACTACATAGCAAGAAATAACAGTCTAAGTTCAGAGCTTAAGTCATCTTTTTGACTTCTTTGTCAAAAGCTGAAAACACATCTGTCCGTAGTAAGGGCAGTGACTACAGATTGTGGGGTTGGTAATTTCTCTACAACTCTGCAAGATGTAACAATTTATTACAGTGAGTTTAGAGGCATTCTGTATTCTTTGGAATTCTTTTAAAGAGCAATGAAATCCATAAACTATAGAAACTGTAAATTTTTAGGAATAAAAATTATTTTCAGAACTAATACTTGGTAAATTTAAGTGTTCATTATGGACCATGCCAACATTCCTATGAGATGGGCATTCTTATGTCTATTTTAGAAATGAAGAAATGTTTCAGATATTAAGCAACTTAGTGATCATCGTATATCTAGTATATAGTTAATTAATGACCTAAACTGGGTTTATTTTTCTTAATTTTTATTGTGTATGTATTGTGTGTGTGTGTGTATGTGCACACACGCATGCATCAGGATCTCTAGCTGCTCTAAATGAATGAAGTGAACAAGCAGGCTGGTTGGGAGACCACCAAATCACCCAGGAAAACAAGGATGATAGCCAGGAAGCATGAAAGGAATGAAGCAAAAACAGATGGAGTACAAAGCTGACCTAGCCAATGGGTTGGAAAAAAAGTGAGATCAAGAAGGATTCTAGGTCTTAGCAATGAAAAAGATGCAAAAGGTACAGAATTTACTTGAATGAAGAACATGTTTTATTCCTGTCTTTTTTTTTTTTTTGCCAGAGGTAACAGGAATCAAGAATTGTCTTATGAAGCCAGGTATGATGGTGCATGCCTTTAATCGTAGCATAGGTAGGAGGACCATCATGATTTCGAGGCTACCCTGAGACTACATAGTGAATTTTAGGTTAGCCTGGAATAGAGTGAAACCCTGCCTCAAAAACCAAAAAACAAACAAACAAACAAAAAACTGTCTTGTGCAATTTTAGTATTGAGACATGCTATAGCCAGTAGGAAGTTGAACTTTTAAGAATGGAGTTCAACACAAATGTCAGAGATGAAGGTACAAATGTGGTCATTGATACTGTTGGGAAGAGAAGAAAAACATGCAAGAAAAAGGGGGTCTAAGACTAATTTGGTAGGTAGAGGAGAATTACAGGAAAGGGGAGAGGTCAGGGAAGCAGGAGCATCACAGAGACTAAGAGAAGGAGGTGTTTCCAGAAGACTTCACTGAATGCCTCGGAGCAATGGAGTTAAGTGAAGAACAAGGAGTGATTATTGGATACAGCAGAGAGGCTCTAGAAGGCCTTCTTAAGAACACCTTAAATGGAATGCAAGGTAGAAAACCCTAAGCTAGGGGAGCTGGAAACTTCACTGGACTAGACTAGAAGAGAATGGGAAATGATACAGGTAAAAGAACCACAGAGAAAACTCTTTTTGATCTTTTTTTTGTTTTTGTTTTTTGTTTGTTTTTTGAGGTAGGGTCTCACTCTAGACCAGGCTGACCTGGAATTCACTATGGAGTCTCAGGGTGGCCTTGAACTCATGGTGATCCTCTTACCTCTGCCTCCCGAGTGCTGGGATTAAAGGCGTGCACCACCACGTCCAGCCTTTTTTTGATCATTTTTTAATGGCAATGGTAGTTCAGAAAATCAGGGAAGCTTACTGAATTGGGTAGTACTACATACTACCAAATTTCAACCTCCCCTCCCTCCCTCCCTCTCTTCCCCTCTCTTTCTCTCCGTCGTCCACCTCTCTCTCTTTCAGTGATGCGGCTAAACCCACAGCCTCACATGCTAGTTAAGTGGTCTATCACTGAGTCACACTGCTAGCCCAATCCAAGTTATATAGGTATCTCCACACAATTAAATAATATTTAATTTCCTGATTTTTAAGATTTATATACAATAGAAAGAATTCAATTTTAACCTTTTAAAAAATGTTTTTATTTATTTGCGAGGGAGAGACACAAAAGAGAGAGAGAGAGAGAGAGAGATAATGAGTATGGGTATGCCAGGGCTTACTGCCACCACAAACAAACTCCAGATAATTGCACCACTTTGTATATCTGGCTTTATGTGGGTACTAGGGAACTGAACCCAGGTCATCAGGCTTTGCAAGCACATTTAACTGTTAAGCCATATCTCCAGCTCAATTTTGAGGTTTTCAAGCCCTCTTATTTTCACTTGATACAAATTAACATAAGGGAGGCAACATGAATAAGAGTTCTTACCTCTCTAGTTTGATGTTCACTGACAGGTTGGAATCGAGGTACAACCTTTAGTTGCTGTTCTAGTTTCTGGATTTCCTGTTGGAACACATCTCTCTCATGTTCTCTATCAATGGCTTGCTCCTGAAATTTAATAATAATAACTGAAAGAATACTGTTTATTATTTCAACACTTATTTCTTTTATATTCCATTAGTTACAGGTTACTTTGGTTTAAAGATGTGACTCATAACTACACATATCCCAAATCACAAAGGTTTGAAAGAAAATGTTCTTTCAGTAATGACACATAGCTTTCCAACAAGAATTTGGGCTTTTCAACAAGAATTCAAGCATTTAAAATTATTTGCGGTACAATTCAAGTTTCTTTTTTACTTACTTATGTATTTATTTGAGAGAAAGAAGCTTATTCAAGTTATGCTAAGTATGAATGAAACAATAATTTTCTTAATTAACTTTGTACAAAGAGGCAATTCTACCACTAATTTGGTCATTTCACAAAGTAAACAAACTGCAAATCCACTTCTGCTAGCTTACTCTTAGTTTCATATTTGAAAATATATAACTATAAGGCTGATTTGCTGACATGTGAGAACAGCAGGCTACAAACCCCTAAAGAACAACCACGTGAAAGACAGTAATGGTAGCTACTCCTGTCCTAGAGCCACACTTACCTGTGTGTATTTTTTAAGGCAGAAACAGTTATAGCCAACTAGTTCCTGGAATTCTCATTCACTTTGATTATAAAATAAAGGAAAAACTAAAAAAGTTTAACTTTGATTTTAGAAAAAGCTATTTGGACAGGTTATATACAAACTAAATGTATTAGTTTTTTTAATCCTTCTTCTCTCCTTTCCTTCCTTCTTTTCATTTTTGTGCTAGGGACTGAAATCAAGGCCTCCGGAATGCTAAGTAGGCATGGACTCTACCACTGAGTCACATCCCCAGCCCTAATTGCATGCATGCATCAACCCACCGAAGACATGGTCTCATTATTAAGCCCAGACTGGCCTGAAACTCAAGTTCTTCTTGCATCTGCCTTTCGAGTGCTGAAGTACAAGCCATTGTTCTGGCTTATACTACTTCTACTTTTAATCCTGACTATTGCATAAGAAACATTATTGGAACTTTAAGTTATTAAAATATTGGAATTTTTATAATAGTACAATTTGGTCAATTTGCAGAATACACATATAGGTAAAAATATCAAGAGTTAAGGAGTATCAAGTAGCATCTCATTCAAGTTGAAAATACTTACATCTAAAAATTTTCTCATTTTTTCTAACTGCTTTTCCAGTGCTTGGTTCTGTTGTCTTAAATCCATTAGTTCAGCATTTTTTTCTTGCTCCAGCTCTATAAACTTACTGACTTGTTCCTCAACATCGATTTCTAGAGCTTTCACTTGTTTCTGAAGGTCATCACGTACTTTTTCAGCTTGACACTGTACTTCTAGCTTTTCCTTCATTAATTTTTCTGTTTCCTGCAGTAACTCTGTTTATAAGTGTAAAAGTGTTCAGTTAATTCACAATTAGTGTTATGTTAATAAAATTATCTATAACTATATTTAAGTTTTATCATCATGAAATACTGAGAATTAATTTCATTAGCAATAATCACAGCTTGGATAAACCTCAGTGGCTATGATACTTCCACTGCACAAAGCTGAGAATTACTTTAAATACATGTAAAAAAGTATCTTTTTAATTAATTCATTAATTTATTTATTTTAAAGTAAATATCTTTGTACGCAGAGCAAGCTAGTAGTAATACAATCACAAAGAATCTACAAAAGCAAATGTCTTATCACAAAAATATTTTGTGAAAACATAATAAATATCAACATAATGCATTTTCACAAATAAAATTAACTGAATTCAAAAAGAAAAAACTCAACTTTTTAAAAACTGCTGGCAAAAATCAATCCATTTCAAACCCATAAAGTCTCTTTTATATGCATACACAATATACAGAAAGATCAAATACGGCAAATCTTTATCCAAGAAAAGAGGTACAGAAAAAGAAAGGCAACCATGTCAGAATTTCATGTTAGTTGTACTCCTTGTTAGAGCTACATTCCTGAACTGCTTTTCATGTTTACTTGTTTGGGCATGAAGGGAATATGCACATATATGAAAGATGGTATGCTTCAGGTATAAGAGCAAACTATGGATTCAATTCCTACCTCTGCTACTTTTCTCTAATGTGACATTCAATATTATATTCTCCAGTTTCTTTATGTAAAATAGGATAAGACATTACTAATGTGCTAGAGTTCGTTTGGGATCAAATGAGTTAAAATATGTAGAGAATAGTGACTGGGGTTTGGTATACATGTTGCATATAGTATCTACATTAATACAAAGATGAAGTATAGATAACAAAAATAAAACAAACTTCTGTAGAAAATGGAATATACCTCTAGGATTAAAAAAATTGTTTATTTTTATTTATTTGAGAGAGACAGACAGACAAAGAGAGAGAGAGACAGAGAGAATGGGCACATCAGGGCCTCCACCCATGGCAAATGAACTCCAGATGTATGCGCCATCCTGTGCAACTGGTTTACATGGGTCCTGGGGAATCGAGACTCGAACCAGGGTCCTTAGGCTTCACAGGCAAGCACTTAACTGCTAAGCCATCTCTAACCCTACCTCTAGGATTTTTATTTTCATATTAACACTATACTAAGGTCTGAGAATACAGAGAAAACAACTTTCCTTCTAAAACAAGTGCTATTATATGTTAATATCCAACTAGATTAACCATGAGGCCCCTTACTAATTTCACTGATAACACCTGATACCATCATGTTATAAAGTTTCTGTTTTACAAAGGGCATTCAGAAAAGCCAATGATAGGAGAGTTTAATCTACTTGTAAAACATAAGAGTTTAAAAACAGCTCAACATTTTTTTTGAAAAATCCAAATGGTTCTCAGCTCTATGCAGGAATAAATAAAATGATAGTCACTATGAATTTCAGTTGTTAATACCAAATAAAAATGTGTGCTTTATTGTAAAACTGTGTTCTTGTTAATTAGAAAAAGTGTGAGTATGAAACACAACAGTGGAACTGCAAAATTAGAGATATGTTAGTTGATCAAAAATCCAAAGGACACCCAAATTTTGAGTAGCAGGTCTACTACCCCAAAACAGGCCATGCAACTGTACACACACACCTTCTGCAGGTGCTGCATCAACTGCAGCATCTACTGGTCCTATGAGAATAGAAAACAAATAGATACAACAAAAATATAATTACATGTCTTCTCTTTCCTCTAAGATAATGCATGTATGAAAACAAGTTGAAGCCACTGATTATCATTGTTACCAAAAGTTCCAATATTTCTCAAATATCATATGTGTATTACATGTAATACATTTACACATTAAAAATTCTAAACCTATGTTTAAATTAGGAGCATCAGAAATAAAGAATTTAAACTGGATGTTAGCCTGCTTCTTGGAGAAGCTGAGCTTTTCAATCTATTCTGCCCATACCTGCTCACTACTAGTACCAGGTAAGTAAGTTTCTTAGCTATTTAATCCAACAATATATTTTTGCTGCCTCTCTTCATAAAAGAATATAAACCTTACAAAATTTGAGAAATATACTGCCTCAATTATTTGTAGCTTTTTCTTGAGGCAGAGGACTGAGGATAAATAAATAGTATTTCTTACTAACAATATCTGTCATAGGCAAAAGACAAGTTCCAAATTCCACATGAATGGCTAATAAAACAGCTTAGCTATCAGGTACACTTTCTTCTAGTGGCTTAAGTTTGTATATAAAACACATGAATAATGGCACTGAAAGAGGAAAATCAGTGGCACTGAGCACTGAAAGAACATAAATGAAACAGGAATGTGTGCCATCAATAGTCTGAAAATACATACGCTGTTCAACTGGGCCAGCTTCTGCTTTCATAGCCTCCTTCTGTCTGGACAGTAACTCTCGTTCTTCTTGGATCTGCTGTTGCTCTCCTTCCAATTCTTGCAATCTATTACCTGCACATAACAACTCCTGCTCAAGACGATCTATTACATCAGTTTTCTCCTGAATTTGCCTTTCAAAAAGAGTTTTTTCATCTGCATACCCATCAATGACACCTATAAGATAAAATTAACATGGAATTACTAATCATTTAAGTTTTGTTTTGTTGAGACAGGGTCTTGCTATCGTACCCCAAGCTAGTATTCAATTTGTTATCTGCCTAAGTTTACCCAGTGTTGAAATTACAGGTGTGTACTGCTAAGGCCAAGCTTACCATTAGGTTGCATGAGAGAGGGAAGGGGAGGGGGAGAGAGATAATATGAATAAATGAATATGGGCATACCAGGGCCTCTAGTCACTGGAAGTGAATTCCAGATGCATGTACTACTTTGTGTATCTGGCTTTATGTGGGTACTGGGTAATGAAACCCAGACTGTTAGACATTACAGGCAAGTACCTTAACTACTAAGCCATCTCTCCTGTCTACCATTAGGTTTCAATATAAAAGTAACAGGCATTCTGGGCTGAAGAGATGGCTTAGGGGTTAAGACTGAGCTAAAGGACCCAGGTTCAATTCATAAAAGCCCATGTTAAGACAGATGCACAAGCTGGTGCTGAGTCTGGAGTTTGTTTGCAGCTATTGAAGGCCCTGACATGCTATTCTGTCTGCCTCTTTCTTGCTCACTCTTTCAAATAAAAATAAATAACATATAAACAAATAACAGGCATTTTGTTAGCAAAACCCTTAAAACATTCCAATCTTAAAAACCCTTAATCAATATATGCTTCTAGTAGCAATTCTTTTTTAAAAAATTTTATTTATTTATTTATTTGAGAGAGAGAAAGTGGCAGATAGACAAAGGAAGAGAATGGGTGTGCCAGGACCTCCAGCTGCTGCAAACAAACTTCAGACACATGTGCCATCTTGTATATCTGGCTTATGTGGGTCCTAGGGAATCAAACCTGGGTCCTTTGGCTTTGCAGGCAAGTGCTTTAACTGCTAAGCTATCCCTCCACCCTATCCTAGTAGCAATTCTGAATCTTTACTGTAATGTGCCTAATGTAGACTTTTCCTTGTATATACCACATAAAATAAGAAATTCCTCTAAACCTTTCATTTCCAACTGCATGTGTAACTCACTTTATTAAACAGATAGAAAGGGTTCCTGGGAAGCTTAAAATATATCAGATGGCACTGAACTGAATCACAGTTTAAATATACTTGAGAAGGTTATATTTAGTAATTCTACATGGCCAACACCCACAACAGCATGAGAGAACAAACAGAAAAGGACTGGGGCTTTATGAGGCTTCAAGCCTACAATCACCATTTAATGGTGACCTTATACAACTAAATAACATGTTTTAGCTTCAGTTTTCTTATCTCTTAAAGTAAAGAATTATCAAGCTACTGGGATCACCACTATCTACATTTGTATTTATTACATTTTTAAAAATATTTTTTGTGATTTCCAAAACCATGTGTGTACATGTGTGTGTGTGTATTTTCAGTTTTAAATATTTAAAATTTTCTTGGAGGAACTTTGAAGAAAAACTACTTAGTCAATCTTGCTTTATATTAGACTAATGGTTTACAAACCTGGCTGGACATCAAAATCTTTTTAAAAATTGAAATTTCTCTACTCACAGTTGCCAATGGCAAGGTGCTTACCCTCAGCTTTACTGAGCTCCACAGCCAGCTGTTCTCTGGCCCTGGACTCCTCATGAAGGCGTTCTCGTAGTTCTTCCTGGCACTTAAGGAACTCTGTTGCTTCTTGTTTCTGTCTAAATGACTCACGCATCAACTCCGTCTGTGTAACTTTTGCATGTTCGAGCTAAATGAGGACAAGAGTCCATGAAGGAAGATAAGTGTTGGGAATACTAGTGTCCACTATCATTACTGCCCCCAAATTAAAGATGAATTATAGTACTTCTAGTGCATGTTAACATCAGCAGAAAAGATAAGTCATAGTAGACAAGTGATTTGACTACACACTACTTTCCATAGGAGCTGTAGTCTAGTTTTATTGAGCAAACAAACTTGTCAATGGCTGTTTGCTGCATCACATATGAGGAAGTAGAAAGCAAACAAAACAAAGTCTTGGTTCTTATTGTATTAAGAATATAGCACATGGCCACAGCCAGGCATGGTGGTGCATGCCTTTTATCCCAGCACTTGGGAGGCAGAGGTAGGAGGATCACCGTGAGTTTGAGGCCATCCTGACACTACATAGTTAATTCCAGGTCAGCCTGGACCAGAGTGAGACCCTACCTCAAAAAAAAAAAAGAAGAATACAGCACATTGAATATGCTAAAGAATTTTACCTATGTGGTTTATGTCAAACTTGCTTTTAACATTTCACTGTGAACTTGTATAGTATTATACTTCATGGTAGAATATTAATATATAATACAATGACATAAAATATCAAGGTTACAAAACAGAATTATATTTATAACCCATGTGTTTATTTAACTAAATGCTTCATATTTCTGTCCATTTGTGAAAAATATAAAATGTCTGCAAATATACATTTGAAAAGTTTTAGAATACAGGAGCATTAAAAATCAGGCCTCTTTAATATGCTACCAACACACAGACAACAGTCCTAAACACTTATACATGGATCACTGTTAACTGAATCAGGTATATGAAATTATATAAAAATACTGTCTCCATTTTAGTCATCTGTACTTCTGAACAGAACCACTTTTCATCTTTTTTACTGAAACAACTTCATGGAAAAAAATTGAGATTAAATGTTTCTGGTATTTAGTCTATAATTTTACCAAAGAAAAATGTATATGTATTAATGAGATCACAGGAAGCTACAAAAATTGTAAATTTATATGATATAAAGTGCTTTGTGCTCCTGAGAGACAGTATACCATGTTGCAAATTTAACATAGCAGCAAATATAGTAGTTTTTAACTTAAGCATCAATAATGGATTATAAAATTATAACAATGCTTAGGAAGTTTACTCTTAAACTATAGACTTCTGTGCTGCATAGATTGTGGTACTTACCATATAGCAAGCAACTTATAGCATTACTAAAGCATCTTATTGTCACTCTAAATAATTTCTAAAACATATCACATGCAATTATTTTTATTTAAATAGAGTGTATGAAATAGCCCTTAAGCTTATTATTGGAGCATAAAAAATAAAATCATAAAATTACTGGAAATTGAACATATAGGCAAGACTCATAGTGGAAAATATGTTATCACAAAAGCATGAAAATTTATAGCTTTTACTGGCAAGAGCATTTATTCTTTAACTGTAAAATAGTAATTTTTTTTATAATGAAGCAAGGTATGAACTAATGTCTATATAACCAATTTCTTGATTTTTGTCACAACCCATACTCCAAAATATATCCATTGCTTTTGCATACACACATGTAATTCTATCCTGTAAATTGTGTATGTAATTGTTCTGTATCAAATTTGTGAAATTTCTAAGACTTCAAAGCTGAAACTAAAACAGGGGAATTTCTTCCCTGTTTACAATTTATATAAATTCATCAAAGATTTATAAAAAAATAAATTCTTGCTTTACATTAGTAAATTAATGTTTTTGCTTCTTTCATTTCAGAAAATCTAAACCAGTCTTGCACTGCACTTACACAACACAAGAAATACCAAAGCCAAAAGAGGCAAGCAGTCAAATACAGAAAACAAATTTACTCATATTAGCAGTGGGGGACCCACATGTTATTAGAATAAAAGGCCCCCTTCAAATTCTCATCTAGCTACTTTATATTTAAACCTCTCCCACACATTTAAGTTATTATTTTTTCCTATTATGTATAATAATATTAGCTCTATAAAATTCCAATATAAGTATTTTTAGTTTTTAGCAACTTTAATATTACATTTAAAGTATTAATAAGCATTAGTATCACTTGAAAAGTTGTTGGACAGTTAACAAAACTATTCTAAAAACCATCTGGCTTGTTAAGTATTAACGTATGTACAGTCAAAGTCATAAAGTCATAAAAATGCTGAATAATTTATACTGAATGTTTACAATATGTTTAAGGATTCAATGAATCTGAAATATTGAATATGCAGACAGTTTTAGGCTAAATACCTACTCTTAGAAATGTCTGCAAGATATATTTCACATTAAAGGTAGAAAAATGTTACTCACTCATAGGATTAATAGATGTATTACAAATAGAAAATAAATTCTTTAGGGTGTTAAGAAAATTTGGAATGCAAACTTCCTTCTTCCTTGTATGCACATGATTATTTCATATAACATTTCCTAGCTGGCTCGATGATAATTCACTCAGCTGTTTTAAATGTTATAATGCCAATTCTCTGAAATATATTTCTTCCAATTTATTTAGGATTAATACTATAAACATACAAATGCAAAACTCTTAAGGATAAGCAGGATCTTTTTAAACAGCTTCCCTGGCATTGAAAAAATATATCACATTGTTCTTTTCTCTGGAATTAAAAACACAAAGCTAAGATATGGAACTCAGCTTAGCCCTTCAATCCACCTAGGATGAATAGAGTAAATAACACCCAAATGATAACAAAACAGACTGCTGTTCCACTTTAATGTTCACAGAGACATATTTCCATCTCACTATGTTTACTAAAATACACTTACATACTTACTGAGTAAGGAGGAGTAGGCAGTGAAATTTTAGAAATAAGCTTTAATACATGCCCATTTCTTTTGTGAATAAAATGAAAAATAGACGTATTAATAATTACTGAGTTGTTTTCATCCAAATGGTCAGATAGAGGAAAAGGATATGGCAAAGGCACTCGAGATTCAACTTCATAAATATCTTCATCTTGTTCTTCCAACCAAGAGCCACTGAGTTGGACAGTTGCCAAATAGGTCTTGTAAGAATCCATGCTGGATGAAGCTGCCCACCTCCTTCCTTTGCTTTGTTACTTTCCCACTAGATTAAATGGTTTCTTTTAGCCTAACAAGATAGCTCATACTAGTATAAAACTTTTTAATACTTTTAAATAAAGAAAAGTAATATATTTCAACAATAAAAAGGTGAAAATACCCAGCTTAAAAAACCTAATATCAAAAAAGTTCATCAATCCCCAAAACAAAATTAAAAGCAAGCAAACAAACAAAAATCAGTTTTAACTACAATAATTAAATCCTTAACCAATGAGAGAATAAAAATATAACTATCTAATTCGCTGAGCAATAGAACTTCTCTTAGTATCAAGTATGTCTGTGTAAGCAAGCCTTCCAAGCAGATCTTGGCAGGCAAGTTCAGGTTGTAAATCTCCATAGCAGCCGTCTTGAGAAATGTAGCTGCAATAGTATTTCCCGTGTTCTAGAAGCCTCACTCAAAAGGAAAAGCTCCTCTGAGCTAAATAACCTCCATGCTGAGGAAAGGATTCTAGTCAGTGTCCCCTGAAGAAAAGGTCAAAAGAGAGGGTGTGGTTTACTGTCTTTCCCATAGGTACACTGACAGGTGGAATGTGAGTTGTACACCCACAAAGAAGCCTGCCTAACAGGATCCAAGTTCCACGTCAGAGCTTTGAATAGATACTTAGACAAGTTTACAATATTTCTATAATAAGCTGAAGTTTTTCTACCCTACTAAAGTTTTGATTTATAAATACGAAATAAAGTGTGCCTGAGTCCACATTACTAAGGCAATATTCAGCATATCAAACTATCCTAATTATTTTGGGAAAATTGAATTAGTAGCCCCCCATTTGCATTTCCTCAGGAATAATACATCTGAGCAGCCACTGACATTATAAATATGTCAGCTGTCACCAATTTCACAGGTTAGTTGATAGAGTACATGTTAAGGGAAAGATTATTTTTAAAGCTGCATTATGTGTATTATCTGGTAATTATGTATGCATGGTGGCCTGTGAACCCTGGCTGAAATGGTAAAGCCCAAGTTGTGTATAACTATTCTCTAGGTACTTCCAGACTCCTAAACAGGAAGACCTGTAAATAATAAGTAACTTACTTTTAAATATAGAAACTTCTCAATAATCAAAGTTGTTTCAAATAAAAGAAAGGCATTGATTTTGATGCCTTTGTTTTCTATCCTGTAACTAAATATGCTAAACCACAAAAGCTAGAAATGGAAAAACCCACACTAGAATAAATAGGCAACAGCAACAAAAATCCTTTATGGCCACTGTTAATACACAGACTGAGCTAGTAGTATACAACTCCTTTCCAGTACATTAATCAATAGGGCAGAAAGGAAAAGATCCTTTTTTTTTTTTTTTTTTTAAATACACAGAGCTTAGGAGATGCTCATGGCTAGGGAGCAGCAGCCTGCCACCTTTTACAGCTCTTATTTACTATGGTTGCTTATATCCTCCAGCAAGTCTGTGAAGATACCTTACTACTTATAAAGATGGAGGGCTAACCTTATTACTGCTGCAGCTACATGTGATCTTAAGGAGGCTTCATTACATATGAAATATGTACAACATAAAAATTATCTCTTAAAATATTCTTTCCCCACTGTCCAATGCCTCACATTTGAGTAAAAAAAAAAAAATCTTTCATAAGTAGCAACCTTTAGTTCATAACTAGTAACATTTGGGTAAGAATTAAG
Organism: Jaculus jaculus; assembly: GCF_020740685.1. NCBI lineage: Eukaryota > Metazoa > Chordata > Mammalia > Rodentia > Dipodidae > Jaculus > Jaculus jaculus. Next base: position 61,075,198 of record NC_059111.1, on the reverse strand, counting down.
TATAAGTACATGATAGAAAAACCTGGGAGAAAAAGATTTAAAAAGTAATAGTCTGAAATTGCTTACAAATGGGGGGAAAAGATTTTCCAATTGTGTATTAACTGATGCTCAGAAAGAAGACACAGGATTAAAATAACTCAAATTTATATTCTACTGCTTTTACCTCCCTTAAAAAATAAGCAACACAGGAAAATGGCCTAGTGGTTAAGGCATTTGCCTGAGAAGCCTAAGGACCCTGGTTTGATTCCCCAGGACCCACGTAAGTCAGATGCACAAGGGGGCGCATGCTTCTGGAGTTTGTTTGCAGTGACTAGAGGCCTTGGTGTGTCCATTCTCTCTCTCTGCCTTTCTCTCTCTCTAAGTAAATAAATAATTTATAAAAAAACAACACATGTTATTGTTTCTATCCATATAAAACAAAAACTTTATTAAGAGTACCTACCCCCTTATAATAGGAACACAGATCAAGATAAGAGTGTATGTATGTACTTAGACACACATACCCCTGTTTAAATTTAGAAAAAAATATAAGATTCAGGCTAATGTATAAGGTGACTCTGAATAACTCAAAATATATTCAATTTTGTTTTTCTCTATTTTAGAAAGGATACCTTTTTATGATAAAAAGCTAAAGTCACTGCAATTCTATTTAATTTTACTTATTTTTATATATTTGTGTATGTGGTATATATGTGCATGGATGCATATGTGAAGGTCACAGATAAGTGGCTACCTCTCACTGAATCTGGAGTTCATTTGATCTGGCTAGAGTAGCTAGGCAGCCACAGGGATTCTTTTTCTGCCTGTCCAGTACTTGGATTACCAGCACCACACTTTGCTTCTACTTGGTGCTGGGAAACCAAACTCATGTCTTCATGTTTGTGCAGCAAGCATTTTACTGACTGAGTCACCTCCCCAGCTGACTGCAGTTTTTTAAAGAACACACTTTAAAAAAAAATTGTTTTTGATTTTTATTTATTTATTTGAGAGCAACAGACAGAGAGAGGAAGAGGCAGATAGATAGACAGAGAATGGGTAGGCCAGGGCCGCTAGCCACTGCAAAGGACCTCCAGACGCGTGCACCCCTTGTGCATCTGGCTAATGTAGGTCCTGGGGAATAAAGCCTCTAACAGGGGTCCTTAGGCTTGACAGGCAAGCGCTTAACCCTTAAGCCATCTCTCCAGCCCAAAAGAACACACTTTTAATTATCCTTATAGATGACCAATATATATTGATATATTGTATTATATAATATATAATGCATATATTAATATATTATATATGCTATAATGCATATATTATACAGATATATATGCTATTAATTTATAGTATACATTATTTCCTCAATAAAACTACATATGATCATAGAATGTCAAACCACTGAACCTTTTCTTTTTTTTGTTCATTTTTAAAAATTTTTATTAACATTTTTCATGATGAACCTTTTCTTCATACATCAAAACAGTTTATCTAAGATTGAACTCATTTACTCCTTTGGCACCTCCTTATTCTTTCAGAGATGACTCTAAAATCTCTTTAAAACATAAATGGGATACTATTTTATTTGTGTGAGAGATAGAGACAGAGAGAGAAAGAGAGAGAGAGAATGAACATGAGCATGGCATGCCAGGGCCTTCAGATGCTGCAAATGAATTCCAGATGCATGTGCCACATTGTGCATCTGGCTTATGTGGGTCCTGGGGAATTGAACAGGAATTGAACCTAGATCCCTTGGCTTTGCAGGCAAGCACCTTAACCACTAAGCCATGTCTCCAGCCCTGAACACTATTTTCTTGCTAAAATATTTCAATAACTTCTTACACTTTCTAGAAAGGCAATTGAAGACTGCATATGTATGGTTTCATTTATGGTACGTTTTTTTTCTTTTCAAGGTAGGGTCTCACTCTAGCCCAGGCTGACCTGGAACTCACTATGTAGTTCCAGGGTGGCCTCAAACTCATGGTGATCCTCCTACCTCTGCCTCCCGAGTACTGGGATTAAAGGTGTATGCCACCATGCCCAGCTATGGTACTTTTAAAAAGGCAAAACTGTAGGGAAGGAAAGGAAGCCAGTGTTTGTCAAAGGCAGAGAGTGGGAGAGGGCTTGACTGTGAAAGAGCAGAACCATGAAGTGTTGGGGCAATGAAATGCTTGGATTTTGACTTCAGTGGGAGGTACAATTCTATGCATCTGTCACAACTGAAAGAACTGTCCATGCACACTGAATTTTATCATATGTAAATCAAAAAATTAGTCACCATAAGAGGAACCCAAAATGCAATAAAAACTTACAAGCTGAATCTAACTATATAAAAAAAATAACAAAAACCTTATTGATGGTGTAGTAGAGAAGATATAACTTAAGTAATTTTGAAAAACATTATTTTGGCTGCATACTGTAAAGCTAACGACAAAATGTACTATATATAAATGCTGTATTATACAATGTAGTTAGTAAATTTGTTTCTCATAAGGTGCATAGGTTAGTAACGCTGCAGTTACTGTCTACTATGCTTGAAAAGATAAGAGGCAGTAGAAAATAAAAGGAGAGCAAAGTTACAGAAATGAGGTAGGGTAGAATGAATGCTGTGGATTGGAATTAGAGGTGGTGGTATGAGTGTGTGTGTGTGTGTGTGTGTGTGTGTGTGTGTGTGTATTTTTTGGTTTTTCAAGGTAGAGTTTTACTCTAGCCCAGGCTGACCTTGAATTCACTATGTAGTCTCAGGGTGGCCTCAAACTCAGGTGATCCACCTACCTCTGCCTGCTGAGTACTGGGATTAAAGGTGTGTGCCACCACACCTGGCTGAATTTATATTTTTATACATACATGCAATTTTCAATTGTCCATCACAAGAACCTAGGAATAATGACACCTGAGTAACTAGGAGCAGACTTAGTACTCATAACTTTTAAAATATTATTCTCCAATAAAAGGAACACAAGTTCTAAGCAGATGTAGTTCTAACTAAGGCTACCACAGAGAATATAAAAGATGGGACTGGAATGTACTCAGACAAACATGTTGAAAAAGCACAAAACGTGATCTAAAATCCAAAGTGAAGAACTCTATGTAAAATAACTAAGCAGTATTGTTTCAAGGGCCAAGGTCCTAAAAGACAAAGACTAAAGAAGTGTCAATGAGGCAAGAAGGCATGTGATACAAAGTGCATTAAGGAAACAGAAACAACATTAGAGAAAAAAATGGCAAAATCTAAATGATTTATAGTTAACAGGACTGTACTGGTTTAATTACTTGGGAATGCACACTGTGAACAGTGGGGGAAGTTGAGGGAGTAGGATATCGTTGTAGCCAGGTTTGCATTGCTGGCAGAAATCACCTGACCAAGAGCAGCTTTTAGGGAAAAGTGTTTATTTTGCCTTATAGACTTGAGGGGAAGCTCCATGATGGCAGGGGGAAATGATGGCATGAGCAGAGGGTGGACATCACCCCCTGGCCAACATCAAGTGGACAAGAGGAATAGGAGAACGTGCCAAACAGTGGCATGTGGAAACTGGCTGTAACACCCATAAGCCCACCTCCAACAATACACTGCCTCCAGGAGACATTAAATCCAAAATCTCCATCAGCTGGGAACCAAGCATTCAGAACACCTAAGTTTATGTGGGGGGGGGGCACCTGAATCAAACCACCACATACATACATACATACATATTGCCTCTCTAGTATTTTTGCAACTTTCCTTTAGATCTGTTTTTCCTTTTTTACAATAACAATTTAAAAATTGTCTCAATGTCTTCACATTTCAAAAAGAATTTAAAGGTCTCTGTTATTACTCTGACCTCCTCTCCCACACTCTTCACTCCCTGCTCCAGCTGTACTGGTCTCTCTGTCAGCCACACATCAAGACTTTCGTACTTGCTGTTCTGCTTGAAAAGTTTCTCCCATTTACCTGTCTGGTAGTCACCCACATTTTCTTATGAAATTTGATTACCGCTTTCTCAGGAAGGCCTAATTTCCCTATATAAATTGCTTCTTTCCCTATCATGCAGTACTTCATTTGTCTTCTAAACAGTCACAACCATCTGACCTACATACTATGACTCTACTTATCACTGGCCTCCACCATTAAACTATAAGTTTGTGAAAGTAGAAATTTTGTTAGTTTTGTTTGTTATAAAGTATACTAAAAAATTGCTGGATGAATTCTCTACAGCTGCAAGGGCCACAGTAAGCTTTACATGGTCTACTCTGCACCTTACCCCCAACTGTTAGATACTCTGCTCTCTTTTCTATGTTCAGAGTATCCTGTACACAACTGTTGCCTGAATTTCTCTTCCTCCACAAGCACAAGGATATTGCAGAAGTGTCTCCTAGTTGTGTTCTAGATGTCTTTTTTTTTTAATAACAAATGGAAAAAATAAACCAAGTTAAAAAGAACTATTTTATTATAAAGAAGCAAATGAATGGCATGGCGTGGTAAGAGTCTGAGGCAGTTTGGTTGTCATGTGTTCAAGGCCAACCTGGTCTATAGTATATAGTGAGTTCATGACAGTCTGATATACAGAGTAAGACTGTTTCTAAATAAATGAAGAAATAAATACCCAAATGTTTGATTTAAGAGGAAACAGAATACTAGTTATTCACAAAGGTGTGTGCTAGTGTATCTGATGTAAGTATATTCATGAGGTTCAACATAATTTTAGTTACTATTGAAGATATTCTGAGTAAGTCAATTATTTTAAAAATTCATATGCAGTCATATTAGTAATTGTAAATGTAGTTGAAAGTTTCACAAAGCTCCTATTCTTGTTGCCTTAAAAAATGAAATTCAGGGGGCTGGAGAGTTGGCTTAATGGTTAAGCGCTTGCCTAAGAAGCCTGAGGACCATGGTTTGAGGCTTGATTCCCCAGGACCCATGACAGCCAGATTGACAAGGGGGTACATGTGTCTGGAGTTCATTTGCAGTAGCTAGAGGACCTAGCATGCCCATTCTTTCTCTCTCTCTCTCTACTTCTTTCTCTCTCAATCGCTCTCAAATAAGTAAAAAAATAAATAAAAATATTTGAAATAAGATAAAATTCAGGGCTGGAGAGATGATAGTTCAGCAGTTCAAGGCACTTGCTTGCAAAGCTTGGCAACATAGTACTCATAAAAAGCCAGATGTACAAAGCAGTGCATGTATTTGGAGTTCAGTGGCAGGAGGTCCTGGTGGGTCTGTTCTCTCTCTCTCTCCCTCTTCCTCTTAAGTAAGTAAATAAAAATTGTTTTTTTTTTTTTTAATTCCACAAAAGTCACCTAAGAGATGCCGCATTTTTGGAAACTTGTTATAATTAATTAATGTTCATAATTATTTCAAATTTCTATATAAGACAGTAGAAAACAATGTGGAATTACACTAATAATCTCTAAGTTAATGTCTCAATATTCATGTGAATCAGAACCAACTAGACGACATTAAAACACAGGTTTAATGCTGGGCTCCCAACTTCAACAGGTCTAGGGAGGGGCCCTAGAATTTACAAGTTACCAAGTGATACTGCTGTTGCTGCTTCTGAGGCTGTACTTTGAGACATCCCTGCCATAGAGTTACTACTTTACACAGAGCTTCTATGATCTGTTCAGTGATATCTGAAGTACAAAAATACAGCTAAAGCTAAGTAGCACAGTGCTGCTTTAGTAAATAACAAACTGGAGATAACTGGGAAAATACCATGGTCAGGGTCTACTGTACTTGACAACTTGGGTCCCATAAACAGATAGTTGTTATAAATTGGGGGCTTGGACTGGAGAACTGAGTCCTTCAGGTGGATCCCACACATCTAACTGTTGGCCATAATAAGAATTAAGAGGAAGTTTTTCTCTAGCTAATCCTTGATTATTTACCATTTCCATGGTGCTTATCAAAAGATAAATACTGTACTATTCTAATTCAATTGTCCATAATTTATAGTTGTATCTAGTAGTAGGAAAAGAATAAGGTATATTGAGGAAGAAAAAGTAGTAACAGTTGTTTTTATGGCATAAAGGAAAGCATACACTGCAGAAGTGAGATACTAATATGGCTGCAGTAGACAAAGCAAAACGAAACAAAAAAAGACGCAGGACCACGTAAAATTCAATCATCCGTCCATGTGTACTTTTTTTGGGGGGGGGTGTTCTGAGGTGGGTTCTTGCTCTAGTTCAGACTGACCTGGAATTCACTATGTAGTTTCAGGGTGGCCTTGAATTCACAGAGATCCTCCTACCTTTGCCTCCAGAGTGCTGGGATTAAAAGCATGCGTCACCACGCCTGGATCATCCATATGTTTGTTTTTTTTTTAATTTATTTTTTATTTATTTGAGAGCGACAGGCACAGAGAGAAAGATAGATAGAGGGAGAGAGAGAGAATGGGCGCGCCAGGGCTTCCAGCCTCTGCAAACGAACTCCAGACGTGTGCGCCCCCTTGTGCATCTGGCTAACGTGGGACCTGGGGAACCAAGCCTCGAACCGGGGTCCTTAGGCTTCACAGGCAAGCGCTTAACCGCTAAGCCATCTCTCCAGCCCCATCCATATGTTTTTAAGGCAGGGTCTCTCTCTAGCCCAGGCTGAACTAGAGCTCATTCCTTTGCTATAGGCTGACCTTGAACTCACAGTGATCCTCTTACCTCAGCCTCCAATGTGCTGGGATTAAAGGAATGCACCACCATTGCCCAGCTGATACGGCATTTATAATGTCAATGTAAGTATAAATAAAGTCTACTGAACTTCAAATTCTTTAATCCTCAAGTATAACTTAATGTCTTCTTAAATTAGTAACAAAAATAAAACTTCTTTTTATCGGTGCCATTTCCTTCTTAGTATGTAGATGTTGATAATGAAAAATAACTTTCCAAGTTTTTGATGTAAGATGGGACCACTACTTGTGGCTTATACTAAATGTCATTCTTTCTACTATTAAAAAATAGACAAATATTTCAGTTTTCAGGAATATTCCATGTCTTCCTGTTCTCTATGATACATAAAGAAACTTCTGAGGGAGAAAGGGCAGGGAGGAGGCTAACGATGGTACCTACATGACTGTATACACTGTGTACATAACTAATGTTAAAAAAAAATGATAAAAAATTCTGAGTTTCTGAAGCAAAAGCTTTCAGTCATTTGCACATGCTATGAAAGAAATCCATAGAAATTTCTTTTGTTATTTAATTATATCAGATTTATATACAGAATCATTTTTGAGATATCTTAATTACTTGACTGGGTCAGTGTTGGTGAAATAAAGAAGTAAAAGAACAGATATATGATGTATTTCCTTGCCTAACTAGTGAATCTTACTCCACATCAAGATTCTTGGATAGCAGCTAGCTTACCACTATACTAACAGACACACTTCCAGCCTCTACTATATCATTGCTTCTGTGCCAGGCTGAAACTTCCCTCAAGACTGTAAGTCAAAATAAACCCTTTCCTCACATCAGCTGCTTTTGGTCAGGTGTTTTGTCCCAGCAAACACAAAGGCAATACAACAGAAAATTGGTAGCAAGAGTGGGTTCACTAATGCTAGAAATGTGACTATGTGGCTTTTGATCTTTTGGAACTGACTTGAGGAAGAAATGTGGACGCATTTGAGTCTTTGGACTAAGAGAGATGCTTTGTAGTGCTCCAAGCAGAGCTTGATGACCATTCTGTCAAGAGTTGAGAGAACTAAGTACAAAAAGAACTGTGGACTGTGATGGCTTGGTTTATGAAGGGGGAAAGGACCTTGTTAGAATAAACTAGAAGCAGTTGGTATGAGAGGCTCTGCCATTGTTCTGAGAACCTGACCAAAGTTGAATTGGTATGGTATGTTTGGTAGGAAAAGCAAGAAAAAGATAGATAGGACACAGAAAGAAGTTAACGTTTTGGGCCAGACACTGCAGGCTGGTTCAGCTACAACTAAACAGTTGATAAATACCACCAATGATACTGGGCCAGCTGTTATGCACAGGGACATTAAAAAAAAAAAAAAAAAAAAAAAAAGAGAACTGATTCTCATTGGAAAGGAGGGAGCCTGAAGGAAGAATGCTGAAGAAGTTTTCATGCTCATGAAAAACTGGCTTTATTTCCCCATGGATTATGAATGTTTTAGCCCACCTGAAAATGGTTTTGTAAGTATGACAAATTCAGGAGAGGGTCATTGGATTTGCAATATGGTATTCTGGAGATGGCCCCTAGGTGAGGTAAGAGAAGCAGGATAATGTTCTAAATAGAGGCTATGAGATGGACCCTTGAGGATGAATTGTGGGTGGTAGTGGAGATCCCAGAATTTTGAAGATGCCAGGATTATGAAATGGCCACTGATAAAAGCTACTTACTCAGGATTGGGTAGATATGTCTATAAAGCAAGTAGCTAAGGCTGAAGCAATGGAATTTGAACTCTAGAGATCAGAGATTTCACTGAAGGTCCTAGATGGACATGGAAGTACAGGATTTGATATTTGCCCTTATCATTTTCTATCTTGCATTAGCCTAATCTCTCCTTGTTAGGCACCCCTCCTCCACCTTTTTTTTGCAGTGAGAATGTTTACTTTGTACTATTATGTGTAGTTAACTTGTGTTTTGATTTTATAGGCTCACCCTTAAGAGACTGTCTCAAATGAGACTTTGGACTTTTAAAGTTGAACTGAATATATTTTGCAACATGAGTTGATCATGGGTCTATGGAGCCAGGAGCAGAATGTGGTAGTTTGAATGAATCGTCCTTCACTGAGTCACGTGCTTCGAATGATTGGCCCCCCAGCTGGTGGCAATTTGGGAGGTAGAGCCTTGCTGGAGGAGGTATGATGCTAGGGGCAGACTTTAGGTTGTTATATCCCAGCTTCCCCCTTGCCAGAGGTCAGCTCATTCTTGCTGCTCACTGACAGCTGCTGTGGCAAGATGTGATGCCAGCTTCTACTCTACCACCCCCTTCCCTGATATGCTGAACTTTCTCCAAGACTGGAAGCCAAAATAAAACCTTTCCTCTCATCAGCTGCTTTTGGTCAGTTGTTTTGTCTTACCAATGCAAAAGTAATTACAATAGACAATGTCTCAAAAATCAAAGCAAAGCCAAAAATGTGTACCATGTTAATATTCTGCTAAAAAATAGACTGTAAGGTTAACAAACCTATTCATATTTATACAATGGTTATAAAAATCAAGTGAGGGAATTCCAAGTGTGATTTGGTTATACTAATTGTATACTATTGATAATCCACAGCATATATGGTTTTAGGCGCCTTATATTATTCTTTCAAATAGATTAAAAAATATTTGATGCTGGGCATGGTGGTGCACGCCTTTAATCCCAGAACTTGGTAGGCAGAGGTAGGAGGATCGCTGTGAGTTCGAGGCCACCCTGAGACACCATAGTGAATTCTAGGTCAGCCTGGGCTAGAGTAAGACCCTACCTCAAAAAACAACAACAAAAAAAAAAAAAAATTGAGAGGGAGGGAGGGAAGAAAAGAGAGAAAAAGAGACTATAAATGGGCATGCTAGGACTTCCTGCCACAGCAAATGAACTCCAGATGCATGCACCAATCTATGCATCTGGCCTTACATGGGTACTGGGGATTTGAATCAGGGCCCACAAGTTTTAAAAACAAGCCTTTAACCACTGAGCAATTTCCCCAATCCTCACATAATAGATTTTATTGGGGCATTTCAAACATTGGTAAAGTTAAAATGTCTTTGATATGGAAGTAATTTATAAAAGCCTAGACTATGTAGATATCAGACGACACTGAATTTTAGAAGTGTAAGGGTACACATTAGCACATGACATTGGCCTTTATCACTTGAAAAGACTATTGGCATCAATGTGGATTGTCACAAATATAATCAATTCACTCACCCCCCCCCCACCAGTGCAGTACCAGAGATTGAACCTAGGGCCTTACACATGGTATGTAAGTGGTCTGCTGTTGAGTTATATTTGGAGTCCCGTTTTGTGGGTAGTTTTTTTAAAAAGGGTCTCACTAAGTGGTCCAGGTTTAACTTACTCTGTAACCCAGCCAAACTTTGAACTTGAGTTCCTTCTACTTCAGCCTTCTGAGTAGCTGAGATTATAGACTTATTCTACCAGGCCCAGTTTAAGACCAATAATTACTAAAGGGAGCCCTAATTACATTTTATGGGATGGCAGAGAATCACTTAATCACTATACGCTTAATAGAAAACCTGCTTTAAACGTACAAACATTAGCAAGATAAAGAAGTTACCTGACTACTGGTTTCACTTATGGCTTCTAGGAGTTTTTCAACAGCTGCTTGTAGTCGAGAGCTAATGTTCAGCATAAGTTCTTCATTTTCTGGATCTATTTCAGTTCCAGCAAAACCACTCCTCATAAGCCTCTGTGAGAGTTCTGTTCCTTCCTCAGTTACTTTTGACCACATGCTACTGTCATTTCTTGCCATAGCACTTCCAGAATAAGAAGGTATGGATTCATCTGTAACAAGAATAAAATTACATTAAAGGCATAAATCAATTATAATTAATCATAATATTTAAAATTATAAAATTAGTAAGTTAAGATATCAATATCAAGTCAATTAAAATCTGAAATAATTAAAAGTATAACCTTCAAATAGCATTAAAACAAATATGCAGGGCTGGAGAGATGGCTTAGTGATTAAGGCATTTGCCTGCAAAACTAAAGGACCTTGGTTTGATTCCCAAGGACTCATGTATGCCAGATGCACTAGGTGGCACAAGTGTCTGGAGTTTGTTTGCAGTGGCTGGAGACGCTGGTGCACTCATTCTCTCTCTATCTCTTTGTCTCTTTCTCTCTCTTTCAAATAAATAAAAAAACGCATGGGTTCGAACCCCACTCCTGGTACCACTTTACCATTGCAGTCCGGTTCGCAGTGCTGGTAGAAATCACCCAACCCAGAGCAGCTTCTGGGAAAAAGAGATTTATTTTGGCTTACAGGCTCGAGGGGAAGCTCCACGATGGCAGGGGAAAACGATGGCATGAGCAGAGGGTGGACATCACCCCCTGGCCAACATAAGGTGGACTACAGCAACAGGAGGGTGTGCCAAACACTGGCATGGGGAAACTGGCTATAAAGCCCATAAGCCCGCCCCCAATAATACACTTCCTCCAGGAGGATTTAATTCCCAAATATCCATCAGCTGGGAACCTAGCATTCAGAACACCTAAGTTTATGGGGGACACCTGAATCAAACCACCACAAATGGTTTCCTTTGTTTGCTTTTGTTTATTCACAGGTTTCCCCTATGTGGGCCAAGCTGGCCTTGAACTCATGCTTCATGTTTTTGCCTCCTAAATGCTGGGATTCTAGGCATGAAACACACCATTTGGCTAATATACTTTGTTAATAACATTTTTTAGGAGTGGGGTAAATAAGTTAGTGGTAGAAGATGTAACTAACATATGCAAGGCCCTAGTTTTTTAACTTTATATTTATTTATTAGAGGGGGAGAGAGAGAATGGGTGCACCAGGGCCTCTAGCCACTGCAAATGAACTCCAGATGCATGTGCCCCCTTGTGCATCTGGCTTATGTGGGTCCTGGAGAGTCAAACTGGGATTATTTGGCTTTGCAGGAAAATGCCTTAACTGGTAAACCATCTCCCCAGCCCAAGGCCCTAGTTCTGATCCCCAACATTGAAACTTTTTTGAAGATGTAGAAATTAAGTAATATGAATATGCTTCACTGAGTCCCCCACCCTGCTTTTTTTTTATTCTTAAGACACAAAGTATGGAGAAAGACATCAAACTCCTCCTTTATTCATAATAACTAATCTGGCAGGGGTGGTGATGGTAGAGGGGAACAGCTGAAGACAACATAAATTAGCAGGGCAATTTCACATGATAAAATATATCCCTGCAAGCCCAGTTTTGGGGACTAGAATGATACACAGGTGACCCACTCATATCTGTATTATAAACATAGTAAATAGTGGTTGATCAAGTCTTTTAGTCATGTACTTTAAGGATTACACAATTTATTCCCTGTTAACACTAGGTGCCTCAAGTTTGGGTAGGGAATATGATGGAGCATCCCTGCCTCAATTGCCCTCTGCAGATCTCTATGGCATCACCTGGCAGCTATCAAATTCTCTGACAGATCAAAAATAAATATATAAAATTGTACTAAAGATCTGAAATGAATGCCTTGGTGGCACTGGCCTGTAATCCTAGTACTTGGGAGGATGAGGCAGGAGAATTGCTGTAAATAAGTTTGAGATCAGCCTAGGCTACATAGTGACTTCAAGGCCACCATGAGATAAAAAACTGGGCCCTGTATTTAAAATATTTAATTTATTCATTTGTGGGGGGGTGGGGAGAGAGGGAGAGAAAATGGGCACACCAGGGCTTCTAGTCACTGTAAATGAACTCTAGACACATGAGCCACTTTGTGCATCTGGCTTTACATGGGTGCTGGAGAAATCAAACCCAGGCAGACAGGCTTTACAACAAAGTGCCTTTCACCACTGAACCTTTTCTCCAGTCCTGAACCCTATGTTAAAAAGAAAAGAAGGGCTGGAGAGATGGCATAGCGGTTAAGCGCTTGCCTGTGAAGCCTAAGGACCCTGGTTCGAGGCTCGGTTCCCCAGGTCCCACGTTAGCCAGATGCACAAGGGGGCGCACGCGTCTGGAGTTCGTTTTCAGAGGCTAGAAGCCCTGGCGCGCCCATTCTCTCTCTCTCCCTCTATCTGTCTTTCTCACTGTGTCTGTCGCTCTCAATTAAATAAAATAAAAAAATTAAAAATTAAAAAAAAATTAAAAAATTTAAAAAAAAGAAAAGAAAAGAAAAAAGGAAGAAATAAAAAGAAGACAAGATGTGGGAGAGCCCAAGGTCACAATGAGCATCCAAAGGACCTAATGCCTTCTCATTATTAAGCCTTTAATCTCCCAATGCACCAAAAGGAAGCTACAGTAAACAACTTTGGTTCTTGGACTCAGGCCCAAGAGAGGAGTGTTTTACCTCTAAACTGTAACTATGCAGACCTAAAGAAAATTTTCTTCAATGCAGCCTGGAAAGCTCATTTTTATGAATGGATTTAATTTTCACTGAGGCTGAGATGAATTCATATTAGCACAAACTTTCTATTTCATAGTTTATTCTCATGAGGAAGCAAGTATTAGAAAATCAATTATTTATTTTTTCAAGTGCTAACAAGTCCATACCTGTTTAAAATCAAAACATGTTCAGACTTGAAAGCTGAAAACAGGCCACAAGTGTTACAAAAACAAGCTGTATAAAAACTGGAGAGGACAAACCACTTTGCAATCAGAATAAATTAATTTTATTACGTTAAGTAAGACATAAAAACCGTTCAAAGGTGCATTTTAGTTTTTATAATTCATGTTCCCATGGGAAAAAAAATGAAGAAATCATGGCTGGAGAGATGGCTCAATGGTTAAGGTGCTTGTCTGCAAAGCTTAATGACCTGGGTTCAAGTCCCCAGTACTCATGCAAAACCAAGATGCACAAAAAGTGGTGACAGTATCTGGAGTTCACTTACAGTGGCTAGAGGCCTGGCACGCCCATTCAGTCATTCATTTTCTCTCTTCTTGCAAATAAATAAGTAAATAAAATATTTAAAAATTATGAAATGGGCTAGAAAGATGGCTTAGCAGTTAAGGCTCTTGCCTCCAAAGCCTAAGGACCCATGTTCTACTCTCCAGATCCCACATTAGCCAGACACACAAAGGTAAGGCAAGCACAAGGTTGCACATGCCCACTAGTTAGTACAAGCATCTGGTGTTTCTTTGCAGTGCCCAAGGCTGTGGAGTGCCAATTATCTATCTCTCCTCTGTCTCTCTCCCTCTCGCTGTCTCCAAAATAAAATAAAAAAGAAATAATAACAATGAAATGCTAGAAATAAATTCTCACATAGAGAATATTATCAATATTTCAGAGCCAGTATACTTACTGCTTATGAAAAGCTAAATGTTTTAAGTCATAAATTACATTAATATATGCTTCAAAAATAAAGGTGGATCTGAAAGTGACCCCTAATGATAATGGTGGTCATACTAACTTTATTAAGTTAATCACATGGTAAGTATGCCTTTTAATCAGTGATGCTAATGCTAGCAAAATGATCTTTGTAGTAACATTTTACACACTGTATTTCTTTTCTGTGTATTTAACTTTTCTTTTGTAATATTATTCTTTGAGGAGTAATCACCAGTTAAACAGTATTTTGAAAGACTTACTTGATTCACACATGCATAAAGTGGTTTTAAAGTACCCTGTCTTACCTTGAAGGAGACCCTCACTGCCTTCACCAGACTATGAACTGCTATTATGCAGAAACTAGAGAGAAATTGCACAATAAATATCTCTAGAAGTTCAACAAGTTTATAGAACTGAACTGATAAAAAATGCTTATGACTAGAAAAGATTTTAAGAGAGACCTAGACACATTTCATCTACAGTGGATGATAATTCAGATGAAACTCATAAGGAAAGCAGGCTTTTTGAGCCATCTTTCCTAAAGTAAACATACACATAATCCTCTGTCCTTGAGTTAAATCACAAACTTATCCCTCTTCATAACTTCAAGCACAGTGCTTGGGAAGTGAGTTCATTGTTATTTGCTGAAAATTTTGGCAACCATCACGAGAAACATCTATGAGAACAACTAAGAAAACTTTACACAGTATTTTTGTAGGTTAGAAAACATTCCTCGTAGTGGATGTTTGTTTTTTGCATGTCTAAACATGTTGATGTGAGGTGTCTTCTTCAACCACCCTCCACCTTATTTACTGAAGTAGTGTCTCATTTGAACCCAGAGCTCATTAATTTGGCATCCCCTACCCCTGCCTCTGGAGTGCTGGGATTATATGCAGGCTGCCAGGTCCACCTGACTTTTTGTGGGTTCTGGGGATCTGAACTCAGGTTCTCATTCTTGTGCAGCAGGTGAGAGATTTGTTGCACTTATCCACTGAGCCATGTTCCCAGGCCCTTTCACATTGTCTTTTTTAAAATTGTGTGTGTATAAATGTCTAATGTATGTGTTCCATGGTGCATGTGTACACGTTAGAGGACAACTGAGTGTTGGTTCTTGCCTTCCACATTGTTTTTTAAGTTTAGACAGATTTTATTAGATTAAGAGAATGAAAGAGGAGAAAATATGAAGAGATCTTGCCCATGAGAAGGCAGGAAGGGGAAAAGCACCCCCACCTTATTTTTGAGGCAAGATTTCTCTTTCTATGCACAGTTATGCTAGTCAGGGTGGCTGAACCGTGAGCTTTGGCATTATCCTGTCTCTGCCTCCCCTTTCTGCAAGGACACTGGGATTACAGATGTTGGCATTTATGTGGGTTCTGGGGAACTGAACTTGCATTGATGGGCCTGCACAGGAAGTACTTTGCCACTGAACTTTGCCCTTAGCCTCCTTACAGTGTGTTTTCACTAAGGAGCCAACTTGGTCTAGTTCTTACCAGTAGAACACCAAAATTCCTCTGTAGATGGTTAGGTAAAATGAGCTCCTTCTTTTTAATCTTAATTTGGTAAATATTTTTACAAGTGTTAAATATATTAAATCATTACCTAATTCTTCTGTATACATCTGGATCCATGTATAGAAAAATCCCTTTGATTAAGAATTAACCAGCTGGGCGTGGTGGCACACGCCTTTAATCCCAGCCCTTGGGAGGCAGAGGTAGGAGGATCACCATGAGTTCAAGGCCACCCTGAGACTCCATAGTGAATTCCAGGTCAGCCTGGGCTAGAGTGAGACCCTATCTCAAAAAAAAAAAAAAAGTCCAAAGAATTAACCAGAAGAAAAGTTAGTTTGAATAATTTATCTATCAGGTTTGAATAGTGTGAATTTGAAAAAGTTTAAAAATCAGTAATTATTTTACCTGTTATATTGCTAAAATCCATTAAAAATTAATCTTTGAACTAAATTTAAGTGTTCTTAAGTTAATTTTATTTGAATATTTGAAATCAAGATTTTCTCTGAATTTAGAAACATATCACTGTCCACCTTATACTTAAGGACATCTTCTGTATTTGAACATTTTCTTCTTATTTTTCTATATGAGGCGTAACAAAACAAATGCTTTAAAAAAATAATTACAAAAGCTGGCATTTTAGAGGATCTGCCTCTAATTGGGGAGAAGTGCTTAGGTGTAGAATAGTAGTGAATTGTAGATTTAATCTTCTAATCCAAGGATCCAGACCCTATCTTTCTGCATCTATTAAAAACTCTCTTGCCTTTTGATTTTCTGATTTCTTCTCCAGCAAGGAATAAGGAACTGAAAAAATAAAAGAGACTAAAGGTCAGCAGTGTGATGGCAAGAAACTGAAAGAACCCAGCCCATATAGCTACAGGAAGAAGACAGCATAAAATAGATGTCAGGAGCTAATCTCTGGATCCACATAACACATTCTTCTTATTTCAAACTATTTTTCTAAAAAAGAAGAAAGTACTCAGCAGAGGGTAGCCAAAGATAAAAGCAAATCTCAGGTTTCTGATAACGACATTCCCCTAGCCATCTCAACTGGTGCTGGATTCCTAACTATCTCTACATTTTAACCTTTCCTTGGCTGACAGTGTTAACACAGGACTCCTGAGTAATGATGTAGATTTTTTTTTTCTTATCAGTAAAAAATGAAATATAGGTATGTAAAATAACAACTCTAACATGCTCATTTGTAATAATGGTGTTCTGAAGAGAAGCTTTGATGTATTTGGATTTGAGGTCCAATTACTGGAAAATATTTTAATATTCTCTCATGTATTGTCTATACATAAAAAAGTGCTTTGAACTCAACATTGGAGGAAAATAGGGATTAATTATTTCAATAGCATATGAAAGTACCTCTTTGATGTTCCTCTTGAACACATGGCTTTACAGATGCTTCTGCTTCTGACCTCCAACTCAGGCTGATAACTGACTGGCCTTTACTAGATCTATCCAGAATCCCAAGGACATGGCGACCAATTGTTTCTTCAACAGCTGCTGTTGTCTTTACAACTTCTAAGAGGATCTTCAAAAGCCTGTTATTAGCTTTCTGAAGTGCATACCTGTACAGACAAGGTATCATTTATTAAAATGTTTAATTTTTAAAAATCAAACAACTTGCTAATATCCTAAAAAATATGAAGTTTGTGGCTGACAAAGTAGATTATTTTACCAAAATAATACCAATAGCATCCACAATAAAGCATTTCTTAGTTTTCATTTAAAAATTTTATCATTGGGCTGGAGAGATGGCTTAGCAGTTAAGTGCTTGCTTGTGAAGCCCAAGGACCACGGTTCGAGGCTTGATTCTCCAGGACCCACGTTAGCCAGATGCACAAGGGGGCACACACATCTGGAGTTTGTTTCTAGTGGCTAGAAGACCTGGCATGCCCATTCTCTCTCTCTCTCAATCTGCCTATTTCTCTGTCTGTTGCTCTCAAATAAATAAATAAAAAATAAGCAAAAAAGTTGTATCATAACAGGACATCTTTTCTTCCAACAATTATGCCCAGTTTAACTATAACTTTTTTCCCTAAATGTGCATGCCTCTTTGACCTAAAAGAAATCAAGTAACTAAGTTTCTTTTCTTTTTTTTTTTTAAGGTAGTATCTCATTTTAGCTCAGGTTGATCTGGAACTCACTTTGTAGTCCCAGATTGGCCACAAACTCATGGTGATCCTCCTACTTCTGCTTCACAAGTGCTGGCATTAAAGGCATGTGCCACCATTCCCAATTTAAGTTTTTAATATTAGTAACTAAATCAGAAGAAAATTTTAGAGATATAAAATTTAAGTTTGAAAAAATATTGTTATACACTAAGCATCTGTCAACTACTCAGCTGGCAGTGAGAGATGTTTATATTTCATCTCTTTACCTGTTAAACATGTTTTAATTTAATTTAAAAGCCCCTATAGGAAAAAAATGTAGTAGCATTTCAACAACTGAATGATTAATTAGATGCCTAAATTATAAAAAGCAATAGGCTTGGTTTTTGTTTAAATACAACTGCTATAGAGACAAATATATGTATTTTCATGAATCACACTAATTTCAGTCAGTAGGAAAAAATATTTTCAACTAAATGGAAATAAAAAATCTTTCTTACTTAAAAGGTCAGAATATATTCTTATTTTTAAATTAGAAAATACTTTCAACCATTAAATCGGGACACCCATACATAATCATTAACATTTTAATGGCAAAATGTCCATCCCCAACTGTCTCACAAATATACACATTTTAAAAATAAAAATGGATCAATATGGACAAAGTGTTTCTAGAAACTTCCATTTTAACTGAACACAAACACTTCACCATATCAAAATATGTACTCTCTTAAAGATTAATATTTTGAATAACTGAATACCTCATATATCATAATAACTTAATTCAACTTAAGAAGTACTCCTACAACATACTTTAGATTTAATACATGTAGACAGACTTTTGTGGCAAAGTTCCCTGGCTTCAGAGAGTTTTATGTCCCAACTTCACACTGCAGGAGATCACCAACAACCAGGTTTAAGCCTATCTGTCTCACAGGCCTATGATAGACCTATTTTAAAAGGTAACAAGTGGAATTTTTTTCCTTTAGTATTTGTCAAGTGAAAGAGGTTTCTATTTTTGAATCTAGAATAAGTTCTCTTCTTGTATAACTGAGAATAGCGAAAATAAAACTAAATAATTTGGCAGGAAGCAAAGGGTCTTATTTCTTTAATATTTACTGAAGTTTCACTCAATCCTCAAATATCAGGATTAGGATAATGTAAAAATATTTTTACTTGACAGAAATATTAATTAATGGATAAAAGAAAAAGATGAATAATCATTTTTCAATATTCCCTATAAGACTTTCTAAAAATTAAACACTATGTGATTTGTAAAATAAATTAGTAAAAATAATATAAAATAAACCCCTTGTTTATTTTATATTTTCATGGTAACTCTAATATGCATACACTGTCTTTCTTGTTTGAGTTCCGTACTGACTGTGTTCCATACTGATGATCCAATGGGGAAGCCAAAATCTTAAGGGCCAAATTCCTCCATGCAAGCTGAGGAAGGAGGTTAGGAGGACACAAAAGGGTTGACAATCACAGAAATTGGAAAAGGAGGAAATTAAGTTAGTAGATATTAGTTTTAAGAAGAAATTATTTTCATAAGATTAAAATAAATTATAAAACACTGTGCTTAAAGGCCTTGATATATGGTGGACTCATTATCCTAATGTAATATTGCACATTTTTATATTAACCTCCACAATAGCAAAGGAATAGTTTTAAGATTGGGTGATTAATTTATTATTTCATAAACATGAATATGAATTAAAAGTTCTCATCTATAACACAATAAATGCATAAGATAAACTAAGTGTGGGATATTTACATTATAGTGAATTTTTTTCTCAGCATAAAAAAAAAATCTAGGGAATAGATAACACTAAAAGAATGCCCATAAAGTGATTGAGGAAACAAGATATAAAGATCATGGTTAAAAATGGCTTTAAAACAAAAAATAGTAATAAGAAAAATAAAATCAATCAAGAAAAGTCAATATCTAAACAATACCTAAATAAGATTAATGTACATTAAAAATTATACTATATGCAAGTGATCTAAAAATAGTTTACTTAATGATTAAAATATACTACATATATATGGACACATTTCAAATACAGTACAATAATTTTTAAGATTAAGTACAAATGTACAAGATAAAAATAAGGACAAATAGTTTATTTATACTTGAGCAAGCACTTTAAACTTTGCACTGAAAAATTACACATTTTATATACCTTTCATTGGACAGAATATCAAGGGGTACGTCTTCAGGCTTTCTGTCCAATGTCTTCTCTTTAAATATTTGTTCTTCAACTTCCCCTTGGTTTTCATTTCCATCCTGTTTAAGTTGGTATAAAGGCAGTGAGGAGAGGACAGAAAGAAAACCTGTCATCTTAGAAAGAGCATGTCCTAGTACTTCTGTGCATAAAGTAGAAACTGCTTGAAATAATATTTAACTACATTTTATCAAGAGGTTACCATTATCAAAAGAGATAAAATACTCTAGTACACAGATGAAAAACAATTGTTGGGTTGCTCCATGGTAGAATAGCTGCTGTAATCGCAGTACTAGATTTAAACTACCTTCAGTGAAAGGCAAGGCATTTTTATTCCACCTACCTTACATGTTAAGCAATCACAGATATGTCAAGCTCAGTATCTATAAAAACATATCTCATACCAACAATAAAGACAGACAATTCTACTGCATTGCTGATCCATTGCTCCTAGGGGGGGCCAAAGTCCGTACTACCTGTGTTTGCGTACTGCTGTTGTGCAGCTCACAACACAGCTTCTCTCTTCCAGCTAGAGACAGCTGCTTTAGTGCTTCCAGTTCCTCTAAAAGCACCCTCTCTCTCTCTGAAACCAGGTTTTCATTATCTATTGAGGATCTCTAAATAAGAAAAAAGGTTATAAGAGAATATTGTTTGCGACAGAAGAACAGAAGAAACATTAAGCAGATTTTTTTTAACCCCTTGGGACCAACAGGTCTCATTTCTAACAATGATTCATATTCCATTATAAGGGGTTAAAAGGCATATACAAAGTTCAATGCAAAATTTGAAGTGTTAGATATAAGTTAAACTTAATTATTAAGGAATTTGTAAAGCTCAATCCATACTTTTATGTCAATTTTGCATTGAACATTCAGAAGTCTGAATTCACAAAATGTACTGAAGAAAAGCAAAACTGATTTTTATCAAATGATACACTTTATGTTCCAATCCTAATTTTTTGCATAATTTTACATTTAAGAGAATGCATGTTGAGTTCTCTACTTTTGCTTTTAGTTTTAAAAATTAAACTCAGTAAATGTTTTCATAAGTGCTTTTCTGCAATGATTTTGTGAGTACATTTTTATAGCAATTGATGAGAATACAGCCCCCAAATACCAAAGAATATTTAAATTTAGTCAAGAAAGGGATAAGAATGTTATATAAATTTGCATTTCTCAAATCAACAAGAAATGTCTCTCTGGAGAAAGTTCCAGAAACATGCTATATTCATGATTAAAAAGATGGATTAAAGATAGACAAAGGTAAAACTTTGAGATACTAATTGGTGGACTCATGGCAGTATAAATAAAAATGGGAAAACTGAATGACAGTAAATGCAAATGCATGCACCTCGGCACAAAGAATGTCCCAAATTGACAAAGTGCCTTTGCTATATGATAGTCAGTGGAATTAGGATTATTAATACTTTTTAAATTGGCCTTGTTATTCTTTGAACCCTGAAGGGCAACTGAATAAAATGAAAGGAGACAATGCACACTACATACTTGAATTTGGTGTGCTACCAAGGTCTAAATTTGTTGTTTTGGTGGAGTGCATTTCAGATGTTAAGTATCTGCAATTCTTTAGATCTTGCAAAACAATTTTTACTTTCAAAACAGGCTACATAAACAATACTATTATTTTACTTGGGGAGAAAAAGGATGTTTGGTGACATACCTGGGCTAACTGTTTATTAAGTCTCTTAATTTCTTCTTGTAGCTGTTCCTGGTCTTCTCGCTGTCTCTCCATTTGTCTCATATGGGCTTGTCTCAAAAGTTCAGTTGCCTGTTGATGTTCTTCATATTGTCTAACAAGTTCCTGCCTCATATCCTCTAACTGTTCTTCATTTAACATCAGCTGTCTGGAAGTATCCATGTTTGATACCAACACTGTATCATGGACCTTTATTAGTAAAAATAAAAAATTCAATGACGTCTTGTAGAAATTTGTCAGCGCTTATATTTTTAAAAGGTATTTCTCTGAAGCATGATTCCAAGACAATATTAAGTTAATCCACAAGATGTTATTTTCCAGGAAGAAAATAGACAACAGTTTATTTTGCTAAAATCTAATTCTAAGGGAGAAAAATATATTCAATGTTCCTTCTGCTTTTTTGCACATGTGTAGTGTGTGTGTGTATGTGTGCATGCCATGTATGGTGTATTTGTGTTTCTATGTATTAAGACATATGTGCATATGTGTGGATGCCAGTTGTCAATATCAGGTGTCTTCCCAATAGTTATCCACTCCCAGTAGCTATCCACTTTTTTTTTCTTTGTAATGGGGTCTCTCAATGAATCTAAAGTTCACCAATTTGTAAGAATGGCTAGCCGGTAAGCCCCAGGAACTTCTGTCTCCATCTATCAGCTCTGGGATAATAGGTCCATCTCACAATGGCCAGCATTCTACAATAGGTGCTGGGAATATGAACTCAGGTTCTTAGGCAAGCAAATTACCCATGAAGCTGTGTTCCCAAAATTTTTTTCTACTCTTAATGAAGTTATCACTCTAATATTCCTTAGACATTTTATGATGAAGAAATAACATATACAGGATATTTATTACTCTAAAATTAAATTTAGGAAATATAAATTTTACCTATTTAATTTATATTAAGAAGTAGTTCTACAGTAGTCTACAGAACTGCTTGATAAACAAAATTTAGTAACTTCTACTTGAAAATAAAAGCTTTACACTCAGTTTCTCTTACTCCTAGACCATCAACATCTTAATGGATTCTATACTTCAATGCTTGAAGAGACACTAATTAAACAAATAATTCTGCCTTAACAGTTGCTGGTAACCTAAACAGATTTTGACAATTTCACATTTCATAAAGAGTTGACAAGTCTACTCCAATATCCTTTTAAAGTAAGATATACCCTATCCTCAGCATTACTAATAAATTAAAATTCAGATAGTTTTAGTAGAAGTAGTATTTATTACTTTCTGTTCAAGGCACAAATTGTTGAGGTAACATATATTCAAAGAATGAATAAGTAAAGAGAATGAGTATATAAAAAGTAGAATAAATTAGTTTTGCAGATAGCTATGTCTTTATATGCTTTTATATATCTGAGCAAATATTTTAGTCATAGATTTTTCCAAGTCATTGTACAATTAATTAGGAATTAGTTGAAACAAAACTAATACACATATAACTTACAATGATATTTTAACATATAATGTTAAGAAAATATGATGAACCAGTCTTGTTTTATCTAATGGTCTGTCATTTAACCACACAGTTTACAATTAATAAAAGCAACAGTAAAATAATGTGAGTCATGAGCCAATGCTGGAATCAGTATGTGCTTTCCTTTTCTTTTTCTTTTTCTTTTATTTTTTTGGTTTTTCGAGGTAGGATTTTGCTCTAGCACAGGCTGACCTGGATTCATTATATAGTTTCAGGGTGGCCTTGAACTCATGGTGATCCTCCTACCTCTGCCTCCCAAGTGCTGGGATTAAAGGCATGTGCCACCACACCTGACAATATGTGCTTTCTTAAGTAACATTACTGTTAATATTTTTATAGTAAAGGAAACTACAATTTTTCTAAGTTAAAAAATATATATATATTCAAGGAGGCATACTTACAGATTCTCTGACTATAAATGTTTCATCTTTGGACAATATTTCTTCTGAAATAGTCAGCCCAATGGGTTCCTTTGATTTAAGCATACCATCAAGACCATCATTATTTGATAACAGAACTTCTTTTTCACCTTCTCCTAACTCTTTTCTAAGTGGTTTAAATTCTTCTTTGATATGTTTTTGTGGACACAGAGCATATGCTTGTTTTGATGATGTAACATTTTCTTTCCCATCAGATGCTCTAGAAAGTTCAGTCTGTTGAGCAAATGCTACACTCATTGACACAATGACCTAAATGAATAAAAGAAGGAAACAAAAATAATTAGACTTATAAATAGCAGCTGGAACTTCTAAAGCACATTAGTCAAATACATTTAAAAATCCTGTGATAAAGTGATACAGAGTTTTTTTTTTTTTTTTTTTTTTTTTTTTTGGTTTTTCGAGGTAGGGTCTCACTCTGGTCCAGGCTGATCTGGAATTAACTCTGTCATCTCAGGGTGGCAGGGTGGCCTTGAACTCATGGCAATCCTCCTACCTCTGCCTCCTACCTCTGCTTCCCGAGTGCTGGGATTAAAGGCATACGCCACCATGCCCATCTGATACAGAGATTTTATAAAATTCTATAAAATAAACTTAATATCAAAGTATTTTATTCTACTGTTCACCACCATAAACAAAAGTAAAAAATTTTTCGTATAACAGCAGGAAATTTTCAGTCAAAGAAAATTTTATACAAAAGATTTTGTATTTTCTTCTTGAAATTTTACAATGACTTTTAGTAAACATTTTACAAATAGATAGAATTTTCCAATAATAAAAATATTACTATACTCAGATTCATCTATAGTAAACATCTTTTTGAGTCAAAATAATTTTACATAATTTCCAGAGAAATCAGTTTCCTATTATACAAATATATTATAAATTAACACAATCATTCCTCTATGATTGCATTTAGACTGATTCTACTTTTTGTTTGTTTTCCTGGAGAAAAGGCCTTGCTATGTAGTGTAGGTTGACCTCAAAACTTACTATGTAGCTTAGGATAGCCATAAGCTTGAGATCCTCCTGCCTCTGCAGAGATTACAAATGTACGCACTGTACTAAGCCTGATTCTATCCTATTATTATAAGCACTATGATGACAGTGTTTTTGTAATTTTACCATTGAGCACATCATTTCTTACTTCCCCAGAATTACCTGAAGTGGGATCTTAGTATGCTTGGTGAGGATGATTACACATTTCATTTTAATCTTTCTACTGCAGTTATGACCCTGGATCCATATTTATTTCCCATTTATCTCAAGAATTCAAAATTCTAACCAGTAGGCTTTAGTTTGGAAAATTTCCTAAGCCTTTGAGAATTGAGTATATCAATAAGTTTGTATCAAATCAGGATCTCTACAGATTATTTGCAATTACAGCAGCGTAACGGATTGCCATAAACTCAGGATAAAACATGAATGGGGTTAGGATCCTTTCTATCTACTGACCTTCAACTTCCTCAAATTGTTCTCTTTGGTGGTCTAGCTCATATTAAAATGTACCAAATTCTGCACTTCCAACTTTCAGTAAATTTCATACTATATAAATTTATTGTTGTTACTAGGACAAAGCACCCACCAAAGAGGTTGATGGGAAGAAAGCTTTTTGTTTGTTTGTTTTGGCTTACAGTCTCGAGGGGAAGCTTCATGATGTCAGGAGAAAGGATGGCAAGAGCAGAGGCTGCACATCACCTTCTTGCTAATATCAGGTGGACAACAGCAACAGGAGTGAGCCAAACTAACAAGCAAAGTAGGGACTAATAAATCTCAAGGTCCACCACTAGTAACACATCTCCTCCAGTAAGACTACACCTAACAAGTTGCCATCATCAGTATTCAAAACCAATAAGTTTATGGGGGACATATGATTCAAACCACCACAATTATACCTTAATAAAGCTGATTTACAAATAACAAAAACCTGGCTATATGCCCCACTATAAAAGCAAGCTTTTGAAATTTTGAAAAATCAGTATACCAAACATCATTTTAAATTTATGTTTAGATTAAGAATGAATGACAAAAAATAACTGTAACAACTCTTGTGACTTGGAAACTAAACAGCCACCCTTGACCCACTACATTATTATTCTCTCCTTTCACACTATAAGAATAAAATTTCAGGTTTTTCTCACAGTTAATGCTCTGCTTACCCTGTGTCTATGCAGCCAAACTAAACTGTGGGGAACTAACCAAACTGACTCATCTCATTTCAAATTCATAATCACTCTCTTGGAAATGAGCCCTCACTGATACTGGGCAAGCTCAGTCAATTTTCCTAGTTCACTCCATTTCTCATTCCTTCTGTTAATGCCCCCCAAATTCTGTCATTCTCTGCTGTTGACCTTATTTCTTATTTTAAGCAGAAAAGAGATGCTATTAGAAAAGAACTTCCATAGGCTCCAAATAAGGTACATGAAAATGTCACTGAATAACAAACAAAATATGAACACCATCTTCCTGCTGCTTGTTACTATCTAATGACAGCCCAGAGAACCAGATTTCTCATCTACTCAAAGACATTCTCTAGCAACTACTCCTCTCTGCTCAATCAGCTGTGTTTTCCCTTTCTCCTCAGAAATGTTCATTACCATCCATAGACATTCATATAGTAGCTAGGCAAAGGGAATAAACAGAGAACCAACCAGCAAGTCTTTCCTTTCCAATCTTCTCTACCACTTTTAAAGTAGGTCCAACTTTTCCACAGGATAACAAGATCCATAAAGACCAGTGACATTTTGAAAAGTTTCTACATCCTATCCTACATTAACAATCATTCCACTTACAAGCAATTACAGTGCAAGGCGTGGTACTGTATGCCTGTAATAGCAGGACTTAGGATGTTGAGGTAGCACAGAGGTAGGAAGATGGTGAGTTTGAGAATCACCTGGGCTATACAAAAAGACCTTGTCTCAAAAAAATAAAACAAGAAAAGAAACTAATTATAGTTGATACTGTTATTTGGCAAGTTAAATATGATTGTACCTGAAACTTGAAATTAAAAATATACTATATGCCATTAATAAAACCTATGCCTTTTGAAGGTTCAGAAGAAATGAAGCAAAAAACAATCTTCTGGATAAACTATGAACTCACCTTAGCTACTTCTTCTTCTAATCGTTCCTGATACTGTTTTTCCAGCAACTGAACCATATTTGTTTCTTGCTTCACTTCAAATCCACCAGGTAACTAATTTAAAAAGTACAATATGATGTATTTATTTACATCAACTGCATATCACTCTTTTAAATCAAATTCTAAAATGTTCCCAAAATATCATTTCATATTAGATGAGTGCAAAAGAACCCCATGACCAATATCTCTCCATGATACACAGGAGGAGAAAGGGTAATGATCTTTAGTTCCTGCAGGACTTAGAAGCTGAAATTTGGGCTGGAGGGATGGTTTAGCGGTTAAGGCGTTTGCCTGCAAAACCAAAGGACCCCACGTTCCATTCCCCAGGACCCATGCTAGCCAGATGCACAAGGGGGTGCATGCATCTGGAGTTCATCTGGAGTTCATCTGCAGTGGCTGGAGGCCCTGGTGTACCCACACTCTCACTCTCTCTCCCTCTTTCTCTGTCAAATAAATAAATAAAAATGTATAATAAAAAAAAAAGCTAAAAGTCTACTGAACGTGGATGAAAACCAGAGTTCTGAAGCTGGAAACTTGAAAATAAGAAATACAATGTTGAAGAGAGGAAAATAGCAGTTTGCCTACATGGCTTGTGTTGTAGAGAATGAGTAGTTTACTTTTTATTTTACTTTTTTAATTTTAAAGAGAAAGAGAACTGGCATGCCAGGGACTCAGCCACTGCAATTGAACCTCAGACATTTGTGCCACGTGTGCATGTGTGACCTTGTGTGTGCCTCACCTTTGTGCATCTGGCTTATGTGGGATCTAGAGAGTCGAACATGGGTCCTTAGGCTTTGCAGGCAAGCACCTTAATTGCTAAACCATCTCTCCAGCCCAAGAAAAACTACTCATTCTGCTCTGATTGCCAGAGGCTTCATTCAGTATCCCAGTACTAGCACTTTGGATTTTGGGGATTCCTAAACATGGTTCTAAAGATGGCCTGCTCCTACTTTCCACAATAAGAATTAAAACATTATATCAGGGCTGGAGAGATGGCTTCGCGGTTAAGTGCTTGCCTATCAAGCCTAGAACCCCGGTTTTAGGCTTGATTCCCCAGGACCCAGACACACAAGGGGGCGCACGCGTCTGGAGTTTATTTGTAGTGGCTGGAGGCCCTGGCGTGCCCATTTTCTCTCTCTCTTTCTCTGCTTCTTTCTCTGTCACTATCGAAATAAATAAATAAAACTAAAAAATAAAAAATAAAACATTATATCAGCCAAGGCACTGAAACTCATTTGTTACACAGACCACAAGTAAGTTTTATTTAAAAAAGCAAGATAAGTGCAAGACAGATGGCTTAGTGGCTAAGGCATTTGCCTGTGAAGTCTAAGGACCCAGGTTTGATTTCCCAGAACGCATGTAAGCCAGGTGTATATGGTGATGTGGGCATTTGGAGTTTTTTTTTGCAGGGGCTAGAGGCCCTGGTGTGCTCACTCTTTCACTTTCTAATATACATATATATGGAACATAAAATTTAAATTAAAACATACTTGGGGGAAGTACCTCAAATTTAACTTTTTTCTGTGTTTTGCCTAGACTATAAAAATGTCACTTTCTGGGCTGGAGAGATGGCTTAGCGGTTAACTGCTTGCCTGTGAAGCCTAAGGACCCCGGTTCGAGGCTCAGTTCCCCAGGACCCACGTTAGCCAGATGCACAAGGGGGCGCATGCGTCTGGAGTTCGTTTGCACAGGCTGGAAGCCCTGGCGCGCCCATTCTCTCTCTCCCCCTCTGTCTTTCTCTCTGTGTCTGTCACTCTCAAATAAATAAATAAAAAATTTAAAAAAAAAATGTCACTTTCTTTTGAATATTATTAGTGATATATATGCTGTTATCCTCATAACTATTGTTTACTTATAGCTATTGTTTACTTGTCAACATCCATTTATCAAATACTTACAAAACCAGACATAAAACTGTAGTTACAAAAATCAAAGAAATATCATACCTCCATTGCACCATCAATGTTCTCTTTTAGATGATTTCCAGGGTGCACTGTTTTCTGTGCACTTGAGTCATTTATTACCACTGAACTCATGGAGAAGCTACATGTAAACAAAAGTGATGATGGAATTAGTTTTCAGTTTCACTGGTGATCCAAATTTATAGCATGGATAATATATACAATGGGACAGGGGATGCAAAACTGACTGAAATCATATTTTGAGTACATTTACATCTGAAAGTAACAATGTAATTATAGAGTATTTTAACAAATTAATAAGCCAAAACAATGTCATTTTATGATATCTAATATTATTGTATAACAGCTGTTTATAAACACTAACTTTTTTTAAAAAAATTTTTTATTTATTTGAGAGAGACAGACACAGAGAGAAAGACAGATAGAAGGAGAGAGAGAGAATGGGCGCGCCAGGGCTTCCAGCCTCTGCAAACGAACTCCAGACGCGTGCGCCCCCTTGTGCATCTGGCTAACGTGGGTCCTGGAGAACTGAGCCTCGAACCGGGGTCCTTAGGCTTCACAGGCGAGCGCTTAACTGCTAAGCCATCTCTCCAGCCCTATAAACACTAACTTTTAAAAAAAGTTACCCAAGATACTTTATCTAGTAAAAAAAAGTTTATAAAACCTATCCCACTTTTTTTTTAAAGATTTTATTTTTATTTATTTATTAGAGACAGAGAGAAAGAGAGAGCGAGAGAGAATGGCCACGCCAGGGCCTCCAGCCACTGCAAACCAACTCCAGATGCACACACTCCCTTGTGCATATGGCTAATGTGGGACCTGGAGAATTGAACCAGGGTCCTCAGGCTTCGGAGGCATATGCCTTAACCACTAAGCCATCTCTCCAGCCCCCCATTTCACTTTTATGAAAAACTTGTTTTAACATATGCATAAAAAATTATGAATGGACCAGGCTTGGTGGTGCATGCCTTTAATCCCAGCACTTGGGAGGCAGAGTTAGGAGGATCACTGTGAGTTCAAGGTCACCCTGAAACTACATCGTGAATTCCTGGTCACCTGGGATATAGCGAGACCCTACCTCAAAAAACCAAAAAACCACAACAAAAATTATGAAAGAACACACACATAACTGCATAAAAAGTGTGTACTAAAAAGTGTATGAGAGGGTTACAGAGATGGCTTAGTGGTTATGGCACCTGCAAAGCCTAACCACCCAGGTTAATTTCCCAGTACCCACTTAAAGCCAGATGCATAAAGTTGTACATGCATCTGGAGTTTGTTTGCAGTGGCTGGAAGCCCTGCTGTGTCCATCTCTGTCTCTCTCTCTATTTGCAAATAAATGAATAACTTTTTTTAAAGTGTGAAAGAAAACACAAAAGCAACAACGGGGCTAGAGAGACAAGTTTGGGGAGACAGATTGTCTTACAAACATGAAGATCTGAGTGTGATTCCCAGAACCAATGTAAACGCTGGGCATGGTGGCATTCTCCTATAACCCCATGGTTGGGAAGGTGGTGACAGGGCTTGCTGGCTAGACAATTTAGCCTGACTGATAATGAGTTCCAGGCTGGTGAAAGAATTGACGTCAAAAAGAGATGGATGGTGTACTTGAGGATTGCATTTGAAGTAAGTGCACACATGCACATGTGCACCTGCACACAAGTGTGCCCACACTCATACACACATACATATACATATATAAACGAAAACTTACTATGTGTAAGGAATTACAAGTTTAAAAAATATATCAGTTACTTAAATGAACAAAGATCCCTACCCCCACAAAGTTTATACTCATTTATCAGCAATAAACTTGTAGGGGACAATGTTAACTTATATCAGGGTATCTAAGAAAGGTCACATGGAAACACAGTATCTGAGTAAAGATAGAAAGGAGGTAAAATTACTGGACATGTAAGTATCTGTTGAATGACCATTCTAGATAGAAGAAAACCAATGAGAGCAAAAGCATATTGATTTTCTGTTTAAGGACCCCAAAGAAGTTGTACGGTTTAGCAATAAGTGACAGCCAAGTCAGTTAGTGATAAAAGTCAGAGAGAGCTGGGCATGGTGGTGCACGCCTTTAATCCCAGCACTCGGGAGGCAGAGGTAGGAGGATGGCCATGAGTTCAAGGCTACCCTGAGACTATAGTGAATTCCCGGTCAGCCTGGGCTAGAGTAAAACCCTATCTTGAAAAACTAAAAAAAAAAAAAAAAAAAGTCAAGAGAGGTCACAGAGACTTGCTGTTACATAGGACCTACTGTAAGACATTTAAAAGAACAGAAAGACAATAAACGACAAGATCTGTCCTAAGGTTTTTAAGAGCCAAAGGTAGTAGACACTTGGGTTGACTGTGTAGAGAACAGACTGAAAGGAAGAGTTACATAGGAGCAGGAACTACTGGGGAAATGAAAAGTAGAGAAGTTAGCATGTACTTTGAAGGTAAAGAAAATGGGAATGAAAGAAAGAGGAATCGTGATAGACAGATGGTACAAAAGAAACAAGGTTTTTTTTCTTTTCTTTTGTTTTTTCAAAGTAGGGTCTCCCTCTAGCCACACTGACCTGGAACTCACTATGTAGTCTCAGACTGACCTTGAATCCTCTTACCTCAGCTTCCCAAGTGCTGGGATTCAAGGTGTGCGTCACCTCGTCCAGCATAGAAAGAGAGAGAGAGAATGGGTGCGGCAGGGCCACTAGCCACTGCAAACTAACTCCAGACACATGCACCACTTTGTGCATCTGGCTTTATGTGGGTACTAGGGAATTGAACTTGGCTTGTTAGACTTTGTAGGCAACCTCCTTGGCTGTTGATCCATCTCTCCAGCCCCCAGGAACAAGTTTTGAAAAGATCCAGGGTTACTTTAGACATGGAGAACCTCAGCGCTACAGAATCAAGTTGAGAACTCCATTCAGCCATGAGTGAAATGATCATACTTAACACTGCTTAGCTATTCATCATCTCAAAGTAGCAAAGGAACAGAATACCCAACAAATTCATGCTTATTGCCTGACTTAATCCAGCAGGGTAACATCTCTATAAAAATATAATTAAAATTCCTATAGTCTTTGGGTCACACTAGCACCTATTTTTTATATGTCAAAGGTACAAAGAAAATGATCTTCTGCTCTTTTCCCATGAAAATGCCACATCTTCTCTTTGCTTAGTTAGTTTACTCCTAAAATAACCACTTTTGATGATACTGTTACTAAGCTCAGCAAGTGATGAAGGAAGCTGCAGGTGGACAGATACCTCAGTGGAAGCGAGGACTCAGTAACAGCTTGAAGCCTTTCCTGCAAACACTGGATCTCTGCACCATGGTTTTCTTCAGTTTCTTTCAGTTGTTGCTGCAAAGAGAGTATGGAGTTTTCCAATTCTTGAACTTGTTCTTCTAGTTGTTTAGTTTTTTCTGTATCTTGCTGAGAAGATAACTTGCTTTTATGACTAACACCTGTGTTATAGGGATAGAATAAAACAGCTATTTTAATAAAAACATCTTTGAAAAATAACAGAATCACTTACGTTATAAAAATATTCATGTTTCTGTAAAAATGGTTTTAGCGATAACAGCTTTCAATCTTATTTATTCTGACCAATGAAAACTAGTAGTGTTAGGTCTGGAGAGATGGCTTAGCAGTTAAGCACTTGCCTGTGAAGCCTAAGGACACCAGTTCAAGGCTCGATTCCCCAGGACCTGCGTTAGCTAGATGCATAAGGGGATGCACGCATCTGGAGTTCGTTTGCAGTGGCTGGAGGCCCTGGCGCGCCCATTCTCTCTCTCTCTCTATCTGCCTCTTTCTCTCTCTGTCTGTCACTCTCAAATAAATAAATAAAAATTAATTTAAAAAATTTAAAAAAAGAAAACTAGTAGTGTAATTTTCAATCATTTCCTTTATTCTAACGGTTGTAGCTTCTCTAAATCTAACAATTTTACAACTTTGAATTAAAAATAAAATTCAGGAATACAGAATGTGAGGAATGATAAGGGTCTAAAATGATGAGATGTCTATGCCTTTCATTTTAATGATGATAAAAGTTTATAGTGAGCCGGGCATGGTGGCGCATGCCTTTAATCCCAGCACTCGGGAGGCAGAGGTAGGAGGATTGCCATGAGTTCAAGGCCACCCTGAGATGACAGAGTTAATTCCAGGCCAGCCTGGACCAGAGTGAGACCCTACCTCGAAAAAAGCCAAAAAAAAAGTTTATAGTGAAATGCCCAACATTACCAAATTAACACAAATTTTAAAGTCAAAAGGCAAATCTGTGAATATGTGGTATAGAAATTGTAAAATTTACCAAGGTCTTGTAGACTGGTCATCTGAGAATGGGTTGATGTAAACTCTTTTGACAGGTCTTCTGCAAATTCAAGTTCAGTACCAGGTATTTGCTGTCCATAAACCTATTGAAGAAAACAGAAGGGCTGTGACACAGCAGCATGATCTAGTACCTAAAAATATACACTAAACAATCAAAACAGGTTTACATTTACATGTTTTTTAATCACCTCAAACTATGACCCTGTAAGACAAACATTTTCACTTGTATTTCCTTCCTGTTTTTTTTTTTTTTGACAAGTAATTCATAGCATTAGTAGGATTCTTTTCTATCTAGAACGTTCACTTTCCAAACAAAAAAAAAAAACCTGCTTCCAATAAATTTGGTTGAAAATGCCTAACAACACTTATAACACAACTTTGCTTTTGAAGTTTCTCCTCATATAAGACATTTTTATTATTAATAGCTGAGAATATAACTGTTATTCATTTTGGTTAACAAGTAAAACCAGGTAACTGACAAATAGTATACTGTTCATTATAATAAACACAAGGAAGGGAAAGAGTGAAAACACAATTCCTGCTTCTTTAACAATTGAAAAACTGGGAAAAATGTAACCATGTTTGTGTATTCATTTATTCATCTTTAAACACTTAATAGCCTACATGTCCTGTACTCTGACAAGGCAAAGACTACAAAATCAGTTTTCACACACACACAAACACACACACACAGAGTCACTTTCTCTCTTATCTGTACTCACACAATTTAGTAACTGATTGGGAAAATAAAACTTTGTAAGAATGACGCTATGATGCAGGGTATAATGATAATGGCATAGAAGACGGATATGTATTTGAATAATTTATGAAGGAAGTTAACTTTGAGCCTAAAAACAACTTATACCAATAATTTTTCAGAAAGGCTATAAGGAAGAAAAGGGCAAAAGCATTTGTGAAAAGATGACCTACCTAGTGATGACAATGACCTTGTTGATGGGATTAATTTGAATGAATGGGATAAATAATTAAGAAGTAAGATTAATAAGGTAGATCTGAATTATAGGGGACCTAAAAATAGCCAGAGTAAAGGAACAAAGGATTCTTGAAGAGCACAGAAAAAGCAACACTACTCACATCTCTATCTTGCCCACTAAGGCTCAGGGAGTATGGGAGAAGGGGTGGAAAGATTATAAGAGCCTCAGGATGAGTGGGTGGGAACAGTCTGAGACATCGTGTTTCTCCCACCCCTGCAGAGACTGAGGCTTCTTGGTTCCCACAATGAATAACAATAACCCCACCGAAGACCCTTAGAAGAATTGGGGTAAGGGAGAGGGAGTCTATGTGTAGAACCTTTTTATTAAAAAAAAAATCAATCAATTAAAAGAAAAGAGCAGGTAAGTAATAGGATAAAAACTACTTCCCATAAAGGCACTTTCAACTGGTTGTATGCAAGTGTCCCGTACTATATGCATAGCTTTCAATAGTGGATCTTGCTCGCTACTTCCCAGGAAAACTATTAGGAATACAAATTAAATCTTAAGTTTACAGCCTTACATGTTTATATTTTTGCCTAATTCATTTACCAACACAGTCTAAGCTGTTACTATGTACAATGCAAGTACTATGCTACCAGGAAGGAACAGAGAAGATTCCCTGATTCTGAAGGCTAAAATCCAACAGAGGCAGCAGAGAAATAAACAATTATAATAAAATGAAAAGTAGTGTAATACAATTGTGTGCAAGGAGCTAGGGAACACAAAAAGAAGAGTAGTTAAGCATTTATGTTCATAGACTCTAAGAGGAACAGAGGGAAAGATATCTAAGATTATAAAGACAGGTACACATGAGACTTGATAAGTAACACTGAAATTAATTATAACCTGAAGTAGGAACAAACCAAGAATACTGATGGGGATAGGTACTATGCAGAAGGAGCAGTATACAACAATGGCCTGTGGGATAAAAGCTCAGGAGACATTTGGAAAGGATGATTAAGTTAGCAATGATGTGTTATGTTCCTGACTCTGAAACCAACCAAACTCTAGGATGCTTCTATTAATTACAGCTAACTTAATTGTGTTTGTGAAAATAATTTGTTTGCCAATGTGCAAAATAGTTAAGATAATAGTTTGAGACTGCTGGCTTTAAGTTTTGCCCAGGAATTGGGAAACAACTAGTAAACAGTTCTCTACAGGAATATAAAACTGCCTAAGTGGGGGTGTGGCTCACCTTCATGGGTATACCATAAAACACTGCAGTTCATGCTAACACTTGCTTTCCTTCTGGAGGCCGAGAATTTGCAGAGGGTACCTATGTAAGTGACCCTGGATAGAAAACTGTAGGCTCCTGAGTTCAGGTGAGTTCCCTTGGTAGCTAACACTTGGCACATGCTATTAAGCTCACTGCTTAAGTATTAAATTGTGCTTGTGACTACTGAGAGTGAAGTTTGTTGCTTGTTTTCCTTGAGACTTTATAGCATATCATGTTTCAGGTCTTTCCAAAGCTGATTTTGCTTGGTTTCCTTTTTTTAAATTTTTTTTTCATTATTTATTTATTTATTTGAGAGTGACAGACACAGAGAGAAAGGCAGATAAAGACAGAGAGAGAGAGAGAGAGAGAGAGAGAGAGAGAGAGAGAGAGGGAGAGAGAGAGATAGATATTATGGGTGCGCCAGGGCCTCCAGCCACTGCAAACGAATTCCAGATGCATGCGCCCCCTTGTGCATCTGGCTAATGTGGGTCCTGGGGAATCGAGCCTTGCACTGGGGTCTTTAGGCTTCACAGACAAGCGTTTAACCGCTAAGCCATCTCTCCAGCCCTTGGTTTCCTTTTGTTGCAATCTTAGCCATACACACAACGATATGTTGAGTTCTATGTGTCTGAGTAGTATGTAGTTGAACCTGGGTTAGTCTTGGGAATCACAATAAACATGTAACCAGTGGCTGCTGCACAAACATCTGAAGCACAAGTTTAATAATTACAGGTAATAAACTTCCTGGCCTTGTTTCTATTTTTTTTTTCTTCAACATGGGCTATAAAATTCTTTAGGCCTGGGGAAATGTCTCAGAAGTAAGTGCATTTTCTGCACAAGCATGAGGATCTGCAAACACAGGAGTTTAGGGCTGGAGAGATGGCTTAGCGGTTAAGTGCTTGCCTGTGAACCCTAAGGACCCCGCTTCGAGGCTCGATTACCCAGGACCCACGTTAGCCAGATGCACAAGGGGGCGCATGCATCTGGAGTTCATTTGAAGTGGCTGGAGGCCCAGGCGCACCCATTCTCCCTCTCTCTATCTGCCTTTTTCTCTCTCTCTCTGTCACTCCCAAATAAATAAATTCAAATGAACAAAAAAAATTTTTTAAAAACCACAGGAGTTTAAATCTTTAGAACTCACATACACAGCTGGGTGTGGCTACATGTGCCCATAACACTAGTCTTGGAAAGGAGCACAGAGACCAGGGAAATGCCTGGGTTTTGCAAAAAATAGCCATCTCCAGTAATATTAGGAGACTCTGACGCAACCAAAAACAGGCAGAAGAGCAATAGAGTGGGAAACCAGACATTCTGCTCTGGCCACTTTACATGAGCATTGTCCCCCACAGTCTAGCCAGTATAGCCTAATTGGTGAGCTGCAGGCCAATGAAAGGCCCTTTCTCAGGGGTAAAAAGTGAAAGGCATTCCTGAGGATTGCACTCAAGATTGCACACCTCCACACACACAAATGTATTTTTTAAAAATGCAAAAACATTACAGAAAATTAGCAAAAGAACTCACACCACTGAGCTCCATTACTACACATGACAACATGAATACATGAAGCAAGTAGCCCCTGACCCTTTTGGACAAGGTAAGTCTTGTCTAGGTTTCATGTCTCCAGATTTCAGTTGGCTTTCTTAATTTATTTTCTGTAGGTATTACATATGTGATATACAAGGATTGTCTCCCTTTCCATAACTCATTTAAAGTAACAGTAGATGGCAGGGTAGGGGTTGGCTCAGTTGAATTCTGTGCCATGCAGAGCCTTAGGTTCCATCCTTAGCACACAAAAAGAGTACAGATCTATAACAAGTATGAAAATAGGATCTGAGAGACCAAAAGAAATTTCAAACAACTTCTAGAAGATGGAGAAGCAAGCACCAAGGAAGTAACCCCTTAAGTGTAGGGACAGAACACTTAATGGGAGCCACAGTTTCATCAGAGACAGTGCACTAGCCTAGAAGAACCACATAGGGCCCAGGTTCAGAGGGAGAAGGAATAATGACAGATAAGAGGTTCAGAAAGAACAGATACAATGACAGGTAGGAAGAAGTGGATCAGAAAACAAGTGTTTTGTCTTCTAATCACAACCCAACCTTTCTCCTAAGTAAACCATCAAAATGCTAGTGGCCCAGTAACTTATTCTCAGAAGAAAATGAATGAGCTGTTTGGGGGCAAAACTAGGAAGACTGGTATCTGATCCAGAGGAAAGCTTCCCCCATTCTGGCAGAGAAAAAGAGACATGCCTCTTACCAAAGCACAGTTCCCTGCTCACTGTCCTCTAGGAAACAGAAAAAATGGCAAATACAATGTGGATTACTGCATTTAGCATAAACACTCTCCTATACTAGTTAGTAGTTTCTGCTATCTACCACCACAAGGAACAGCAGCACATTTCAAAGAAAGGAAGTAAGGACAGAAGATAAGAACAGGAAAGATATCTGATAATTTCGAATTCACTGGTGACTTTTTCAAAGTTGAAGTTGGGAGCTCATTTAAAGTGAACAGAAGAGGGAGCAAAACATAAGATAAAAGAAATTCTGACAAAGAGTCTATCCTTTCAGAAACTGTAACCACAAATAAGAAAAAGAACCATGACAAAGGACAATATTAGATTAAGAAAGGACTATTATGTTCTAAAATGCAGAGACTTGATAAACAAGTAAAGGTAGAAGTGTAGAATAAAAAAAGGAGAGAGGCTAAGTGTGGTGGCTGACCCCCGAAATCCTCACAATTGGGAAACTGAGACAGGAGGACTGCTCCAGGTCTGAGGACAGCCTGGGCTAATATAATAAATTCTAGGCCAATCTAGGCAATAGTGTAAGACCCTATCTCAAATAAAAGAAAACAAAACAGCAAAAATAGAAATTGGCACAAGAGTTTAAAAACACAAAATGGAGGGCAACCAGCTAATTGATCTGAGAATGATCTGAAAACAGATATTAGTAACAGCCTAGGAAATAAAATAGCCTTGGTTACAAAAAGGGAACACATTTAAGACTGAATGAAAATATATTTAGGTTATTTGATAAGTTAAAAAACTATATATTGTTTACAGCTGAAATAATCTATAAAGGCTGTGCATAGACGGAAGTCAGGAATAAGGCTATCTGAGAAGAAAAAAGAGGGAATAGAAGTAGAATGTGCAAGTTGAGGAACTCTACAGGTAAAAAAATATCTATTAAAGGGAATAAGAAGATGACTGGGTGGATGAGCATATAAGAAAATGACCCTGAAACTTCACCTGAGATCAGATATTAGGATTTTACATTGTCTCCAAATCACATCACAAACTAATATTCTTAGTTGCTGTCAGCAAAATGTAAGAGCACTTGGAGGCTGTATATGAACAACAGACAAACAAGAAATCTAGTATGCCATAGACATTGATAAGAAAATGCTAGAACTCTGAGTAGGCTATAAAGGCAATAAATAGAAAGAAAGTAGTAAACAGAAGGAAATGAAGGGCTAATGAACTATTTTACCCATTATCTATAATATACTAGAATATACTTACAGACTTTAGAGAAGTTTGGGAAAGGCTACGCTTAATTACTTAAAGGGAGGGAACAAAGAAAGGGACTTGCAAAGAAAGAGGAGAAACAGACGACTTTCAGCATAGACAACTCTTGTCGGTGATATAACTTTCATTGCCTATGGGTTAATCTTTCAAATTTGCCTAAATATCTTAGTAGAACTGAACACCAAAAACCACCCCAAATAAATGACAATCTCTGAATTACTATAACTTGAGAATTACAACACTTAACCCTTGATATGTGATGATTTTTCTGGTATTGTTAAACTGTATGATGTATACTACCTTTTCTACTTTTTACGAACTTTTTCAAAATTATATTTCAGGACTACTGGTTAAAATGGTGGCGCAGGAATCACACCAAAATGGCCTACAGGAAAAAAAGCCAAAAACAACAACAACAACAACAAAAACAACAACAACACCTCAGCAAAATACACTCTTCTACTAAAAAGTGAGGTGTATAAGAAATTACAATGGCAGCAGAGAAGCAGGACAGATATAGAGCATCCAGAGCTGACACAGGCAGACCGAAGTGGCTCCAGCAGCAGCGGCACCAGGTCCAAGAGGCCACAAGTGCCAGGCTTGATCTGAGCCACAGGAAAAGCCATGTGAGGGGATTTTCCACTCACACTGGAGCTCTTCCCAAACAAGAAACGTGTAGAAATGCAGTGAACAATGGAGGAACAGATCACGAGGTAGAGGATCACGTGGACCAGTGAGAGAACTAGAGCTACCATCCTAGCCTCCCCTCCATCACTACCAGTGCAAGCGCCAGCAAGCACTGGAGACGAGCTTTGGGAGATCTCAGCACCCGTGATTAGAGCAGCAATCCAATGTCCCAGCCAACCTATCTGAACTCACAGTACACCAAAGATGGATCCAAGCAGGAGCGTGGCATAACAGACCAAAATCATCCCAAAAGGTAACTGGGATTACACCAGGTCAGTACCCAACAAATAAACCTGGTATATAGGCCTGAACCCAACGAGCTAATTGCACCTTCCATATCAGGATAAATTATATGTTTAATCTGATGTATTTGTTGCTTCTTGATTTATAGTGGCTTTGTTTCCTTTTCTGCTGTACATTAGGCAAGGGCCTCAGTTGATCACAAACTGATATGGAACCTTCAACAGCCCAGAAATCTTAACCTTGTTGTCAGAATTAAGGGTATGAGGTACCACACACCCTAAGGAACAGTTAGAGGATCTGGTTGTCATAATACCTACTCTTGCATAAATACTCTGTGCTGCTTTTCATGGAAAGGGTACATTATTTAGTTAAAATTTTAGAATCTGCCTGTATTTTGTTCCATTGAGCCTATGTGAATATTCTCATAGCAGGCAAACCCAACAACACGTAGGGTCACTTCTGTAGATACTCTGAGAGTCTTGAGAGCCACACCTAGCACCTTAAACTCCTACACTGAAGATATATAACATCAGATTGGTTGATACACCTAACAATACTGCAGCTAACTAGAAAATCCAAGCTTTAAATTAAACCAAGATGCAAAAATATATACATTACAACCCAAGAAACACAAAACAATCAAGACAATATAAATCCACCAAAAAGAATTAATGCATCAGAAATGACTTCCAGTGAGAAGGAGTTAGAGGAAATGTTTGAGAAAGATTTCAAAAGAATGATTATATATATGCTCAAAGAAGAAATCTAAGGAATGAAAGAGGAAATCAAATGAATCAAAAAAGATACAGGACATCAATTTAATGAAATAAAGAGGTCAATACAAGACATGAATAAGGAAATAGAAATAATAAAGAAAAATCAGTCAGAATTACTAACAATGAAGAACACAGTTAATGAAATAAAAAACTCTGTAGAAAATCTCACCAGCAGAATGGATGAAGGAGAGGACAGAATGTCTAAGCTAGAAGACCAGGTGGCAGATCTAATACAGTCCAACAAAGAGAAAGACAAACTAATACAAAAATATGAATGGGAATTTCAAGATATTTGGGACACTATGAAAAGATCAAACATAAGAATTCAGGTTATAGTAGAAGGAGAAGAATTTCACTCCAAAGGCATAATAGGTGTCTTCAATAAAATCATAGAAGAAAGCTTCCACCAAATTGGGAAAGAGGTGCCAATGCAGATACAGGAATCCTTTAGAACCCCAACCAGACAAAACCTGGAAAGAACCTCTCCTCGCCATATTATAATCAAACTACCAAACACACAAACCAAAGAAAAAATATTGAAAGCAGCCAGAGAGAAAAATCAAGTTACCTACAAAGGCAAGCCAATCAGGATCACAGCAGGTTACTCAACACAAACTTTAAAAGCCAAAAAGGCTTGGAGTGATGTATTCCAACTTCTGAAAGATAACAACTGTCAACCAAGGTTACTTTATCCTGTAAAGTTATCCATTCAAATATACGGAGAAATAAGGATATTCCACGACAAACGCAGACTAAAGGAGTATTTGAAGAAAAAAACCAGCTCTACACAAAACACTTGAAAGAATCTGCCATGCTGAAGAGAAAGAAAAGCACAAATAAAGAAACCTGGAAAAAACAAGCAATACACAAATACTAGTGAACACAAGAGAGCAAAGGTAAAACCAGAAGAACTACAAAAAAATATATATATATACAACTTTCAATAATATCTCTTAATATCAATGGCCTCAATGCCCCCCCAAAAAGACATAGGTTTTCAGACTGGGTTTAAAAGCAGGATTCTTCAATTTGCTGCCTCCAAGAAACTCACCTTTCTACAAAGAGTGGACATCTTAGGGTGAAAGGTTGGAAAATGGTATTTCAAGCAAATGGGCCTAGAAAACAAGCAGGGGTTGCTATCCTAATATCTGACAAGGTAGACTTCAGTCCAACATTAGTCAAGAAAGATAAGGAAGGTCACTTTATATTGATTAAAGGCACACTCCAGCAGGAGGATATTCCAATCCTAAACATATATGCACCTATCATGGGGGGTCCCAAATTCAAACAAACAAATGCTATTAGAATTAAGGTCACAGATAACACGAAACACAGTGTAGTGGGTGACTAAAACACCCCACTCTCATCAAATGACAAGGCATCTGGGAAAAATTAAACAGAGAGGCATCTGGATTAAACGAGGTCATAGAATAAATGAACCTAACAGATATATATAGGACATTTCATCCAAATGCTGCATATTATACATTCTTTTCAGCAGCGCATGGAACATTCTCTAAAATAGACCATATATTAGGACACAAAGCAAAATTTAATAAATACAGGAAAATTGAAACAATTCATTGCATTCTGACCACAATGGAATAAACTACAAATCAATAGCAAGAAAAGCTATAGAGCATATATAAAATCATGGAAACTAAACAATACACTACTAAATGATGAATGGGTCAATGAAGAAATCAAAAAGGAAATCCAAAAATTCAGTCACATGATAATGAGAACACAACATACCAAAACTTCTGGGACACAATGAAGGCAGTCCTAAGAGGTAAATTTATAGCTTCAAGTGCCTATATTAAGAAATTAGAAAGGTCTCAAGTAAATGACCTATTGCTTCACATTAAACCTTGGAAAAAGAAGGATAAGGCAAACTGAAAATCAGTAGACGAGAAGAAATAATAAAGATTAGGGCAGAAATTAATGAAATAGAAAAAAAAAATCCAAAGAATCAATGAATCAAAGAGTTGGTTCTTTGAAAGGATAAACAAGATTGATAAACCCTTAGCAAGTCTGACCAAAAGAAAGAGAGAAAACACAAACTAATAAAATTAGAGACGAAAAAGGCACCATCACAACAGATGCCAGAGAAATTAAAAAAAATCAGGGACATACTATAAAAACATATACTCCACTAAGTATGAAAATCTGAAAGAAATGGGTGATTTCCTTGATTTATATGACCTACCTAAATTAAATCAACATTAGATTAATCACTTGAATAGACCTATAACAAGTATGGAGATCTAAGCAGTTATCAAAAATCTCCCAACTAAAAAAAGTCCATGCACAGATGGATTCACTGGTGAATTTTACCAGACCATCAGGGAAGAACTAACACCATTGCTTCTTAAGCTTTTCCATAAAACAGAAAAAGAAGGAATCCTACCAAACTCCTTCTATGAAGCCAGCATCACCCTGATACCAA
This sequence comes from Jaculus jaculus, assembly GCF_020740685.1. Taxonomy (NCBI): domain Eukaryota; kingdom Metazoa; phylum Chordata; class Mammalia; order Rodentia; family Dipodidae; genus Jaculus; species Jaculus jaculus. Next base: position 61,032,551 of record NC_059111.1, on the reverse strand, counting down.
AACCAGTCAAAGGTAAAATAAAAAAAGAAAATTACAGACCAAACTCCCTCATGAACATAGATGCAAAAATTGTCAATTAATATAGTACTGGCAGTCTTAGCCATAATAATAAGGCAAGAGGCACACATAAAAGGGATAAAAATTGGAAAGGAAGAGATCAAGTTATCATTATTTGCAGATGACATTATTCTATACATAAAGGACTCTAAAGATTCTACCAGCAAACTGTTAGAGCTGATAAACATCTACAGCCATGTAGCAGGATACAAAATACACAGTAATCAGTAGTCTTCCTATATGCTAACAACAAAGACACAGAGGATGAAATCATAGAATCACTCCCATTCACAATTGCATCAAAAAAATATATATATAGTACCTTGGAATAAACCTAACAAAGGAAGTAAAGAATCTCTACAATGAGAACTTTAAAACACTCATGCGAGAAATTGCAGAAGACACTACGAAATGGTAAAAACATCCCTTGTTCCTGGATGGGAAAAATCAATATTGTGAAAATGGCAATCTTACCTAAAGCAATCTATACATTTAATGCAAACCCCATCAAAATTCCAATGGCATCCTTCATGGAAATAGAAAAAACAATCCGAAAATTCATTTGGAATAACAAAAAACCTTGAATACCTACAATAATACTGAGCAACAAAAATAAGGCTTGTGGTATCACCATACCTGATTTTAACCTATACAACAAAGCCACAGTAACAAAAAAAGAGTGGTACTGGCACAAAAGCAGACATGTAGATCAATGGAACAGAATAGAGGACCCAGATGTAAGTCCAGGTAGCTATAGCCACCTAATATTCGATAAAAATGCCAAAAGTACACAGTGGAGAAAAGACAGCCTTTTTTAGCAAATGGTGCTGGGGAAACTGGATATATCTGTAGAAGGATGAAAACAGATTTTTCTCTCCATGTATAAGAATTAAGTCCAAATGGATTAAAACCTTAACATGAGACCTGAACCTCTGAAACTGCTAGAGGAAAAAGTAGGGGAAACCCTTTAACATGTTGGTCTTGGCAAAGACTTTCTAAATGTAACTCCAATTGCTCAGGCAATAAAACCACAGATTAACCGCTGGGACTTCATGAAATTAAACACATTTTGTACGGCAAAGGACACTGTGAATAAAGAAAGAGGCAACCTACAGAATGGGAAAAAATCTTTTCCAGCTATACATGTGATAGAGGATTAATATCTAGGATACACAAAGAACTCAAAACATTAAATAATAAGAAATCAAACAAGCCAATAAAAAATGGGTTATGGAACTAAATAGAGTTCTAAAAAGAAAAAATATGGATGGCATGTAAGCATCTAAAAAAATGCTCTACACCCCTAGTAGTGAGGGAAATGGAGATTAAAACTACGTTGAGATTCCATCTCACTCCTGTCCTATTGGCTACCATCATGAAAACAAATGACCATAAATGCTGGAGAGGATGTGGAAAAGAGAAACCCTTCTACACTGTTGGTGGGAATGCAATCTTGTCCAGCCATTGTGGAAATCAGTGTGGAGGTTCCTAAGACAGCTAAAAATAGATCTACCATACGACCTAGCTATAGCACTCCTAGGCATATATCCTAAGAACTCATCTCATTACCTTAGAAATACTTGCTCAGCCATGTTTATTGCCACTCAATTCACAATAGCTGGGAAATGGAACCAGCCTAGATACCCCTCAACTGATGAATGTATAATGAAGATATGGCACATTTATAAAATGGAGTTCTACTCAGCAATAAAGAAAAATGAAGTAATGAAATTTGCAAGAAAATGGATGGATCTGGGAAGGATTACACTAAGTGAGGTAACCCAGGCCCAGAAAGCCAAGCGTCACATGTTCTCCTTCATATGTGGTTCCTAGCTACGCATGACTGGACTTCTGTGTGAGTAGGAAGAAAACTCAGTAGCAAAGGCCTGTAAACTAGAAAAGAAATATAAAGGCAAGAGAAAGGAAGGGAGAGGGTACTCAATAGGATGGTATTGTATATATGTAAGTAGAAGAGTAGATTAATGGGATGAAAAGGTCCAAGTGAGGTCAGGGGAAGATATTGAGTAAAGAAATGGTAGAGGGAGGGCTAATCAAAATCTAAGAGGATATAAATAAATCATATGGAATCCTATTTTCTTGGAAATAGAACACTCAGGAGCCATAGATTGTTGCTAGAAAATTTTCAGTGCCAATGAGTTGTTGGCCAGGGAGATCCCTGATGCCCTCAAAACATTATAGGCCTTTGTCAAGGCCCTTGGTTTCCCACCAGGAATAGATGGTAAGGCCCTATTGCTGAAGACTCCACATACTTGGGCTGCAAGGCCACTGAGAAATCCTGTTGGAGCTGAGCTGATAACCTCCTCCATGTGGACCAGCTCACAGAAAGCTGGAAGAAGCCATTCTGCATGCAGTTCAATGGGAGAAAGAGAAATAACCAGTAAAGAAACTCATCAGTGGACACTGAAAGCCTTATATTTGTCTAACCAGGCCAAATGAGCCAACAGGTGCAATAGTGGCATGCCTGTCATGGTGGTAACCAACTGCCCTTTTATTGAATTGGAGGCCCACTCCATGGGAGGGAATATATCCCTGATACTGAAAACTTAAAACAGGGGTATTCATGAGCCCTAGGGGTATAATGCTTGCTACTACCTGGCTAAATGTATATAATATACTTATCAAACTGTCCAGTAAGCACTTCTCTTATGGTTCATAACATTATATTAATGTTACTCTCACTTTTGGTAGAGAATCTTCTCTTTTCAGATGGTAGTGACTTTGGGATGAGAAGGTATCATGGTGCTGGAAAGAAGTGACCAGAGCGTTCAGTACTGTAATATCTGTATCACACCTTCCAAGGCCCAAGGTTTAATGCAGAAGAGGTGGTGGAAAAAACATAAGAGCCAAAGGAAGGGTAGGACCCCTTGCAACATGCTCCCCCCAGACACAAAATGGCCTGGATATCCATGACCTCACAGTGCCTAACACTACCTACACAAGACCATCATAAAAGAAGGAAAAGATCATGACATCAACATAAAAGAGAGACTGATTGAGATGGGGAGGGGATATGATGGAGAATGGAGTTTCAAAGGAGAAAGATGGGGGAGGGAGGTTATTACCATGGGATATTTTTTATAATCATGGAAGTTGTTAATAAAAATTTAAAAAAATAAGTAAATGAAATAAAAAATAAAAATTATATTTCAAAATAAAACTTATGAGGGCATCACTATGTGATATTAATTAGTTATGTGCAGCAGTAGTCTAATAATTATAATTAAGACATATAGACATATACAGTTACTTTTAAAACTGTTACAGGCCAGGCGTGGTGGCACACACCTTTAATCCCAGCACTCGGGAGGCAGAGGTTGGAGGATCACCGTGAGTTTCGAGTCCACCCTGAGACTCCATAAAAAATGTATGTATAATTAGGTACAATTATTTCACATTGTTTAATATTTGAGTATTATAAATACTTTATCATGATTTTAAAATTCAGTGAATTACCTATTATTATTCAGTTATAGAAATTTCTTATAGAAACTGATACAAATGCTTATAGAACCTTTTTCCATGTTCACTTCTTTTACACCTTTCTGACTGAAAAAGCAACATGTAATAAAGAAGAGAAATGATTACATTTTCCATCTCACAGACCTTGCTGAATCGTGCCTGGAGTACTAAGAGCTTGTTACATTCTTCTGTTACTTTGTTGAGAAGGGTTTGCATGTTTTCTTGAAAGTCTAGATGATAAGCCGACAGTTATAATCATTTCACTTTGTAGTAAACTACATCTTTCAATAAATATTATTTTATCTGTAACTTTAGAAAACTGTCTATTGAAAATAAAACTCAAAAATTAAGTAACAATAAATAAAAATTTCATTAATTTTAAATACCTGGTATAAAAATAACTTTGAAATTTCATATTAATTAATTTCTTTAGTTATTTATTAGTGTGCCATCTGTGCATTTTCCATACAGAAAAAGGAAACTTGTTTTGTGAAGGAACTCCCAAGACTTGAAAGTTGCAACTTGATAAAATAAATACCAGATTTATATTAAGAAACTTATTTCTTCTGACAGGGGTGATGGCACACACCTTTAATCCCAGCACACAGGAGGCAAAGATAGGAAGATTGCTGTGAGTTTGAAGCCACCCTGAGACTACATAGTGAATTCCAGGTCAGCCTGGGCTAGAGTGAAACCCTACCTCAAAACAACAACAACAACAAAAAAGTTATTTTTTGATATATCTCTTAATTTCTCAACATTCCTATTAATAAATTATAAACCATTAACTTAAACTTATTTGATAAATTCATTAACTAAAATATTAGGATCAGCAATATTAATAGTTAGGAAGTAATTAGAATGAGGAAAATGGTGAGCAGAGGAATAGCGATAAGGAAATTGGTAAAGTTTGAATTATCTTTATAGCATAATTATTACATAAAAAGTTTAAAAGATATACTATATATAAGATTTCATAACTAAAAAAACAAGATGGTATGACAGTAAACTTGACTATAATTGAAAATCATAATTGAATCTAAAACTTTTTCAATAATTGACAAGAATACTATATAATAGTATGGTAAACTTTAGTTACCTTGAACTTCATGTCTATACTCTTGTAAATCTGGTCTTTGATTCTGAGAAGAGTAAACACCAGAATTCTCTCTATTGCCTATATTAATTTCACATTTTAAAGGAGTATAACATTCAGCCAAGACATTGTTTAAAATCTGTTAACAAAACAGAATATTTTAAATTAAAATTTTATTTATTGTTATAAATGTCATGAAACATTATTATCCTATGTACAAAAGATGGTGAAAATGTCAAGGAGAAAATCCAAATTCACTCTTCCCCCATATGCAAAATAAATCTGTAGGAGAAACAAGTCTCATGTTTTTCTCTATCTGACATGAAATTCTTATATCAGAAAAATACTGATAATCTTCATTGTATAAACTATAAGTTTTCTTTTAATGATAAAATTTATCTTGTAGTTTATCACTTACTAGCTTGAATCATACTCTGACATTATTTCTGCACTCTTTATTTTATTTTATTTTTTTTGTGTTTTTTTGAGGCAGGGTCTCATTCTAGTCCACGCTGACCTGGAATTCACTGTGTAGTCTCAGGCTGGCTTTCAACTCAGAGAGATCCCCCTACCTCTGCCTCCCTAGTGCTGGGTTTAAAGGTATGTGCCACCACACCCGACTTTATTTCTGCACTCTTAATCTATCTCGTGATTATGTCAACTACTCTTAAACAAACACTACTGGCCAAGGAGGAGTAAAAACAGTCTAGTGAAATGATAATGTAAAATTAACAAGACCTGACTACTGCTCTGGTTGTTCTCAACAACAGACAATTATATCATCATTTGAAACAGCATACATTGCATAATAATTTGATAAGCCCTCCCTAGTTTTGTCTTTGTCCTTCACACACTGAAAATAACCTTCAGCAACTTTTATACTTAAAAACTAAATTGTCTGTTGTTGTTATATCTTGAGATTTCTTGAAGTTTGTTTAAAAGTTAACACTATAGAGCTGGGTGCGATGGTACATGCCTTTAATCTCAGGGCTTGGGAGGCAGAGGTAGGAGGATCACTGCAAGTTCAAGGCCACCCTGAGAATGCATAGTGAATTCCAGGTCAACCTGGGCTAGAGTGAGACCCTACCTCGAAAAACAAAACAAACACCACCACCACCACCAACAACAACAAAAAAGTTAAACTATGCTATGAGGTGGTAACTGAATGTATTAAATTACATTATAGCCACAAAGATGAAATTTTATCACAATAGAGTTGGTCATAGAAACCTTAATAACCCTCCATCTTTAGAGATGAAAAAACTAGAACACAAAGCGCAAGTAGATCCTCTATGCAAAAGTCAGTGATTTCAGTGTCTCTCTACTAATGCTATAATTTATCTATTTATTAATTTATTTTTCTCCTGAGTCAGTAGGGAGTGAATCCAAAATTGCATGAATACTAGGCAAGTGCTGTACCACTGAGTCATATCCTCAGTCCTAAATTTCTTGCTTCAAATTGTCAAACAGAAAAAAAAAAAATGCCTACTTTAAGTTTAAAAACTGAGGAAGTACTGTTCTAAAAGTAAGATACATAGGAAAACTAGATTAGGTGATTCTGCTCATTAAAATAGTAGTAATTTAAACCTTAGTACCTCTTATCCAAACTACTTTTAACTAATAACTTACCTTTGACATATTAGAACATTCCTCAGACACTGCCATTTGAAGTCTTGCAATGAGCTTCTGCAAAGGCTTTGCTTTATCAACTAGCAGAAAAGATACCGAGTGAGGCATTCATTTTACATAGTTTTATATCTTATAAGTATCACAGTTAACCTGTGTAGCAATGGGAATTTTCTCTACATTAAGACTCATTTTAACACTTCCATTTCCATTATTTTCCATTACTCAATGTTAACCATCTCAGATAATTTATTAGACTTGCAATTTCTATTCTATAAAATTAAATGTTTTCCTATAATTTAATATAAGAAATACAACATATATACCCATCTACTGTATACATCTATGCAAAACTGAAACAAAAATTTCACAACTCAGTATTTACCCTTTTAGGCTGGGGTATAAATAGCTCAGTGGAAGAGTGCCTTGCCTAGTATGTGTATGGTCCTAAACCTGATCACCAACACCACAATAATAATAATAAAAATAGAATGACATAAATTTTACCCTTTCTATATGCTATACACTCCAATATTTTCTTTCTATTTTACTCTTTTTTTTAAATTTTTAAAAAAATTTTTATTTATTTATTTGAGAGCGACAGACATAGAGAGAAAGACAGATAGAGGGAGAGAGAGAGAATGGGCGCGCCAGGGCTTCCAGCCTCTGCAAACGAACTCCAGACACGTGCGCCCCCTTGTGCATCTGGCTAACGTGGGACCTGGGGAACCGAGCCTCGAACCAGGGTCCTTAGGCTTCACAGGCAAGTGCTTAACCGCTAAGCCATCTCTCCAGCCCTATTTTACTCTTTTAATAAATGCAGATTATTCACTAATCTGACCTTATCACTTATTAACAGAGCCATTACTTAAACTGCAATTTGGGAAACACTGGTTAGGCTGTCTGAGAAGGATCTCAAATATGCTGATGAGCTTTTTAAAAAAAGGACACCTTATGCTCTCCTCTGGCCTCTGCACACACATCTGTACATACACACCTACAAAATATAAGATAGGAGGAGGATACTTAATAGGTTGATATTGTATATATGTAATTACAATGATTGTAATGGGGAGGTAATATGATTGAGAATGGAATTTCAAACGGAAAGTGTGGGGGTGGGGAGGGAGGGAATTACCATGGGATATATTTTATAATCATGGAAAATGTTAATAAAAATTAAAAAAAAAATAAGATACATAAAATTTTACTAAATTCAAACCCAAAGAATTCTTGAAAAACATAGCATGTTTATTTAAATGACGTTTTGAAATTCTATTTTGTTCAACAGAGCAAATCCACAGACAACTTATGAAGCACCTTATTCTTAGAGGTAAAATTGAAGGCCAAGAGATTTCTTGAAGACAGGAAGCCTAGCTAATTGAGTAAAAAATTACTGAATGGTTAACTGCAACTAGTTCACTTGTGCTTTGCCTCCTATAGTGCCCATCTTAAATTTTTGACTTAGCTCTCTGTAATCTACTAGGATGTCCCATTTTTGTCCTTGGGCTTAGGGCCTCTTGTCTTTCACTTTCATATTGATTTTTTTCTGAATAATATTTATTAATTATACATTTCTTTAGATTAGAAGTTAATTCTAAAGTTTTAATTCTATTCAGGTTAAACTTAGCAAGCTATATAAAAAGATATACTATAACCTGGACTGAGTATGTTAAACTATTGAGTAAGTTCAACTATGTAGATGTGTGCTATAAAACATTTTGCAATGGCAAGTTGTACATATGATGCTGGTCCCTTAAGACTACATTTCTTAGTGACTCAGTGATGCACAGTTCAATGCTAGGTGTGTTCCTCAGTCCAATTCTATTCCTTTGGTTAACTAGCCCCAGGGACTCCCTGTCTCCATCTCCCACACACTGGAATTACAGGCAGGCCACGTGGCGTATGTGAGTGTGAGAGATCAAACTCAGGTCCTGATGCTTGCACAGCAAGCATTTTACTGACAGACACCCTGATGCCATCTTCAAATAAAAATTTATATGCTAACTCTAACAATTTAAAATCCTACAGCACGTCTGTAACCAATGGCATAAAGCTTTAACATGCTTCACATAAAGCTTGTTCTAATCAAGCTCTTAACCTCTCCAGCTTTATGTTCCACTACTTTCTACATTTGTCCTCAGTTTTTCAAAATGGAAGCATCTTCACAGTTCAATCCTTAAGATGTTACATATATTCCTAAATCTCTAAACCTTGCCCACCACCTCATCTTCCCAGAAAGCACTCCACTTTTCTCCCTCTTCCATCCTTTCTATTCATTCTATTTTAGAAATTATTATTATTTTACATGTTTTCTGAATGGATACTTCTATGAGAAAATGATGCTGTGATTTTAGCTTTCATGAGCACTTAAATGTTTAATAATTTGAAGAATGAATTGGATGCACAAGTCAACTTACTTACCCTAGAGATCCTCAGACAAGGACAGAATTATGCAACGGTGGGTTTTCAAGGAACTTATCTGTTTCATGGTTTATAAGTCAGAAACAATTTACCTGTGTCTTGTGTTTTTATATTCTGAAGCTGTAATTGGTGTATGTTATGAAGTTCCTTGATCTTTTCCTCTTGAGCAGCAAGAAGTTCCTCTTTAAGACTGCAAAGAGCTTTTTCTTTTTCATTTTCCATGTATTCACGGACCTGGTCCACATGAGTTGAATAAACCAGAGAAAGGCATATACGTTGGGCTTCCATCTGTAGTCTTAAATCATTCTTAAAGTGAATATATATAAGTATTAGAAAAATTTTAAATAACATAATAATGTCACTTCTATTTCTTTGCAAATATGGAACTTATATTTAAAGAGGAAAATACATTACAGTTGCAACATTCATCTAAAGTAACCAATATCTAATTATTTTTGTTCTTCCTCAAGTTGTTTTGACCTACTTGTCTTTTTCAAAAAAAGATAGCATCACATTTTCAATACCTTAATTTTATAGTAAATTTTCATATATGACATAGCTAGAAAGAGTTTGATTTTGTTGTTGTTGTTGTTTTTTGCTTTTTAATGAACAGGAGAATGAGAGAGATAGTTGGCATGCCAGGGCCTCCAGCCCCAGAATCAAACTCCAGACATGTGCGCCACCTTGTATGCATGCTTGCATCACCTTGTGCATCTGGCTGATGTGGAATCTGGGGAGTTGAACATGTATCCTTAGGCTTTATAGGCAAGAACTTTAACCACTAAATCACCTCTCCAGCCCTGATTTTTTAAATAATACTTTAAATGCAGAGACATTCAAATAATAATGTAATAAACACCAAATTTACTCATAACACAGATATATAACATTCTGTCATTTTATTTTATTGCCCCATTGCCTATACATCTTTTTAGAAAGAAAGCATTACAGAAAAATTTAACCTACTATGTTTTTATTACTCCTTTCCAAAAGACCACCATTATCACAAGTTTGGTACAAATCTATCACTTTTCATTGAATATGTATATGTTTCTATGCATTTACACAAATGCTATAAAAATAGGATTTGGCAAATTTATTTTCTCATTTAATATGTATCTCTGCTATCAAAACCATGTAATTACTAAGCTAATTTATTTTAACTGTGGTATAGTATATAAGAATATGCTGGGCTGGAGAGATGGCTTAGCGGTTAAGCGCTTGCCTGTGAAGCCTAAGAACCCCGGTTCGAGGCTCGGTTCCCCAGGTCCCACATTAGCCAGATGCACGCGTCTGGAGTTCGTTTGCAGAGGCTGGAAGCCCTGGCGTGCCCGTTCTCTCTCTCTCCCTCTATCTGTCTTTCTCTCTGTGTCTGTCGCTCTCAAATAAATAAATAAAAAATGACCAAAAAAAAAAATTTAAAAAAAAAGAATATGCCACATTATCCTGCCTGGAGAAGTACCAGATTATTTGTTAAGTTCTAGATATTTCAGATGATATAGTAAATGATTACACTCAGCCCTCAAAGAGATGTGCTAATGATTCTCTAGTGTTGTGATTCTCACACTCGGCATGAATTAGATCTGGAATGCCTATGGAAACAGCTTGCTGGGACATGTCAAAGGCTATACTGGAAGAACCACCTAGAAATGTAATTGCTGGGTCAAAGATAATATACATTGCTAAGTTCATTAGGTTTTTGCCAAATTATACTTATATAATTATATTGATTTAAAAATATTTAGTACAGAGCATGAATGCCCATATCCTTCCATTATTAACAAAATGTTAGGCTTATTTTACTAAGCTGATGTGTATAAAATACTATTTTATACTTGAATCAATTTTTAAGGCTAAAAATGTGTTTGCATTCATTTGCCATCTTAGTTTCCTTCAGAGATGCACATCCCTTATCTTTTGCCCATTTTAATATTTTTGAACTCTTCTTACATTAGTCTTTATATCACCTTTACAGTACTTTGTAAAACATGCCACAAATATTTGGTCTAACTCCTTAAACCTGTTTTATAGTACTTTTCCTGACACAAGCATAATCAAATTTCTCAATCCTTTCTAGTCTTTATTAAAGGCCTTTCCCTACCTGAAGATCCTCCTTTCTTTCTTTTTTTGGTTTTTCAAGGTAGGATTTCATTCTAGCCCAGGCTTACCTGGAATTCACTATGTAGTCTCAGGGTGGCCTTGAACTCACCATGATCCTCCTACCTCTGCCTCCCGAGGGCTGGGATTAAAGGTGTGTGCCACCATGCCCAGCTTCAAGATCCTTGTGTAAGTTTTTAACTAGTCTGGAACTATTTTTTTTCCTAAAGGGTAAGGCTCCAGTTCTATAACTTCTCTCCCCCAGTATCAAAAGTCAATTATCTTAAAAGCAATTACTGGTTACTATAATCTTTTCCTGCCAATTTGGCTTATTATTCAGTTGCTTCAGGTATTGTCTTACCACAGTGGGCTTCCTTATACCTTGTACAAAAAAGCACTCACACTAACTTCTGGGAGATCTTTTTTTCGTTATTGAACTTTAAAATTTAATTTTCTTTATAGCATCTACTGCTACTTGATACGCTATATATTTCTCTTTTTAAAATATTAACCTTGTTTCTAAAATATCAACTTTATTCACTATTCCCTGATTTTATTCATTGTTATACCAACAGTGCCTAAAATGTAGTACAGGCTCATCAATATTATTAGGTGAATATTGTTGGAAAGTGAAATTTCATAAAAATTTGGATTTTAGTATGTTCTATTATGTTTCATTGACTTATTGAATTAATCCCATCATAAAGCAATATCTGCTATGATTCTGTAATAAATTTCAACATCAGACTTAATATATAGTTTTAGGACTATTTGGATTATTTCTGCGTATTTATTTTTCTATAGACATTTTAGAACCAACTTTTCAAAATGTTGTGAAAATTTTCCTGGAATTGTGACTAGAAGTACACTGAACACAGAAATTAATTTTTGGGGAACAATATATATGTTTTATTTTTATTTATTTATTTACTTGAGAGAGAGAGAGAGAGACAGAGGGAGAGGGAGAGAGAATGGGCACTCCATGGCCTCCAGCCACTGCAAACAAACTCCAGATGCATGTGGCCCCCCCTTATGCATCTGGCTTATGTGGGTCGTGGGGAATTGAACCTGGGTCTTTGGCTTTGTATCCAAGTTCTTTAACTGCTAAGCCATCTCTAGCATGAGAACTAACATTTCTAAAACTAGTTTTCCACTATGCATATGGTATATGCTGTAAAAAGTAGGCCATTATGGGCTGGAGAGATGGCTTAGTGGTTAAGCCCTTGTCTGTGAAGCCTAAGGACCCTGGTTCGAGGCTCGATTTCCCAGGACCCATGTTAGCCAGATGCACAAGGGGGGCGCATGCCTGTGGAGTTCATTTGCAGTGGCTGGAAGCTCTGGCATGCTCATTTTCTCTCTCTTTCTGTTGCTCTCAAATAAATAAAAATAAACAACCAAAAAAAACATTCATTCTAATTCTATTGCAGTGGATAGAAATGGCAAAAATAATATTGAAACAGTAAAGTTTACAGTAGGTATCCTAGTATTTTTATTTATTTATTTGACAGAGAAAAAGGGAGAGAGAGTAAGAGAATGGGTGTGCCAGGGCCTCCAGCCACTGCATTGAACTTCAGACACGTGTGCACCCTTGTGCATCTGGCTAACATGGGTCTTGGGGAATTGAACCTGGGTCCTTTGGCTTGCAGGCAAATGCCCCCCTCCTCTTTTTTTTTTCTTTGTGTATGTGTGTGTGTAAGTCACAGGACAGCCCTGGGTTTTAAGCTCAGTAATACTATCTTTTTTTTTTTGTTTTTTGAGGTAGGGACTCACTCTAGCCCAGGCTGACCTGGAATTCACTACATAGTCTCAGGGTGGCCTCAAACTCATGCTGATCCTCCTACCTCTGCCTCCCAAGTGCTGGGATTAAAGGCGTGTGCCACCACGCCAGCTAGCATCCACCTTTTTTTGAGACACTGACCTGGTGCTCTCCAATCAGGCTAGCCAGTGAACTCCATGGATCCTTGTGTCTCTGCTTTCTTAGCACTGTGGTTACAACTGCTTATTGACATGCCTGACATTTTTATGTGGGATCTGAATCTTACTATCCTTGAGTAGAAAAAAATATTAACTCCCAATAAAAATAATGAATATAGAATGCATATCAAGAGTAATAGTGAACCATTCTTGGTAATTTATATCTGTTAAATGCTGATACTAGAAATACGGGAAAATTCTCAGGTTGGAAGGCAAGCACTTTTCCTAGTGAGCTATCTCTAGAGCTCCATATACTTGGTCTTTCAATTCTTTAAATGTCTGCTAGACATGATACAGATAAAAATCCCATTACGTGGTATCTGATCTTACCATGTCACGACCCACTGGAGTTATAGGACATTCCAATTCTTTGCCCCCATTAATGCCATATATCATCCTGCTGTCTTTGCAATGGTTAGGGCATTTTTAAAAAATGCTGAATAGCAAATGACAAAAGCTACTCCCCTCCCCTCTTATTGGAGCTGAGTTTCACTCTATCCCATGCTTCTCTAGAACTCAAGGATGATCCTCCTATATTTGTCTCATAAAGCTAGGAATGAAGGCATGTAACACCATACCTTGGTGAAAGAGGCTATTTTGATATGCTTTACTTAATGAAGTTCTGTTCTTTCACTGTAAGGGCTTGATAAAAAGATTTATTTTTAAAAATGTATTATCATATATCTATCACGGCAGACAAGGTCTTAAGTAACTGGATCTGGGCTTAGGCTTCACAGGCAAGCACCTTAACCACTAAGCCATCTCTCCAGTCCTATTACTACCATTTTTATTCTTCACCAACATTTTCACTTATTCTAGAAATAGATGCTCCAGAAACCTTGCTTGTCACATTCACAACTACATCTTTTAAAGGGCATGACTGGAAAAGAAATTCAACCTATATCCACTAACTTAAACATACATAAATTTTTAGTTAGAATTATTATATTGTCGATACCTACTTAGAATTTTCCTATTTTTAGTATCAATATTTAACAACAATCAGGAATTATTCACTGTGAATTATTTATATGCATTCTATATTTTCTACTTATATTTAGAGTATTTCTTCCTTCAAATATAGTATGATTCAAAAAACTCTAGACCTACCTTCCAGAGAAATAAAATTTCATAACCTATGACAACTATGTAGAGTATCAGAAAAACTCAAGAGTCCATTTGCAACCGTGGATCAAACTCTATTTGAAAACTTGAAATTTTATACTTGTAAACACCAGTATGAAATACTTCTAAAAGCAATCTTTGAGACTGCAACAAATTGTTACAATATAAAATAGTTTCTTAACTAAACTCAAATCTGTAAAAGTAAAATGTGAAATCATTATATTTTATTTCCTAAATAGGATACATAAAATATTAACTAAAAGAGAGACAATAATACTTATAGAAAAACAGTAAGTGATAAGTAAGAGCCCCAAGTGAGAATTACATAGAGTTCATTCTCTTATAAGGATGTGAATTCATGTTTTCTGAGGCAAGCCCAACAAATTGGCCTTTTTTATTTTTTAATGTGAGAGAGCGAGAGTGAGAAAGAGAGGGACAGGGAAGGAGTAGGGAACTGGTGAGTCAGGGCCTCAGCCACTGTAATGGAACTTCAGATGTGTGTTTTACCTTGTGCACATATGCGACCTTGTATGCTGTGTCACCTTGTGAGTCTGACTTACATGGGACTTGGAGAGTCGAACAAGGGTCCTTAGGCTTTGCAGGCAAATGCCTTAACTGCTAAGTCATCTTGCAAGCCCAAATTCATTTTTTAATGGAGGTGTAAACATGTTTAGTAGCAAGTGTGCATTTTCACTGTGCATTGCCCTAGACAAATGAACATACCTGTTCTGATTTAAGTAGTTGAAGCTCCTGCTGGAGCTGATTTTCATCACATAGTTCAGTTGCTCTGGGAGATGATTCATTTGTTAATGTTGGCAAAATCAACTGTTCATCCTTGCTATCTCTTACAACAGTCATACTTCCAAAAAGAACTTTATCTTCTACCATGATTTTTGATCCTTCACCAAAATCTTTACTTATTTTAGGAACAAGTTCTCCATAATCTCTGCCTGTCACAGTTACAACTCCATCTTTTAATGAACTTAACTGAACATCACACACATTTACATTTTCTGTTCTGTTATGGTTAATTATGATTTCTAGCTCTCTACATCTTAATGAAAGTTGCTCCTTCTCTTGCTTTAAAGATTTAACTTCTTCATTTAGAATATTAATCTCACGATGTCTCTGTTTTAATTGTTCAGAAAGACCACACAGTTTTTCTGACAGTTCTAATTTTTCTCGCTTGGTTACTTCAAGTTTTTCCATCAGCTCTGTTGTATCTTTCTCAACTACCTCACCGATTTCCAATGGCTCAGACAGAAAAGTTTTGTCATCATCAGAAACAGAACTTCTCCCTTTCACCATCATTGGATTTACTCTTTGAAAATTAAGTTGCTCACTAAGTGCTTTAAGCTGACTTTCATACTCTAATTCTTGCTTATTTTTACTGTCTTCCAAATCATCTTTGACCCTAAGAAGGCAGGCATACTCCTCCTGTAACTCCTGATAGTTCACTTCAAAGTTTTTTTCAGCAAATGAAAATGTATTCTTTTGCTTTTCAATCTCTTCATTTAGATAAACACACTGTTGCTTGAGGTCCTCATTTTCTTCTGTGAGTCTCTGTATTTGTTTTTCCCAGCTACACTCTTTGGATTTGGACTTACTGGAATCTATAAAAATTAATCTTTCTTCTTGATCCACAGAAGTGTCAGCTTTCAACATGTCTTCAAGGGCTTTCTTCTGGTCTTTAAGAATGCTATTCTCTGCTTCCAGCTGTGCATACTTTTCTTGAAGGTTATCCTCTTTTTCCTTCATTTGTTTCTCCAATAATTCAGTTTTAAGTTGTAATTCTTGAACTTCCTGTTCAAGAGTACCCTTTTCCTTCTCTTCTTGTCTGAGTATTTCAATTTCTTTTTGAAGTTCATTGATTTGAAGAGTCATTTCTTCTGATTTTGAGTTCACAAGTGATTCTTGTAAATCTTTTAGCTTTGAAATTTCTAAAATTAATTGATTCTGTTTAGTTATTAAATTGTCCTTTTCAAATTGCATAGTTTCTATCTTTTGACTCATTTCATTCTGTAAGCCATCTATCTGCTGCTTATAATGAATGCCTAAATTATCTTTAAGCTTTTCAATATTTATTCGATGTTCAATTTCTAAGTCTTCCTTTAGTTTGGAAAGTTCTTCCTCATGACTAAATAGAAGCTGTTCTCTCAGCCTCTCTAATTCTGCTTCTTGGGATTCAGCCATTCTGTCTAACACAGCATTCTTTTCTTTCTCTAACATTTCAAGTTTTATCTTGTAGTTTGTAACTTCGGCTTCATGTTTTAACTCTAGCTCCCTCCTGGATTCTGATGCAGACACAATCTCAGCTTTCAGGTCTTCCACTGTACTCAGGGACTTCCGAGCTTCATTAAGTTTACCTTCCTGTTCAGCAATGGTCTGTCTGGCTCTCTGAATCTGGTCTCTTAAAAAGTGTAATTCTTCAAAAAGGTCTTCAATCTGTCCTTGTAGAGCTGACTTTTCTCCTGAAACTACCCCTAGTTCTTCCTTGAGTTTTTCCTTTTGAGAGTTAGTATCTTGTAATTTTATATTCAATTCATTTATTGCCACATTCATTAACTTCAACTGATCTTCATTAACTGTAATGTTTGAAGATGATTTTAACACATTCCCCATCTCTTCCTTATGTTGTGTTTTAAGTTCCTCTAGCTGTGACATGTGCTGTTTTATTAATTCTTGTTTCATCTGCACTATCTGCTGACCGTACATCTCATCCAGCTCGGCTCGCTGTTGTTCAAGCTTTCTTTGTGTTTCTTGTTCCCTTCTTTGTGCTGTATCAATCTCCAGTTGGCTATCTTTATGATTTCTCTTCTGAAGTTCTTCAACTGTCCTCATTAGCTGTTTAATTTCCTCAGAACACTGTCTTTCCTTTTGCTTAGAATTACTCCATTCCAACTTCATGTTTTTTATCTCTTGGTTTTTTTGTACAACTTGTTCTTGTAATTCACCTAATAATTTATCAGAAGCTGTTACTTTATCTTTTAGTTCAAGAGTTTTTTTTTCTTCTTCTATTATTTTTAAATTTAATGCTTCAATGATTGCCTCCTTTTCTTGTATTTCTTTTTCATTTGAGTTTTCTATTTTTTTATCTTGTTCCTTTAGAGAGAAAAAAAGAAAACATTAAAAAAGAGCTTCTTGTAACTTGTATTATTTAAGTCAAGCAGAAGCCTGAGCTTATCTCTGTCAATAGTTAAAGTCTATAGACCCAAATACAAAAAAATGAAATCAATCCACAGAATTGATCACAGTATTAGTAGGTTAAAAGCAATTTTGAAGTGACAAAACTCCTCAGCAAATAGGAAATGAAAAAAAGTACCTTGAATTAAATGCACTGACATATCTAAAGAACATTTTGTATCTTTCAGTCTGAAGTCAGACAACCAAACTTTGAAACAGGCTGTCTTTTCATTGCCTGTGTACTTAGGCAACTGCCTTTACCTTGTCCTGACATGGTAACTTCACTTGTAAGATGGACATAGTGTTATAGTTCTGATATAATGTGCAAAATGGTTAAATGTACTATGAATACTGCTAGTTATGGAATGAGCACTTTAATAGATGCTAATACTTTTATTTACCCAAACAATATTTTGGTTGGTTGGTTTGTTTTTGAGATGGGGGTCTCATGTAGCACAAGTTGGCTTTGAATGTGCTATGTACCTGAGGCTGGCTTTGAACTTTTGATCTTCCTGTGTCCATTTCCTGAGGGCTGGGATTTCAGATGTGCATCATCACACCCAGCTCTCCAAACAATATTCTTGTAAGTTCTCAAATCTCCTAAGTTTACAAAATATACTACATATACTTTATTATTTTTATTACTTGTAATATCTTTATTACTTGCAAATTTTCTAATCTGCAAATTCTCCTTCTTGCTTCCAAAATTAAACCTGATGAACTTTCACAATTTTTTGAAGATGTGTATCAAACAGCAAACAGTTTGTGTTATTGGATACATGCTTTCAGCTGAAGTAAAAAGAGGTAACCAACTCTAATGGGGATACAGCCAGAGAATGCAGGGCATGCAGAGAGATGTTCTGACTCTGGGCCAACTAGCATCTGAATGTCAACTCTGGTACTTATGAGTTGGGTGGACTGCAGCAAATCACTATCAGGAAGAGTTGTTTTTATGAGTTAAATTAAAATTGATGTACTATATAACAAACCCAAAGTACTTATTAGCTCAATAAGTTTCTAGCAACTAGAACATAACCTGAAGAGATAAATAAAATCAGCCGGTACACGACTGTAATCCCAGCACTCAGGAGTCAGAGATAGGAGCACTGCAGTGAGTTCAAGACTACCCTGAGACTATATAGTGAATTTCAGATTAGACTGTACTAGAGCGAAACCCTACCTAAAAAAGAAAAAGAAAGAAAGAGATGAAAAAAATGAAAGAAAATCAACTGCCAATTAATTATTTTTTTCTAATTAAGTTGATGTTTTGTTATAAAACTATTTTCAGAACAACCCGACTTTTCAGTCATGATGGTTGCCTCCTATTCATGCTTCAGCCCTGGGGTGATATCAGACAAGACATCAGGCAGTACAAGTAGATCTTAGCATCTCCACTGTGTGGGCATAAGGAGCACAGTCGAGAATCTTCTGATTCACATGTTCTCAGAATCTGTTTTTCTTTTGCAGAAGGCAGCAAAACCCAAGCAGATAAACCACCCCTCACATTTCATCCAGGTGAAATCACAGAGCCCGGCAATCAGCTCCAGGGTGAAAGAGACAGATGTAGAGGATAATCAACACATAGAGAAACACAGCAAAAAGCTAGAAGCTGCTGAGAGCTTAACACTGAAGTAGACTTAAAACACCCACCAGGGCTCAGGAAATTTTGCAGAGGGGGGGGGTGGGAAAGATTATGAACCACAGGTAAGGAGGGCTTATCCAGAGACATCCCCTCCCCCAATAAGTGACTGCTGCTCGCACAACACATAACCCACAACCCCATGGGAAATACCAGCAACCCCACTGAGGACTCCCTCAGTGGAATGGGGTCAGGAAGGGAAATGATGGTACCAATAAATGATGTGTCCATATAAAGTATATTCTTAATAATGAATAAATATTTTCATAATTTCAGAATCATGGGTAAAGTAAGTGGATATACATTTAGATGAAAAAGAAAAGAAATTCAAGTAATAAATTTAGATTCTCATGAGAATCTAGGTTATATATATGTGCAGATTTCTTTTAAGGAATACAGTAGATCAGTATTATCTTTAAAGTTGCATTACTGCGCGATTACCAATTGCTTTTTTTTTAAACATTTTTTTTTAATTTTTATTTATTTATTTGAGAGCAACAGACAGATAGAAAGAGGCAGAGAGAGAGAGAGAATGGGCGCGCCAGGGCCTCCAGCCACTGCAAATGAACTCCAGACACATGCGCCTCCTTGTGCATCTGGCTAACATGGGTCCTGGGGAATCGGGCCTCGAACCAGGATCCTTAGGCTTCATAGGCAAGTGCTTAACCACTAAGCCATCTCTCCAGCCCACCAATTGCTTTTTTTTTTTTAAATATTTTTTTTAAAATTTTATTTATTTATTTATTTGAGAGTGACAGACACAGAGAGAAAGACAGATAAGAGGGAGAGAGAGAATGGGCGCGCCAGGGCTTCCAGCCTCTGCAAATGAACTCCAGACGCGTGCGCCCCCTTGTGCATCTGGCTAACGTGGGACCTGGGGAACCGAGCCTTGAACCGGGGTCCTTAGGCTTCACAGGCAAGCGCTTAACCGCTAAGCCATCTCTCCAGCCCACCAATTGCTTTTTGAAATACATTATTTAACATATTCAAAGAATATGTCTTAATTTAAAAATTTTGTAATTCAAGTATAAATATCTGAATAAGAAATTAACATTTCAAAGTTGCTGTAAGTTAGTTAACTTCCTTACCATTTCATATGCTTTAATCTTCTCCTGTAAGACAGTAATTTGCATTTTGAAGTCCTCCTTCTTCTTGTGATAATCTTCTAAGAGGTGGTCCTGCTCCTCCAGCTGCTGCTGATGCGTGAGGATCTGCTGCTTGGCCTGCAGTAAGTCAGCAGCCGTGCTGCTGTGGGTGCTGCTCCGCAGACTTTCACTAGCCTGCAGCTTGGAGACAGAAAGAAACCTCAAAATACTGAATTATGTGAAATGAATACATTAGAGAACTGGCACCTTTTGGGTACTGTTCAGCCAACACTGGCTCCCTGGGAACTCTGTTCTCTTCATGGGCATAAGATTTCAATAGTTATGATGAGGGCAGTAAGTCTAAGGAAGAACATGCCATGAGAAGTAAGTGAGCATAAAAGTCCTTCCTGGTTTCCTGGTGATTTTCCAGACCCCAGTTCCAATCCCTTTCAGAGGCCTGATTATATTTCTGAGCTTTAGTCCTGTAAGATAAACCTGTGTACATACATCAGACTCTCTTTGGTTTAATAAAATTACAACTGTTTTCTTTCATTTGTTATTAGAAACCTTGTTCAATGCAATTAAATTAGGCTCTAATCTACAGTAAACGGAGTATATTCAGTGCAGTCACCTTTTTTTTTTTCGAGGTAGGGTCTCACTCTGGTCCAGGCTGACCTGGAATTCACTATGGAGTCTCAGGGTGGCCTTGAACTCACGGCAATCCTCCTACCTCTGCCTCCCAAGTGCTGGAATTAAAGGCGTGTGCCACCACGCCCGGCCAGTCACCATTTTAAAACCTGACTAACCTCATACCAAGGTTAGCAAAGGTAGGATACAACTACAAATTAACTTCTGCAAAAAAATGTGTGATTTTACAGAACTTAAAAAATAAAGAACAAACAATTAATTGCAGGAAACTACTTAAGAAGTATGAATTAAATTCTTGGTTAACAAGACAATACAGTTACCAGGTTTTCCAATATAATACAATAGGCATCTGGTTTTGTGACAAATTTTGATTTGTTCTAGAAAGTTAAAAAAAAAAACAAAACTTACTTTATTTTTAAAAACCTAGTAAAATCTTGCTCTTCTAGCAGTCATTTGTGTTGGTTTGAATGTAGAAAATTCCCCACAGATTGTGTGTGAATGTTTGATCCCCAGTTGTTGGTTTTGTTTGGAATATTTGTGAAAGCTTTAAAAGGTAGAACCTTGCTGGAGGAAGTAGATCACTGAGGGCAGATCTTATCGTGTCATAGTTCAGCCTCACTTGGTGTTTTTTAGCTTTCCTACCTCACCCTTGCTTATGTGAAGATGTGACACCTGGACTGGAGCGATGGCTTAGCGGCTAAGGCACAAGGTGGCGCATGTGTCTGGAGTTTAAAGTCTGCAGTGGCTAGAGGGCCTGATGTGCCCATTCTCTCGCAAATAAATAAAAATTGAATATTGAATAAAATACTTTAAAAAAAAAGATGTGGCACCTGGCTGGCTGCTCCTGCCATGCTTTCCCTGCAGTGATAGAAACTCCCCTCAAAATTGTAAACCAAAATATATTCTTTTCTTCCCTAAGGTGCTTTTGGTCAAGTATTTTATCCAAGCAACAAGAATCAAACTGCTACATACTTACATGCTGGAATTGAATCTGTAATTTTTGACTTTGTTCGGTTAACTCTAAAAATTCTTTCATGGTCTCATCCTTTTCTCTTCTTGCTTGCTGTAAATTAGCAGTGAGCTGAGTTATGATTCCATCTCTTTGTTTAATGGCAGCTTCAAATTCTTGTAGCTAAAGGAAACCAGTTGAAATAGTAAGAACTAGGTCTTTATTTTCAAATTATTATTTAGATAACTGCACCACAAAAGTATAAGATTCAAAACACATTGGTAGTTTCCTACATTTTTTAAGCAATCTTCCATATTTGAAATTCAGTGTCAAAACTGGCTTTTCTATCAAATAAACTTTAAAGAAAATAAACTTTTGAAAAAATAGATTTGGCTTGGCTTTTCCAAACCAAATTTTTAAAAGAACAAATGCCTTTACATTTTGGAATGCTCATTTAATTTGTTTTTAGGCAAAACCAATAGACATGCTCAATCCCAACTTGTTTCTGAAGAGGATAGAACTGAAATATATTCTTTCATCTTCACAGGTGGCCTGCTTCATCTTGAGTACCATATACAACAGATGTCAGCCTAATATAAGAGATTACTTACAAGCACTCCCTGACATTTTCAGTGGGTTTAAGACATGCTTTCTTGTGATTTACATCATAATTTTCTTCCAATCTGCTTTAGAAAAATATTTGTCATGAAAGATGATTTTAGCCAGGTGTGGTGGCACATGCCATTAATCCCAGCACTGGGGAGGCAGAGGGAGGATCACCATGAGTTCAAGGCCACCCTGAGACTAGATAATGAATTTCAGGTCAGCCTGGACTACAGTGAAACCCTACTTTGAAAAACCACAATAAATAAATAAATAAAATAAAATAAAAATAAAGATTTTATTGTAACTACTTTAGTTAGTAAATAGAAGTCCAGATACTTAAGCCCTATTCCTAGAACTCTCATTTACGTAGGATTATTTATGCTATGTATAAGAACAAAAATGATCATTTTTAAGCTAACACTGAAACCCCCATATTTAAAGAGTATACATGTACCATCATTCAAATTTCCCAATTTTGTTTGTGAATAGCAAACTAGAGGCCACAGAAGGAAAGCACACCTGCTGCAGTCCTTCGGTCCCATAGGTGGCCCTCATCTCTTCCAGTTCTCGGTTTAACTCTTCAATCTCATGCTGTTTCCCAGCCAATTCACTTTCCATCATCTCTAGGTGGGCCTGACTATACTGAGCTCCTTGTTCAGAGCAGGAATCATCAATGCCAAATTCTTCTTCCTAAATCAATCAATGATTATGAATAAATAATTCAGTGCTAGAGGCATTCTTCAGGGAGAGAGATTAAAATCCAAAACAAAATCCATTTTAAAGCAGTCTCATCTCCTAGAAGTTATTAGTATGGCAACGAACTTTGTTAATCGTAAAATATACACCTTAGTGGTATTAATAGGATAGGTACAATTTTTGTTTAAACTATTGGAATAAAAAGTGAATAATTTGTTTTGTAAAACCTTAAAAGCATTTTGAAATCACACACAGAAAGAAGGCCATGCAGGAAAAAGCTTTGTTAGTAAGCCAGTGGTTTTAAATAGTATTAAACATTAATATTGTGAGTAGTTTTAAATACTGTACCCTTAATAAATTTGTTGGCCTTCCTGTTTTCATTACAAAACTGCAACCATTTACCTGTATAAAAACAATTTCTTGATATATTATGATCTTAACTCAATAAAATTTACTTGACCATATTTCTTTCCACCCCTCCCCCCAAGGTAGGGTCTTGTTCTAGCCCAGGCTGACCTGGAATTCACTACGTAGTCTCAGGGTGGCCTCGAACTCATGGCAATCCTCCTACCTCTGCATCCCGAGTGCTGGGATTAAAAGAGTGCACCGCCATGCCTGGCTTACTTGAACATATTTCTTTTAACCATATTTATGTCAGTTTTATGTCCAGGGAAAATACCTTATTGGTAAAAACAGGTAGTAACTAAATTTAATTGAAGCATCTAAAGGATATAGCTAGTTGAAATGCGAATCATTCCTTAAACACCCGCATGCTTACAATGTAACACACTGTACTACACATTTCCAGTTTCATGAATTAACACACCCATTCTCTCTCTCTCCCTCCCCCCCTTTCTCTTTGCAAATAAGTAAATATTTTTAAAAATTGTTAATTCATGTAATTAGTGAAAACAATCAGAAAGCAAGAATGTTAACTCTAACTAAGGGTATTAATACAAAGTCATTTGGGCCAGGCGTAGTGGTGCACGCCTTTAATCCCAGCATTTGGGAGGCAGAGGTAGGAGGATAGCCATGAGTTCGAGGCCACCCTGAGACTACATAGTGAATTCCAGGTCAGCCTGAGCTAGAGTGAGACCCTACCTTGAAAAACCAACCAACCAAACAAACAAAAAAAGTCATTTGGAATATAACTTTCAAATTAAATACTTCTGAATTTCAATTAGCTTTTGTTGATTCAGAAATGATGCATTTGATTTTAGGCAGATATTAAAGTTTTTTTTTTTCTTTCTGTTTTTCGAGGTAGGATTTTGCTCTAGCCAGACTGACCTGGAATTCACTATGTAGTCTCAGGCTGGCCTCAAACTGACAGTGATCCTCCTACCTCTGCCTCCTGAGTGTTGGGATTAAAGGTGTGTACCACCCCTCCTGGCTGACATTAAAGTTTTTACTTTGTATGAACAGTATAATAAAATGGATTTATAAATATCTTCAAATATCATATTAGTAAAGGATATTCCTTGAAGCTATGATACTGCCAGTATTTCATAAATTAGTTATCTGCTTACAGTAACCAACAGATTGTACTATCATCTATAACAGATGTTTAATTTAATTCTTCTGTAACTCAGTTAATCAAACCCCACACTGCCCCAGAATGAGATGGTCCAAGTTGAACTTCTGGTACTTCTTGGCCATATGTAGCCTGCTGTTAATTGTTTCAGTGTGCAAGAAACTACTCTGGTAGAAAGGTCATGTCATCCTCAGACTAATGATTGCGCAGCTCAGAAAGTCACCTTCAGCTACTGAACCCTTCATGGGTTCCTAGTTTTAGAAAGTGCCTCATGGATTTCCCTGTCATAAGAGCTAAAGACACTTCTTAATATTTTTGCAAATGGCTTTCAAGTTTTGCTCTGTTGTAGCATTTCTCAGAGGCGAGTCCTTAAAGTGAACCATACTATGGATAAGGCAGATACTGTGGTATTTATCAAAGCTGTACATGATAAACACACAAGGGCACTGAATTTGATGATATTCTTCTTGGTGCTTTCAAAAAGATAACGGAAATTTGCCTAGGGATGAACAGCAATGCTTTGTACTCCAACTGACCTTCAAAAGAAATGGTTGCCAATTGGTCTTCTCAGTCATTGATGAGGCTCTTGTATCTCTCCATATTCCCTCTAAGTGATGACATCAGGGCCTTTGGTCCAAATGGGCTTGATCTTGTTCAATTCTTCTTTACCAATATATTCCTGCTTAATCTTCTTGGGTATTTTTTTCTTAACCTTACCACTGTCACAGTCCCTAACTGAGTCACCGAGGCTTCTCTTCATAAATTTTACCTTCTTTATCACCTTTTACTTCTACCTGTCACCATCAACTTCCTGCTCCAAATACAGGATAACTGGATAAGCTGTGAACTGTGAAGACTTTCCCCTCTTCTTTGACTACCTTTTTATTCATCTGTTTAATATTCTATGAGATGGAAGATCACTTTAGTACACCAGCCCACATGCTCACTGTGTCTGGCACACTGAGTAAAGGAGCTATGGCAGATTCTTAAGCACACTGTTCATCACGGTTATGTTTTGTGTCACAATCACTTTCTCTGTCACCAAACAGGCATAATAAAAGTCAATACCAAATTGTCCAATTATGAAAATGGCTGAAGTGTTTATACCACCAGATGAGCTTTTATAAATGCTTTAGTATCACAGCTGGTCAACGGTGCCTAAATTATTCCTGAAGTCAGCCTTGGTCATTCCCATACCTGTATCTATCAGAGTCAAGAGTACAGAGGATTGGCAATGCTAACAATTTTCACCTATTCAACTTGGAAGGACCTTTTATGTGTTTCTTGCTATAGTAAAGACATGGGTCTTACACCTTTTTTGTTTCTTTTAAATCCAATAAATTATTCTGTGTCTTTTAAGTAGAGAGATAAGACCATTTACATTAGGGGTATCACTGAAAGTAGTTTGCTGATTCCTATGGTTTTGTTGTTTTCTGGTTGATTTGATCGTTCTTTTCTCATACCCATATAAAGGTTTTGTGGTTTACTGAGTTGGACATAAATTACTCTTACCTATTTCTTCTTGGTTCATGATTGAGACTGTCTTTCTTCTTCTCTATGTGTGTGGGACTCCTCTCTGTATTTTTCACAATGTTGATTTGGTTGTCATGACTGCTTTTGTTTATACTTTAAATGTCTTAATTTCTCCAAATTTAAAAGATACCTTATCTGAGCCAGGTGTGGTGGCATATGCCTTTAATCCCAGCACTCGGGAGGTAGAGGTAGGAGGACTGCTGTGAGTTTGAGGCCACCCTGAGACTCCATAGTGAATTCCAGGTCAGCCTGGGCTAGAGAGAAACTCTACCTTGAAAAAAAAAAAAGGTATCTGGATATAGTAATCTTAGCAGGTAGTTATTTGCAAATCATAATTTTTTACATCAATATACTTTCCAGAGAAGCAACTGTACACAGTGTAAATCAGACACCCATTGATTTACTCCATGTTGGTTATTTCCTGATCAGATTACTAATAAGTATATTCTCAGCTTTGATAAACTTGTTTTTACTCCCATTTTCAATATGAAACTGTGGTATGTTAACTTCAAAACATGAAGGTTTCTTTTTTTAATTTTTTGTTCATTTTTATTTATTTATTTATTTATTTGAGAGCGACAGAGAGAGACAGAAAGGCAGAGAGAGAGAGAGAGAGAGAGAGAATGGGTGTGCCAGGGCCTCCAGCCACTGCAAACGAACTCTAGATGCATGTGCCACCTTGTGCATCTGGTTCACGTGGATACTGGGGAATCAAGCCTCAAACAGGGGTTCTTAGCCTTCACAGGCAAGTGCTTAACCGCTAAGCCATCTCTCCAGCCCCAAAGGTTTCTATTTTTTTAAAAAAATTAATAACCTACAACAAACTGAGACTTAGGCAATACACTAAGTTGCTAAAATTCATAGTCAAGAATGGTTTTTCATGTTCTCTTAATTTTGGACCAAAGGATAAGTAAATAGAATGATATATAATTATTATCAACATAGAGGAAAATACTTATGTAATAGTTTTTCACCTAAATAAAAATCATTACTTCAGCATTAGTGCTAAACAAATTAAATTTATCTAAACTTGAATTTAAGTGTTGTTAAGAAGGTTTAATTAATAAAATCTACATTATAAAATTTCTAAAGTGTTAAATAAGAATACCCTGTAAGAGTCTTACATCATAGAAATCCACTCCAAACTTTTCCCAGAAACTAAATCAGGATCCTTTGAATAATGAAGGAACAAACTACTTGAAATTATGGCATGGTAGTCTTACCTCTGAGCTATAGTCATCTGCTGTGGTTGAAATTTCACTTTCTATCTGAAACAAAAGTAAAAACATTCACAATTATGTCTTTTCCTCCCCAATAATACCATATCTTACTAATAAGCAACTATTATTAGTAGCACATGATAGAAAACTCATATAAAATGGTATTAAAAATCTAGTAAAATTATTCAAATCTTAAATTTAAATTTCATTTATGAATTACAATGACTAAGTGATGCATATAAAATTTATCACTAGAATTTTTTTTCATATAAAAATACCCAGAGGGGGTGAGAGAGATGGCTCAGTAGGTAAGAGTACAAGCATGATGGCCTGAGAGGGCCTTGGTTTACCCTCAGTTTGATCCCTGGCAACCATGTAAAGATCAAGGTATAGCCATGCATGCTTAAACCACCAGTCCATTGGGGAATGGAGTCCTTGAGAGACCAGAGAATTACTGGGGCTCACTGGCCAGCCAGTCAGTGACTGAAACTACCAGCTCCAGATTCACTGAGAGTCTATCTCAAGGGAAGATAGGAAAGTAATAGAGGACACCCAATTTCCTCCTCTGGCCTCTGCACATATTCACAGAGGGCAAATGCATTTGCACACACATTTGCATACACCACACATGCTATATACATATATGTGCACATGCACCAAAAAATCATGACCACATGGTCTTGAATTTATCAATTTTAATCTTTGTACATATCGTTTGCAATCCAAAGTGCTAAGATATTATTCCTGTACTTCTTATCACTTAAAAAAAAAAAAGAAGAATCCTAAAGTGCTACTGTCAGAAAAGTTCAATTTCAGCTGGGCGTGGTAGTACACGCCTTTAATCGCAGCAAGACCACCCTGAGACTACGTAGTTAATTCCAGGTCGGCCTGGACCAGAGTGAGACCCTACCTCAAAAAAACATAAAAAAAAAGAAAGTTCAATTTCTTCCAAAGAACAATTAGATCTAGATTCAAAAAGTAATTACTTGGCCAGGAGAGATGGCTTAGTGGTTAAGGTGCTTGCCTGTGAAGCCTAAAGACCCATGTTTGACTCTCCAGATCCCACATGAGCCAGACGCCCAAGGTGACACAAGCATGCAAGGTTGCACATGTGCACAAGGTGACTTGCATGTCTGGAGTTCAACTGCAGTGGCTGGAGGCCCTGGCATGCCAATTCTCTCTCTCCCATAAAAAAATTACAAAAAAAGAATTACTTGACATGATAAAAGCTTTTGCACTTATAACACACCTTTCTAGCTTTACTCTAGAATCTGGGTATGAAGCCAGTAGCTTTTCAAAGCTTCCTGCAGCTGGGAAGTAGTCAGTAGAACTGAGGAATAAATATTAGTTTTCTAATTTCAAGAGTTGCTTTATTCTTCATAAATGTGCCACCCCACAATCCAATATGACAAGAGGCCCACAGAGATTTCTCCTTTTCACTCAATAAATATTAACTATACTATCTACATTTTCATCTATTTCTATGGAAATATTATTCAATATTCACCAGTTCAATGATGACCTTCTCATGAAGTAGTAACTGATGCTAAGAACAGAAATAAGCTTGCTTCTATTACAAAATAACACTGGTTTCTAACTTGAGGCCAGCTGTTAAACCTAAGCTGTTTTCCTGACACACCCTGTATTCAAAGATTAAATGCACACAGTGTATTAAAATTTGTGGCACTCAGGGCTGGAGAGAGGCTTAGCACTAATGACACTTGCTTCTCAACTGGGTATGGTGGCTCATGCCTTTAATCCTAGCACTCAGGAGGCAGAAGTAGGAGTATCGCAGTGAGTTCAAGGACACCTGCTTCCAAAGTCTAAGGACCCAGTTCAATTCTCCAGTACCCATGTCAGCCAGATGCACAAGGTGGCACATGCATCTGGAGGTCATTTGCAGTGGCTAGAGACTCTGGTGCATCCACTGTCTCATTTTCTCTGACACACACACACACACACACACACACACACACACACACACACACAATCTCTCTCTCTCTCTTAAATAAATAAATAAATAAATTTTTTTAAAAAAATTATAACACTCAGAATAAAAGTTAACAAGACAGTTAACGAGATGGTACAAAAATAAAATGGAAGCCGGGCGTGGTGGCGCATGTCTTTAATCCCAGCACTCGGGAGGCAGAGGTAGGAGGATCGCCATGAGTTCGAGGCCACCCTGAGACTATAGAGTTAATTCCAGGTCAGCCTGGACCAGAGTGAGACTCTACCTTGAAAAACCAAAAAAAAAAAAAAAAAAAAAAAAAAAGGCTAACAAAATTTGGGGAACACTGGAGGCAGAAAGATTATAAGGGCCAGGGGATAGGGAGGAGTGAGTGCTGTGGAACATATTCCTCTGCACATGATTAAGGCCATTTGCATTCATGACCTCATAGTGATTGCTGTTATATGAACAAGAACTGCACAATACTGGACTCATTAACATTTTGTCACTGATGATGCAAAAACTCATTAGGCTTTCATCCTTCCCTGAGGAGCTATTGGCTGTTAATGGCTGCTGGAGGAAGGCGAGAGATTTTCTTCAATGGGGTAAGTACTAGTAAACTGTCAATGCTCCAGTAAAGAATCCCCACCAGGGCTGGAGAGATGGCTTAGCGGTTAAGCGCTTGCCTGTGAAGCCTAAGGACCCCAGTTCGAGGCTCGGTTCCCCAGGTCCCACGTTAGCCAGATGCACAAGGGGGTGCACGCGTCTGGAGTTCGTTTGCAGAGGCTGGAAGCCCTGGCGCGCCCATTCTCTCTCTCTCCCTCTACCTGTCTTTCTCTCTGTGTCTGTCTCTCTCAAATAAATAAATAAAATAAAATAAAATAAAAAAATTAAAAAAAAGAATCCCCACCAATGCTGATACAAGCAACCCTAATTAGATTCAATGCAAAACATACACACACACACACACACACACACACACACACACACACACACACACACGGTTAGAGAGAGAGAGGAGGCATCATGTAGAAGTGAGACAAGTTAGGAAAAAGAAGGGATTCAACAAGAGGGGGTATGGGATAAGAGAAGGTAATGGGAGGAGAATACAGTAAAAATATGCTGGGTGTGGTGGCACATGCCTTTAATCCCAGCACTCGGAAAGCAGAGGTAGGTGGATCACCGTGAGTTCGAGGGCACCCTGAGACTAAATAGTGAATTCCAGGTCAACCTGGACTACAGTGAAACCTTATCTCAAAAAAATAAAAACAAAAATAATAAAAACCCATCATGTATATGTCTAAAAATTGTTAATATATAACTAGGAGAGGGCTGGTGAAATGGCTTAGTGGTAAAGGTGTTTGCCTGTGAAGCTTAAAGCACCCTGGTTTGATTCCCCAGGACCCACATAAGCCAGATGCACAAGAAGGCACATGCATCTGGAGTTCGTGTGCAGTGGTTAAAGGCCCTGGTACACTCATTCTCTTTTTCTGTCTCTCTCAAATAAATAAATAAATGAAATATTTAAAATAACTAAGATAAATGACATAACGTTTAGTTTTAAAGAAAATTACAAGGCACATAAAGAAAAGGGATACTCATAAGAAAAATGGTGGCTTTTAAGCAAAAGCTGTTCTTGAAGATAAGGATACTGGATTTAATAGACACTGACTTAACATTAGGTATTTTAAATACTGTTGTGTCAAATAACTAAGGAAAATAATGGCCAATTTTTTTAATTTAAAAAGTAGTGACACATCAATGAAAACAGCAATAAAGAAAAAAGGAATTTTAAGAGAATCAGAAGGAAATTCAAGAGATGGTAAGGAAAATAATGGCAACAAAGAAAAAGACAAATTAAAAAAAAAAACCACGGGAGGGACTCAACAGCAAAACTAAGAAAGAAGAATTAGCGGACTTCTAGTTGTGTCAATCCTGTCCACTAAGAAGACGACTATATGAGGTCATTAAAATTAAAACTTCCAATATTTAAAGACCAAAATCATATGTTTTCCAGCATTTTTCATCTGTAAGACAGCTTATTATTATTGTTATTGTTACTGTTACTATTCTTAACAGCATTTCAATAGATACAAAAAAATATTCAACAAAATTTAATATGTCTTCATGACAGAAACACTCAAAGAAAGCTGGGGACGTAGCTCAGCGGTCAAGTGTTTGCACGGGCTCCTTTAGTTTTTCTTTATGTATGTTTCTGTTTTAAGGTCCCTTATTTAATATATAATGTTGCTTTATCAGTCATAGATAATGTGTAGCTAATGAATCAACAACATATACTAAATGAAATAAACACGTAATATAAGATTACCAATCAGCTGTTTCATAAAATGTGCCCTGTGGCTGGCGGGAACCTAACCCTGATTTGGTGTAGTGTTTCAGTAGGTTTAACACATTGCTTTGTCTTTGAAAAAAAGTATTTATTGGTCAGTACAAATGTTGCTTTCCTCACTCTTTCCTCTAGCGAACTTCCACTCACATTCCATCTAAAAGTCTACCCAAATAATATACACAGCCCCTACACTCTGGAGTACCATGTGCACTGTTGCTTGCATACTCTAACAGGTGTGTACTGCAGGTCTTTTATCTTTTTTCCTCTTGTCAACTGAATTTCCTAAGAGAAACTGTTATACTCATCTTTGTAGGTTTACTGAATGAAGCTCATGAAACACACTCAGAGGTTATTAAACATTTTAGGTCTAACTGTACTGAAATTTACAAAAAGAACAAACATCATGATTAAAATGTGTGAGGTGATAATGACTGCTTTCATTACATCTATATTCCATTTAAAACTATACTGTTTAAAAATCTGGATGAATACTTACTTCAACAGAGAAGACCTGGTCCTGTTTGCTTATTTCCCCACTGGGTAGGGTTCTCATCATGGTGGAATCAGGAGTCATAGCTGACTCAATACACTGGGAACTATTTATGGGTGTCTCTTCACTCTGTTGATCAATATTTAAAACATGCAAATCATGTTTACAGCTTGAGGTCTTTTTCTTTTTTTTCTGTTTCTTAGGAGGATTTTGCCCATCAGATTGAGCTTTTCTTTGTCGAAATTGAGCAAGCTACATAAAAAGAAAGAAAACATTATTATTAGATACTATTTTTCTTTATAGTTATTAAGAAAAAAGTACACCTTGGGTCACCTTCTTTACAAGATAAAACTATTGGGGCTGGAGAAATGGTTCAGTGGTTAAAGGTGTTTGTAAAACCTGCAAGCCCGAGTTTAATTCCCCAGTCACCCACATCAAACTAGATGCAAAAGGTGGTGTAAGGTGCAAGCATCTGAGTGTTTATTTGCAGCAGCAAGAAACCCTGGAGTGCCAAAACACAGACAGACAGACAGACACACACAAAATAATTTTTGAAAAAAGATGAAACTACCATCAAAACTAATGACAAAATAAAGGATAATTGGCATAGTCTTTAGTCTTTAAAAGAAAAATTACTATTGGATTGCAAGGAAACTAGATGTTTCTTAATGAAGAATAAGAAAGAAAAATGTCATGTCTGAAGAAAATAATCAGCTCAGTTAAAATCAAGGAAAAGAGGCACTCAAATTCACTATTAGATGAAGAGTATAGTGTGTGCACTTCATACTATATGAAAATGACACAAGGAATTCCAAGTACATCTGCTTTGTGAGTTTTCTAGGACTTTGACTAGTTTGTACTAAGATAATCAAACTGTACAAAAAGATCTAGTTCTAAAGCAGTTACTGGCAGCCTTATTTATAAGGGGAAAAATAGAAATAACTTAAAATTCAGACGGTAATACTTTGTAGCCCTTAGTAATTTGCATATTACTAACAGGATCCTACATCCTAGTGCCACCTATACATATAATGTACTTGGTATTTTTATTTAAATATTTATTTATTTGCAAGGAGAGAGAGAACAAAGACAGACAGAGAGAATGGGCAGGCCAGGGCCTCCAGCTATCCACTCTGTGCATCTAGCTTTATGTGGATACTAAGGAATTGAACCCAGGTTGTTAGGCTTTGCAGGCAAATGCCTTAACCACTATGCAATTTCTCCAGCCCCAAATAATATGTTTTAAATTGTGTACTTTGGTTTAAGTTTATTTTAAAAGACTTAATCCTTGGTACTCCTAGGAATAAATTAAAAGTGAGGATCTTTGTGATTTCTTTTTTTAACAGTAGTAAATGGGGTGGGAAGATGGTTCAGTGGTTAAAGACTTGCTTGCAAAGTTTGATGGCCTGGGTTCAATTCCCCAGCACTAATGTAAAGCCAGATACACAAAATGGTACATGCATCTGCCATTCATTTTTGCAGTGGCAAGAGGTCCTGGTGCATGCAGTCCCTCCACCCACCTTTTTCTCTCTTTCAAATAAACAAACATTTTTTAAAGTGAATATCTTTTGTGATTTTTTAAAAAATAATAAATGGACTGGGGAGATGGCTCAATTATTAAAGGCACTTGCTTACTAAGCCTGCCAGTCCAGGGTTCAATTCCCCAAAATCCATACATAGACAGATGCAAAAATGGTATAGGAGTCTAGAGTTCACTTGCTGTGGCAAGAGGCCCTGACATGCCCATATCTCTCTGTCTCTACTCAAAAATAAATAAAAATACTTAAAAATAAATAAACAAATAAAAATAGTAAACAATAATCAAGACAATGACAGTTT
Source organism: Jaculus jaculus (assembly GCF_020740685.1). Taxonomy (NCBI): domain Eukaryota; kingdom Metazoa; phylum Chordata; class Mammalia; order Rodentia; family Dipodidae; genus Jaculus; species Jaculus jaculus. The sequence continues at coordinate 60,998,955 of NC_059111.1, read as the reverse complement.
TATCATCAGAATTTTAGTTAAACAATGACAAAGATTATGAGAGAAATGGTGTTAAAAGGATAGTCAGGAAAAAATAACATCAAATAGATTTTTGATATAATAGTAAAACAAAGTATCTAATTAACAGATAAAAGTAGATACATATAACAACACTGACTTGTCTATGGTGAATCTTCATTAAAATATTAATGGAAACTGTTATTTCTTATAAAGATATGCAGTAAAATTATTTTTTGTTCCGAAAAAGGGTCTCACTCCAGCCCAGTCTAATGAGAACTCACTCTGTAGCCCAAGACTGGCCTTGAGGCTTATAATACTTCTATCTCAGCTTTTCAGTGCTGGGATTATAGGCATGAGCCACCAAGGCTGGCAATTACTTTTTTTTTTTTTAAGGATTTTTAAAAAATTAATTAATTTACTTATTTATTTATTTGAAAGCGACAGACACAGAGAGAAAGACAGATAGAGGGAGAAAGAGAGAATGGGCGCCAGGGCTTCCAGCCTCTGCAAACGAACTCCAGATGCGTGCGCCCCCTTGTGCATCTGGCTAACGTGGGACCTGGGGAACCGAGCCTCGAACCAGGGTCCTTAGGCTTCTCAGGCAAGCACTTAACCACTAAGCCATCTCTCCAGCCTGCAATTACTTTTTATGAAGGAATATTATTATATATGCCTCTTAATAAATATAAGCAAGATTCATCTCCATAGCTGTTAACAATCATATCTAGCTTAAATTTAATACTTATAAATATAGGCACAGATAAATTGTAGAAGACTATATTCATAATCTCTTTTGTGTGTTCCAGGACTTTATAGGTGTTTTCCTTTGATCATTTAAATTTCCACTTCTATGCAATATATTTTCTTATATGAGACAATGGTTAACCACCATACTTTCTAAAGTTAATCTGAGCTCTTTAGTCACTCAATGAAAAGCAAATATATATCAGGTATTAATTCCTTCTGAGTCTTTAAAAGAGAAAATACAGTATTCGAATTACTATAGCTATTAATTAGACTAATTACAAAGATAGCCAGTAAATTTATTATGCAATGTATTAAAGGAATCTTATTAGTGATGTTAATGCTATTAACTATCTAAACATTTTCCCCAGTTATTTAGCAATTGTCCAACTCATGTATGCTTGAGGAACAGGTGCAAGACAGATGCTTCCATTTGTACATTATTAAGCCACTGGAATGCACTCTGTACAAAAGCAGATTCATTCCTTAAAATAAACTAACTGAGATACTATTAAGCATATTATCTATATATAGAAACAAGAATCCAGGCACATCTTTTAAAAAGAAAAGATTCCTCAGAGATAATGACATTCTTATATTAATACTCAATTTAAGAAACTTCTTCAAATACCATGCTCTCTACATTAGAGCACCTTAAGACAGAAGAATATATCAGATTAAAGAAGATTATGTTTAAAATTCTAATCCTGTGAGATCATACAAATAATTTTAGATAATATCTATTCACATGTACAAGTCCATATGAAAACCAAAACACTAAAACACTGAATTTTAAAAGGAAGTTGCTATAAAAAAACCCCTAAGGTGATAGTATATATTATTAAGTGACTCCATGAAAGCAACAACATACAGACATGGATGAAAAGCAGAATTATTCTACTACAGCATCTGGAATGGATTATTTCTAATGACATAAAATTACAAAGACGAGACTTCCGGTTAAGATGGCGGCGTAGGTACCACGCCAAAGCAGCCTAGGGGTGAAAAAGACCAAAAAACTCAGCAGAATACACTTTTACTAAAAAGTGAGGTGTATAGGAAATTGAGGCGGCAGCGGAGAAGTGGAAGAGTTACAGAGCATCCAGAGCCTGCACAGGCGGGAAGGGCACCCCGGCAGCTCGGCCAATCGCCGCAACCACGGCGCAGCCGAAAACCGCCAGACTCTCGGCTCGAGCCGCAGGAAAAGCCAGGTGCAGGATTTTCCCCTCACACCACGCTCTCCGCAACTCGGGAAATGTGAGGGGAGAAAGGCAGCGAGCAGCGGAGGAGCAGACCGCGAGGTAGAAAAACACGTGGAACAGTGAGACAACCAGAGCAGCCGCGGCTCCCTCCCCTCCCCCACCGCCTGAACCCAGCTCCAGTGAACACAGCAGCGGCCCGGGACCGACCACGCCAACTTGGGCTGCGGGACCCAACCAGGAGCACAGTTCGGCAGCAACTTCAGCGGCTCCAGCACCGGTACAGCGGCCCCAGCAGCAGCGGCCCCAGGAGCGGCAGCGGCGGCAGATCCCGCAGCAGCGGCTTCGGGGGGAGCAGCGGCGGTGGACACGGCAGCAGCAGCTTCAGCAGAGGTGGTGGCTCCGGTGGTGGCAGCTACGACAGCAGCAGAGGCAGCAGCAGCGGCTCGGTTTGCCCCGTAGGATAAGCAAGTGCCCAGCTCCAGAAATCAGAACAGCAGCACGACGACCCAGGCAGCAACTTGACTGAGACCAAAATCACCCAAGGTAACTGGGATTGCACCAGGGAAGGGTCTCACTTGGTCACAAGCTGACTTGGATACCTCAACAGACCAGAAATCTAAACCTCTTTGTTGATAGAGGATCTGGTCATTATAATAACTACTCTTGCATACATACTCGGGGCTGTTTTTGATTGAATGTGTACAGTGTTTAGTTAAATTTTAGAATCTACCTGTATTTTATTCCACTCAGCCTGCTTGAATACTCCAATAGCAGGGAAACTCAACCCCTAAGAACATCTTTGTAGATACTCTGAGAGTCTTAAGAGCCACACCTAATACCTTAAGGTCCTACCCTGAAAATATATTACATCAAATCAATTGATACAGCTAAGAATACACAGCTAGCTAGAAAATCCAAGCATTAACTTAATCCAAGATGCAAAAATATATACATTATAACACAAGAAACACTAAAAAGCAAGACGATATAAATCCACCTAAAAGTATTAATGCATCAGAAATGTACTCCAGTGAGAAAGAGTTAGAGGAAATGCCTGAGAAAGAGTTCAAAAGAATAATTATAAATATGTTCAAAGAGGTCAAAGAACACATGAAAACAATCAAAGAAGAAATCAAAGAGGAAATCAAAGAGGAAATCAAAGGAATCAAAGAAGAGGCAGGACACCAATTTAATGAAATAAAGAAGGCAATACAAGACATAAATAGGGAAATAGAAATAATAAAGAAAAACCAGTCAGAATACTAGCAATGAAGAACACAGTTAATGAAATAAAAAACTCTGTAGAAAATCTCACCAGTAGGATGGATGAGGGAGAGGACAGAATATCTAAGCTAGAAGACCAGGTGGCAGACCTAATCCAGTCCAACAAAGAGAAAGACAAACTTATAGAAAAGTATGAGTGGGAATTTCAAGATATTCGGGATACTATGAAAAGATCCAATATAAGAATTCAGGGCATAGCAGAAGGAGAAGAACTCCACTCCAGAGGCATAGTAGGCATCTTCAACAAAATCATAGAGGAAAATTTCCCCCAAATTGGGAAAGAGGTGCCAATACAGATACAGGAAGCCTTTAGAACCCCAGCCAGACAAAACCCAGAAAGAACCTCCCCTCGCCATACTATAATCAAACTTCCAAACACACAAAACAAAGAAAAAATATTGAAAGCAGTTAGAGAGAAAAATCAAGTTACCTACAAAAGCAAGCCCATCAGGATTACAGCAGATTATTCAACACAAACTTTTAAAGCCAGAAGGGCTTAGAGTGATATATTCCAAGTTCTGAAAGATAACAACTGTCAACCAAGGTTACTTTATCCTGCAATGTTATCCATTCAAATAGATGGAGAAATAAAGACATTCCATGACAAAAGCAGGTTAAAGGAGTATTTGAAGACAAAACCAGCTCTACAGAAAATACTTGATAGAATCCTCCATGCTGAACAAAAGGAAAAGCACACATATAAGGAACCTAGAAAAAACAAGCTATACTCAAATACCAGTTAACAGAAGAGAGCACAGATAGAACCAGTAACACACACACAAAAGGCAAACATAAATACACACCTTTCAATAATATCTCTTAATATCAACGGTCTCAATGCCCCAACGAAAAGACATAGATTTGCAGACTGGGTTAAAAAGCAGGATCCTACAATTTGTTGTCTCCAAGAAACTCACCTTTCTACAAAGGATAGACATTATCTTAGGGTGAAAGGTTGGAAGACGGTGTTTCAAGCAAATGGGCCTAGAAAACAAGCAGGGGTTGCTATCCTAATATCAGACAGGGTAGACTTTAGTCCGACGTTAGTCAAGAAAGATAAGGAAGGTCACTTTATATTGATTAAGGGCACACTCCAACAGGAGGACATTACAATCCTAAACATATATGCACCTAACATGGGGGCTCCCAAATTCGTCAAACAAACACTATTAGAACTAAGGTCACAGATAACACCAAACACAGTGGTGGTGGGTGACTTTAACACCCCACTCTCATCAATTGACAGGTCATCCAGGGAAAGAATAAACAGAGAGGCATCTGGACTAAATGAGGTCATAGAAGGAATGGACCTAACAGATATATACAGGACATTTCATCCAAAGGCTGCAGAATATACATTCTTTTCAGCAGCACATGGAACTTTCTCTAAAATAGACCATATATTAGGACACACAGCAAATCTTAACAAATTCAGGAAAATTGAAATAATTCCTTGCATTCTATCTGACCACAATGGAATTAAACTACAAATCAGTAGCAAGAAAGGCTATAGAGCATACACAAAATCATGGAAACTAAACAATACACTACTAAATGATGAGTGGGTCAATGAAGAAATCAAAAAGGAAATCAAAAAATTTATAGAGTCAAATGATAATGAGAACACAACATACCAAAATCTCTGGGACACAATGAAGGCAGTTCTAAGAGGTAAATTTATAGCCTTAAGTGCCTATATTAAGAAATTAGAAAGGTCGCAAGTAAACGACCTAATGCTTCGCCTTAAAGCCTTGGAAAAAGAAGAACAAGGCAAACCAAAAATTAGTAGACGGGAAGAAATAATAAAGATTAGGGCAGAAATTAATGAAATAGAAACAAAAAGAACAATCCAAAGAATTAATGAAACAAAGAGTTGGTTCTTTGAAAGGATAAACAAGATTGATAAACCCTTAGCAAATCTGACCAAAAGAAAGAGAAAAGAGACACAAATTAATAAAATCAGAGATGAACAAGGTAACATCACAACAGATTCCAGAGAAATTCAAAAAATCATAGGGACATACTATAAAAGCATATACTCCACAAAGTATGAAAATCTGAAAGAAATGGATGATTTCCTTGATCTATATGACCTACCTAAATTAAATCAAAATGAGATTAATCACTTAAATAGACCTATAACAAACATGGAGATCCGAACAGTTATCAATAATCTCCCAACTAAAAAAAGCCCAGGCCCGGATGGATTCACTGCTGAATTTTACCAGACTTTTAAGGAAGAGCTAACACCATTGCTTCTTAAGCTTTTCCAGGAAATAGAAAAAGAAGGAATTCTACCAAACTCTTTCTATGAGGCCAGCATCACCCTGATACCAAAACCAGGCAAAGATAGAACAAAAAAAGAAAATTACAGACCAATCTCCCTCATGAACATAGATGCAAAAATTCTCAACAAAATATTGGCAAACAGAATACAAGAGTATATCAAAAAGATCATTCACCCTGACCAAGTAGGCTTTATCCCAGAGATGTAGGGATGGTTCAACATACGCAAATCTATAAATGTAATACATTACATAAACGGGTTGAAGGACAAAAATCACATGATCATCTCATTAGATGCAGAGAAAGCATTTGACAAAATCCAACATCCCTTCATGATAAAAGTCCTACAGAGACTGGGAATAGAAGGAACATATCTCAATATAATAAAGGCTATTTATGACAAGCCTACAGCCAACATATTACTAAATGGGGAAAAGCTGGAAGCTTTTCCACTAAAATCAGGAACAAGACAAGGGTGTCCACTGTCCCCACTTCTATTTAATATAGTTTTGGAAGTCTTAGCCATAGCAATAAGGCAAGAGACACACATAAAAGGGATACAAATTGGAAAGGAAGAAATCAAGTTATCATTATTTGCAGATGACATGATTCTATACATAAAGGACCCTAAAGACTCTACTAGCAAGCTGTTAGAGCTGATCAAAACCTACAGCAATGTAGCAGGATACAAAATAAATACACAGAAATCAGTAGCCTTCATATATGCTAACAACAAACACACAGAGGATGAAATCAGAGAACCACTCCCATTCACAATTGCATCAAAAAAAATAAAATACCTTGGAATAAACCTAACCAAGGAAGTAAAGAATCTATACAATGAGAACTTTAAAACACTCAAGCGAGAAATTGCAGAAGACACTAGAAAGTGGAGAAACATCCCTTGTTCCTGGATTGGAAGAATCAATATCGTGAAAATGGCAATCTTACCTAAAGCAATCTACACATTTAATGCAATCCCTATCAAAATTCCAAAGGCTTTCTTCATGGAAATAGAAAAAACAATCCAAAAATTCATTTGGAATCACAAAAAACCTCGAATATCTAAAATAATACTGAGCAACAAAACAGAGGCTGGTGGTATCACTATACCTGATTTTAACCTATACTACAGAGCCATAGTAACAAAAACAGCATGGTACTGGCACAAAAACAGACATGTAGACCAGTGGAACAGAATAGAGGACCCAGATGTAAGCCCAAGTAGCTATAGCCACCTTATATTCAATAAAAATGCCAAAAATACTCATTGGAGAAGAGACAGCCTCTTCAGCAAATGGTGTTTTGAAAACTGGATAAATATCTGCAGAAGGATGAAAATAGATTCTTCTCTCTCACCATGCACAAGAATTAAATCCAAATGGATTAAAGACCTTAACATCAGACCGGAAACTTTGAAACTGCTAGAGGAAAAAGTAGGGGAAACCCTTCAACATATTGGTCTTGGCAATGACTTTCTGAATACAACCCCAATTGCTCAGGCAATAAAACCACAGATTAACCACTGGGACCTAATGAAATTACAAAGATTTTGCACCGCAAAGGACACAGTGAAAAAAGCAAAGAGGCAACCTACAGAATGGGAAAAAATCTTCACCAGCTATATATCTGATAGAGGATTAATATCTAGGATATACAAAGAACTCAAAAAGTTAAATAATAAGGAATCAAACAAGCCAATCAAAAAATGGGCTAAGGAGCTAAATAGAGAGTTCTCAAAGGAAGAAATACGAATGGCATATAAGCATCTAAAAAAAACGTTCTACGTCACTAGTCACCAGGGAAATGCAGATTAAAACTACATTGAGATTCCATCTCACTCCTGTCAGATTGGCCACCATCATGAAAACAAATGATTATAAATGTTGGTGGGGATGTGGAAAAAAAGGAACCCTTCTGCACTGCTGGTGGGAATGCAATCTGGTCCAGCCATTGTGGAAAACAGTGTGGAGGTTCCTAAAACAGCTAGAGATTGATCTACCATATGACCCAGCTATAGCGCTCCTAGGCATATATCCATAGGACTCATCTCATTTCCTTAGAAGTACATGCTCAACCATGTTTATTGCTGCTCAATTTATAATAGCTGGGAAATGGAACCAGCCAAGATGTCCCTCAACTGATGAGTGGATAATGAAGATGTGGTACATCTATACAATGGAGTTCTACTCAGCGGTAAAGAAAAATGAAGTTATGAAATTTGCAGAAAAATGGATGGACCTGGAAAGTATTATACTAAGTCAGGTAACCCAGGCCCAGAAAGCCAAGCGCCACATGTTCTCTCTCATATGTGGATCCTAGCTACAGATGACTGGGCTTTTGCGTGAGAATGAAAATACTTAGTAGCAGAGGCCAGTAAGTTGAAAAGGAGACATAAAGGGTGGAGAAAGGAAGGGAGGAGGATACTTAATAGGTTGATATTGTATATATGTAATTACAATGATTGTAATGGGGAGGTAATATGACTGAGAATGGAATTTCAAACAGGAAATTGTGGGGGTGGGGAGGGAGGGAATTACCATGGGATATATTTTATAATCATGGAAAATGTTAATAAAAAAAAAAAAATAAATAAATAAATACATTACAAAGACACTGTTTTAGGTCTATACTACCTGATTATATGTGAACTTTGGAGGGGGGTGTGGGCTGGAGGACAATTAACCAGAAGGTAAGCTCCAGGAGGGCAACTTTTGTTTTATTCATGTCTATGTATTTAATGCCTAAAACAGTACTCAATAAACACAGGCTGAATAAAAAAGAGGGAAATTCTCTTTTAAGGAAAAGTTAACACAAAGCATAAATTTTAATCACTGATCCTCAAAACCAATTATACCTTGTCAAAACTTTGCATGGTTTTAGAATGAGAACAATATTCTACTTACTAATTAAATGGATGAAAACATAAAACAATCCTTCTTACTATAATCTGCTTCCTCCACCAAGAATAGCTAAGAGCAAAGGAAGACCTTATTACAGGTTCATTTTTTTAGCTTAACTATTTGCATTTTAAATTTGAAAATGTAAATTAACACATAAGCAAAAAGAAAACCCTACTCAATTAGGTAACCATCTGATACTGAAATGATGTTCTTTAAATTACTAAGCAAACATTTATTCTAAAACATGCTAAAAATTCAGACTACAGCCATCTGTGTTTGTCATTTTGAAGCCAATTATAAAAATGTTAACATATGTACTAACAGAAATAGTTGCAAGACTTATTGGAAAAATAGTATGTCCATACACATTTGTCTTTCAAATCTGGTTCAGATCCCAAGCAAGTGTCGTACTCTAACAAGAACATGAACGAATGACTAGACATAGTCATTACTAAAGCCAAGACTTGTAACTTTGTCAACGATTGTTCTCAATAAAACACATCTTTCAAAATATCATATAAATATATGCCAAATTTTATAATGTTACTTCAAATAAAAAGATTACTTATAACCTGTCTACATTTTGGGAGATTAATTAAGGGTTTGTTATGTGACAAATAATGCTAGAAATAAATCAAAATATATGGTTCTAAGAGTAAGACCTTTTAATCTATGCCAACCTGTCTTGAGCCCAACTTTTTAAACTTGATCGTCCCACAAATATGGATTTAGTATGAGAAACTCTCTTGTCCTAATTTTCTCAAAGGCTTTGTTTGAAAAAAATGTATTTTATTTTACTTAAGAGAGAGAGAGAGAGACAGATATAGAAAGGCAGACAGAGTGGGTGAGAATAGACATGCCAGAGCCTCCTGCCACTGCAAACAAACTCCATATCATGAGTCACTTTGTTCATGTGGCTTTATGTGGTGGACACTGAGGAACTGAACCCTGGCTGTCAGATTTTGTAAGCTAGTGCCTTTAACTGCTAAACTGTCTCTCCAGTCATTTTCAAAGGCTTCTGAAGTGGCTGTTCAGTTTTATACCAATGAAGGATATAACTTAACACATGATTAAGTATTGAGTATGTAGTTCATTTATTCAACAAATATTGTCTATTATGTATCCAGCCATGTGCTAAGACCAGATATATAGTGATTAATAAAATGGACTAAAAAAACTATTCTGATGAATTGTAATGTAGTAAGGAAAATGAGCAAAGATAAACACACAAATATGTTCTTTCAAATGATAAAATATGTTTAGGACAAAAAATATAAGTATTAAGAAAGCTTGCAAAGAGAAAACATCCCATCAAGAAAAGAATGTGGAAGCTGAAGTAAAACAGTGAGTAGGAATTATTTGCCTACAAACATAGTGAGTGTTATAGTTTGAATCTTAAATACCTATCTGTCCACCACATGTACTTCCTTCCCTACAGATTCATGTGTGAAAGGCTTGGTCCCAGCTGGTGTTGCTATTTGGGGAAGCAGTGGAACCTTTAGGAGGTGGGGCCTAGCTGGCAAAGGTAGAGGAATATTTTTTTTTTTTTTTTTTTTTTTTTTTCTTGAGGTAGGATCTCACTACTCTAGCTTAGGCTGACCTGGAATTCACTATGTAGTCTCAGGGTGGCCTTGAACTCATAGTGATCCTCCTACCTCTTTCTCCCAAGTGCTGGGATTAAAGGCATGTACTACCACGCCCTGCTTAGAGTGATCTTTTAAAGTTACACCCACCCACTGGTTTCTCTTATACACTCCCTGCCTCCTGGTCTTCCCTAAACCACCTCTGCCACACACTCTGCTGCCATGAATTGAGCTGTTCCACCATACATTTCTGACCATGACAGACTGATTTCAGTCAGGTGGTGTTGTCAAAGCATTCAAAATTAATGCAATCAATACATAACAGAACTAACTAACTCAAAGTGGACCTTTGCATTCTATCAATTTGGCCATGTATTATTCTTAGTTTTCTTTCCCTATATATATCATTATACCTCACAATTTCAAACACCAACTTTAAATATATGAAGAAATAAAATCACAAAATTTATAAGTTTTTTTATTTTCAAAAACTCAAGGGAAAATAAAGGCAAACACAACATAACACACACACCAAAGTATGTTACTAAATACTTTTCAGAATCAAAATATACTAATTAATTCTACTTATATGACTTGCCAGTATTTGTACTTGTCAGTGCAACCTTTAACCCTTTTCAGTATTATTCCTTAGTAAACAGACATTCATCAGTATTTCAAAATGTTATGCAAACCATTACAATAAATTTAGCCTTCAAGACCTAAGTATCAAAACAAAAAGATTAGAGTTGACTTCAAAATAACTGAGTAGGGCAACAAAAAGCAAAAACAAAAGCAACATTTTAGGGATGACCTGAAGCATATGCATATATATATGCCATGAAGCTACACACAATAGAATATTTCTTTTAAAATTTTTTTTATTTTTATTTACTTACTTGAGAAGGACAGAGAGAGAGAGAGAGAGAGAGAGAGAGAGAGAGAGAGAGAGAGAGGGAGAGGGAGAGAATGGGTGTGCCAGGATCTTTAGCCACTGCAAATAAACTCCAGACACATGCGTCCCCTTGTGCATCTGGCTAACGTGGGTCCTGGGGAATTGAGCCTTAAACCAGGGTCCTTAGGCTTCAAAGGCAAGCACTTAACCACTAAGCCATCTCTCCAGCCCAGAATATTTCTTAAATTATTGTTTTGTGGAGGGAAATGCAATGCCATTCTTGAAGAGGAAAAGAGAACCTATAGAATTCATTCTTAAAAAAAATTTCTTTTTACAAGTTGTAGTGTTATATACCCACTTCCCCCAATTTCCCGAGGGCCCTCCTCAGTGGGGTTGTTGGTGTTCACTGTGGGGTAATTAAGGCCTAAATCACACTCTGGTGGGAGAGTATGCCTCAGGATATTTCTACCCACCCTGTGGTTCTTTACAATCTTTCCAACCCCCTTTCCACAATGATCCCTGAGCCTTGGTGGGTCTGTTAACAGTCTGGTTTAGTGTTCTCTGTAGCCTCTGCATTTCTGCTTCCATGGGTTTTGATTAACTACAGTGTCTGTCACCATTCCCTGGAGCTGGCTGTCAGGCTAGCAATGAAGGCCGTACTGATGTCACTGCTTCCTCTGTAATTTCTCCTGGGCCCCAGAAGATATGGTAGAGGTGTCATGTCTTGTAGTAGGCAGTCAGCTATCTTTTGTTGTCATATTGATAGATCTTGCATCTCTCTACAAAGCGTATTATTTCAAACTTTATCAGAATCATACAAACTAGGCACAATGGTGCATGCTGGTAATCCCAGCTACACAGGAGGCTGACACAGGAGAGCTGGAGCCCAAGAGTTTAAGGATAGCTTGAGCAATATAACAAGATCCTTTCTCAAAAACAAAACAAAGAAAAAGGACCAAAGTCAACAAACAAATAGAAAACAAGCAAACACAAAATATGTTGAAAATATAATTGTCAAACAGACTTACAGAAATAAAGACTGGAAAAGATCCTTAAGACTTTATATTATTGAGCTCCTGAATCTACTTATAGTCTAAAATCTCACTCTATGTAATGACCATACACAAAAATCAACTCCAAATTGATTAAAGACCTCAACATAAGACCTGAAACTTTTAAACACTTGAAAGAAAAAATAGGGGGAAAGTTCCACAATACAGGAGTGGGAAAAGACTTCCTGAACTACACTCTAATTGCCTAGGAAATTAATCACTCAACCAGTGGGATCTCATGAGGCTGAAAAGCTTTTACACACACAAACATGCCATAAACAGAGTCAATAGTTTATCTACTCAGCAGAAAATCTTTGCTATAACACTGACAGAGGCCTAATATCTAGAAATGACAAAGAACTCAAAAAAATAATAATAAAAACAAACAATATACTGAAAAAAATGAGGCAGAGAACTTAACAGGAAATTCTCAATGGAAGAAATACAAAAGGTTAATACTTAATAAAATGTTCAGGATCCTTACCCATCAGGGAAATGCAAATTAAAACAACTATGAGATTCTACCTTACTCCAGTCAGGAGAGCAATCATTAAAAAAATCAAATGGCAGGCTGGATGGATGGCTTAGCAGTTAAGCCATTTGCCTGCAAAGACTAAGGACCCAGGTTTGATTCCCCAGGACCCATGTTAGCCAGATGCACAAGGGGGTGCATGCATCTGCATTTGCAGCGGCTCAAGGCCCTGGCATGCCCATCTTCTCTTTCTCTGTCTCTTTCTCTCTCCCCCTCTTTCTCTGTCAAATAAATAAATAAATAAAAATAAAATATTTTAAAAAATCAAATGATAAGAGATGTTGGTGAGGATGTGGGGAAAAGGGGACCTTTGTTGGTAGGAGTGCAAACTTGTATAACCACTATGGAAATCAATACGGAGACTTTTGAAAAATATGAAAATAGAGCCACCAACTGACCCAGCTATTCCTCTATTGGGCATCCATCCTATAGACCCCACTCTTCACTGCAGAAATGTTTGTTCAACCATGTTTATAGCTGCTCAATTCATAATAGCTAAGAACTGGAATCAACCCAGATACCTGTCATTTGATAATGGGATAATGAAGAAGTGGTACATATACACAATGGAATTCTACTCAGCAGTAAGGAAAAATGAAATAATAAAATCCATAGGAAAATGGATGGAGTTGGAACAGATCATACCCAGCAAACCCACACAAGCACAGAAAGACAAACACTCATGTTCTCCCTCTTCTGTGGTTCCTAACATGGACCATCCTGAGTTGCAAGCATACCAAACAGGTAACTTGAGGGACAGATAATATGGATGGAAGTGTTTAGTGGAAGAGAAATGGGAGGGTAGGGAAGATACACATAAAACTAAATCCAAAAGGGATTGGTACCATAGAAACTTGCCTCCTGGATAGCAGGTTAAAGATATAACCCTCAGTAGGAGTATAGGGAGATCACCTGGTAAGAAGATCCTTGGAGAAGGTAGGTGGGATGTAGCCTAACTCTAAAACATTTGGTTCTGGTTTGTAACTCGCTGTATCAGAAATCAGTTACAACCTTCATTGAGCTGTTGATTAGAGAGACCTATGTGGTTTCCAAAACAACCCAGGCTTCTGTCAAAGTCTGATTCCTGACCTGAAGTAAAAGGCAAGACCCTGGGGCTGAAGATATCACCTGCTGCCAACACAGAACATCAATAGATCCAGCTGGAATCTGGAAGGAAGCCAGTCCCTACAAGATCAGCTACTATAGTGCTGGAAAGCACGACATGACCTTCTGGGGAAAACCTTCTGTGCTGGCAGGGGACACTGCTATACGAAAGCAACCAGTCTGACAAGATATAGTGGCACCCAGCCTAGGTGGGTAATCAATGGCTCTGATTGGCTGTGAGACCTGTTCCGTGGAAAGGAATCCATAGTTGGAACTGGGAACCAAGTGACAATAATTTGTTATGTTTTGAAACACAGTCTCACAACACAGCCCAGGCTGGCCTCAAACTTGCAATCCTCCTGCCTCAGCCTTTCAAGTGCTAGGCTTACAGGTATGCACAACTATACCCACTAAACCAATTGCTTTTAAATGAATTGTTTGTGAGTTATATGACTATAGGTGATTATGTTCTTTCTTCCTCCCTCACAGGTCTGGACGAAGTACTAAAATTATCATGGGCACATATGCTAATGCAACTAAAATGAAACTACATATAGAAACCTCATCCTAAATGACAGAGATACTTAGATATCACCTATCTCTGATTCATTTCACTGTCAATGCATTACTAACAAAGAACAATCAGAGAAATGGTATTTTGCCTCTCATCTTATCTAGCTTCTCATTACACATAAACAGGAGGGGCTGGAGAGGTGGCTTAGTGGTTAAGGCATTTGCCTACAAAGCTTAAGGACCCACATTTGATTCTCTAGTACCCATTTGAGATGCACAAGGTAGCACATGCATCTGGAGTTTCTTTAGGGTGGCTGGAGGCCCTGGTGTGTCTATTTTCTGTCTGTCTCCCCCTCTCTCTCAAATAAAAGAAAATAAATAAGAAAAATAAAGCCACATAGTGCTTATACAGGACAGTTTATCATATGAGGTTGCTCCAATTTCAATTATAAACTTAGATTGTAGATCCTTTCTAATAAGCACAGCTTTGGCAGGAAATATTGATGAAAAATAAAAGAATTGCTGTACCTAATAATGTTTATGCTGTGCTGATAGATGTTTGGTATCCAGTGGCAATGAATAGCTCCCAAAAACATCTGTTCCAGATCATTGATGTGATGAAGCAGAAAAATAGTAATAAACATAGTTGATCAAGAAATACTTGTCTGAGCCTGTGGTATACGCCTTTAATCCCAGCACTTGGGAGGCAGAGGTAGGAGGATCAGCGTGAGTTTGAGGCCACCCTGAGACTCCATAGTGAATTCCAGGTCAGCCTGGGCTAGAGTGAGACCCAATCTCGAAAAAAAAAAAAAAAACAAGAAATACTTGTCTGAGCTGGGCATGGTGGCATATGCGTTTAATCCCAGTACTTGGAAGGCAGAGGTAGAAAGATCATTGTGAGTTCAAGCCCACCCTGAGACTCAATAGTGAATTCCAGGTCAGCCTGAGCTACAGTGAGGCCCTACCTCGAAAAAAAAAGAAAGAAAAGAAATACTTGTCTGCTTTTGACTTTACTTCTCTTCAATCTCTCACTCTAAAACACCCTCACTATTCCACAAGGAGCAAAGGATCATGGGATCATGATCTCTGCACATTTTAAAGACCTTGGGATGTATAAACTGAAATTAATAAGCAGCAGTATTTGTAATAACAATACTGAAAATGACCTAAATCCTCACTGACATGGGAATGGATACTGAGGTAAATTTCTGTAGTGAGTGGAATACTAACCAAGAGCAAAAATGTTCTACTTAATGTCAAACAGAAAGCAAGTAACTGAAGACTTAAAGATTATACTATTAAGTTCAAAAACAGGAAGATTAATATAGTTTATGTACACAATGTGGTAGAAAAAAGTACTGATGATAAGCAAAATCAGAATTTTAGTTACCTCAGATGGTGGGGGGAATGGATATGGGGAAAGACTTTCAAATGTATTTGTCTATTCATGTTTCTTAAGCTGGATTATAGGTACAGAGGTGTTCATTTTATCATTAATATTCATTTTATGTAGACATTCAAATGTATTTTCTTGTAGGTGAAACATGTATTTCTAAAGTATGTTTAGCTAATTTCCTAGGGAACCTGAGAGTGCTCATAGCTTCTACTACTCAAGACATCCCTGCCTCTCCTCCCACTCTACTGTGATAAGCAAAGTGAATGAATCAGATTCTTCTCTTGAAATTAGGAAACTAGGAGGTAGCAAAGCGATCCAGAAAGATAATACAAAGGAATCATCTAAAATCAGTGCATGATGCTGTATGTTCCCTTAGATCTTTAGCTTTTCTGCTAAAATGACCTCTAATGTACAGTTTACACCTCACTAGACAGATGGGTATACACTCATCCATTGTAAATTACAGCCAGTTTTCTTTCTAGCATTAAATCCTTCTTCAAACACACACCAAATAGCTGGCTTATAAGACTATATTATCACTGAGTGAAGCAGTATCAGGTAAAATGCATCTAAGTTGCATCTAACCTTTAGTGTTCATTGATGATTTATTGAAAATAGGCTTACATCAGGCATCATCATCATTTGGCTCATGACTGTATTCCCAGTACTTGGGAAGCTAAGGTAAGAGAATTGCTCTGAGTTCAAGGCCTGCCTGGGGCTATAGAGTGAGTTCCAAGTTAGCCTAGGCTAGAGTAAAACCCTGCCTAAAAAAGGGAGGTGGGGAGGCTGGTTGCTGTTAGGTCAGGACAAAATGGAGTCACTGAGGACAGCAGCAAGGCAACAGACACACAAAGAAGTGGGTCATCCACATTCCTCAAGGAACCACCCAGCCAGCATCCCTTCCTTGCCTAACAGTGCTCCAGGTCTAGGTTCCTAGCCCCCTTATCTCTCCACCAGGTTACTGTTTCGGTGCCACACGCTGGCTATCTTAGATTTCCCCTAAAGCAACCTTTTCTTTACTTCACCTTCTCCCAACTGAAGAGCTCTATATAGCCCACTATCTGTAATCCCAAATTGACTGCTCCACTTGAGTGTCAGTCCTGGCAGTTCATGTTTTTCCTGAAAAGAGCTTCCATCTTTGCCTCAGAGTGGTCTCTGTGGTCTTGGTAACTTCTGAACCTTACATGTGGTACCACTTTCATCTTCTACAGCCAGCAGCTTTTGCCATGAGGAGCTCAGTCTCTCTCTTCTTGCCCACTAAAAGGCTGAAAAGCCGACAATTGCGACCTGTTTGGCCTCTGCCCACAGGGGAGGTGAAGGCCCCATTCACCCTAACAGGCCGGGGGTCATATTGGTGTTCTGTGTGAACCCAGCTTAAGCTCTGGTTTATTTTTCTCTCACCCTTGTTTTGCTCTTTCCCAGTCTCCTTAAGAACTTAAAGCCTCTACAACTCTTGGACGACATCTTATCTTTCTCTGCAACTCTGCTTGGCTACATCCATAAACTGGACCATGGGTCCAAATGACCTGAAAATGATACTTTTTTAAAAAAAATTATTTATTTGAGAGTGACAGACAGAAAGAGACAGAGAGAGAGAGAACAGGTGCACCAGGGCCTCCAGCCACTGCAAATGAACTCCAGACACATGTGCCATCTTGTGCATCTGGCTTATGTGGGTCCTGGAGAATCAAACCTT
Source organism: Jaculus jaculus (assembly GCF_020740685.1). Classification (NCBI taxonomy): domain Eukaryota; kingdom Metazoa; phylum Chordata; class Mammalia; order Rodentia; family Dipodidae; genus Jaculus; species Jaculus jaculus. The sequence continues at coordinate 60,981,768 of NC_059111.1, read as the reverse complement.
GAACCAAGGTCCTTAGGCTTCACAGGCAAGTGCTTAATCACTAAGCCATTGCTTCAGCCCCTGAAAATGATACTTTTTATTTCCAAATTCTCACTGATTTAAGACAAACTTCTACCAATGTACAGGCACATGGTCCAAAATACCCTACTTTTCACTCTGTGTGCACAGCCTTCTCTCTGCTCTACCTTCTCTTCTCACCAGGTCCTTTAAGCCACCTTGCCCCAACAGCTCCTCCAGCTCCTTCAACCTCTCCTGGCACCCTGCCTGGTAACAAGGTTTGATTTTAGTCACCAGAGTTATAAATAAAATATAAATTTAAAATGGGAATGTATAATTTCTGAATAAATGAATGAATGAATGAATGAATGAATGAATATATGAAGGGGAAATGGTTGTCTAGAGTCTATATGAAAAGTGCACTTAAAATATGTGTGAGTATGTATGGGGCTCACAGCCCTAGCTGCAGGATGATTTGTTTGGAGCAGTACCATTTCATTGTGGGGATGTTTTCCACCAAGCCCATCATATGAGATGGCATAGACAATTTTTACTGTTGAGTATCTCCTAGAAGGAATACTAAAAGTAATTAAGATCATGGGGGGGGGGACAAAAAAGATTCTCCTACTCTTAAAGAGTTAAAAATGATGTTGTATCTTGTCAAAGGCCTTTTCTGCATCTATTGAAATGATCATGTGGTTTTTATGTTTAACCTTGACAGATTTCTGTATGTTGAACCACCCCTGTGTTCCTGGGATGAATCCCAATTGGTCAAGGTGGATAACGCTTTTGATGTGTTGTTAGACAGTTTGCGAGGATTTTGTTCAGGACCTTTGCATCTAAGTTCATAAGGGAAATAGGCTGGTAGTTTTCTTTTCTTGTGGCATCTCTGCCTGATTTTGAAATTAGGGTGATACTAGTTTCATAAAAGGAGTTGGGTAGCTTTTCCTGTTCTCCAATTGTGTAGCACAGTTTGAGGAAGACTGGTTTGAGTTCTTCAATGAAGGTTTGACAGAATTCAGCTGAGAAGCCATCTGGTCCTGGACTCCTCTTTTTGGAGAGGTTTTTTATTACTTTTTCAATCTCCATGAGTGTGATGGGTTCATTGAGGTGATTAATCTGCTCTGAGTTTAGCTTTGATAGATGGGATGCATCCAGGTTATTTATCCATCTCCTCTGGCTGAAACTAAGAAAAACTGGTGAAACAAGCGAGGGTGCTGTTTTCCTGGTGAACCGGATACCAGCACAAGGGGGAAGGAGATCAACACAGAGAATAATCAACTCCTACCAAATCACAAAGCCAGAGACCCAGAGGCCCCCAACACCTCATCACTGAAGCAGACCAAAAATGAACCCAACACGGCTCAGGGAAATTTTGCAGAAGAGGGGACAGAAAGAATGTCAGAGCCACACGTTGGGTTCATGATATGCAGAGACATTCATCTTACCCATTAACTGTGGGCTAACTCCACAATGTATGACCCATATACTTCAACAAGGAGGGACCAAGGGGAGGAGGCAGGTCATGAATGAGCCTAATAATGGTACCAAACTGCCTGTATTTGCTGAATACAAAACTAATTCATAAAAAAATTTCAAAAACAGAGTTGAAAATGGCAGGTTCTATAGCCTTGAGGGAACTCTCCCTGGAATTTAGGAGGTGGAAAAACGGCTCGTTCTTACCTTCCCTGCCTTGTAGAGCCAGGGGGCTCCAAGCACAGGGAATCTCAGGATCCTGGCCCCAGCATGTGGATAAGAAAATGACATTATAAACAGATGGGGACTTCTTGTAAGAGATTTGAAACTGTTTTATATTTATTTCATCTTTCTATGCTTCTATGAAACTATTGACAGCAGCCTCAAGATTTATGTTTAAATTTAGAAGTACTAAATACTAAACTTGTAAAAAAATTTCTAAAATTTATAATAATGTTTAAATCTGCTTTCATATTTTTAAAAATATTTTGTTTAAGTTATAAGAAACAAAGTTCCAAAATCTATATGTTTACTCTGGGTAACTAGTGTAAATCAAATCTGATCTACTCTTTCTTTAAAAAGGCCATTTCAAAAGGCCTTTTGAGGAAAAAAAAAAGCGGTCATATTAAAAGTGTTATGGTAAGAACAATAAAAGTTTCTGTTGGTGTTGGGCCTTGAGAGGCCCGGACGTGAGGCCTAGTGGAACTTCCGGAGCCTAGCTAAAGTTTGGCGACCTGTCTCTGGCCAGCTAGGACTCAGCAGGGCACCAAATTGCCTCTGGCCTGCTACTTCTGCAAAAAGGTTAGAGTTCCCGTGGGTGCTTAGAACCAATCATTTCAAAAGTCACGATATGCTATTGGCCCTTACACCTCATCCTTTCCTGAGTTCCCCGCCTTCGTTCTCAACATTATATAGGCAACCACCTGTAACTATAAAGCGAGTTCCTGCTTTGACAAGACTCCCGACTCAGTGTGGTTTTTCTCTAGTGACTAGGAGAGGTTCTGAGCCGTTGATAGTCGTCTTCCTCCTCAACCCCTTGGGAGGAATCAGTGGGCCTGGTCCTTCCTCAGCACTACCTGCCGGGGAAGCACGCATGTCGGTAGTTATAAGATGAACTGACAAAAAGAAAAACTGAAGAGAAAACTTTGTATGTTGGATATTAAATGTTTGATGAAAAAGGTTGTTACCAAGAGGTTACATGGATTGTAAGGTAAGAGTGTATCGATGAAGGTACGAAAAAGCTTAAATAGAACATTAAAGACAAAAGTACTTAATCAGAAAATGACTATTAGCCTAGGACTTGCATCAGACTAACAAAGTATGGCCCTGGCTGGTAGCAGGTTGCTATGGTATTCAGATTGTAAAGTTAACTCACTGATGTTAATCAGTTCATAATAATGGTCATGGAAGACTGAATTTAGAGTACACAATCAAATTAGCTAGGTTCCTCTATTTGCCAACCTTTTAACTAAATCTTAAGGTTAAATTAATATTAAATAAAATAAAATTAAGTAAAAATTATTTAAATTAATATTAATTTAATTCTCTCTTAAAGTATGAAAGTTATTATATCTAAAACTCTGTCACAAAAAAAACCTTACAGAGGAACTATTTACTCCCCTCCTCCTGCCATTTTATAAGGTAAATAGACCTCATTTGAAACATTAAACAGTATTTATCTGTCACACATTTAAAAAACTAATTGCTTCATGGTGAACAGTAAAAAGAAATTCTAAACAAAGTTATGTTGTGATTTAAGATGTAATTCCTCAATTCCTCCAACAATCAGTCATAATACTTTAATTTTAGCTTATGTCATTTTGAACAAGTTCACCAAAGTACCACAGACAGAATTATAAAGTTGGTTAAGGTTTGAATAGTTACAGATTGTGTCATAAAATTTTGTGTATGTTTGGAATTCAATATAGTTCTATAAAACTGATTTGGAAGAGATTAAAAATATTTCTTTTTGGCTCAGCAGTTAAAGGTGCTTATTTGCAAAGCCAGATGCACATAATGGAACATACATTTGGAAATTGTTTTGGAAATACTTTGCAGTGGCAAATGGCCCTGGCATGCTCATTTCCTCTCTTTTTCATGAGACTAGGCTCTCTCTCTCTCTTTCTCTCTCTCTCTCTTTTTTTTTTTTCTGAGGTCTCTCTCTAGCCCAGGCGAGCCTGGAATTCACTATGGAGTCTTAGGGTGGCCTCGAACTCACTGCAATCCTCCTACCTCTGCCTCCTGGGAGCTGGGATTAAAGGGATGTGCCACCACGCCCTGCTTTGTCTCCTTTTTTATTAAATCATGGCAGTTTACTCCTGTTCCTCTATTCTTTGGGTATGTTAATTTCAGAACCTGATTTACAGATTGGATGGACATCTTATTTAACTTTTAAGAGTGCTAAATCTTCTCAAAAGATGTATGTATATAAAGGTATCCCAATTCTGATTAGCTTAAAAATTATAAAATATTTCATGTCTTCATATTTAAGCCAAAAATATTACTATACAATATACATTTCTTGTTTATTTTAAATTCTATCAGCAGATCTTTTGTTCAGTTTACTCTCTGTAGCCTCATGTGCCTTAAATAAGTAAACTCTTTGTTAACATCAGACTTTCCCAGATGTCAGAATATTAGAAGACTGTAATTGGGTTTATACAAAGTCCATGATGTTTAGCTATCAAAAGCATGCATCACCATGCCTGGCTAAAACTCTGTAGTTTTAAGATGGTTCTTGTCTTGTTCATGCTGGTTTTGCTGGATGATTATCATTGAGGTTATAAGCTTAGTTTTATAAAAGGTGACTTATTGTGAAAATGTACTGTATACAATGTTAATATAGTCTGTCTAAGCTTCATTTAACAGTCATAAATACTCCTTTAATTAAGCCTTAAAATTGTTCGATGGCAAAACATACTTATTTTAAAAATTACTTTGGAGCCAGGCGTGGTGGCGCACACCTTTAATCCCAGCACTCGGGAGGCAGAGGTAGGAGGATCACCATGAGTTCAAGGCCACCCTGCGACTACAGAGTTAATTCCAGGTCAGCCTGGACCAGAGTGAGACCCTACCTCAAAAAAACCAAAAAAAAAAAAAAAAAAAAAAAAAAAAAAAGAAAAAATTACTTTGGGTCTATCATACTGACTCTAATGTATATTAAAATTGGGCTTGCTTAACTCAGCAATGACTTTATTTTTGAGCTATGTCTCAAAGTTTCATTTAATTAATTGTCTCATTTTTGGTATCTTAAGTTCATTGCTTATAAAGATAGTGATACTTAAGACATGGAAATACAAACAATGTTAATATAGTTTGTCTAAGCTTCATGTAAAATTCATAAATATTTCTTTAATTAAGCCTTAAAATTGTTCAATGGCAAAAAGCACTTATTTAAAAAATTGCTTTGTGTCTATTATATTGTCTCTAATGCATGTTAAAATCAGGCTTGCTTAACAGTGATCAAGTTTTATTTATTCTTGAGCTATGTATAATCAGTCTGAGTCAAGGTTTCACTTAACTGTCATATTTCTGGTGTCTTAAGTTCATTGCTTATAGAGATATTGATACTTAAAGCATGTTTCTTGCCCTAAAAAAATCTTAAATTGCTGTTCTACTTCAAATTTAGGTGTAATTGATATTTACATTGATATACAGACTAGCTGAGGTTGTTTTCAAACACAGATGCTAAGTTTTTATACTGTTTTATCTTTTTCCTGGCATACAATTTCTTGATTAAATCAACTGCCTTCAAGTTATTGATAAAATAATTGATAAAAATATTGTTTTCAAGACTACTAAAATGTTCTACCTATAATTGTAACTGACAGGTACTTAAAAGATAGAATGTGTATGCTTTCTATGTCTCAGATATAGCTTATACTATTACTTGACAACTAAACTTAAATATTAATCAGCAGAGTAATTTTAAACTATTGTGTCATTCTCTAACCAGATCTGCTTTGCTAACCAGATATGTTCTGCCCCCTTTTAAATTAATCTGTTTTGCTAATCAGATGTACAGTCTGAGTAAGTAATAACCATATTTAGAAGCCAAAATCAATTGGAAATGGAGTTAAAAAGGATAACCAATATTTTGGTTCCTGTTCCCAGATCAAAAGGACACAGATGATGATGGGACACTTGAACTTCTAGCCTCTGGCAAGTTACCTGTCTTTTTGATGGGAGAGGATGGGGAGACCCAGAAACAAGTTCCAAGTCAGTGTATCTACAACAGGAGAGTCACATCAAAGGAAAATCAGTCCTCCAGGGTTCTCAAAAGAGAGGGCCAAAACATTTTAGGCCATTGCCGAGGCCCTTGGTTTCCCACCAGGAATTGATGGTAAGACCCTACTGTTGAAGATTCCACATACTTGGGCTGCAAGGCCACTGAGAAATCTTGCTGGAACTGAGCTGATAACCTCCTCCATGTAGACCAGCTCACATAAAGCTGGAAGAAGCCATTCTACATGTAGTTCAATGGGAGAAAGAGATACCACCAGTGAAGATACTCAACAGTGGACACTGCAAGCCTTATAACTGGCCAGCCAGACCAAATGAGACAATGGGTGCAATAGTGGCACATCTGTCATAGTGGATACCAACTGCCCTCCAATTGGACTGGAGGCCCGCTCCATAGGAGGGAATATATCCCTGATACTGAAAACTTAAAACAGTGGTAGTCATGAGCCCTAGGGGTGTAATATCTGCTGATGTCTGGAAAAATGTATATACTATGCTCATCAAACTGCCCAGTAAGCACTTCTCTTAATATTTATACCCTTATATTAATGCTACTCTCTCTTTGGGTAGAGAATCTTCTCTTTTCAGATGGCAGTGACCTTGGGACGACTCAGAAGGTATCATAGTGCTGGAAAGAAGTGACTGGAGTACTGAGTAACATCTTGATCACATCTTCCAAGGCTCAGGGTCTAAAGCAGAAGAGGTGGCGGAAAGAATGCAAGAGCCAAAGGAAGGGTAGGACTCTTTACAATGTGCTCCTTCCAGACATAACATGGCCTGAATATCCATGACCTCATAGTGCCTGACACTACCTAAACAAGACCACCGTAAGAGGAGGAAAAGATCATGACATCAAAATAAAAGAGAGACTGATTGAGATGGGGAGGGGATATGATGGAGAATGGAGTTTCAAAGGGGAAAGTGGGGGGAGGGAGCGTATTACCATGGTATATGTTTTATAATCATGGAAAATGTTAATAAAAACTGAGTAAGAAAAAAAATTTAAAAAAAAAAGAAAAAGAAAAAGGGCCCAGCCATGATTTATTCTAGCAGATGACAATGCTGAGAGTCACAGAATTCCTCACAGGTCCCTAAAAGTCTCGCCTACAGAGCCATTACTGATCTCCAAGTATACAGTTAATTCTGGCATCCTCCATGGTCTTAATCACCCAATGAGAAAAATAAAACTACAATATAAACAATGAGTCAGCTAATAGGTTCCCCTGTCTGATGCTGACTTACAATATTAGACTCTAACATTAACTCAAATCTTCTGCCTCTGCCTGACCCTGATTAACTTCATATACCCTGACCTCAGCTCCTCCCACTTGCCTTAGCTAGAATCAGAGCTATTCCTTGGACCCTCTCCTATATTAGCCCTTACCCTATCTCATCCAAGGGTAAGAACACTGCCACCCCAATGGGCACTCTCTAACTTAAACTCTCTTGTGTTCCTACTCTTCCCCAATCACAAAATGCCCTTCTGCCTCCTCTTGCCCCAAGCCCTCTGTCTCTCGCTTCTGAATGCTCATACTCCCTTTACACCTAGCATATTGACAAGAGAAACAAGCTCCTTTATTATTCCTTCTATCTTCTCATGGGGTGCACAGACATCTACCTCACCTTCTCTGTAACAGGTGTCTGCCAGTGACTGCCCTGAAGTCAGCTCAATACAGAGATGGTATGAGAGAAGTCTCTGCTTCTCTCAGGACCCAGTCATAACAACATGCTACACTGGCTCTACTGATCTCACCATTCTGCCACCTCCAGCCACCATGAAACTGCCTCCTCATCACCTGCCCTGAAGAGACAGCCATTGACCACATTATCCAGCCCTTAATGGTCAGCATGAAAAAATTAACCATCTCTTATCATTAACAAAAGGCTGGAATATTAGATCAGGACAAAATGGAGACATTGAAGACAGCAGGAAGGCAACAGACATACAAGGAAGTGGGTCATCCACATTCCTCAAGGAACCACCCAGCCATCATCCCTTCTTTGCCTAACAATGCCCAGGTCTAGGTTTCCTGTCCCCTTATCTCTCAGGACACCAGGTTACTGTTCTGGTGTCACACCCAGCTAACTTATATCTCCACAAAAGAAACCTTTTCTTTACTTCCACCAACTGAAGAGCTATATGTAGCCCACTATCTGTAATACCAAATTGACTGCTCCACTCTTGAGAGTCAGTTCTGGCAGCTTGACTTTTTCTCAAATAAAAGCTTCCATCTTCGCTGGGCATGGTGGTGCATGCCTTTAATCCCAGCAATGGGGAAGCAAAAGGTAGGAGGACCACCATGAGTTCGAGACCACCCTGAGACTCCATAGTGAATTCCAGGTCAGCCAAGGCTAGAGTGAGACCCTACCTCACAAAAAAAAAAAAAGCTTCCATCTTTGCCTCAGAGTGGTCTCCATGGTCTTGGTCACTCCGGAACCTTACAGTTCCCACCCTAATTTTATGATTTTGATAAGGGGTATGACCTAACCATCAAAACTTTTTAAAATATATTATATTATATTTATTTATTTGATAGAGAAAGAGGGGGAGAGAGACAGAGAATGGGCACACCAGGACCTCCAGCCACTACAAACTCCAGATGCGCACACCCCTTTGTGCATCTGGCTAACGTGGGTCCTAGGGAATTGAACCTGGGACCTTTGGCTTTGCAAGCAAACGCCTTAACCATTAAGCCATCCCTCAAGCTGTATCACAACTTTTTTAATAGTTCCTAAGTGCTTCTAATGTACAGTGAAATTTGGACTATATGCTTACAGTACAAGTAAATTTGCTTCCACTGTCACATACTTTTTGCTTTGTTTCCTGGCACCAGTGCTTGAGATATGGACTCAGGTAGCCCAGGATGGCCTTGAACTCACCCCTGTGCACCTGGCAATGGTACTGAATTCCAGATCCTCCTGCCTTTGCCTCCCAAGTGCTAGGATTACAGGCATGTACTACCAAGCTTGGCTATTTGCTTCCCATTTTATTTTTATATTTATTTATTTTTGAGGTACAGTCTCATTTCAGTCCAGGCTGACCTAGAATTCACTATGTAGTCTAGGGTGGCCTTGAACTCATGGCGATCCTTCTACCTCTGCCTACTGGGTGCTGGGTTTAAAGACATGCCCCACCATAACCAGCTTGCCTATCTATTTATTTGTTTATTTTGGTTTTTTAGGTAGGGTCTCACTCTGGCTCAGCCTGATGGATTCACTATGTAGTCTCAGGGTGGCCTCGAACTCACGGTGGTCCTCCTACGGGCTGGGATTAAAGGCATATGCCACCACGCATGGCTTCCCTTTTTATTTTTACTGTGTATTTATGGGGTAGGGGACTCCATTGGGCAGAATGACTTGGGAAAGCTCCTATAACTTTCAGGCATGTGTAAACTAATGTCTAGGCAAAGGAAGGTTATCTACAAAAAGAGGAATGAGCCGGGCGTGGTGGCGCACGCCTTTAATCCCAGCACTCGGGAGGCAGAGGTAGGAGAATCGCTGTGAGTTCGAGGCCACCTTGAGATTACATAGTGAATTCCAGGACAGCCTGAGCTAGAGTGAGACCCTACCTCAAAAAATAAATAAATAAATAAATAAATAAAAGAGGAATGAAAGATACCAATAAAATAAAATAAGTTCTATAGTGCTCAACTATCCCATTCCATCCATACTTTTTTCATATATTTGTATCTTTAATTCTTTCTTATTTCTCCTTTACGATATTTCAGGGTTTATTCTGGAAGAAAGGAGTCCTACTAGAGTTATACTGCCTGTATTTAGGTATTCAAATCAATATTTCATATTTTAATCATAGTTTTAATGCTTCCTTTGTATAGCAATTAACATATAACTCATCCAGTGGCATACCTATCAGAAAATGGAATAAACTACTTGTAAAGAACCATTTCACTGGAGGTTGGTAAGATGGTTCAGAGGAAACAGACACTTTCCTGGAAGGCCTATTGGCTAGGATCAATTTGCCAGCATCCAAATAAAGCCAGAGGCACAAGCAATACATGTACTGTGATGCCCAAAGGAGTTATCACAATGGGAATCAGAGGCAGGAGAATCCAAAGCCCACAGGACAGCTCACAGTTTGCAATCTGATAGTTTATATACAGTGGTAAGGGAACCTATTTCAAAGAAAGTTAAGCACAGACACCTTGAAGTTGTCCTCTTAACATCCACATGCACAACATAGCATGACCACATAAGTGTGTGTGCGTGTGCGCGCGCGCGCACGCACACACACACACACACACACACACAGTAATTTATTTTTATTATTTTATAGGTTCTTTTATTTAACTTTTTTTTATTAACTTCCATGATTGTAGGCAATATCCCATGATTACACCCTACCCCCACATTCCCTTTTGAAACTCCATTCTCCACCATATCCCCTCCCCCCTCTCAAGCAGTCTCTCTTTTAAATTTCGATGTCATGATCTTTTCCTCCTCTTATGATGGTCTTGGGTAGGTAGTGTCAGGCACTGTGAGGTCATGGATATCCAGGCCATTTTGTGTCTGGGGGGAGCACATTATAAGGAATGCTACCCTTCTTTGGCTTTTACATTCTTTCTGCCACCTCTTCCACAATAGACCCTGAGCCATGGAAGCTGTGGCAGAGATATTGCAGTGCTGAGCACTCCTGTCACTTCTTTCCAGCACCATGACGTCTTCTAAGTCATTCCAAGGTCAATGTCATCTACAAAGAGAAGATTCTCTAACAAAAGTGAGAGTAGCATTAATATAAGGGTATGAACATTAAGAGAAGTGATTACTGGGCGGTTTGATAAGCATAGTATATACATTTATTAAGACAATAGCAGATGTTACACCCCTAGAGCTTGTTTTAAGTTTTCGGTATCAGGAATGTATTCCCTCCCATGGAGTGAGCTTCCAGTCCAGTTAGAGGGAAGTTGGTTTCCACCATGACAGATGTGCCACTATTGTACCCGCTGGCTCATTTGGCATTACTGGCCAGATAATAAGGCTTGCAGTGTCCACTACTGAGTATCTTCACTGGTGATTTCTCTCTCTCCCATTGAACTGCATGCAGAATGGTTTCTTCCAGCTTTATGTGAACTGGTCTAGATGGAGAAGGTTATCATCTCAGTTCCAACAGGATTTCTCAGTGGCCTTGCAGCCCAAGTATGTGGAGTCTTCAGCAATAGGGTCTTACCATCAATTCCTGGTGGGAAACCAAGGGCCAATAATGTTTTGGGGGCATCAGGGATCTCCCTGGCCAACAACTCACTGGAAGTTATCCCATCCCTGGCACTGAAACTTCTTTACCAACAATCTATGGCTCCTGAGTATTCCATTGTCCAAAAATGTAGGTTTCCATATGACTAATTTATATACTTTAGATTTTGATTAGCCTTCCCTCCACCTTTCCTTTACTCAATCTCTTTCCCAGACCTCCCTTGGGCCTTTTCACTCCCATTAATCTATTCTTCTACTTACACATATACAATACCATCCTACTAAGTATTCCCCTCCATTCCTTTCTCTTGCCTTTATATCTCTTTTCTAGCTTACTGGCCTCTGCTACTGAGTTTTCATCCTACTCACAGAGATGTCCAGTCATTTGTAGCTAGGATCCACATATGAGACAGAACATATGACATTTGGCTTTCTGGGCCGTGGTTACCTCTCTCAGTATAATCTTTCAAGATCCATCTATTTTCCTGCAAATTTCATAACTTCATTTTTCTTTACTGCTGAGTAGAACTCCATTGTATAAATACGACATATCTTCATTATTGCTCATCAGTAGAGGGACATCTAGGCTGGTTCCATTTCCCAGCTATTATGAATTGAGCACCAATAAACATGGTTGAGCAAATATATCTAAGGTAATAAGATGAGTCCATAGGATATATGCCTAGGAGTGCTATAGCTGGGTCATATGGTAGATTTATTTTTAGCTGTCTTAGAAACTTCCATACTGATTTCCACAATGGCTGGACCAGATGGCATTCCCACCAACAGTATAGAAGGGTTCCTCTTTTTCCACATCCTTGCCAGCATTCATGGTCATTTGTTTTCATGACAGTAGCTAATTTGACAGGAGTGAGATGGAATATCAACGTAGTTTTAATCTGCATTTCCCTCATGACTAGGGATGTAGAGAATTTTTTCAGATGCTTATATGCCATCCGTATTTCTTATTTGAAAACTCTCCACTTAGCTCCATAGCCCATTTTTTTTCCATAGCCCATTTTTTAACTGGCTTGTTTGATTTCTTATTTAATGTTTTGAGTTCTTTGTATATCCTAGATATTAATCCTCTATCACATGTATAGCTGGCAAAGAATTTTTCCCAGTCTGTAGGTTGCCTCCTTGCTTTATTTACAGTGTCCTTTGCCGTTAAAAATGAGTTTAGTTTCATGAGGATTGAGCGCCTAATCTGTGGTTTTATTGCCTGAGCAATTAGGGCTATATTTAGAGTCTTTACCAAGACCAATATGTTGAAGGGTTGCCCCTACTTTTTCCTCCAGCAGTTTCAAAGTTTCAGGTCTGATGGTAAGGTCTTTAATCCATTTGGACTTAATTCTTGTGCATGGAGAGAGAGAAGAATCTATTTTCATCCTTCTACAGATACATATCCAGTTTTCCCAGCACCATTTGCTGAAGAGGCTGTCTTTTCTCCAATGAGTATTTTTGGCATTTTTGTTGAGTATCAGGTGGCTATAGCTACCTGGACTTACATCTGGGTCCTCTATTCTGTTCCACTGATCTACATGTCCGCTTTTGTGACGGTACCATGCAGTTTTTGTTACTATGGCTCTGTAGTACAGGTTAAAATCAGGTATGGTTATACCACCAGCCTTATTTTAATTGCTCGGTATTGTTTTAGATATTCAAGACTTTTTGTGATTCCAAATAAATTTTTGGATTGTTTTTTTCTATTTCTGTGAAGAATGCCATTGGTATTTTTGAAGGGACTGCATTAAATGTGTAGATTACTTTGGTTAAGATTGCCATTTTCACAATATTGATTCTTCCAATCCAAGAACAAGAGATGTTTTCCCTTATTTTAATTGCTCAGTATTGTTTTAGATATTCAAGACTTTTTGTCATTCCAAATAAATTTTTGGATTTTTTTTTATATTTCTGTGAAGAATGCCATTGGTATTTTGAAGGGATTGCATTAAATGTGTAGATTACTTTGATTAAGATTGCCATTTTCACAATATTGATTCTTCCAATCCAAGAACAAGAGATGTTTTGGTAAGATTGCCTTCTTCACAATATTGATTCTTCCCATCCAGGAACGAGGGATATTTTTCCATTTCCTAGTGTCTTCTGTAATTTCTCGCTTGAGTGTTTTAAAGCTTTTATTGTAGAGATCCTCCACTTCCTTGGTTAGGTTTATTCCAAGGTACTTTATTTCTTTAATAGGAGTGATTCTGTGATTTCATCCTCTGTGTGTTTGTTGTTAACGTATATCTAGGAAGGCTACTGATTTCTGTGTATTTATTTTGTATCCTGCTATATGACTATAGGTGTTTATCAGTTCTAACAATTTGCTGGTAGAATCTTTAAGGTCCATTATGTATGGAATCATGTCATCTGCAAATAATGATAACTTGATCTCTTCCTTTCCAATTTGTATCCCTTTTATGTGTGTCTCTTGCCTTATTGCTATGGCTAGGACTTCCAGTAGTATACTAAATAAAAGTGGGGACAGTGGGCACCCTTGTCTTGTTCCTGATTTTAGTGGAAAAGTTTCCAGTTTTTCCCCATTTAGTAATATGTTGGTTGTACGCTTGTCCTAAATAGCCTTTATTATATTGAGATATGTTCCTTCTATTCCCAGTCTCTGTAGGCTTTTATCATGAAGGGATGTTGGATTTTATCAGATGCTTTCTCTGCATCTAATGAAATGATCATGTGATTTTTGTCCTTCAATCCATTTATATAATGTACTACATTTATAGATTTGCATATGTTGAACCATCCCTGCATCTCTGGGATAAAGCCTACTTGGTGGGGATGAATGATCTTTCTGATATATTCTTGTATTCTGTTTGCCAATATTTTGTTGAGAATTTTTGCATCTATGTTCATGAGGGAGATTGGTCTGTAATTTTCTTTTTTTGTTCTATCTTTGCCTCATTTTGGGATCAGGGTAATGCTGGCTTCATAGAAGGAGTTTGGTAGGATTCCTTCTTTTTACATTTTATGGAAAAGCTTAAAGAAGCAATGGTGTTACAAGTCCCTGAAGGACTGGTAAAATTCACCAGTGAGTCCATCTGGGCCTTGACTGTTTTTTAGTTGGGAGATTTTTGATAAGTGCTTGAATCTCTATACTTGTTATAGGTCTACTTAAGTGATTAATGTCATCTTGATTTAATTTATGTAGGTCATATAAATCAAGGAAACTATCCATCTCTTTCAGATTTTCATACTTGGTGTAGTATATGTTTTTATAGTATGTCCCTGTGATTTTTTAAATCTCTCTGGTATCTGTTGTGATGGTGCCTTTTGCATCTCTAAGTTTATTAATTTGTGTCTCTTCTCTTTTTCTTTTGGTCATACTTGCTAAGGGTTTATCAAACTTGTTTATCCTTTCAAAAAGGCAACTCTTTGTTTTATTGATTCTTTGGATTGTTTTTTGGTTTCTATTTCATTAATTTCTGCCCTAATCTTTATTATTTCTTTTCATGTACTGATTTTCAGTTTGCCGTGTTCTTCTTTTTCCAAGTTTTAAGGTGAAGCATTAAATCGTTTACTTGAGACCTTTCTAACTTCTTAATATAGGCACTTAAAGCTATAAATTTACCTTCATTGTGTCCCAAAGGTTTTGGTATGTTATGTTCCCATTATCATTTGACTTATGAATTTTTTGATTTCCTTCATTGACCCACTCATCATTTAGTAGTGTATTGTCTGGTTTCCATGATTTTGTGTATGCTCTATGGCTTTTCTTGCTATTGATTTATAGTTTGATTCCATTGTGGTCAGATAGAATGCAAGGAATTATTTCCATTTTCCTGTACTTGTTAATGTGTGCCTTTAATCAACATAAAGTAACCTTCCTTATCTTTCCTAACTAATGTTGTACTAAAGTCTGCCTTGTTAGATATTAAGATAGCAACCCCTGCTTTTTATCTATGCCCATTTGCTTGAAACACCATTTTCTAACCTTTCACCCTAAGATAGTTTCCATCCTTTTTAGAAAGGTAAGTTTCTTAGAGGCATAAAATTGAAGGATCCTGCTTTTTATTCCAGTCTGAAAACTTAAGTCTTTTGGTTGGGGCACTGAAGCTTTTGATATTAAGAGATATTATTGAAAGGTGTGTATTTATGTTTGCTATTTTTTGTACTTCTTCCAGTTTTACCTTTGCTCTTTTATATTAGCTAGTATTTGAGAATAGTTTGTTTTTTTCCAAGTTTCTTATATGTATGTTTTCTTTCTCTTCAGCATGGCATATTCTTTCAAGTACTTGCTGTAGAGCTGGTATTGTCTTCAAATATTACTTTACCCTGCTTTTGTTGTACAATGTCCTTATTTCTCCCTCTATTTGAATGGATAACTTTGCAGGATAAAGTAACCTTGGTTGATAGTTGGTATCTTTCAGTACTTGGAATACATCACTCCAAGCCCTTCTGGCTTTTAAAGTTTGTGTTGAGTAACATGCTATGATCCTGATGGGCTTGCCTTTCTATGTAACTTGATTTTTCTCTCTAACTGCTTTCAATATTTTTTCTTTGGTTTGTATGCTTTGTAGTTTGATTCTAATATGGCAAGGAGATGTTCTTTCCAGATTTTGTCTTGTTGGTGTTCTAAATGATTCCTGTATCTGCATTTCTACCTATTTCCCAATTTGGGGAAAGTTTTCTTCTATGATTTTGTTGAAAACACCTACTATGCCTTTGGAGTGAAATTTTTCTCCTTCTACTATACCCTGAATTCTTGTGTTTGATCTTTTCATAGTGTCCCGAATATCTTGAAATTCCCATTCATACTTTTCTATTAGTATGTCTTTCTCTTTGTTGCGCTGTATTAGATCTGCCACCTGGTCTTCTAGCTTAGATATTCTGTCCTCTACTTAACCCATTCTATTGGTGAGATTTTCTACAGTTTTTTATTTCATTAACTGTGTTCTTCATTACTAGTAATTCTGACTGGTTTTTCTTTATTATTTCTTTTTCCTTATTTATGTCTTGTATTGACCTCTTTATTTCATTAAATTGGTTTCCTGTGTCTCCTTTGGTTCCTTTGATTTCCTCTTTGATTTCTTTGAGTATATTTATAATCTTTCTTTTGAAATCTTTCTCAGGCATTTCTTCTAACTCATTCTCAGTGGAGGTCATTTCTGATGCATTAATACTTTTTGGTGGATTTATGTTGTCTTGATTTTCAGAGTTTCTTGGGTTATAATGTATATATTTTCACATCTTGGATTAACTTAATGCTTAGATTTTCTAGCTAACTGCAGTATTATTAGATGTATCAATCAATCTGATGTTACATATCTTCAGGGTAGGAACTTAAGGTGCTAGGTGTAGCTCTCATGACTTTCAGAGTATGTACAAAAGTCACTCTTCAGTGCTGAGGTGTTGGGAGCCTCAGCACTGAAGCAGACCAAAAATGAACCCAACATGGCTCAGGGAAATTTTGCGGAAGAGGGGGCGGAAAGACTGTCAGAGTCACATGTTGGGTCATGATATGCAGAGACATTTATCGTACCAATAACTGTGGGCTAACTCCACAATGCACGACCCATTTACATCAACAGGAGGGTCCAATGGGAGGGGGTAGATCATAGATGAGCCTAAACAATGGTACCAAACTGCCTGTATTTGCTGAAAAGAAAATTAATTATTAAAAAAAATTAAAAATAAATTAAATTTTTAAAAAAGTCACTCTTGATTTTGGGTTTGCCTGTTATGAGAGTATTCAAGTAGGCTGAGTGGAACAAAATATACGTAGATTCTAAAATTTAACTAATCAATGTACATATTCAATGAAAAACAGCACAGGGTATTTATGCAAGATTAGGTATTATGACAACCAGATCCTCTATCAAAGTCATTGTCCCTTACGGTGTGTGTTGCCCCACACCCTTAATTCTGTCAACTAGGAGGTTAAGATTTCTGGTCCATTGAGGGTTCTAAGTCAGCTTGTGACCAAGTGAGATCCTTCCCTTTTGAGATGTTGCACTCCTGTTTGGGTTCCTCTTTGGTGCTCTATGGGTCCAAGCAGGCTGGCTGGATTGCTGGATCACTGCTCTGGTTGCCAGTGCTGGGTGCTATGAGCTCTGTTCCCCAGGTGTCTTGTGCTTGCTGGTCCTTGTGCTGGCAAGGGGGAGGGGAGGCTGTGGATAGTGGCTCTAGTTCTCCCACGGGTCCACGTGATCCTCTACCTCATGATCTGCTCCTCTGTTGTTCACTGTGGTCTTATTTTCATGTTTCTTGAGCTCCAGGGTTGAGTAATTTTTTAAAAGAAACTTTTCAAAAATTAGACATGAAAAAATTTCCTTTTTTTCAGTTTTGTACTATATTTAGTATAAAACCTCTATTACTTTCAATTATACATATGGTTTATTATCTGGTAAGAGTTTGTTTCCCCAGCCAAATTTTCTGCTGTTTGCCTTAATTTTCCTAGATTCAGCATGACAATGATAAAAATAGCTAACACATCTTAAACATTTAAAAACAGTGTACTGAGTGCTTTATACTATTAGCTAAATCCTATGAGAGTGTTCTTGTTTTGCAGATAAGGAATAGAGACGTAACTTCCAACTCGTGAAATCTGTAAATGGTTGGCACAATCTGATCCTAGATACTCTGGTTTAGTCCAACCTTACCATCTACAATTATACTACTTTTCACAACAAAATCTTTGATCCTTCAGAAATATCGTAAGTAACTTCTAATACTATATATCTCATACTGATTTTACAGTCTTGCCTAAAGTCACCAACTCAAAATCTTTCTGTATTTCTGAATCATAGTGGCAGCACAAGGCTTTTCTCATACTCTACCAACTAGTCACGAAATTCTATGGGTTTATTCTGCATGCACAAGGTGCGTCCATTCTCTTTCTCCCTCTCTCTCTCTCTCTCTCTCTCTCTCAGCCTCTCTCTGTCACTCTCAAGTAAATAAAAATAAACAACAACAAAAATCTGAAAGAAATGAAAGTAAAGAACACTGCTAGAGGTATCTTCATACCTGACCTAAAGTTAAACTACAAGGCCATAGTAACAAAAATAGCATGGTATTGGCTGAAAAACAGACACAAAGATCAGGGGAACAAAATAAAAAAACCTAGGTGTAAACGCACACAGCCACAATGTGATTTCTGACAAAGATCCCAAAAATATACACTGGAGAAAAGATGGCTTCTTCAACAAATGGTTCTAGGAAAACTGGATATCCACATATAAAAGTATTAAACTATATCCCTCTATCACTCCTTGCATAAAAACTAATTCTAAATGGATGAAAGACCTTAATGTAAGACCTTAACTTGAAAATGCTAAAGGAAAAAGTAGGGAAACCACTTAAGGTACAAGCATAGGTAAGGACTTTCTAAATAGGATTCAAGTCACCTCATGAAATTAAAAGGCTTTGTGCAGCAACAGAAACATATGAGTGATGTGACAGCCTACAAAATGAAACAAAATTTGTCAGCTATACATCTGACAGAGGATTAATATTAGGCTACACAAAGAACTCAAAAAAACTAAACAAGGGCTGGAGAGACGGCTTAGCAGTTAAGCACTTGCCCGTGAAGCCTAAGGACTCCGGTTCAAGGCTCAATTCCCCAGGACCCATGTTAGCCAGATGCACAAGGGGGCACACGTGTCTGGAGTTCATTTGCAGTGGCTGGAGGCCCTGGCGCACCCATTCTCTTGCTTGCTCTCTCTCTGCCTCTTTCTCTCTCTGTCGCTCTCAAATAAATAAATAAAACCAAACAAAAATAATTTTTAAAAAACACACTAAACATGGGCTGGAGAGATGGCTTAGTGGTTAAGCACTTGCCTGTGAAGCCTAAGGAACCCAGTTCGAGGCTCGATTCCCCAGGACCCATGTTAGCCAGATGCACAAGGGGGCGCACACATCTGGAACTCGTCTGCAGTGGCTAGAAGCCCTGGCGCACCCATTCTCTCTCTCTGCCTCGTTCTATGTCTGTCACTCTCAAATAAATAAATAAAAAGAAACCAAAAAAACACACACTAAACAAGCTGGGTGTGGTGGTACATGCCTCTCAGGAAGCAGAGGTATACCTCAAGAAAAAAAAGGGGGGGGAAGGCTGGAGAGATGGATTAGCAGTTAACACGCTTGTCTACAAAGCCAAAGGACCCAGGTTCGATTCCCCAGGTCCCACATAAGCTAGATGCACAATGGGGGCTCATGTGTCTGGAGTTCATTTGCAATGGCTGGAGGCCCTGGCATGCCCATTCTCTCTCTCTCTCTCTCAAATAAATTTAAAAAATTTCTAAAATGTCAAACAAGGATTCCGGTTAAGATGGTGTAGGTACCACGTCAAAGCAGCCTAGGGGGAAAAAGACCAAAAAAAATCAGCAAAATACACACTTTTACTAAAAAGTGAGGTGTATAGGAAATTGAAGGAGCAGTGGAGAAGTAAAAGAGATCCAGAGCCCGCACAGGCCAGCAAAAGCGGCCCTGGCAGGTCCGCCAACCATGGCAGCGGCAGTGCACCAGAAAGCCACCAGGCTCGGCTTGACCACAGGAGAAGCCAGGTGTGGGGAGCTTCCACTCACAATGGAGCTCTCAGCAACTCCAGAAATGTGAACGGAGAGTGGCAGTGAACAACTAAGGAGCAGACCACGAGGTTGAAGAACACGTGGAACACAGAGAGAACTAGAACAGCTGTGGCTCCCTCCCCTCCCCAACCGCCTGAGTCCAGTTCCAGCAAACAGAGCAGCGATCCTGGGACTGGGCCATGCCAACTTGAGGTGACAGCAGGACCCAAGAAGGAGCAGAGTCAGGCAGCAACGTCAGCAGCTCCTGCACTGGGAACAGCGGCCCCAGCAGCAGCAGATCCAGTAGTGGCAGCAGCGGCAGACCCAGCAGCAGCAGCAGCAGATACAACAGCAGCAGCTTCAGTGGTAGCACCTGCGGTGGACCCAGCAGCAGCAGCTTCAGCAGCAGGAGCTTCAGCAGCAGTGGCTCCAGCAGTGGCGGCTACAGCAGCAGCAGCAGAGGTGGACCCAGGGGCAGCAGCTTCAGCAGCAGAGGCAACAGACCCAGCAGTGGCAGCTTTAGCAGCAGTGGCGACAGATCCAACAGTGGCCGTTTCAGCAGCAGCAGTTCCAGCAACGGGGCTGCTGATCTGCAGGGCCATAGTTGTCAGGCTCAGTTTGCCACACAGGAAAAGCTAGTGCCCAGCTCCAGAAATCAGAACAGCAGCCCAATGACCCAGGCAGCAACTTGACTGAGACCAAAATCATCCAAGGTAACTGGGATTCCACCAGGGAAGAGTCTCATTTGATCACAAGCTGACTTGGATCCCTCAACAGACCAGAAATCTTAACCTCTTTGTTGCTAGAGGATCTGGTTGTTATAATAACTACTCTTGCTTACATACTTGGGGCTGTTTTTGATTGAATGTGTACAGTGTTTAGTTAAGTTTTAGAATCTACCTGTATTTTATTCCACTCAGCCTACTTGAATACTCCCATAGCAGGGAAACTCAACCCCTAGGAACACCTTTGTAGATACTCTCAGTCTTAAGAGCCACACCTAACACCTTAAGCTCCTACCCTGAAAATATATAACATCAAATCAATTGATACAGCTAAGAATACCCAGCTAGCCAGAAAATCCAAGCATTAACTTAATCCAAGATGCAAAAATATATACATTATAACACAAGAAACACTAAAAAGCAAGACAATATAAATCCATCTAAAAGTATTAATGCATCAGAAATGACCTCCAGTGAGAACGAGTTAGAGGAAATGCCTGAGAAAGATTTCAAAAGAATGATTGTAAATATGTTCAAAGAGGTCAAAGAACAAATCAAAAGAATCAAAGAAGAAATCAAAGAGGAAATCAAAGTAATCAAAGAGGAAAACAAAGAAGACGCAAGACACTAATTTAATGAAATAAAGAAGGCAATACAAGACATAAATAAGGAAATACAAATAATAAAGAAAAATCAGTCAGAATTACTAACAATGAAGAACACAGTTAATGAAATAAAAAACTCTGCAGAAAATCAAACCAGCAGAATGGATAAAGGAGAAGACAGAATATTTAAGCTAGAAGACCAGGTGGCAGATCTAATAATGGCCAACAAAAAGAAAGACAAGCTTATGGAAAAGTATGAGTGGGAATTTCAAGATATTCAAGACACTATCAAAAGATCAAATATAAGAATTCAGGGCATAGTAGAAGGAGAAGAATTCCACTCCAAAGGCATTGTAGGCATCTTCAACAAAATCATAGAAGAAAATTTCCCCCAAATTGGGAAAGAGGTGGCAATGCAGATACAGGAAGCCTTTAGAACCCCAGCCAGACAAAACCCAGAAAGAACTTCTCCTCACCATATTATAATCAAACTTCCAAACACACACACCAAAGAAAAATATTGAAAGCAGTTAGAAAAATCAAGTTACCTACAAAAGCAAGCCCATCAGGATTACAGCAGATTATTCAACACAAACTTTTAAAGCCAGAAGGGCTTGGAGTGATATATTCCAAGTTCTGAAAGATAACAACTATCGACCAAGGTTACTTTATCCTGCAAAGCTATCCATTCAAATAGATGGAGAAATAAGGACATTCCATGACAAAAGCAAGTTAAAGGAGTATTTGAAGACAAAACCAGCTCTACAGAAAATACTTGATAGAATCCTACATGCTGAAGAAAAGGAAAAGCACACATATAAGGAACCTAGAAAAAAGCAATCAATACTCAAATAGTAGTTAACACAAGAGAGTACAGGTAGAACCGGAACCACAAAAAAAAAAAAAAAAGGGCAAACATAAATACACACCTTTCAATAATACCTCTTAATATCAACAGCCTCAATGCCCCAACCAAAAGACATAGGTTTGCAGACTGGGTTAAAAAGCAGGATCCTACAATTTGTTGTCTCCAAGAAACTCACCTTTCTACAAAAGGATAGACATTATCTTAGGGTGAAAGTTTGGAAGATGGTGTTTCAAGCAAATGCGCCTAGAAAACAAGCAGGGGTTGCTATCCTAATATCTGACAAGGTAGACTTTAGTCCAACATTAGTCAAGAAAGATAAGGAAGGTCACTTTATATTGATTAAAGGCACACTCCAACGGGAGGACATTACAATCCTAAACACATATGCACCTAACATGGGGGCTCCCAAATTCATCACACAAATACTATTAGAACTAAGGTCACAGATAACACCAATCACAGTGGTGGTGGGTAACTTTAACACCCTACTCTCATCAATTGACAGGTCATCTAGGGAAAAAATAAACAGAAAGGCATCTGGACTAAATGAGGTCATAGAAGGAATGGACCTAAAAGATATATACAGGACATTTCATCCAAAGGCTGCAGAATATACATTCTTTTCAGCAGCACATGGAACATTCTCTAAAATAGACCATATATTAGGACACAAAGCAAATCTTAACAAATTCAGGAAAATTGAAATAATTCCTTGCATTCTATCTGACCACAATGGAATTAAACTACAAATCAGTAGCAAGAAAGCCTATAGAGCATACACAAAATCATAGAAACTAACCAATACACTATTAAATGATGAATGGGTCAATGAAGAAATCAAGAAGGAAATCAAAAAATGTATAGAGTCAAATGATAATGAGAACACAACATATCAAAATCTCTGGGACACAATGAAGGCAGTTCTAAGAAGTAAATTTATAGCCTTAAGTGCCTAGATTAAGAAATTAGAAATGTCGCAAGTAAAGGACATAGTGCTTCACCTTAAAGCCTTGGAAAAAGAAGGACAAGGCAAACCAAAAATCAGTAGACGGGAAGAAATAATAAAGATTAGGGCAGAAATTAATGAAATAGAAACAAAAAAAAAATCCAAAGAATTAATGAAAAAAAGAGTTGGTTCTTTGAAAAGATAAACAAGATAGATAAACCCTTAGCAAATCTGACCAAAAGAAAGAGAGAAGAGACACAAATTATTAAAATCAGAGATGTTACAACAGATGCCAGAGAAATTCAAAAAATCATAGGGGTACACTATAAAAGCATATACTCCACAAAATATGAAAATCTGAAAGAAATGGATGATTTCCTTGATTTATATGACCTACCTAAATTAAATCAAGATGATATTAATCACTTAAATAGACCTATAACAAGCATGGAGATCTGAACTGTTATCAAAAATCTCCCAACTAAAAAAAGCCCAGGCCCAGATGGATTCACTGCTGAATTTTACCAGACCTTCAAGGAAGAGCTAACACATTGCGTCTTAAGCTTTTCCAGGAAATAGAAAAAGAAGGAATTCTACCAAACTCCTTCTATGAAGCCAGCATCACCCTGATACCAAAACCAGGCAAAGATAGAACAAAAAAGGAAAATTACAGGCCAATTTCCCTCATGAACATAGATGCAAAAATTCTCAACAAAATATTGGCAAACAGAATACAAGAATATATCAAAAAGATCTTTCATCCCAACCAAGTAGGCTTTATCCCAGAGATGCAGGGATGGTTCAATATACGCAAACCTATAAATGTAATACATTATATAAATGGATTGAAAGACAAAAATCACATGATCATCTCATTAGACACAGAGAAAGCATTTGACAAAATCCAACATCCCTTCATGATAAAAGTCTTACAGAGACCGGGAATAGAAAGAACATATCTCAATATAATAAAAGCTATTTATGACAAGCCTACAGCCAACATAGTACTAAATGGGGAAAAACTGGAAGCTTTTCCATTAAAGTCAGGAACAAGACAAGGGTGTCCACTGTCCCCACTTTTATTTAATATAGTGCTGGAAGTTTTAGCCATAGCAACAAGGCAAGAGACACACATGAAAGTGATACAAATTGGAAAGGAAGAAATCAAGTTATTGTTTGCAGATGACATGATTCTATACATAAAGGACCCGAAAGACTCTACTAGCAAACTGTCAGAACTGATAAAAACCTACAGCCATGTAGCAGGATACAAAATAAATACACAGAAATCAGTAGCCTTCATATATGCTAACAACAAACACACAGAGGATGAAATCAGAGAATCACTTCCATTCACAATTGCATCAAAAAAAAAAAAAAAAGTACCTTGGAATAAACCTAACAAAGAAAGTAAAGAATCTCTACAATGAGAACTTTAAAACACTCAAGCAAGAAATTGCAGAAGACACTAGAAAGTAGAGAAACATCCCTTGTTTCTGGATTGGAAGAATCAATACTGTGAAAATGGCAATCTTACCAAAGCAATCTACACATTTAATGCAATCCCTATCAAAATTCAAAGGCATTCTTCATAGAAATAGAGAAAACAATCCAAATATTCATTTGGAATCACAAAATACCTCAAATATCTAAAATAATACTGAGCAATAAAAATAAGGCTGGTGGTATCACCATACCTGATTTTAACCTATACTACAGAGTCACAGTAACAAAAACAGCGTGGTACTGGCACAAAAACAGACATGTAGAACAGTGGAACAGAATAGAGGACCAAGATGTAAGTCCAGGTAGCTATAGCCACCTGATATTTGATAAAAATGCCAAAAATACTCATTGGAGAAAAGACAGCCTCTTCAGCAAATGGTGTTGGAAAAACCATTTATATATATATCTGCAGAAGGATGAAAATAGATTCTTCTCTCTCGCCATGCACAAGAATTAAGTCCAAATGGATTAAAGACCTTAACATCAGACCTCAAACTCTGAAACTGCTAGAGGAAAAAGTAGGGGAAACCCTTCAACATATTGGTCTTGGCAAAGACTTTCTGAATACAACCCCAATTGCTCAGGCAATAAAACCACAGATTAATCACTGGGACCTCATGAAATTACAAAGATTTTACACTGCAAAGGACACAGTGAATAAAGCAAAGAGGCAATCTACAGAATGGGAAAAAATCTTTGCCAGCTATATATCTGATCGAGTATTAATATCTAGGATATACAAAGAACTCAAAAAGTTAAATAATAAGGAAGCAAACAAGCCAATCAAAAAATGGGCCATGGAGCTAAATACAGTATTCTGAAAGGAAGAAATACGAATGACATATAAGCATCTAAAAAAGTGTTCTATGTCACTAGTCATCAGGGAAATGCAGATTAAAACTACCTTGAGATTCCATCTCACTCCTGTCAGATTGGCCACCATCATGAAAACAAATGATCATAAATGTTGGTGGGGATGTGGAAAAAGAGGAACTCTTCTACACTGCTGGTGGGAATGCAATCTGGTCCAGCCATTGTGGAAATCAATGTGGAGGTTCCTAAAACAGCTAAAGATTGATCTACCACATGACCCAGCTACAGCACTCCTAGGCATATATCCTAAGGACTCATCTCATTTCCTTAGAAGTACATGCTCAACCATGTTTATTGCTGTTCAATTTATAATAGCTGGGAAATGGAACCAGCCTAGATGTCCCTCAACTGATGACTGGATAATGAAGATGTGGCACATTTATACAATGGAGTTCTACTCAGTGGTAAAGAAAAATGAAGTTATGAAATTTGCAGAAAAATGGATGGATATGGAAAGGATTATACTAAGTGAGGTAACCCAGGCCCAGAAAGCCAAGTGCCACATGTTCTCCCTCATATGTGGATCCTAGCTACAGATGATTGGGCTTCTGCTTGAGAAGGAAAATACTTAGTAGCAGAGGCCAGTAAGTTAAAAAGGAGATATAAAGGGAAGAGAAAGGAAGGGAGGAGGGTACTTAGTAGGTTGGTATTGTATATATGTAAGTACAACGATTGAGATGGGGATGTAATATGATGGGAGAATGGAATTTCAAAGGGGAAAGTGTGGTGGGGGGAAGAGGGAGTTACCATGGGATTTTTTTTTTGGGGGGGGGGTTTGAGGTAAGGTCTCACTCTAGCCCAGGCTGACCTGGAATTCACTATGGAGTCTCAGGGTGGCCTCGAACTCACAGCGATCCTCCTACCTCTGCCTCCCGAGGGCTGGGATTAAAGGCATGCGCCACCACACCCGGCACCATGGGATATTTTTTATAATCATGGAAAATGTTAATAAAAATTGTGAAAAGAAAAAAAAAAGATGTCAAACAACCAAATCAAGAAATGTACTAACTCACTAACCATCTGAAAAAGGTGAATCAAAACTGCACTGAGATCCTATCTCACTTCAGCCAGAATGTTGGTCATTTGAGAAAACAAATAACAATATTTAGAGTTCAATTTGATGGGCACAAAATACCTACTTAGTCAAACAACAGCAGTAGCTTCCCCACTAGAGTCTATGGCCTCCCAAGCTTTAGAGTAGGTTTTCAGCACCAGACATCAGATCCAATCAAGACAGTAGTTAGTTACCCCCATAACAGTTATGCCACCACTGGACCAGTGGGTACATGTTGCCTGGCTAGCGAATTGTGTAGCATGCAGGGTGGATCCACTACAATGACTGTTGATAACTTTTCTCCCTGCAGCCTGCGTAGCACTTTCCAGCACTGTGGCAGCTAGTCCACAGGGAGGAGACTTTCAGCTCAGTTCTAGCTTATCTTCTCAGTGTCCTGCCATTGACACATGTGGTGTCTTCAGCAACAGTGTCTTACCATGCAGTTCTTGTGAACAATCATAAGCCTTGGCAATAGCCTGTATTGTTTTGAGGAGCTCAGGGAATTCTCTGACCAACCACTCGCTAGGAAATATCCCATCCCTGGAATTGGGGTTTTCTTGCAACAATCTATGGCTTCTGAAAATAGCATTATCTACCCTAATAGGGAGTTTTGGACCAAATTTACATTCTTTGAAATTTTAACTTTTTGTTTTTGTTCTTTTTTTGGGGGGGTGATACTTTTCAAAATAAGGTTTTGCTCTATCCCAGGCTGATCTGGAATTTTACTATGTTGTCTCAAGCTGCCCTCAAATTTAGAAATGATCCTCCTAAGTGCTGGGATTAAAGGTATGAGCCACCATGACCAGCCTTTTATTATTTTATTTAAGAAAGAGAGACAGACAGACAGAAGCAGAGGCAGATAGAGAGAGGGAATGGGCACATCAAGGACTTCTAGACACTGCAAATGAATTCCAGATGCATGTATCACCTTGTGCATCTGACTTTATATGAATACTGAAGAACTGACCCCAGGTCCTTTGGCTTTGCTGGCAAGTACCTTAACCACTGAGCAATCTCTCCAGGCCTTAATTATGGTTTTTAAGATATTTTATTTATTTGCAAGGGAAGAGAGAGAGAGGATGGGTGTGCCAGGGTCTCTTGCCTCTACAACTCCAGATATATGCACCACTTTGTGCATCTGACTTTACATGAGTACTGGGGAAATGAACCCAGGTCATTAGGCATTACAGGTAAGTGCCTTCACCACTGAGCTCTCTCTCCAGTCCTTAATTATATTTTAAAATTAGGTAACAAAGAAACTCATTTCCCTATAGCTTTTTCATAATGTCTAGTTTTGGCCAACCTTTCCACTAATCTTTCCCCCATTTCCCTCCTCTCACCCCAGCTTATTTCTGATAATGGTGTTTTACTGTATTAATTTAGTTTTTAGTAGGCTTCACAGCCTTAGTGACTGCTCAAATTATATCATACTTACATAATTCAGAGAGCAAGCCTTTTAATATTATCGTTATTAATATGTGTGCATGTGCATACTATGTGTAGTGTAAGTACAGATGTATATGCCCCATGTGTACATGTATGGAAGCCAGGGAAGAAGATCAAGTATTTTCCCCTATTGCTCTTCTGCTTTGTTTCCCAGAGACAGATTCACTCACTGAAACTGGAACTCACATTTTTTGTTTGTTTATTGTCATCATTAAACTGGCTGGCTAAGGAGCCCCAGTGATCATTCTGTCTCTGTCCTCCTCAGCATTAGGGTACAAAAATGCACAGCCACACATGGCCTTTTACATGGGTTCTGAGAATTGAACTTAGGTCCTCATGCTTGGCCAGCAAGTGCTCTTTCCTCCACGACCCCAGCCCTTTATGTGTTTTTAAAGTTACCAAGTGTTTTTACATTGTACAGTTAATGCTTGTGGTGGTTTGATTCAGGTGTCCCCCATAAACTTAGGTGTTCTGAATGCTACGTTCCCAGCTGATGGATATTGGGGAATTAATGCCTCCTGGAGGGAGTGTATTGTTGGAGGCGGGCTTATGGGCTTTATAGCCAGTGTCCCCATGCCAGTGTTTGGCACACTCTCCTGTTGCTATGGTCCATCTTATATTGGCCAGGGGGTGATGTCCACCCTCTGCTCATGCCATCGTTTTCCCCTGCCATCGTGGAGCTTCTCCTCAAGCCTGTAAGCCAAAAAAAAACTCTTTTTCCCAGAAGCTGCTATTGGTTGGGTGATTTCTACCAGCAATGTGAACCGGACTGCAACAATGCTATAACAAAAATACTTTCCCTTATGTCTCACTGATATGTTTTTCACTGGAAAAAGTGGGCTATTATAGCATAAAATGACATTCTAAATAAAAATTAGCATTAAAAAAAGACTTTTAGGGGCTGGAGAGATGGCTTAGCGGTTAAGTGCTTGCCTGTGAAGCCTAAGGACCCTGGTTCGAGGCTCGATTTTCCAGGACTCACATAAGCCAGATGCACAAGGGGGCACACGCATCTGGAGTTTGTCTGCAGTGGCTGGAGGCCCTGGCGTGCCCATTCTCTCCCTCCCTCCCTCCCCTCAAATAAAAAATAAATGTTTTGAAAAAAAAAAAAAAGACTTTTGCTTCATTTGTAGAACTATGAATGACAAAGAAATGCTCATGTAAAGAAACTAGAATTGCCAAGCCAAGTAGAGCAATGTAATTATTATCAAGTGGGTTTGTCCAAAGAAAACAAGTGCTGAATAGGACCGTTTCACATATATTTAGGAAAATTATGTTTTGGGGCAGGTAGTAAAAATTCCAAATTAACAATTAAGACATCTAATCAGGGCCGGGGAGATGGCTTAGCTGATAAAGTGCTTGCCACACTGACACAAGGACCTGGCGCAGATCCCTAGTACCCACATAAAAAGCCAGCATGATGGCACATACCTATAATCCTAGCACTGAAGAGGTAAAGACTGGAGGATCCCTGGAGCTTGCTGGCCAGCTAATCTACCCAAAGTGGTCAGCTCCAGGTTCAGTGAGAACACTGTCTTAATAATAATGATGACGATAATAATAATAATGTAGAAAGCAATTGAGGAAGACACCCAACATCAACCTCTGGCCTACACACACACACACCTGCACTAGCACACACATGTGCCCATATACATACAAAGAAACACATATGTACCACATACACACAAAAACAACATCTAATCATCGGGGTGTGGTAGCCCACTCCTATAATCCCAGCACTCACGAGGCTGAGGCAGGAGTATTGTCAAGAGTTTGAGGACAACCTGGGCTACATAATGAGTTCTAGGCCAATGTAGGCTACAATATGAGACCATGCCTCAAAAACAAAGAAGGGCATCTAATCATAACTTCAGAGCTTGTGGAAGGGCGCACATACGATACCTCCAATTCCTTCATTGAAAAGAACGGCTCAGTTCCTCAGGTCGCATAGGTGTAAGCAACTCTGGACTTGTGACAATACCCTGACTCTCTTTTCCCTCCATATATAGAATCTACAGTAAAAAAAATCTACCTCACTACACAGGGGCATTTAAGCCTTGATCTTACACAAAGGGCACTTAGAGGAGCACCAATTATATTTCAGAAATGCAAGGTTAATGTGCATATTCCTTTAACAAGCCTGTTAAGCACCTACTATCTCTCTGCAGAATAGCCCTTTCTTACTGAAACCGGTGCCTTCTTTCCTTTGTCTATGTGGGAGGAGGCAAAAGAAGGGAAGAGAAAAAAGACAGTTCAATACATTATAACATAATTGTGCTCCCAAGTATGACTACTAACAGCTCTAAAATGACAATATAATCTATAAAAGGCACCTTCACTGTAGGGAAGAAGAGAACCTTTCAGGCCAGCCAAAAGATAAGCCCAAACAAATAACTTCTGAAAGTAAGAATGCTATTCAATTTATATTATCCGTCAAATTTTCTTTAAGTCCACCGGAGGACACCTATGTATAATTCTGTATTGTCAGCTTCACATGTTTTCCATATACACACGAGCGCACACATAAAATCAGAAATCACCAGACACATCCATAACAAATGAATTATTTAACGCAAGAAATTCCATAGCTGTTTCTTGATATATGGAAGCTTTCGGTCCTCAGAAGTTCCATTCCGCTCGTCACAAAAGCGCGTGCCAGGACAAAGACCTTCAAACACAAACGTACAGAGACTTGCTTCTAAAAACGCCTGAAGCCAAGTTCTCGGCTGGCACTTGTGGCATACTCTAGCCACAACCGAGGCAGCTGTCACCGGCCAATCACACACACCCCGGAGTGCCAGCGTGACACCTAAGCTGTTCACAAGCTAGTGAGCAGACGTGCAAATCCCCCAGCCCCTCCACGTAAGAAAAGACAAGTCCTAAATACCCACCCTGGAAAGCACAACGCCCGCGAGACCCGGAAAACCCCCTTTCAGAAGCGGCAGGTTGGAGATTTCAGCGCATTCCTCAGCAGTGGAAGAGGGTGCCTGTGGCATGCAGGGGAAAGGAGCCACGCCGTGCCATCACCGCGTCTCACCGCCTCGGCCCCTGCTCTGCCCCGCTCGGGACCGGGGCGAGGAGGGCGTGGGGACACGCAGGCGCCGCCAACTCCGCGGGCAGGGCCTCCTGCCCCGGCTCCCGGCCACCGCCTCCTCGGCGGCTCGCGGGCTGCAGCGCCCCTACCTTGGCTTTGCCAGCCTCCAGCTTCTTCTGCCTCTCCTCGTCCTCCATGGCCTCCGTGCGCCGGGCGGGGACCGGGGGGTAGCTGGCTGCGGGCAGAGAGGACAAGGCGCTTCAGAGCGAGGAGCGACGGCGGGCTCCGCGGCCCGGGCACGCAGCGGCCGGCGTCGCCCGGCTCCCAGCGGCGGCCTCTCGGCGCTCAGTGGCGAGCAGTCCTCGCCCGCGCGAGCCGCGCCGTCACCGCCGCCATCTTCGTCTCCACGTAAACACACGCGGGGCGGGGAGGGGCGCGGAGGTCCGTCTGCGCAGGCGCCGAGAGCCCCGGGCGCCGGCAGGTGCGCTCGCGGCCCCGCCTCTCTCGGACAGAGCTCGCGTGGACGTGGGACCCGCGGCTGAGCGCGGCCAGCGGCTCTCACGTCCACCACCCTCGCAGAGATTCGGTGCTTCCAGAACATGGCTGTTTCACGTTACAAAAAGAGCATGCCTAAGGGTGACAATGGTGAGCGCCCAAAAGCCCGGGGGGAAAGGATGGGGGGGGGGAAGAACCCCCCTTGACGCTAGTTTGCTCACCTACAGTCATGTAATTCTGCGGTGGACGGGAACTGCTAGGGCAGCCTGCATGACTTTAGTAGTCTGAAAATTCCTTCCTCTCCGCATCACGGTTCTCGCCCAATTTCGGGTTCGCCCACCTCCTGAGCTGCTGCTCCCAGACAGCTTCTCTGAGCTCTTTGTTCCCTGCAGCCACACGGGAACGAATCCTCCAAGACCCTCCTCTCCCGCCTCCTGAGCTGCCCTTTAGCAATGGTGCTTTCAGAGGAGCCTGAATTAGGAATCTAAGTTGGAGACAAAACACGTCTAACTCCCCAGCTTTAACGACCTTAAAACAGCTACCTTTTCTGTGACTTCACCTGGTGTGCTTGCACAGGTTTGTAGCTGCCTCTGCATATTAAAACGTCAGAACTCACGCCTGTTCTGTTCCTCCGTGTTTCCTTTTTGTCCTCTGCGGGCTGTTTTACTACTACTGTTGGATGGCATCCAGTCTTGCCCATCTTAAGTACTGAAATGACTAGCACACACAATTTGTGCCCAGTAAACTTGTTGAATATAGCCACGTTTACTATTTAAATATTAATTACTGTTTTTCCTTTTTTCCCCCCTCATCAGCTTTCTCACTCCTTTGTTCTCCCAGTCCTCCACCCCTCAAATCCACTCCTAGACAACTGCACATTTTAACGTCGCAGATCAGTCATTTCTTCTTTGATTTGGACTAAAAAAATTGGCAGGTGAAAACTAAAATAAGCAAAGAGTTTAATCATAAATGTACTGTTAAGTGCAAGTTGGTGTTAAAAATGAAAAAGGTGAGACTAGAGTCTTTATGTCTACCAGAGACCAGAAACCAAAGACTAGTTTCCAATCAGAAATCCTTAGATTTAAGAAAGGCTTTAAAAAAAAAAAAAAAAAAAGCTCTATATTGCAAACTTAACGGTGTCAACTTGAAACACTTAAGGATATATTGTCCTGTCATAGCAAGCTGAATTGGGAACTGGATGAAATTAGACATCCTAGGAACAAAAGCATTGAGACAATAAAAAAGTGATTTTTCTGTCACTCTTCAAGCTGAGCAGATCTAGGTCTAGAATGAAGTGTTCTAAGTAGTACCTGACTGGAATGAGTGATTAAGTCTGTAATTCTGATAGCCTGAGGAAAGGAAGTCAAAGATATCTGACAGACATTCCTTTTGCTAATGGACACTGCTTTCTTGGTGTTTATGCATGTTTCTGCAAACATATTTGTTTATTTACATGTAAGAGATGATTAATAAATGTTGAAAGTGAGATCTGTTGATTTTTTTTTTTTTTTTCTGAGGTAGAGTCTCACTGTAGCTCAGGCTGTCCTGGAACTCACTATGTAGTCTCAGGGTGGCCTCAAACTCATGGCAATCCTCCTACCTCTGCCTCCCGAGTGCTGGGATTAAAGGCATGTGCCACCACGCTTGGCTTGATCTGTTGATTTTTATTAGAAGGACAAGTATATGGAGTTAATGCACTGATCTTTATGGCACTTATTCATGTTATGTCATACTACTCATTCATTCACTCACTCAAGACATACCCTGAGAATATACTTCAGCACAGACTTGAAAAAGGGCTGGAGAAGATGGCTTAGTGGTTAAAGCATTTGCCTGCAAATCCAAAGGACCCTAGTTTGATTCCCCAGGACCTATGTAGGCCAGATGCACAAGGTAACACATGCATCTGGAGTTTATTTGCAGTGGCTGAAGGCCCTGGCACTCCCATTCTCTCTCTCTCTCTCTCCCCCACTTTCTCTCAAACAAATAAATAAAATATATATACGTATAGGCACATGCCTTTAATCCTAGCATTTGGAAGGCAGAGGTAGGAGGCTCACCATGAGTTCGAGGCCATCCTGAGAATACAGAGTGAATTCCAGGTCAGCCTGGACTAGAGTGAAACCCTACCTCAAAAAAAACAAAACAAAAAAAAAGACTTGAAAAAGATGAGGTTGAGCCGGGCATGGTGGTGCACGTCTTTTAATCCCAGGACTTTGGAGGCAGAGATAGGAGCATCGCAGTGAATTCAAGGCCTCCCTGAGACTACCAAGTGAATTCCAGGTCAGCCTGGGCTAGAGTGAGACCCTACCTCAAAAAAAAAAAAAAAGAAAGAAAGAAAGAAAGAAAGAAAGAAAGAAAGAAAGAAAGAAAGAAAGAAAGAAAGAAAAGGAAAGAAACAAAGAAAAAGAAAAAAAGGTGAGGTAGCTAGTCATGGAGGTAAATGAGGACATAGTCGATCAAAGGCGTTCAAGCTAGGGTGTGACTGATATGTCAAAGGGAGAGCAGGAAGCAAGGGTGGATAGAACAACATGACCAAGAAAGAGAACAGAGATGAAGGATAGCAGTACCAGGAGCCTGGATTCTATGGAATTCTGAAGGACATTGTAAAAACTTTGGCTTTTACTCTGAAAACAAAAGCCATTGGAAAATCTCAGCATATGATCTAATGTATGTTATTAAGATTGGATGTCATTGTATACAGGCATTAAGGAGCTGCTTTTGCTTTAAAAAAAATGGCTCCTCACTTGAACCCATGAAGTAACTAAAAGCAGGATGAATGGCTACATCACCACCTTCTTTTTACATTTCTCTCCTTCACTTTGGAACCTCCACTTACCTCTTCATGTCAATCACCCAAGGAGTGTCTCTCTAGAAACCAGTAATCCCTAAATTAGGGTTCCTCCTCAAAGCTGAAGGCACAGAATTATGAGTAATGAAGGCAACTTTTTATCAGCTTTGTAAAATTTCCTGTTCCAGGTCTCTAAAAAATAGCTAAAGTCTCATTCATTGTCCTAAAGGTGCAGTCATGTTGTATTTCACAAACAGTGGAGCCTCACAGGACAGACCACTCCCAGAGGAGATCAGTAATCCATGGTGATGGGGTGTTCCCTGAAGCAAGAACTTGAGAAAATGATCAATGAGACCAACTTTAACCAGGACTACTTAATTATGCATACCTCTTGTTCCCTTGACCCAATTCTTTCTCTATTTAAACCTAAAGCTCATGTTAATACCTTGGAAGATGAACTTGAGGTCACTGAACCCAGTTGCCTGTTCCTCTTCCCAATATACATTGATTACCTCTCCTTTTCACCATCATATGGTCATATTGAACCAAGTGGCCATGCTGAGTTCCTTGGGATTCCCAAAGCTGAGGCTTTTGCCCTACAAGTTCAGTTACAATTGCAATAATTCATATAAGAGAAAAATTACAGTTTGGATCATGGTAGTAGCAGAAGCTATAATATGGGATCATATTTTGAATATACTCTGAATATATAAGTAATAATGTCATGGGTGCTATAGATTGAAAGCAAAGTTTGAGACAAAAAGAACAGTAAAGGTTAACTCCATTTTTTAAATGTAAGAAACTGAAGTTGCCAATAACTAAGATGGAGAAAGACAAATTTACAAGAGGCTACAAATTTGATTTTGAAGATGATACCTTAAACATAGAAATTAGGCATTTAATAAGTGATGTCACCTTCAGATATTTGACTCTGCAGTTAAAAAGACAAATCTAGACTAGGGAAAACAAATTGAGAGTGGCCTGCATTCAGCATATAGATGGTATTTTGAGGTAAGAGATTGGATTAGCCAACCTACAGCCTCACTGTCCAATGCAACAGCCATTAGCCTGTATGAAATGTCAGGTTAAGTGTAATACAGTGAATTTCAAAGACAAAATAGAACAAAGTTACTTATAGTAAAACGTTATTGAAATGATTGTATGGCAAACTGAGTTAAATTATATGAAAAACAAACTTCATCAGTGTCATACTGCTTTTTTAAAATGTGATCACTAGAATTTCAAATTATCATTTAGGTGGCATGCATTTGTGGTTCACATTATTTTTCTATGGACTGTGCTGAGTAGAGGAATGAGTTTAGATAAGATTTCTCTTGTAGTCAGCTCCATGTTGCTGGGATGAACAACCAAAGAAGGCATAGTTTATAGGAGTGTGGTGGTTTGATTCAGATGTCCCTCATAAACAGGTGTTCTGAATGCTAGGTTCCCAGCTAACGGATATTTGGGAATTAATGCCTCCTGGAGGGACTGTATTGTTGGGGGCGAGCTTATGGGCTTTATAGCCAGTTTTCCCATGCCAGTGTTCAGCACACTCTCCTGTTGCTGTGGTCCACCTTATGTTGGCCAGGGGGTGATGTCCACCCTCTGCTCATGCCATCATTTTCCCCTGCCATCATGGAGCTTCCCCTCGAGACTGTAAGCCAAAATAAATCTCTTTTTCCCAGAAGCTGCTCTTTGTTGGGTGATTTCTACCAGCAATGTAAACTGGACTGCAACAATAAAGTGGTACCAGGAGTGGGGTTGCTGCTAGCCACCTGACTGTGTGCCTTTGGCCTTTTGGAGCTGATTTTCAAGAGGAATGTGTGAGGATTTGAAACCTTGGCCTAAGAGATACCGTACAGTGTTGTAAGTACAGCTTGGTAGACTATTCTGGTCTGAGCTGCAAGACCTGAATGCAGTAACAACTATGGACTGTGAGGTTTGGCTTATGAGGGTGAGAAAGAGCTTTGCTTGGACTGGGCTAGCAGTTTGTGTGAAAAGCTTGCTCTTATGCCCATGTCCTGAGAAGCTGTGCAGGGTTGCTTTGCGTAGAAATGAAGTGGTGCGAGCATAGGGATATGGCACATAAAGAAAAATCTTTGGGTGAACTGCTGCCTGTTCAGCTGCAACTGAGAGATTACAAACTTTGAGACTGGGCTAGCTGACCTGCGCCAGGACAACAGGAAGAATGTTGATTCTTTTGAAGGGGCCTGAGTGCTCAAGGAGTGTCCTGTTCTTCAAAGTCTGCTTTATTGCCCCCTGGATTAACAAATTGGCACCCTACCTGGTATCATGGAGTATAAGAAATGCTGGAATGAGGATCATTTAGTTTGCAGCACAGTCTTGTGTTTTGGAAATGGCCATGAGAAGTGTGAAGCAGGTTTGCTGGTTTCCTGCATAGAGACCCCATGGGGCCATGAGGATGAACCGTGGCTTGCAGTGGAGACCCAGTGGAGATGCCGGGACCATGAGATGGCTGCCAAGGAGCTGCCAGCCCCGATGAAGTTTCCCAGGACTGTGAGTAGCCTAGCTGGAGGGGTGGAATTGCAATGCCAGAGACTTGTTGCTGGTTGGAATTATTGGACTTGGAGATTTGTCACTGGCTAGAGTTGTTGGACTTGCAGCTACAGTTTGATTTTGCCCTGGTTATTTTAAATCTGGTATTGGTTGAATGTTTCTTTGCTATGCCCAATGCCATCTTTTGCAGTGTGAATATTTATTCTGTGCCATTATGTGTTTTCTGAGGTTATTTTTTGGTATTATGGCTCAGTTATTGAACTATGGGGATGTATGAACATCACTGGAATTGACAAAAACTATAGGGACTTTTAAAGTCAGACTGAATGCATTGTATTTTACATGATGTATGGATATCAGTTTATGGGGGCCAGGGACGGGATGTGGTGGTTTGATTCAGATGTCCCCCATAAACAAGTGTTCTGAATGCTAGGTTCCCAGCTGATGGATATTTGGGAATTAATGCCTCCTGGAGGGAGTGTATTGTTGGGGGCGGGCTTATGGGCTTTATAGCCAGTTTCCCCATGCCAGTGTTTGGCACACCCTCCTGTTGCTGTGGTCCACCTTATGTTGGCCAAGGGGTGATGTCCTCCCTCTGCTCATGCCATTGTTTTCCCCTGCCATCGTGGAGCTTCCCCTTGAGCCTGAAAGCCAAAATAAATCTCTTTTTCCCAGAAGCTTCTCTTGTTTGGGTGATTTCTACCAGCAATGCGAACCGGACTGCACCAGTAAATGGTGAAAGCAGCTGGATCCCTTCATAAATCCAAATAGACACCACCAAACAACCAGCACCACAAATAAGCACAAAACTTGTAGCAAAACAGGGACCCAGGCAGAGCTTAGATTGTTCTGCATACCTTTAGGCTGGAAATCAGATCCAACCCCAAACACACCTTAGGGCTAGACCCCAGGATCCACCCACAGTGACACCTTTTCCAGCTAAGCAGCTGGAAATCCAAGTAACAAGCTTTAATAAAACACCTGAGAGTATTTGGGAACATACATTCGAACTACTACAAGTTATAACAATGATTATTGGAATATTCTCTCTCTTAAAAGTGAGAGAAGTTAAGAGAATCAGCTAGTAAGACTTATAACAGTGGCTAGCTACATAAAAGAAACCAATATTTAAGTAAAAATCTGAAGGAGACAGGAGTGATGAACTGTGACAAATGCTGATAAGAGGTCAAGTAAAATGAAGACTGACAAAAGACCATTAGTTGCAAGACTGATAAGAAAGTTTAAAATGAAAGGCTCAGACTATACCATCTGAAGCTATGGATCAACCTCATCAAAAACCTTGAATAAGCAGACATTGTA
Organism: Jaculus jaculus; assembly: GCF_020740685.1. Lineage (NCBI taxonomy): Eukaryota > Metazoa > Chordata > Mammalia > Rodentia > Dipodidae > Jaculus > Jaculus jaculus. Next base: position 60,944,143 of record NC_059111.1, on the reverse strand, counting down.
TGTCTTGCAACACAAAGTACAGTACACACCTTGATACTGTTCTTGCCTAAAAAAATGATCTGGGCTGCACATCATGGTATTTGCCAGTAATCCCAGCACTTAGGAGGCTGAGGCAGGAGTATTATTAGTTCCAGGTGAGTCTGGGATACACAGTAAGATTTTGCTTAAAAAAAAAAAAAAGAGTTGGCATACAGGTAAACCTCCAGACTAAAATAATAGTATATAGGAAATCCAGGTTAAGAGATAAGTTAAAGAATATCATAAGAGCACAATGATCTAAATCTAGAATGTGAGACATTCTATGACTTCCTGATTACTAAGTATGACTTATTCTGTAGCTGAGGGGACAATCTTAGAATTAAAAAGACAAAATATATATATATAATTAGCTGGGTGTGGTGGCACATGCCTTTAATCCCAGTACTTGGGAGGCAGAGGTAGGAGGATCACCATGAGTTTGAGGCCACTCTGAGACTGCATAGTGAAGTCCAGATCAGCCTGAGCTAGAGTGAAACCCTACCTCGAAAAACCAATAAATAAATAAATAAAAAGTTGTATAATTAAATGAGGTCCATAGACATAATTTAAATTTGTTCCTAACAAATGATGAAAACTATGTTTTTGAGACAAGTTATTTAAACATGGACTGTATATTAGATGATGCTAAGGATTAATAATTATTTTATTAAATGAATCAAACATGTGAAACAGAAATGTTCTTATCAGAGTAAAGAAAATAGGTCTGGAGAGATGGCTTAGTGGTTAAGGCACTTGCCTATAAAGCCTAAGGATCCGGATTCGATTCTCCAGGTCCCAAGTAAGCCAGATGCACAAGGTGGCACATGCATCTAGAATTCATTTGCAGTGGTTAGAGGCCCTATTGTGCCCATTCTCTCCCCCTCCTTCTCTCTTTCTCTCTCTCTGTCTCTAATATATAAATAAAATACAAATAAATCTTTTTAAAAGGAAAATTAAAAAAATAAAAAATAAAAAAATAAAGGTAGAATCCATAGAAAGGCATTCAATTTTGATTGTTAGAGGAGATCATCACAAAAAATTATCAGTCCTAATCCTTATGCACAAAATGACATTTTAAAACATGATATTAGATGTATGAGCATGTTTCAAATCAGTATTTGATTTGCACATATTGAAAGGATTATCATTACCTGAATAGTTCTCAAAAACCTAGCATAGTACTAATTTATATAAATGTATTTTCAAGGTATTGTACTACATGCATAAGTAATGATTACATAAAATTTGTTCTTGTGTCTAATATGTACAATTGATCAATTTTGCATTATTAAATAACAGGGAATGTAGTTTTGCATGTTAATGGAATTCAAACCTTAGTAAAATAACTAAGATAAACTTTTAAAAAAATTTTTTTGTTTATTTTTATATATTTATTTGAGAGCAACAGAGAGAAGGAGGCAGAGAGAGAGAGAGAGAGAGAGAGAATGGGTCCACCAGAGCTTCCAGCCACTGCAAACAAACTCCAGATGCATGTGCCCCCTTGTGCATCTGGCTAATGTGGGTCCTGGGGAATTGAGCCTCAAACTGGGATCCTTAGGCTTCACAGGCAAGTGCTTAACCACTAAGCCATCTCTCCAGCCCAAGAGATAAACTTTTTAAAAATAGCTCAACCAACAGCCGGGCGTGGTAGCACGTGCCTTTAATCCCAGCACTCGGGAGGCAGAGGTAGGAGGATCGCCAGAAGTTCAAGGCCACCCTGAGACTGCATAGTGAATTCTAGGTCAGCTTGGGCTAGATTGAAAAAAACCTCAACCAGATCAGATAAGAGAGATAATATCAGGGCTTGGAAAAAGAATATCAGGGTTGAAAACAAGATTGATAAATTATTGAATTCAATAGTGACAAAGAAAAAATAAATTATAGCCACATCATTCAAGAGTTCTGGGACATGGTTAAGTGAATATACTTGCAAATATTTTGTAGAAAAGAAGGAAGCAAAATACCTACTAAATGCCAAGAGTACACAACAAAGAAGGAATATTGAAACCTGTGAGAAAGAATTACCAAGTTATTTACAATGGTAATTCCATCAGAATAAAAAGAAACTTCTTAGCAGAAACAGTAAAAGCCAGAAGATCTTCGAATAATGTATTTCAAACATGAAAGAAAATGACTGCTAAAATGGCCACATAGAGCAAAGTCCTTTGAAAAAAATCAAAAGAGAAATAAGGGCCATCTAGGTAAGCAAAAAATGAAGGAATTCATGACCATTAGGCCAATATTATAGAATTTACTTAAAGGAATCTTACACACAGATGATAAAGAAAACAGATAATCATGGGCTGAAGAGATGGCTTAGTGGTTAAGGCACTTGCCTGCAAAGCCAAAGGGCCCAGGTTTAATTCTCCAGGACCCACATAAGCCAGATGCACAATGTGGTGCATGTGTCTGGAGCCCGTATGCAGTGGCTGGAGGCCCTAGTGCACCCATTCTCTCTCTCTCTATATGTCTCTGTCTCTCCTTCCCTCCCTCTCTCCCTTTCAAATAAATAAGTAAAAATAAAATATTAAAAAAAGAAAAACAGAAAGGAAGGGAGGAGGGTACTTAATAGGTTGATATTGTATATATGTAAATAGAATGATTGAGATGGGGAGGTAATATGATGGAGAATGGAATTTCAAAGAGGAAAGTGTCAGGGGGGAGGGAGGGAATTACCATGGGATTTTTTTTTTTATAATCATGGAAAATGTTAATAAAAATTAAAAAAAAAAAGAAAACAGACAATCATGAGAGATCAAGGCAAAACTAAATCTCACTTTAAAAGTAGAGGAATGAACGTGGGGCTAGAGAGATGGCTCAGAAGTCAAGCCCTTGCCTGCGAAGCCTGAAGACCTGGGTTTGTTTCCCCAGTTCCTATGTAAAGCTAGATGCACAGGATAGCACACACATCTGGAGTTTGTTTTCAGTGGTTGGAGGTCCTGGCATGCTCTTTCTCTCTGTCTCTCTTCTCTTTATCTCTTTCTGCTCACAAATAAATAAATAAAAATATTTTGAAATAAGTAAAAGTATAGAGGAACAAATGACAAGAACAAACATCACTATTAACTGAACAAATCATCAAAACTCAAAGATAAATGAAGAAAAAGACAAAAATGAAGAGTATGTGAAACACTCAGAAAACAACAATGTAATAGGAAATGTGCATACTTTCCAATAAAAACCCCAAATGTAAATGAACTAACCTTTTCCACTAAAAGGTCTATAAGTCCAGCACTAGGGAGACCTAGGCAGAAGGATTGCCACAAGTTTGAGGATAACCTGGGCTACAGAGTAGGACCTTGTCTTAAAAATCTAAAAATAAACTGGGCGTGGTGGCGCACGCCTTTAATCCCAGCACTCAGGAGGCAGAGGTAGGAGGATCACTGAGAGTTTGAGGCCACCCTGAGACTACATAGTTAATTCCAGGTCAGCATGGACCAGACTGAGACCCTACCCTGAAAAAAAAAAATCTTAAAAATACCTAGGCATGGTGGTACACACCTTTGATCCCAGCACTCTGGCAGGTGTAGGAGGATCATTGAGTTCAAGGCTAAAGAGCCTACCTCTAGAAAACAAAAGCAAAAACAAAAAAAAAAATTTTTAAATAAATAAATAGGGCTGGAGAGATGGCTTAGCGGTTAAGCGTTTGCCTGTGAAGCCTAAGGACCCCGGTTCAAGGCTCGGTTCCCCGGGTCCCACATTAGCCAGATGCACAAGGGGGCGCACGCATCTGGAGTTCGTTTGCAGAGGCTGGAAGCCCTGGCGCGCCCATTCTCTCTCTCTCCCTCTGTCTTTCTCTTTGTGTCTGTCACTCTCAAATAAATAAATAATTAATTAAAAATAAATAAATAAAACCTGCAATATTTTTGGTTAATTGAATTTTTAAAAAGATACAACTCTCTATGGTCTGTAATAAACTCATCTCACTAGCAAAGAAATAAACACAAGCTGGGCATTGTGGCTCATGCCTTTAATCCCAGCACTCAGGAGGCAAAGGTAGGAGGATGGCCATGAGTTCCAGGCCACCCTGAGGAATTCCAAGACAGCCTGAGCTAGAGAGAAACCCTACCTCAAAAAAAAGAAAAAAAAAAAAAAAGAAAGAAAGAAAGAAAGAAAGAAAGAATACTTATTTTTTTTTAGCAGCCCATGTAATATTTTTCCAAGATAGATCACATTTTAGGACATAAAGTGAATCTTAACAAGCCTTTAATCTCAGTACTTGGGAAGGTGAGGTAGGAAGATCACTGGAATTCTGAGGCTACCCTGAGACTATATAGTTAATTCTAGGTCAACCTAGGTTAGAGACCCTACCCCAAGAAACCAAAAGAAAAAAAAACAAGATCAAAATAATTTGTCATATATTGAATTATCAACATGAGGAACTACAAAAAAAACACATATTCACAGAAACTTAAAAATACCCCTTTAAGACCTATTTTTTAAATTATTATTATTATTATTATTATTATTACTATTATTATTATTAGCAAGATGTTTTGTATGGATACATCATGTGTTGGTACCCTCTTTTCCCTCGTCCCTGCCCCCATTCCATTGAGGATGCTCCTCAGTGGGGTTGCAGGACAATACCCTTTTTTCTGAGACTGGGCATTGTTATTTAGCCCAGACTGGCTTAAATACGAATACTTCTTCAGCCTCCTGAATGCTAGGAGTACAAGTGTGCACCACAACATCTGGCTGAATAATACACTTCTTTTGTTTTTATTTTTATTGTGTTTTGAGGTAGGGTCTTGCTGTAGCCCAGGCTGATCCGGAATTCACTATGTAATCTCAGGGTGGTCTTGAACTCATGGTCATCCTCCTACCCCTGCCTCCAAAGTATTGGGATTAGAGGTGTACACCAGCAGTAGTATATTTTGTTTTATTTTATTTATTTATTTGAGAGAGAGAGAATGGGTACACCAAGGCCTTCAGCCCCTGCAAATGAATTCCAGATGCATGTAACACCTTGTGCATCTGGCTTACATGGGTCCTGGAAATCAAACCTAGTTCCTTTGGCTTTGCAGGCAAGTGTCTTAATACACTTTTTAATGACCAATGGGTCATTGAATAATTCACATGAGTGAAAAATTCCTACATCAGATAAAAATGAACATATAATTTACCTGCATATGTAATATACTCCAAAGTAAGTTCTAAAAGAAAAGTTCAGGGCTGGATAGATGGCTTAGCGGTTAAGCGCTTGCCTGTGAAGCCTAAGGACCCCGGTTCGAGGCTCGGTTCCCCAGGTCCCACGTTAGCCAGATGCACAAGGGGGCGCATGCGTTTGGAGTTCGTTTGCAGAGGCTGGAAGCACTGGCACGCCCATTCTCTCTCTCTCTCCCTCTATCTGTCTTTCTCTCTGTGTCTGTCGCTCTCAAATAAATAAATAAATAAATAATTTTAAAAAAAAAGAAAAGTTCAAAGCTTTGAGTGCCTGTATCAATACAAAGCAGAAATCTCAAATAAACAACTAATGATGCATATGAAAGTCTTAGACAAATAAGGAAAAGCTAAATACAAGCTTAGTAGGTGGAACAAAATACTAGAGTTCAAAGCTTCAATTAATATAAGGGACTAAAGAACTTGAATGATGAGTGAAATACAAGGTTTGGGAAACAGTAACAATCACTAATGAGACAAATGAGGAAGAAGGTGGGCTAAAGTAACAGAGAAATTGTGGTTATAGGTGAAACTACATAGTAAATTCAAGGTTAGACTAGGCTAGAGTGAAATCCTACCTCAAAAAACTGAAAATAAAAAATAAAAAGATTTATTAGAAAATAATTTTTTTCTATAGTTTTAATGTGCTTATTGTTCAAGTAATATAGCTAAATATGAATTTTCTGCCTTTATAATGTAAAGTTAGGGCTGGAGAAATGTCTTAGTGGTTAAGGCACTTGCCTACGAAGCCTAAGGACACAGGATTGATTCCCCAACACCCACATAAGCCAGTTGCACAAAGTGGCCCATTTGTCTAGAGTTCATTTGCAGTGGCTGGAGGACCTGGGGTGCCCATTCATTCTCTCTCCCTCTTTCTATCTCTTTCTGCCCCCTCTCTTAGACAGACAGACAGACAGATAGATATAAAGTTAAAGAAATCAAACTACTATCCAACATTTATTTAGGAAACTGAACACAGAGATATTGAATGGGGAGAAAGCCTACAGGATCTCATAGCATCTATCTCTATAGCAACTTAGCAACTATTGAGGCTTCCCTACTAACAACGAATCAGAAAAGGGCATAAAAATGTTTCATCAAAAAGGATGAATGGAAGTTTTAGTCACTAAAGTATTCAGATATTCAGTTATCCAAAAGTTCCTTTTGTTTCTCCATCACAATAGCAATGTTAATAGATTATTAAGCATGCTTATAATTCCTCTGGTTAAATAGTTCCCAGAAAGACCTGATACTCAACAATATGGATTTTATATTCATACTTACCTTTCATTCACCTTTAAATTTTCAGTTAAAGAGATATTTAAAAATATTTTTATTTATTGAAAGAGGAAGAGAGAGAGAGAGAGAGAGAGAGAGAGAGAGAGAGAGAAACAAAGAAAGAGAATGGGTTCCAGGGTTTCTAGCCACTGTAAATGAAGTCCAGACACATGTGCCACCTTGTACATTTGGCTTTATGTGGTTCCTGGGGAATCAAACTCAGCTCCCTTGGCTTTGCAGGCAAGTGTCTTAACCACTAAGCAATCTCTCTAGACCACTTAAAGAGATTTAAAAAAATAAGGTAAGAAATAAATAAAAGAAAAGAAACATTGGGAGAGATGATATCATGTGAGTGTTAACAATTTCAAATTTTTTCTACCCATTCTCTCTTTTTTCTTTCTTTCTTTTTAAAAAATATTCTAGTTATTTATTTATTTAGTAAAGGGGGGAGGCAGATAGAATGGGTGCACCTGGCCCTCCAGCCACTGCAAACGAACTCCAAATGCGTGCACCACCTTGTGCATCTGGCCTACATGGGTCCTGGGGAATCGAACCTGGGTCCTTAGGCTTCACAGGAAAGTACCTTAAGCACTAAGCTATCCCCCCAGCCCTACTCATTCTCTTTTTAAAAATATATTTTTAATTTATTTGATAAGAGAGAGAGAGAATGGGCTGCTAGGCCTTCAGCCACTGCAAACAAGCTCCAGGTGCATGCGCCCCTATGTGCATCTGACTTATGTGGGTACTGGGGAATCAAACATGAGTCCTTAGGCTTCACAGGCAAATGTTTTAACTTCTAAGCCATTTTTCCAGCACTCCCATTCTCTTTTAAACTCACTCTAAGTACATTTTCATCCTTATCATGCCATAGAAACTGCTCTACCCAAATTCTCTGATGACTCCTATGGCTGCCTCTAAGGTTTCATCTTTCTTGATGTATAAATAGCACTGGACACAGATGACCACTCTCTCCTCTTTGAGACACTTTTTGCCAAAGCAGCTTGCAGAAAGCAGCAAGAAAATGAGTTGAGAAAGACAGCTGAACTCTGGAAAGGGGGAGTTAGCTATAACACCTCAAAACCTGCCCCAAGAACACACTTCCTCCTGCAAGGCTCCACCTTCCAAATTGCCACTAGCTGAGGACCTACCATTTAAAACATTTAAGTTTAGGGCTGGATATGGCTTAGTGGTTAAGGTGCTTGCCTGCAAGGCCAATTCCCCAGGAGCAAAGTAAGCCAGATGCACAACTTGGCACATGCATATGGAATTTGATTGCAGTGGCTGGAGGCTCTGGTGCACCTCTTTCTAATAAATAAATAAATAAATAAACAAACAAACAAACAGTAAATAAATAAAACATACAAGTTTGTGGGGGGACATCTGATTCAAACCATCCCACTCTTCCAAAGCAAGGATTTGTGCTCAACCCATTCCCAATGAGGCAACCCCAGCATCAAAAACCAAACCTGGCACACTAATAGCTCCATTCAGGGATGACAATAGGACTGTGCTTCTGAAATAGTGCCAACTGGAAGGTAAGAGATCTGTGTCATGAAAAAAAAAATGAGAGAGGGCTGGAGAGATGGCTTAACAGTTAAAGCACTTGCCTGGTAAGCCTGAGGACCCATGTTCAATTCTCCAGGTCCCAGGTAAGCCAGATGCACAAGATGACACAATTTCACAAGGTTGCACATGCCCACAAGGTGTCTAGAGTTTGATTACAGTGGCTTGTATAGGCCCTGGTGCACCAAATCTCTCTCTCCCACTCATAAGAAAGTGGGGCAGTCTGTTGGGGTTGCCTGAAAAAAAAAAAACAACTGAGGGAGAAAAAAAACTGAAGCAAGGCTGGAGAGATGTCTCAGCTGGAAAAGGCACTTGCTGGCAAAGCCTGATGGCCCAGGTTCAATGACCCACTGACCAGGTAAAGGCCTGATGCACAAATTGGTGCATGTGTATATTGTTTGTTTGTAGTGGCAGTAGGACTTGGCATACCTATTTTTTCTCTCTCTAATAAATAATTTTTAAATGGAGGAAAATGTGCTTTTCTTTAACTTTTTTTAAAAATTTTTATTTATTTATTTATTTGAGAGTGACAGACACAGAGAGAAAGACAGATAGAGGGAGAGAGAGGATGGGCGCGCCAGGGCTTCCAGCCTCTGCAAACGAACTCCAGACGCGTGCGCCCCCTTGTGCATCTGGCTAACGTGGGACCTGGGGAACTGAGCCTCAAACCGGGGTCCTTAGGCTTCACAGGCAAGCGCTTAACCACTAAGCCATCTCTCCAGCCCGAAAATGTGCTTTTCAACCTCCCTAGATTCAGCACCAACCAAACTTAATCATGATTAGAGTAAACTAAAGACACTTTCAGATTTGCTACATTTCAAAAATACTGTTTTCATGAACTTTTCTAAGGAAAGCCATTAAAATCATTAAAATATTGAAGAAAACAAAAAATAGGAAGATAGATTATAGCAGAGAGATGCAACACATAAGAGGTAAAATGAAAGTTAAAGAACAATAATAAAAGGAACTGTTAGTCTGTCATGCGGTCTGTCTAAAGTATATTCAGTCCAGATAGGGGCAGGAAGCAATGTGTTCATGAAAAAAAAAAAAATAGAGCTGGGCGCGGTGGCATATGCCTTTAATCCCATCACTGGGGAGGCAGAGGTAGGAGGATCGCTGTGAGTTCAAGGCCACCCTGAGACAATATAGTGAATTCCAGGTCAGCCTGGGCTAGAGTGAGACCCTACCTAAAAAAAGAGAACCAACTGCTCCGAATTACAGGACCTCCATAGTCCTATTGCGAGTTCATGAACAAATTGTAATAGACAAAAAGAAAATAATATTTATTTGTTTGTTTTGGTTTTTCGAGGTAGGGTCTCACTCTGGTCCAGGCTGACCTGGAATTAACTCTGTTATCTCAGGGTGGCCTCGAACTCACGGTGATCCTCCTACCTCTGCCTCCCGAGTGCTGGGATTAAAGGCGTGCGCCACCACGCCCGGCAAAAAGAAAATAATATTATGTCTTTACACATTAACAATACTTTCATAGTCCCATTAAAAATGAATAGTTACTTGACCGACAATTGTAAGTTTGTATACAAAAGAATATTCAGAAGTGATGTATAGGATACCCAAAATTTTCACAGTAAGAAGTAGATTTTTATTTTATTTTATTTTATTTTATTTATTTATTTATTTATTTTTGGTTTTTCAAGGTAGGATCTCAGTCTGGCTCAGGCTGACCTGGAATTCACTATGTAGTCTCAGGGTGGCCTCGAACTCTCAGCGATCCTTCTACCTCTGCCTCCCGAGTGCTGGGATTAAAGGTGTGCCCCACCACGCCCGGCAAGAAGTAGATTTTTAAGTATCTAAAATAGGATAAAAATACCAGTGAAAACATAATTGTTGGAATTATGAATTAATGGCTAAAGAAAGAAATAAAAGGGTTGAAAGAAATTTCTCCTGGAGACCATTTATGAGAGATATAGCAGGATAGGACACTCAGAATTCCCTTGCTTCCTTATGCTGTGTGTCATTATAAGCTTTGGTGTATTATTTGACTTCATAACTTATATAAACACAATCTTGATAAGCATTTAAATGTAAAAACTTCATCTAAAATCAAGAAATGGTATTGTGTAACTGTCAGGCAGAGTTATTGAGGTAAAAAAGGAACTAAACAAAGATGGTAAAAGACTAGTTACCTATGAAACACTGGACTTCAGGCTTTTAATGAAATAAGCATGATTATTCTTAAATATTTATTTATTTGAAAGAGAAAGAGGCAGATAGAGAAAGAGAGAGAGAGGGAGAGAGAGAATGGGCATGCTAGGGCCTCCAGTCACTGCAAGCAAACTCCAGATACATGTGCTACCATGTACATCTGGCTTACAAGGGTACTGGGGAATCAAACCTGGGTCCTTTGGCTTTACAGGCAAGTGCCTTAAGTGCTAAGCCATCTCTCCAGCCCAAGCATGATCTTGTAATAATAAAAATAAAGAGCTAATACCAAACCACAGTGTTGTTTGATATGCCAGATATCTGTGAAAATGAGATAGGTCTAAGAAATAATAATAAATCAGCTGGCTCTCATTATGGCCATTTTGACAAAATATGTGCATATGGACATGTTTTTGCTTTAACATTATAATGTAATAATTGTCATTCAAAAACTCAAGCTAGTATCTTAATACCAAGGAAAGGTGTCTGTTGGTTTAGTAGGAGTTATCTAAATACTGAAATCCAAATTCATAATTATCTACCTGAATAGAAATGACCTTCTTGGAAGAATTAATCCTTTGGGGATTATCTCTAATCTTATTGTGGGAACAGATTTTCTTTAATACTCATAGAGTCATTTGAGTTGTGATACAAAAATAGCTAAGCAACAGCAATGGCAGCTAAGTGTATGTTGAGAACTGTGTGTGTTACAGCAGCCACCAACTCACTTATGGGTTACCTTGAATATACCTATGGGAAAAGAATATTAGCTTTTAATTTTAAAGACCATTAGATAAACATTGCTTTTAAAAATATATGTTATTTATTTATGAGAGAGAGAGAGAGAATGGGCACATCAGGGCCACCAGCCACTGAAAATGAACTCCAGATGCATGCACCCCCTTGTGTAGCTGGCTTACGTGGGTCCTGGAGAGTCAAACTGTGATCCTTTGGCTTTGCAGGCAAACGACTTAACCACTAAGCCATCTCTCCAGCCCTAGACAAACATTTCTTAATTCACTTCTGTAAAATTTCCTTTTGAAAAATTATATAAACTATTTTAATACATACTGAAATGTCACACATATGTAAAGGATAAAGTACAATGCCATATGGCGGGGGGGGGGTCAATCAAAATTCAAGATATTCTGAATAAGATATATGAAAATCTACTTTCTTAAATAATGGCACATCCAGAAGCCATAGATTGTTACTAGAAAATTTTCAGTACCTGGATGGGATACCTTCCAGTGAGTTGTTAGCCAGGAAGGTCCCTGTTGCCTCCAAAACATTACAGGCTATTATTGCCCAGGCCCTTGGTTCCACATGAGAAAGAGATGGTAAGACCCTATTGCTGAAGACTTCACATGTCTGAGCAGCAAAGTCACTGAGAAGTCAAGTTGGTGCTGAGCAGAAAACCTTCTCCCTATAGCCCAGCCAACTGAAAGCTGGAAAAAGCTGCACTGTATGCAGTCTTATGGGAGACAGAAGTCATCAGCAGTGAAAACAAAATGGACACTGGAAACCTCAAGTTTGGCCAGATAGGCCAAATGACTAAATTAGTGCAATAATGGCATGTCTGCTCTGGGGGAAACCAACTGCTCTCTAATTGGACTGAAGGCCCACTCTATGGGAGGGAATATGTGCCTGGCACTGAAAACTTAATCAAAAGCCTATGGCAGGAGAGGTCATGAGTCTTAGGGGTATAAAGCCCGCTCTTGTCTGGATAAATGCATGTATTACTCTTACCTGAAAGCACTACACTTAATGTTCATACTCTTATATTAATGCTACTCTCACTTCTGGTTATAGAAGCTTCTCTTTTCAGATGGTGATGACTACTGGGATGACCAAAGACAACATAGTACTGAGAAGAAGGGATGGAGGAGTATCAGGGACTGAAACATCTCACACCATCTATGGCCCAGACTCCATTACAGAAGAGGTGGTAGAAACAACTAAGAGCCAAAGGAAGGGTACCACTCCATACAATGTAACTGTCCAGACAGAAATTGGCCTCACTTTCCATGACCTTCCAGTGCCTAGCAATACTCACACAAGAACCTCACAGTAGGAGAAAAAATAATGATATCAAATTAAAAAAGAGACTAATGGAGAGAAGGAGGGGATATGACAGAGAGCAGAGTTATGAAGGAGAAAGTGGGGAAGGGGGGGGAATACCATGATTTGTTGTCTGTAAGTACAGAAGTTGTCAATGAAAAAATATATATTAAAAAAATACAGTGCCATAATGAATACAAGTGAATCTGCCACCCAATTTAAGAATGGGAGCATGGGGCCTGAGGGATGGCTTAGTGGCTAAGGAATTCACCTGCAAAGCCAAAGGACCCAGGTTCAATTCCCCAGGACTCCCATTAGCCAGTTGTACAAGGTGGCACATGTGTCTGGAGTTTGTTTGCAGTGGCTGGAGGCCCTGGTGCACCCATTCTCTCTCTCTCCCTCTTTCTCTCTATCAAATAAATAAATAAATTTTTTTTAAAAAAGAATGGGAGCATGATCAGTGCTTTTGTAAGTTCTTGAATGTTCCTTTCCATGCACCATCCACATGAACAAAATGGCATTCTCTCTAACTGACATCAGTATTACCTGCTGTGATAGTTTGAATGTATGTCCCACAATAGACTCAGATGTTTTATTAAAGGTCGTAATTTGGATTTCCAGCTGTCTGGCAGGAGGAGTTGTCACTGTGGGCAGATCCCAAGGTCCAGTCATAAAATGTTGTTGGGGTGGATCTGAATTCCAGCCTAAATTATGCAGAATAAGTTCTGCCTGAGTCCCAGTTGTTGTGCTGTTCGTATGTGCATACTTTGGGTGGTGCTGGTAGTGGCAGCTTCTTTCTTTGCAAGGATTCATGACAGGGGGCCAGCTTCTTCTGCCATTATGGACTTCCCCTGCATCTGTAAGCCTGAAATAAATACCATTCCTCCTATACAATGTGTCTGGTTTGGAGGTTCATCCAAGCAGTGTGGAGCTCACCAGGACACCTGCTATGATTTAAACTAATATCCTCTGGTTCTATTCACTGGCGATGAATATATATGAAACATCTTTACTTTCACTTACAAATAAATGAGTAAACATTTGGACTCAAGAGATCTAATTGCAACTCCAGCTCTGCCACAGTCTTATCAACTTTATAACTAGACATGTTGCTAACTCTTCTGATGTATAATTTCTCATTTATAAAGGACCCTAATTTTAATTTCCATGGTTACTAAAATTCTGAAGTGAGCTGAAGTAGACCATAATTATCTATATTTTATTTTATTTACTTATTAGAGACAGAGAGAGGGAGAGTGAGAATGGACACACAGGACCTCTAGCCACTGCAAATGAACTCCCAATGCATGTGCCACCATATGCATCTGTCTTATGTGGGACCTGGACCACTAAGCCATCTCTTCTGCCCTGTATTTTATTTTTTTTAATATTTTATTTTTATTTATTTACTTTGTATATATAGAGAGAGAGAGTGAGAAAATGAATATGGGCCTGCCAGGGTCTCTAGCCACTGCAAACAAACTCTAGATACATGTGCCACAATGTGCATCTGGCTTACATGGGTTTTGAGGAATTGAATCTGGGTCCTTAGGCTTTGCAGGCAAGTATCTTAACTGCTAAGCCATCCCTCAAGCCCCATAATTATCTATATTCTATAGCAAATTATTAATTGTGATCTTAGAATCTTTTTGTAAAGTGGAGGAAAGATAACTGGATATCTGGTTAATGTGTTCCTTTGCTAATGCTAGCTTCAAAAATAATTTTAAGCATATTCTGGAAAAGAAATATTTTACCCTACTTTTTGTTTCTGGAAATCACAAAACTTTGTAAATGCTACACAAATGCTCTAGCATTAAGCCATCCTCCCAACCCATGCACGAAAGATTTTTGATTGATTGCAAAAATATTGGTTGCCATAGTAACTAAGTGTCCTATTCATTAATTTGATCCAATCACCTATAAAAGACTAATAAAGAAAATCATAGAAATTGCACACAAGAAATTTCTTTAGGATATTAATTTAGTGTATATCTATGTTTAGCTGAGATAGCATCATGGATATACATAAAGAGAATAATGACTTGGGAAACATTTCAGTTTAGTCTTTTACAACTATTTTTCTACCTTTAGACTCAACCATTACAATAAAGCAGTCCATAAAGTTGCTAGTCTATCACCATGGCAGCAGCTTCTAGGAACATTCATGATGTACTATTTACACAGTCCAGAGACTAACTTGTACATTTGTACAAGGATATCGTTTACCAGAAGAGATGCAAACTTCATTCTTTTTATTCTTCAATCCAACATAATGTTGATTCTTAAGAGAGAAGATCTTTGTGTAGGATTCCAGAACAACTTACAGATGGCTAACATGAAGTAGCCATGGATATGAGGTTAATGTTAAAAAGCATGAGAATCAAGAACTTACCGTTTAAGCTGAAAACTACTTAGTGCCTGCAAATGATACTGATGTGAGGAATGGTGATATTGTCAGTGATCATGATCACACTATTGTGAGCAAATCAGGAAAAGAGTAATTAACCCTTCTGCATCTGGGGGAAAAGTACATAATATTAGGGCTAAATAAGGTGCTTAATCATTGTAGTGCATTTCTTACCAATTCTCAAAAAAATGTCTTATTTCAATTTCATGTGATGTATATCATATGTTGTTAAGATTTTTGATTCATTAATGTGGAAAACTATAGCACAGGATTAAGTTAGGTAAATAGGACTACTATGAAAAAGAATTTTTGTCACATATTTCTCTGTCAGCTGATGTTAGGGCTAAAATTGTAGTGTAGCTGGGTGAAACAGGAAGAATTCCTTCAAATGACAGCTCATTGCATGATGTAATAAGATGTGTTTTACTAATTTGACCAGTTAATAGTTGTTTGATCAAATTGACAAAATTTCTTTCTTTATTGTTTTAAAATATTTATTTATTTGCAAGCAGAGAAAAGTAGAAGAGAGGTAGACAGAGAGAATGGGTATGCCAGGGCCTCTAAATGGATTCAAGATGCATGTATTACCTTGTGAATCTGGCTCTATGTGGGTCCTGGGGAATCAAACTTGGGTCCTTAGGCATTGCAGGAAAGCACTCAACCACTGAGCCATCTCTCCAGCCCCATTAAAGTATTTTTTATTATTAATTTGCAAAGAGAGAGAGTGAGTGTGTGTGCCAGGGCCTCTTGCTACCTGAAAATATACCAGCCACATGCACCACTTTGTGAATCTGGATTTATGTGGGTACTGGGGAATTCAACTTGGGCCATTAGGCTTTGCAAGCAAGCACATTTAATCAATGAGCTATCCCTCTAGCCCTGGTGTTTTTTAAAACACCGAATTTAAATATGAAGAACAAAGAACATGTATTGAAAATTGAGAGAGAGAGAGAGGAGTCACATGTAAAGGCAGTCCCATCAGAATAACAGCTGATTCTTCAATAGAAACTCTAAAAGCCAGAGGGGCTTAAAATGATGCATGTCAAGACCACAGATGTCGATATAATATATTATACCTAGCAAAACTATCTGTGTCTGTCCTGCTTTCTTTCCTTTTTACACCTATTTCCTCTTTATGAAATACAAATTCAGTAGGCCATGACAGTTCCCCACTGTTCTCACATTGTGTGTGTGTGTGTGTGTGTGTGTGTGTGTGTGTGTGTGTGTGTATGTGCACACACACTTGCACACATGTGTACAGTGCTTATGCATGTGAATATGTATGTATGTGTAAGCATACCTGTGTGTTCATGTATGTGTGGAGGCCAGAAGTTGGTGTCAGGTGTCTTCCTCAATTGCTTTCCAGTATACAAAGAATACTTTGAGACAGAGGTTCTTACTGACCCTAGAACTCACCACTTTGGTTAGACTAGCTGGTCAGTGATCCTCAAGGATTCCATGTCTCTGCTGGAATTATACGCACACAACACTATGCTTGGCATTTTACAAGGGTGATAAGGGATCTGAACTCAGGCCCTCATGCTAACATGGCAAGCATTTTACCCACTGAACTATCCCCCCAGTTCTTCATTTGTCTTTTTTCCCCCCTCATTTATATATAGTCTTTCTTTTTCCTTTTTCCTCTTCCAGAAAACATGGCTGCAGGGTACCTTTACTCAATTTCCTAAGAGATGAGGTACTTTACCCCTCTCTTTTAGTTAACCTTTAACTAAAACTCCCACATCTACTTCACCCTTTTTCCTCTATAGTTTTCCTTTTAATATTATGGGCATAGAAGGAGGAAAAGTCCATTTTAAAGGACAGAAATTATTTTCAATAAAATATCAAAGAAAAATTACCCAAATTTAGGAAAGAGATGTCCATCTAGGTACAAAATGTATTTATAATACCAGATAGGGCCAAAAGAGAAGCTCCCCACATATTATAGTTAAAAACAAAAAAATAGGGGCTGGAGACATGTTTTGGTGATTAAGGTGCTTGCCTTCAAATCCTAAGGAGTCTGGTTTGACTCCCCAGGACCTACGTAAGCCAGACACACAAGGAGGCATATGTGTCTGAAGTTGTTTTGAAGTGACCGAAGTGTGCTCATTCTTTCTCTCTCTACTTGCCCCCCCCCCCAAGAAAACAAACAAAACCAACAATATAAAGAACCAAGAAAATGTATTGAAAGCTGAAAGAGAGAAACTCAGAGTCACATATAAAGGTAGGCCCATCAGAATAACTACTGACATCTCAATGGAAAATAAAAATCAGGAGAGCTTGAAATGATGCATTTCACGTTTTGAAAGGCCACAATTGCTAGCCTAAATTACTAGATACTCAGGAAAATTATCTGTCATAATTCAAAAAGAAAGAAAAACTTTCTATTATACAAGCAGATAAAGGAATTTATTTCCACTAATCCAGCTCTTCAGAGGATACAGGGAGCAATACTTTGGACTGAAGAGAAGGATAAACAAATTCAAGAGGCTACAGTGAAAAATGCTAGGAAAGTCCAAATGTAGACTAAGAAAAAGTACTATAAAATCACCAGCATTATAAGATATAATATACATAAATTATAACTGAATATTAATGATCTCAATTCAACAATTAAAAGACACAGAGTAGCAGATTATATTAAAAACTGGATCCATCTTTTTGCTGTCTCCAAGAAATTGATCTAAACATCAAAGACAGACACTACCTAAGAGTGAAAAAATGGAAAAACATATTACAAACTAATGTAACTAAGAAAAAGCAGACATTTACTTTTTTTCAATATTTAACAAAATATCCTTCAAACAAAAACTACACAGAAGAGATAAGGAAACTCACTTCAAATCTATTAGGGGAAAAATCCATCTAAAGGACATTACAATTCTAAATATATATAGACACTGAACACAGGAACACCTAATTTCTTAAGATAAATGTAGTAAACATGAAGTCACAGATTAGCCCTCAACACAGTAATAGTACATAGGTAATTTCAATAGACTCAGAAAGCAAATAGAGGGACAATGAAGCCTACTGTCATGCTACCCTAAACATGCCTGATATTGTTTGATCTTGGAAACCAGGCAGGGTCAGGCCTGGTTAGGACCTTGATGTGAGAAACAATGGAACTAAATTACATAATATTATAAACAGACTTAAAAGACATCTACTGAAATTCCATCCAAACACTATGGAATACATACAATCTTCTCAGCAGTCTATAGGACTTACTCTTAAGTAGTTTACATATTAGGACACAAAGCAAGTCTCAACAAATACAGAAAAATTAACCTCTCATTTTATACATGATAATAAAGGAATAAAGCTAGAAGTCAACAAGAGAAACTACAGGACATAAACAAACTCATAGAGATTAAGCAATATAAGCAACATACTATTGAATAAAGAATAGGTCACTGAAAAAATTAAAAGAAAATGAAAGAATTCCTTAGAATTAAATGAAAATGACAACATTGCATCCCATACCAACACCTATGTGATATGATAGTCCTAAGAGGGAAGTTTATAGCTCTAATTGCCTACACTATAAAATCAGAGGAATCTCAAATGAATAACTTAATGATGCACCTGAAGGCCATTGAAAAACATGAACAAACCCAAAATGTAGTATATGGAGAAAAATAAGATCAGGGTAGAAATCAATGAAATGGAAGTTAAAAAAACAAACAAACAAACACAGAACTGATGAAATAAGCTGGTTCCTTGAAAAAATAAAAGTGATTGAGAAACCCTTAACTCAATGAACCAAAAGAAAGAGTGAAAAGACCCAAATGATAAAACTAAAGATGAAAAGGGAGACATTACAACTGATACCAATGAAATTCAGAAAATAACCTATACCCACTAAATTTGAAAATCTAAAAGAAATAGATTAATTTCTAAATGTATATAACATATTAAAATTAAACCAAGATGAGATAGATAACTTAAGCAGATCTATAACAAGCAAAAAGCCAAAAAAAAAAAAATTACTTGCAAACTTAATTCAAGAATAAAACGATCACCAGATCAAGTTGACTTTATTGCAGAGGTACAAGGATGGTTCAACATAGAAAAATTGATAAATGCACAACTTCCAAGGCTCAGGGACCATTGCAGAAGTGGCAGAAGGGCCATGTGTCTAAGGAAGGGGAGACTGCTTCCGATGCTCTCTTTCAGACACACAGAGGCCTTGATATTCATGACCTCACAGTGGCTGATGCTACCAACACCTGAATAACAGGAAAAAAATGATGACACTAAGATAGAAAAGAGACTAACTGACTAATTGGAAAGAAGGGATTCAATGAAGGAGGGATTTAGGAGGGGGGAAAAGAGGTAATGGAAGGGAATTATGGTCATGATATATTGCCTTTATTTATGGAAGTTGTCAGCTAAGTGTTTAAGAAGTAAAAAAGAAAAATTGATAAATCACATAAATGGACTAGGACGGCAATCAAATAATCATCTCAGTAGATACAGAAAAGGCATTTTAAAAAATCCCACATGTTTCAATGATCAAAACCCTGGAGCAACTAAAATCAGGGGATACATATATGAACATAATAAAAGCTATAGATAACAAACCTATAGCCAACATCATGCCAAGTAGAAAAAGCTCAAGGCTTTTCCACAAAGATCAGGGAAAAGATGAGTGTATACTATGTCATATTTAACACAGTACTTGAAGCCTTAGATAGAGCAATAAAATAAGAGAAATAAATAATAGGGATATAAATAGGAAAGGAAGAAGTCAAAATATTATTTGTAAATGAAATTAATTCTTTACATTAGATCTTAAAGACTTCATTAGAAATCAAGTGGCAAACACATCGAGAAAGAAATTAGGAAAACTATCATTTTGAATAGCTTCAAGAAAAATAAAATACTTTGGAATAAAGCAAATCAAGGATGTGAAACACCTCTACAATTAAAATTTTGAAACACTGAAGTACTTGAGATATATACTAGAAGATGGAAAGATCTCCTATGGCATCCCATGCTCATGGGTTGGCAGAATCAATGTTATGAAAATTACCATCCTACCAAAAGCAATTTATAGTTCAATATCATCCCAATTAAGTTCAGTACTACTCCATACATAGAAAAAAATGTAAAATTCATATGGCAGTACCCAAAAAACCCCACCCACATCAAGATAAGTCAAAGAAATCCTGAACAAAATATACTCCTAGTCATCACCACATCTTATTTCAAGTTATCTTACAGAGCCCTAATAATAAAAAAAAAAATCATGGTACTGGCATAAAGACAGATATGTAGATTAGTAGAATAGAAGAGAGGACCCATGTGTAAGCCTATGCAACTATGGCCATCTAAGTTTTGACAAATATGTCAAGAACATTCATTGGAGAAATGACAACATCTTCAATAAATTGTGCTGGGAAAACATGCAGAAGAATGAAACTAGATCATTACTGCTCATCCTGCACAAAAATCAACTCCAAATGGACAAAGGAACTTAATATAATACATAACATCTGAAATGACTAGAGGAAAAAGTATTTGACTTGAAGATATAGGCATAGATAAGAACTTTCTGAGTAAGACTATTCACCCAGGAAATAAGACAAACACTGACAAGTGGGACTTAAAAAGCTTCACATGACAATAGAACTATCAGTGAAGAGGCAGCCTTCAGAATGAGAGAAAAATCTTTGCTAGCTAAACTTCTGGTAGAAGATTAATATTTTAGGTTATATGAAAAATTCAGAAATCTAAATATCAAATGGTTAGGGAGATGGTTCAGCAGTCAAAAGGGCTGGCCTGCAAAAGCCTGCTGGAAAAGGTTCAATTCTTCAGCTCACATGTAAAGCCAGATGCAAAAAGGGGTGAAAGCACAGCAGCCAGGGCCCAGGTGAAACCACAGAGGGACTGGCTAGAGCAGCAAGGGTGTTGTTTCCACAGTGAACCTGATAACCGGGTCCAGAATGAATCAGACGGATACTGAGGTTACTCAAAATGCACCAAAGCAGAAATCCAGAAGCTGCTGAGAACTCAACACTAAAGTAGAATTAAAGCACACTCACTAAGGCTCACAGAAGTTTGCAGAAAAGGGAAGGGAAAGAATGTAAGAACCACAGGGTGGGAAGGACTATCCAGAGACATAGCTTCCACACAATGACAGACTGCTGATCTCACAACACATATCCTACAACTACATGATGAATACCAGCAGTCCTACTAAGAATGACCCTCAGTGGAGTAGAGGCAGGGAGGAGGGAATTATGGTACTATCATATGATGTGTCCATACGAAGTTTTTACTTAATAAAAATAATAAAAGTAGTTGAGTACTGGAGAGATTGCTTAATGGTTAAGGTGTTTGCCTGTGAAGCCTAAGAACCCATGTTCCATCTCCAGATCCCACCTAAGCCAGACACACAAAGATGAGGCAAGCTCTAGGTCACTCATGCCCACTAGGCGATGCAAGCATCTGGAGTTCAATTGCAGTGGCTGAAGGCCCTGGTGCACCAATTCTCTCTCTCTCTCTCTCTCTAAAATAAAAAATCAATTTAAAAAGGTGAAAACATCTAGTGTTCGTTTGTAGTGGAAAGAGACTCTGTAGTGCATACACATGAACATGCACATGGAAATAAATTAAAACATTAAGTAAAGTCTAAACTTCAAGATGATGAAAAACCCAATCAAAAAGTGGGCTACAGAAGTGAACAGAATTCTCAAGAGAAGGCATGCACATGGTTAATAAATATTTTAAAAGTTCAACATTCTTAGGCATTATAGAAATGCAAATTAAAATTACTTTGAGAGTCCTATCTAACCAAGTCTAAATGGATGCTATCAAGAAAATAAATGGCAACCAATGCTGGTGAGAATGTGTGGAAAAGGGAGCTGTTATCACTAGTGATAGGAGTGTAAATTGGTGTGGCCCCTATGGAAATCAGGATAGAAATTCCTCACAATGTGAAAAATATAACTGTTGTATGTCTTAACTCAACCACTTCTGTTGTATGTCTTAACTCAACCACTTCTGGGAATATACTAAAAGGTCTCATTCATAATAGCTAGAAAATGGAATCAGTCTAGATGTCCATTAATTGATAAATGTATAACAAAAATGAGGTGTATACAATCTGAGTACAAGTGCTTTCCCTGTTGAGTATGAACATGGAAAGAAACACTTACCAATATGTGATAAGTAAAATTTATTCTTGATGGAGTACAAAAAGTGTACATATGCACAATGGAATTTTATTTAGCTGTAAAGAAAAATGAAATCTTGAAATTTGTCATAAAATGGATGTAGCTGGAAAATATTATGAATGAGGTAACTCAGGTTCAGAAAGATTCAACCCACATAGTCTCTCTCATATGTGGATCATAGCTTTGAATTTTTAGATTTGAGCTTAACGTGTAGTATCTGTAAAAACAAGGAAGACAGAAGAGGTCCAAGAGAGAAAAAAGCACCCTTGAGGGAGGGGAAATAATAGAACACATATAATATTAAAGTAGTGGTGGTAATCCTTGGGATAGAAGGTTAAGTAGGGATGAAGGTGGTGGAATGGTGACCGGAAAGAGTTGTGGAGAAGGTTAATCCAAACTCAGGAGATATTTAAAAGCCATACAGAAACCTACTTTATGAACTAAAATATACTTTAAAATTATTAAGAGAAAGAATGAAGTTATCCTGCATGGATGGATAATGCTGCTTCTAAAGCCATAGTTTATTACATGAAAATAATAGTTCCAGTTGTGGGGTACTTCTGTGAACTGTCAGGGCAACCCCAGAGGCCATACAAACAATACAGGTGATTGTCAATTGCTCTTGGTTGCCCACCAGAGCTGAAAGATGACACTATCACTGAAAATACCACATCCTTTGGTTGTGAGATGTAGAAAAATCAAGCTGGACAAGAAGGAAGCCTCTTCTTTACTGGCTCGTTTTCAGTGTTTAAAGGTACTGTGCATGCTGCTGCTGGGGGAGAAAGGTCAGCAGCAGCCTCAGCAATGGGTCTATGTTTTATAATACTGACCTACCAGGCAAGGTGTTCCTACTGGTACCATAACGGCATACTGTTTTTTCATTGGATTTGAAGCCCTCTCTACAAGAGGGAATTCATGCCCGGTATTGTAAACAAGATTAAACGTCTAAAGGCTCTGGTTGTGGGGTTGAGGGGAATATTACTATTGTTTTGTTAAATGACTTTGTTGTCAAACTGCCATGTATATATGCTTATTCTAGACTACTGCTGCTCTCAGCCTTTGTCAGAAATTTTTTTTTTCTAGCTGGTGGTAGTTAATGCAGTCAAAATGCTGAAACTAAGTAGCAGTTGAGTGTGCAGCCCTATATTAGACATCTATATATTCTCATACAAAGCTCAGGGAACATTATGGAAGAGGGGCAGAAAGAATGCAAGAGCTGGAGAGTAGGGAAGAGTGCTGTAGAACTCTTGTGTGGACAAGACATGGCCATTGCCCTTATAAATTCACAGTAGATAAGGTTACCTGCACAAGACCTATACACAATAGGACTAGTCCATATTCTGTTATGAATGGGGGAGGGGCTTATAAGACACCACCTGTACCTGAGGAACTAATGGTAGTCAAGGATCTTTAGTGGAGGGGTAGCCATTCCCTTTAGTGGTGTGTCCATCACTGTTAAGTGGTGGGAAGCAAAAGGGGTTCAGCAGGAATGGTAGGGGCTAAGGGAGGGTAAGGAAGAGTCTTCATGATCAAACTACAATATATACATATGTTTGTCAAAGAATAAATAATAAACTGAAAACCTTAAAAAGTAAAATAAGTACAGTATCATGATCTTTAATAAATACATGTTTGATTCTACTTTCTACTTACTCTCTCCACATGAAAAGGTTTAAAGTATTTTTTTTTTGTTGTTGTTGGTTAACAAAGAATAAACATTTCTATCTTACAACTAGCCTGGAAATCATTGCTATACAATTAGAGATTTGGACCTCTCAACTTTAACATTTTGAAAGTATTCTGCCTTGAAAACATGTCATTGTAGTTTAATCTCTCCAGCCTAGAGAGAAATGGAGAGCTGATGTTTGCAAAGATAGAACAGAGTCTTTTGGGGGCGGGGTGGGATTCTTTGTGCTACAACCTGAGTAAGAGCAACATTGCTTCAATGTGCTAGCAATGCATGTGGATACACAGTCTCAGAATGGTTGCCTCATAATTAATATAATTACATATCTGAAGATGGTTGACTTTGCATGATAGGAAATAGGTAACAGGACTAGCTGGCTTAGTGGTTAAGGCATTTGCAAAGCCAAATGACCCTGGTTCAATTTCCCAGGACCCATGTAAGAGATGCACAAGGGGGTATGTGTATCTGGAGTTCGTTTGCAGTGTCTGGAGGCCCTGACATGCCTATTCTCTTTCTCTCTCTCTCCCTCTCTCTCTCTCTCTTCCTTTCTCTCTCTCTTCCTCTCCCTCTCTCAAATAAATAAGTAAATAAAATATATAAAAAAGAAAATATGTAACATTTTATAATATCTACATGGCATACTTAGAGATGAATAGAAATAGGTTTAGAAGCATTTTCTTAACTTTAGAAGTGTTTTTCAAACTGTAAACCAATGAGGTAATATATCATCAGAAAAAGTTAACCTTTAATAAAGAAAAGAGAATTACAAAGATCATATAACTTCTACCAAATACTATTTTGCAAAATGTTCACAGATGAAGAATGTCAAACCTATATTCTGTGGAAATATTATTGATTTTCAGTGAAAAACAAGGTAAGTATCTTCCTTAAAAGCAATCTTAAGTACACTAGAAACAAACTCACATTCTCATAAGCTTCCGCATAGCACAGGTACAAATGCAAGCAGATCAGATCAGTGCCAGCCCATGGGTGCATTCCCTTTGCCCTCCCAGGAATTCCTATCAGATTCTCTTCTGAAGATGTTTACATGACTGCACAGTCACACAAATGAACTGGCATTTAATCCCCCAGAATGACTGTAATAATACATACCTCCAGCAGAAGAATATCTTTGTTTCCTGGATCTTGGAGTGCTACAACATATGGTCTGACAGATTTTAAGTTCCAAGTATCTATTTCTAGACATGATTCTTTACCCTTATCTTTTAATAAAAGAAAGCATGTGTTGAACTGATACTTGCTTTCACAATAGCACTCTAGCTGGAAAGCAAGAGGCTTTGTCAGGTTAGAAAGTTTGGTGAGATGAATAATTTAGGCTGTAGGAGTAATATATCTAGAGAAGAAATTTAAGTAGGGATTTAGATAATGCAAGCAATTAATTTAATGATCTTGAGATACCTGATTCACAATGGGTAATTTAAATGTATACTAAAAATATATACCAATTACAAATGATGGCTGTGATATTTTAAGGACAACAAAGAACATATACGTGTATAATAGAATCCTATTTAATTGTTTTATACATTTTAAAACATTTGAGAAGTGTTCTTAGTGGTGAGAAATTTTCACACTGGTTGATCAAAATAGAGAACAGAATCAAGTATATATTTAATATTACAGAGAAAACACATATTTTGGAGTTTTTAAAAATTAATAAGATAAATATTTAAGTTTATAAACTATCTTTATGAGAATTCCAGGCATAACAATAGGGGTTACTATTTTAAAAATATTTTATTTTATTTTATCTATTTATTTGAGATAGACAGAGAACTAGGCAGAGAGAGAATGGGCGGGCCAGGGCATCCAGCCACTGAAAAGGAACTCCAGATGCATGTGCCCCCTTGTGTATATGGCTTACATGCGTCCTGGGGAATTGAACCTCGGTCCTTTGACTTTGCAGGAAAATACCTTAACCACTAAGCCATCTCTCCAGCCTGGGATTGCTTTTTAAAAGTTTGTTTATTTGAGAGAGAGAGGGGTGGGGGGAATGGGTGAGCCAGGGCCTCTAGCCACTGCAACAAAACTCCAGATGCATGCATCACCATGTACATCTGGCTAACCTGGGTTCTAGGGAATTGAACCTTCATCCTTAAGCTTTGCAGGCAAGTGCCTTAACTGCTAAGTCATTTCTCCAGCCCAGATTAATTTTTTTATATTCTTATTTATTTATTTTTATTATTTGCAAGGAGATAGAGAACAGGGCCTCTGGCTACTGCATATGATCTCCAGATGCATATACTACCTTGTGTATCTGGCTTTACATAGGTATTGGGGAATCAAACCCAGGTCATATGTTGTGGTGTGATGTGTGTAAGATGTGGTGTATGAATGTGTGTGGAGATGCATATGCCATTCACTTGAGTGCAGAGATCAGAGAACTTCAGGTGTCCTCTAATTGTTCATCCATGTATTTTCTTTCTTTCTTTTTTTTAAACTGGTATAAGGCCAGGTAGGGCTCTTTTTTTAACTTTAATTTTAACTTACTTATTTGAGAGAGAGAAAGAAAGAGGTAGAGAGAGGGAGCGAGAGAATGGGCATGCCAGGACCTCTAGCCACTGCAAACAAACTCCAGACTCACGCGCCCCTTCGTGCATGTGGTTTACATGGGTCCTGGGGAATTGAACCGGGGTCCTTTGGCTTTGCAGGCAAATGCCTTAACTGCTAAGGCATCTCTCCAGCCTCCATGTATTTTCTTGGGAACAGATTTCTATCAGAAAGCCCCTGTTAGCCTCCCATCTCTGCCCCATAGGTGCTGGGGTTATAGATATGCATGGCCATGCTCACCTTCTTTTATGTGGGGAGTTGAACTTGGTGGCCTCTGGCTGGAGAGGCCCTCATGCTTATGTAGCAAGCACTCATCCTCTGAGCCATCTTCCCAGGCAGAAAATGATATATATTACATTCTGCTAGACCACAGAAGAGAAAAGCCCCCTCCATATCATTGGTGACTTAGAAGTTTACCAATCTAATGAACAGAAGCACATCATTAAATTCCACCTTCACGTTTTATGTCTCTCTTTGGCAAACATGGGGATCTATGTCTTCTGACACTGGAGAAGTGGACTTCTTAGCTAAGGTATTGTCGTATATGGTGACAGGTATATTCATGCAGTCTTCAATTTTCACATGGTTTGGGTTCCAAAACCTTGGGTGGTGCTCATAGAAATTTCATTCAAAATAACATAATTGATATGTAATTGTCCTAAGAATACCCTACAAAATAAAGTGCAAAAAGAAAAACTTTAGAAAACCTCCAAAGCTTTAAAAATAAATATAAATATCAAACCAGATACAAAGTATGTATTTAAGTTAATGCTTATGTTTTTTTTTAATACTTTTTTTTGTTCATTTTTTATTTATTTATTTGAGAGCGACTGACATAGAGAGAAAGACAGATAGAGGGAGAGAGAGAGAATGGACGCGCCAGGGCTTCCAGCCTCTGCAAACGAACTCCAGACGTGTGCGCCCCCTTGTGCATCTGGCTAACGTGGGACCTGGGGAACCGAGCCTCGAACCGGGGTCCTTAGGCTTCACAGGCAAGCGCTTAACCACTAAGCCATCTCTCCAGCCCATGCTTATGTGTTTTAAAGTCTTCTTTTTTTTTTTTGTTTTTGTTTTTGTTTTTGTTTTTGTTTTTGTTTTTGTTTTTGTTTTTGTTTTTGAGGTAGGGTCTCACTCTAGCCCAGGCTGACCTGGAATTCACTATGTAATCTCAGGTGGCCTCAAACTCACGGCAATCCACCTACCTCTGCCTCCCAAGTGCTGGGATTAAAGGCATGTGCCACCACACATGGCATTTTTTAAACTCTTATTTTTAAATTTTTTAATTTTTATTTATTTATTTATTTATTTATTTATTTATTTATTTATTTAAGAAAGAGACAGAGAGAGAGGGAAAGAAAGAAAGAAAGAAAGAAAGAAAGAAAGAAAGAAAGAAAGAGAGAGAGAAAGAAAGACAGACATATAGAAAGAGAGAAAGAAAGGGTGCACTAGAGGCTCCAGCCACTGTAAACAAACTCCAGATGACTATGCCCCCTTGTGCATCTGGCTTATGTGGGTCCTGGGGAATCAAACCAAGGTCCTTTGGCTTTGCAGGCAAGCACCTTAACTACTAAGCCATCTCTCTAGCCCCTTTATTTATTTTTAAACATTTTATTTATTTGAGAGAGAGAGAGAGAGGCAAATAGAAAGGTAATGAGCACGCCAGGGCCTCTAGCCATTGCAAATGAATTCTAGACATCTGTGCATCTGGCTTAAAGTGAGTCCTGGGAAATCTAACCTGGGTCCTTTGGCTTTGCAGGCAAGCACCTTAATTGGTAAGCCATCTCTCCAACCCAGGGCTTATGTTTTTATGTTGTGTTACTAGTTTCTCTTCCCTCTTGCCCTCCTTCCTCCCTTGCTTTTGCTCTTCCTCTCCTTTCTCTCCTATTGTTGGATTTTGCTTGTTTGCTTCTTTTTAAAGTGAATTGAATTGATTGTTCTGCACGAGTGTATGGGTGTGCTAGGGTATCTTGCCCCTGCAAATGAATGCCCATCCAACTTTATGTGGGTGGCTGGGGAATTGAACCCAAGCCAGCGGGCTTTGCAAACAAGCCACTTTAACTACTGAGACATCTCCCCAGCCTCTGCTTGTTTTTTTTTTTTTAAGGTTTTTTATTTTATATTCTTATCAAAGATCTTTATGTTAAGTTTCCTTTTCACATTAAAAATTACAGCTGATATAACACTACCATTCCAAATCTGGGCAAGTTCATTTACATGTAATAAAAATGGATATATTATTAAGTTTTAAACTAACATCTTACATTTTAAGACAAATTTTAACACAATTGTGACATAAATATATAAATATGATTGCCTATTTATGTATGTTACTGTATTTGAAAACTACATTAACAGTTTTCATACATGTACATAGATTTTTTGGTTTGTTTTCAAGGTAGGGTCTCGCTTTAGACCAGGTTGACCTGGAATTCAGATTTTTTAAAATTATAATCCTTTCCCATTACTTTCTTTTATCCTGCCCCCTCCTCTTCCTTCCCACTGAACCCATACTTCTTTCATACTAGCTTTTTTTCTATTTTGATGTCTTTTTTGTTCTCCTCCATCATTAATGAGAATATGTTGCAGGTCTTTGCAGGTAATAGCAGCCACTGTAAGGTCATGCATGACTGGTCATCTTGTGTCAAGAAGACAGTGTTTCAAAGTATGCCTCCTCACCCTCTGGCTCTTATGTTATTTCTGCCACCTCTTCCCCAGGGTTCCTTGAACCTTAGAGGGTTTTATAGAGATGACTCATTTAATGCTGAGTCCTCAACTCTCATTTCTTGTCAGCATTTTGATGAGTTTTGAATCTTCTCAATTGTGACTACCACCTGCAAAAAAAAACCCCTCCAAAACAAAAAAACAAACATTCTCTGAATAAAAGTGAGAGCATCACTAGTCTATGGGCATAAAAATAAATATTTGCAGGGCAATTTAATAGGCACAATATGTCTATTGAGAAAACAATACTAACTTCCCCTCTAAGACCTATGAACATCTCAGGCACAAACTTATTTATTTATTTGAGAGCGACAGACAGAGGGAGAAAGAGACAGAGGGAGAGAGAATGGGTGTGCTAGGGCCTCCAGCCACTGCAAACATACTCCAGATGCATGTGCCCCCTTGTGCATCTGGCTAACGTGGGTCCTGGGGAAATGAGCCTCGAACCAGGGCCCTTAGGCTTCACAGGCAAGCACTTAACTACTAAGCCATCTCTCCAGCCCCAGACTTTTTTTTATTGACAACTTTCATTATTGTAAACAATCTCCCATGGTAATTCCTTCCCTCCCTCTACTTTCCCCTTTGAAACTCCACTCTCCATCGTATCCCCACCCCCTATCAATCAGTCTGTCTTTTATTTTTATGTCACGATATTTTCCTCCTATTATGATGGCCTTGTGTAGGTAGTGTCAGGCACTGTGAGGTCATGGATATCCAGGTCATTTTGTGTCTGGAGGAGCATGTTGTAAGGAGTTCTACCCTTTCTTTGGCTCTTACATTCTTTTTTTTTTTTTAATTTTTTAAAAATTTATTTATTTGAGAGCGACAGACACAGAGAGAAAGACAGATAGAGGGAGAGAGAGAGAATGGGCGCGCCAGGGCTTTCAGCCTCTGCAAACAAACTCCAGATGCGTGTGCCCCCTTGTGCATCTGGCTAACGTGGGACCTGGGGAACCAAGCCTCGAACTGGGGTCCTTAGGCTTCACAGGCAAGTGCTTAACCACTAAGCCATCTCTCCAGCCCGGCTCTTACATTCTTTCTGCCACCTCTTCCATAATGGACCCTGAGACTTGGAAGGGGTGATAGAAATATTTCAGTTCTGACCACTCCTCTGTCACTTCTCAGCACCATGGTGCCTTCTGAGTCATCCCATGGTCACTGCCATCTGAAAAGAGAAGCTTCTCTAACCAAAAGTGAGAGTAGCATTAATATATGGGTATGAACATTAAGAGAAGTGCTTACTGGGCAATTTGGTGAGCATAGTATATATATTTAGCCAGACAGCAGCAGACGTTATACCCCTAGGGCTCATGAATGCCCCTGTTGTAGGTTTTCAGTATCAGGAATGTATTCCCTCCCATGGAGTGAACCTCCAGTCAAATTAGAGGGTG
The DNA here is from genome assembly GCF_020740685.1 of Jaculus jaculus. NCBI lineage: Eukaryota > Metazoa > Chordata > Mammalia > Rodentia > Dipodidae > Jaculus > Jaculus jaculus. The sequence continues at coordinate 60,913,939 of NC_059111.1, read as the reverse complement.
GTTGGTTTCCCCCATAGACATGCCACTATTGCACCCACTGGCTCATTTGGCCTGGCTGGCCAAATATTAGGCTTGCAGTATCCACTGTTGAGTATTTTCACTGGTGATTTCTCTCTTTTTCATTGAACCAGCTACACACTTTTGATAAGGTTTCCAGGACTAGGCATAAAGTCCTTCCTATGGAGAGTTCTTCAAATACAATCAAAGGGCATTTGGTTATCCTCAACAGACATGCCACTGTTGCACCAGTGGACACATATTGCCTGGCTAGCCAGTTGTGTAGACTGCAAGGTTCTACTGCTGGTTAAGTCCGTTGTCTTTTCTCTCCCAGCAGTCTGCATAGCACTTTCTAGCTCTATGAAGCTAGCCAGCACGGAGGAGGCTTCCAGCTAAGTTCCAGCATGATTTCTCAGTGTCCTACAACTGAATTTTGTGATGACTTCTTATCATCTAATTTTTATGGGCAACCAAGAGCACAGTACATGGCCAGTGGACATTTTTTTTGAAGTCTTCATGGGCCTCCCTTGTCAACAACTCATTGGGAGGTATCTTCTTGGAACTGGGATTTTCCTGAAACAACTCATGGCTTCATCCACCTCTGCTTAAACTCTGTCTCTTTCTCTTTAAATTGAGAATGTATGAGCATACTATAATTTGGTCATGCTCCCATAACATCATCGTTTTGTTCCCTCTTTCCCTTACCCATCTCACTGAGGACCTACTTCTTTCAAGATAGTCCTTCATCTGTTTTGTGGTCTCACTGCTTTTGTCCTCCTCTGTCCTCTATGTCAGTATGCTTTTGGGCTTAGAATAGTGCATATCTTCTGGTATTGGTATCCATACAAACTATTTTTTAAAAAATTATATTTTTAAATTAGCTAACAAATAAGTAGGTTTCTATATGACTTATTCATAACATCTTTATTATCTGTTCATCTATTGAGTGACATCTAGGCTTGTTCCATTTCCTAGCTATTGTGAATAGAGCAGCAATAAACATGGTTGTGCAAGTATCTCTAAGGTAGTGAGAGGAGTAACTAGGATATATGCCTAGGAGTGCTGTAACTGGATCATATAGTAAATCTATTTTTAGCTGTCTCAAGAACCACCACACTGATTTCCATGATAGCTGTACCAGACTACATTCTCAGCAAGAGTAGAAGGGTTTCCTTTTTTCCACATCTTCACCAACATTTATTGTCATTTGTTTTCTTGATGATAGCCATTCTGACAGGAGAGAGATGGAATTTCAAAGTAGTTTTAATTTGAATTTCCCAGATAGCTAAAGATGTAGAACACTTTTTTAGATGTTTATATGCCATCTGTATTTTTTCTCTTGAGAACTCTCTATTTAGTTCCATAGCCCATTTTTAAGTTAGGTTGTTTGATTTTTTTGAGTTCTTTGTATATTCTGGATAGTAATCCTCTGTCAGATGGATAGCTGGCAAAGATTTTCTCCCATTCTGTAAGTTGTCTCTTTGCTCTAGTCACAGTGTCTTTTGCTTTACAAAAGCTTTGCAATTTCATGAGATCCCAATAGTTGATTAGTGGTTTTATTTCCTGAGCAATTGAGTTATATTCAGAAAGTCACTGCCTATGCCAATATGTTGAATGGTTTCTCCTACCTTTTCCTCCAGCAATTTCAGAGTTTTAGGTCTGGTATTAATGTTCCTTATTCATTGGGTCTTGATTCTTGTGCATGGAGAAAGACAAGGATCAGTTTTCATCCTTCTACATATACATATCCAGTTTTCCCAACACCACTTGTTGAAGAGGTTGTCTTTTCTCCAATGAATATTTTTGGCAATTTTGTCAAAAATCAGATGGCTGTAGCTGCCTGGATTAACATCTGGGTCCTCTATTCTGTTCCATCAATCTATGTGTCTATCTTTGTGCCAGTCACCCTTTAGTATTGTGTTGCATTTTATCTGTGAGTTTATAACTAGTATTGTTTATGAAATTGAGTGCACTCATGTTTGGTGTATGTATGAGTAAAATTGTAATGTTCTCTGGTTGGGTTGTCCCTTTAACCAGTGCTAAGTGACTAAAGTTGACTTGATCTTTCCTGGGCCCATTTGCTTGAAATACCATTTTCCATCCTGTTATCTTTAAAGTAGTGTCTATCTTTTATGGGAAGGTGAGTTTCTTGGAGGCAACAAACAGAAGGACCCTCCCTTTCAACCCAATCTATTTGGCTGTGCCTTTTATTGGGGAATTGTGACCATTTATCTTCAGAGTTCTTAATGAAAGGTATAAGTGAATCATATTATTTATTGTTGATTTTGTAGTTAATGCCTGGCATTTTTTTTCTATTTCTCTTTTAATTATTATTTAAGCATGTTTTATTCTTTCCTGTGGCCTCACATGTGTGTGTTTCCTTCAAATATTTTATGTCAAGCTCACTCAATGGTCATGTATTCCTTTAACCTGTTTCTATTATGAGAAGTTCTCCTTCAATTATGGCAGACAGCTTTGTTCAGTAGTTTGGGTTGGCAGTTGTTGACTTTAAGAACTTGAAATACATAATTGCAAGCTCTCTTTCTATATCTGTATTGGCATTTCTTTCCTTATTTTGGGGAAGTTTTCATCTATGATTTTATTAAAAATACTATCCCTTTAGAGTGAAATTCTTCTATTTCTATACCTAGTTTTAGATTTAATCTCTTCATAGTGTCCCAAATGCCTTGGAATTCTAATAATTTCTTCTCATTAATTTATCCTAATTTTTTATGAGTGAGAGAGAGATCACAAGAGCAGGAACTGATGCACCAGGGCCTTCAGCCACTGCAAGCTAACTCCAGATGCATGTGCCATCTTGTGCACATGTGCATTTGTATCACCTTGTGCATCTGGCATTTGCAGCTCCTTAGAGTTGAACATAAGTCCTTAGGCTTTGCAGACAAGAACTTTAACCACTAAGACATCTCTCCAGCAATGTCCTATTTCATTTTTTAAAAATAATTTTATTTATGTGAGAGAGACAAAGGAAAAGAGGGAGGGAGGGAGGGAGGGAGGGAGGGAGAGAGAGAGAGAGAGAGAGAGAGGGAGAATGGGCACACCTGGGCCTCTTTCCATTGCAGATGAACTTCAGACAGATACATGCACCTTTTTGTGCACCTGGTTTTATATGGGTATTGGGGAATTGAATCCAGGTGGGCAGGCTTTGCAAGCACCTTCAACCACTGAGCCATCTCTCCATCCCTAATTTATCCTTCTTGTTAGAATGTTCGAAATCCTCCACTTTGTCTTCAAGCTGGGATATTCTGTTTTTAATTTGATCCGTTCTGTTGGTGAGGCTTTCTAAGGAGTTTTTAAAATTTGTTTTACTGCATTTTTCACTTCCAATATTTCAGACTGGTTTTTCTATTTACTTATTCATATCTTGCATCAACCTCCTCATTTAGGTGAGTTTCTCTATTCTCATGGGATTCCTTCAGGAGTTTGTTTTCTGATTGTTTGAATTCTCTGAGCATACTAATAATTCTTTGGAATTCTCTGTCTGGTATTTCATCTATTTCAATATTACTGGAGAACATTACTTTGTAATTCATTATTTTGGAGGAATTATTTTGCTTTGAATTTTTTGTATTTCTTATATTATTGCATTGGGAGTATTATATTTTGGGATATTTTATTGCTTGTATTTTCTGTTTTTAAACTAGAAAGTGCCTTTAATTGCTAAGCCATCTCCTCAGCTTCCTTCTTCATTCTAGTTTTTATCAGTTATGTTCTTAGATGTGGAGGTCAGAAGTTTTATCTTGAGTCTAGGAGTTCAAGGTGCCTGGTGTGTCCTCTGTACTGCTCCCAGATAGTAGTGGTAGGAAGCTAGTGAATATGCCTGCTATGTGAATGTCCTAGTAACAAATTAACAACCATGGTCCATTAGTCTTCAATAACTGCTGGTGGGTAGACCAGCATTTGGTTAGCATTCTGGTTATTTAAAAGTGAGACAAATATAGATTGTTTTAGGATGAAGGCTAGTTTTAACTATCTTAACTTTGAAAAAGATGGATGTGGCAAAAGTATATGGGAGAGGAAAGTTGGAATTCTGTTAAGTTCCACAGATTTTAAAGGTTGTTGATGCTATGAAAGTTTATAGTTGTAGAGAATAAAGAGGAAGGTATAAGAAGGAGAGAATGAGGACACGAGGTAAGAAGCAGAGGAGAAGTATATGAGCTGTGTGTGGGGAGGGTAAAGATTATAATAAAGAGTGGATAGAGAAAAATCCAGAACAACCTGAAAGCCAACTGAGCAATGTAGAAACAAAACCATCGTAAATGTACATGATTAGAGATTAAAAAAGAAACCAGGCATGGTGGCCCACACCTTTAATCCCAGCACTCGGGAGGCAGAGGTAGGAGGATGGCCGTGAGTTCTAGGCCACCCTGAGACTCCATAGAGAATTCCAGGTCAGCCTGGGCTAGAGTGAGACCCTACCTCGAAAAATCAAAAGACAATGAAAAAAAAAAAAAAAAACAACAACAACACTTGAACCAGGCACAACTGCACACACTTTTAATCATCATGGGTTCAAAGCCAGTTTCGAATAAAAAGTGAGTCCCAGATCAGTCTGGGTGAGAGAGATTCTGTGTCAAAAAAGAACTCCCTTTAAAAATGCACTAAAGGATTTAAAATAATGTAAAACAATGTCAAAAGTTCACCCTACCATTCAAATGATTTTTTAAAAAGGCAGAGTGTACTAGGCATACATCAAAGCTGATGAGTCACACTTTTGCCTTTGTGAAATAGGTTTTGAACTTTTTCCATCTCCGTGACATTTCTTTAGCAACCTGCCCTGATATGGAAAATGTGATTAGAAATTACATTTCAAACCCATACACTGAAATTTGTGGTATGTACTGTTCAGTGTAAATAAGCTCAGTTACCTTTTGGGGTGCGTTTCTATCTCACCTACATTGTGTTGTGAAACTTGCCCTCACTGGTGCACTGTAGGCTTTTCTCAGCTGTCTAGGTTGGGCCTATTTTGTAGTTTTGAAACCAGGTCTCATTATGTTGCCTTTAACTCACTATCTTTCTGCTTTAGCCTACTAAATGTTGGGATTACAGGTGTATATAACCAAGCCTGATTTGAATGTTGGTTTCTGAAGAAAAGTCTTCATTAGAAAATAGACAATATAGAGTTTTATCAAATTTAATTAGCGTTTTATACATTCAAGATTGTTTTTCATTTTTATGTCAAAATTCCACCTTTGAAAACATGTAACCTTCCTTTCCTTTGGTTAAAATATACCAATGATACTAATCTTATGTGTCAACATTATTACAATCATACATACATCAAAAGGGAAAAGATGGCTGGGGAGATAGTTTAGCACTTAAGAGTACTTTCCACTTAAGCATGAAGGCGTCTCTTGACAGAGACCTCCAAGTTAAAACTTCCCTGAACCCACATAAAAAAAAAAAAAAAAAAAAAAAGCTAGGCATGGCCACAAGTTGTAGTTACTTTCAGGTTGCTGAGTAAAACACCCTACCAAGAGCAGCTGATAGGAGGAAAGTGTTTATTTGGCTTATAGCCTCAAGGGGAAGCTTCATGATGATAGGGAAGAGCAATGTAAAAGCAGAGGCTAGACATCATTCTCTTGCCAAAGCAGGTGGAAAACAGCAGCAGATTAATCCAAGCTAACACTGGAAGACTAAAGGCTAATAAACCTTAAGTTTCACCCCCCAGTGACACACCTCCTCCAACAAGGCTCCATCTCCCATGTTGCCATTGTTGGGGACCTAGTATTTAAACACATGAGTTTATGGGGGGCATCTAATTCAAACCACCATACCACACATGTCTATAAACCCAATTTGAGGGGTGAAGGTGGATACCTGTGAGTCAATGGGCTGGCTGATATACAGCAGCTGCAGGCTTAAGTCTCAAGAAAACACACCGATGAGTAACAGGGCATCCAGTTTTCTCTTCTGGCCTCCACAGGCACACAAATGGGACATGTGCTCTGCAAATACACACACACACACACACACAATTAGCTAGGTACAAATTAATAGGGGAGGAAAATAGAAGATTGAAAATGAGGCAATTCTGAGAAATATTAATCAGAGATCCGTACTCTCTCTCTCTATATATATGTATATCAACTAAAATAGAAGGACATATCTGGAAGTTCACAAGGAACAACTGCTACATCAGTTAATTTCCCATTCATGTCTGTCACTAAGAGACACTGGTAAAGTTTGAACAGTGGGTATAAGACAGAAGTGGGAAGGACTTAGGAAAACACCTGCTGTTTTTGCTGTTTTGCCGGCACAACTGGTTACCTTTACACTCTTCACATTCCTATGGGGCAAGGGTTTAATCACAAAGAACAACAGCAACAAAATATAATCACTAAACTGGGAGTCCAGGCCACAGGGGAACTAAACCCTGAATATTGAGCTGCCGGAACTGCAGGCCTAAAAACTCTTGAATTCTCATTGGCTGAGAATAGAATTAGCACACAGTTGAGTTGAGAGGTAGTCACTGGGTAAAAAGTAAGCAACTCCTATCTCAAATGTGTAATAGTTTTAAATTCTGGCTGCATATTATCTGCTGAAGATTTAAAGAAAATCACACACACTCAAACACCAGAATCACATCAATATCTGGCTGCATGTCAAACAAATTAGATCAGAATCCCTGGGGGTGGAAGGCTGGGCTTCAGTAAGAATAAAAAGTCCCCTTGGTAGTGCTAATAGGCAGCTAGGATGGAGATCTTAAGATGCAAGGCTCAGATGTACACAGAGGTGAAAAAGTCAAGCCTCTGCCTCATGGGCAGAAGTGAAGAAGGAAGCCCTGCAGGAGTTCTGCACAGGGAGCACTTCTTGTTTGGCTTGCTGGGCTGGTGTCACAGTGGGATCTGGAGGGAGCTCCTTGCCAGTAGTTGCTGGAGTCAGTAATGAAGCTAGGAAGGCTGGAGGAAGCCAAACATTCACTTCCATTTTTTTTTGGAGCCACCCTAATTCTCTCCTTTGGGGTTAACTGACAAGTAGCACATACCTCCTTTATCCAACAACTAGCAAAGGCAGCATTACTTAAATTTTAACAGTCTTTTTTTTAAAAGTTATTTGAATTCTTAGGATGGGAGGAAGAATACATCATCATTTCCTTCTCCTTTTCCTCCTCCACTTCTCCCTTCTTTTTCTTTTGAGGCAGGGTTTCATATATACCAGGCTGGTCTCAAACTCACTATGTAACCAAGAATTCTGAACCCCTTGCCTTCACCTCTCAAAGGTTGTGATTACACATGTGTACCACTGCACCTCCTTTATACAGAACTGGGGATAGAACCCAGGACTTCCTGTATGCTCAGCAAGCACTCTGTCCATTGAACTACATCCCCAGCTCTGAGCCAATTCTCTCAATAAACAACTATGTCACTTAGGTAAACAGGGCAAACTTCTTTTAAATATAATCTTAGAATTTTAAAGTTGGAAGTGACCTTGTCTATCACCTGATTCACCCTGTGATTTTAGACTGTACCTCACTTATTCTGTGCTTTAGACTTTACCTCACTCACTCTGCTTTTAGACTGCACATCACTAAGACTTGTCAGAGGCAGGGGCTATTTCTTGTGCTTCATTGTTTCCCTCATGACTACATACATGCTTAATGCACAAGTATTGAATGGTTAATTTAAAATAAGTAACTGAGTTCCAGAGAGAATAAATTATTTAATACTAGTAAAAACAGTATTACAATTCTAGTAAAATAAAAAACTGTAGATATCCATGAAAATGACATAAAATGCTAGACATGAGACCTGAGTATTTCTGAAGGTCTTAGAAATGCAAGTACATTTTAATGCAACTACCATTTTTCTGTACTTAATAGGAAAGACATTGTATTAGGTGCTATAGAAGTTTGTAGGGTTTGGTTTATAGCCTAGTCTCTGGTGTCACATAGTCTATGTTTAATTTCTTGTTCTTATGGTCTACCTGTATAATACAGGGGTATTAATGTAAGCTCTTTATGTTTCCCTTCTCCTACCTGAAAGATTGGGATAATCAAATGCACCCTGTTCAGTGAAATCATCACATTGACACTGCAGATGGTGACTATAAAAGAAACCCAAGACTCATTACAGTGATGGTGGTGACTACCAAAGAAAACCAAGACTCATCATGGTGATGAGAAATAAGTCAAATTCTCAACATTGGTTGAGACATCTCAATCATACCTTCCAGGATTCAGGAAATATGCAGAGGAGGTGGCAGGAAGAAAATTCGTACTGCTCTGATTTTTGGCCAGGAGCGCATCTCTTTGGAGACAGCTATAGCTTCTGAAGAGACCCAAAACTTATTAAAGTGCTGAAAATAAGAAGCTGTTGAGAGCTAAGTACTAAATTAAACATCTCTGTAATGCCAGGGAACATTGTAGAAGAGTGGGCCAAAAGAATTTAAGACCCAAGAGTGTGGAGGAGTATGTTGGGACACTGTCCTCCAGATATGTATGGACTGATTCATTCATGACCCCCCAGTGGATGTTGCTACCCACACAATATTGAGCCCATCACCATTATGACATGCATGGTGAAGGAGGGCAAGAAAAGTGAGACTCCGGGCCAGAGAGATGGCTTAGCAGTTAAGGCACTTACCAAAGGACCGGGTTTGATTCCCCAGGACCCATGTAAGCCAGATGCACAAGGGGGCACATGCATCTGGAGTTCATTTGCAGAGGCTGGAGGCCCTGGTGTGCCTTCTCTGTTTCTCTACCTTCCTATTTCTCTACTTCTTTCTCTCAAATAAATAAACAAAAACAAAATACTTTAAAAAGAATGAGACATCAAAACAGAAGAAGGACTTCTTGGAAATAGAGGGGGTTCGGTGGTATGGGATGAGAGGGAAAAGGGAGTAATGGAAGGGGATTGGGTCAAATGACAGTATACTTACAATTCTCAATCAAAAGAATATAATGACATTGCCGAGGCTCTTAGTTTCCCACCAGGAATAGATGATATATCTCTATTGCTCAAGAATCCACATGTTGGGATGTAAAGTCATTGAGAAATATTGCTGGAGCTGAGCTGAAAACCTCTGTGTAGACCAGCTGACAGAAAGCTGGAAAAAGCTACACTGTGTGCATCTCCATGGGAGAGAGAGAGAAGTCATTGGTGGAGATAAACAACAGTGGACACTACAAGACTTAAGCTGAGCCAGCCAGGCCAAATGGGCCAATGGACGCAATAGTGGCATGTCTATCATGGGGAAAACCAATTGCTATCTAATTGGACTGGAGGACCACTTAATGGGAGGGGAATACATACCAGGTACTGAAAACCTATGATGGGGAAAGTCACAAGCCCTATGGGTGTAACATCTGTTGTCTGGCTAAATGCATATATTATGCTCACCAAACTTCCCAGCAAGCACCTTTCTTAATGTCTGTATGCATATATTAATGCTACTCTCATTTTTGGCTAGAGAAGCTTCTCTTAAGATGGAAGTGACCTCTGGGATGACTCAAAGGAACCACAGTGCTGAGAAGTGACAGGGGAGTGCTGAGCACTGAAACATCTCTATCACACCTTCCAAGGCTCAGGGTCTATTGCAGAAGAGGTGGCAGGAAGAATGTAACAGCCAAAGAAATGGCAGGAATCCTTACAATACACTCTTCCAGACACAAAGTGGCATGGATATCCACAACCTTGCAGTACCTGGCACTCCCTACACAAGACCAGTATAATAAGAAGAAAAAATGATGACAACAAAATAAAAGAGAGAATGATTAGGAGGGGGAGGGGATATGATGGTGAATGGAGTTGTAAAGGGGGAAGTGAGGACGGAGGGAATTACCATGGTTTGTTGACTATAATTATGGAAGTTGTTAATAATAAAAAATTAAAATCAAGCCAGGCGTGGTGGCGCATGCCTTTAATCCCAGCACTTGGGAGGCAGAGGTAGGAGGAATGCTGAGAGAGAGTTTGAGGCCACCCCGAGACTACATAGTTAATTCCAGGTCAGCCTGGACCAGAGTGAGATGCTACCTTGATAAACCAAAAAAAAAAAAAAAAAAAAAGAAAGAAAGAAAAAATATGTTTGTGGAATATAAAAGATATGAAATTAAAACTTGTGTGCCTAGATAAAGTTGTATTATAATTAGCACCTTCAAGAAAACAATCCTGCCTTGCTGGAAAATAGTACCTCATACATAACAAATGATACATGTTAGCTATTATTATGCATAATACATGCTGTTGTGGAGATATTCCTCACTACCTTTTAACATGGAAGGACTTGTTACCTAGATGAAATATTACTTTGTTGAACTCCATGCTGGGGTTGAAGATGCCATTGTGGGGATAGGACAGAGCACAGTATGCCTACGGTGAGACGGGAGATAGAGACTGGATAATCCCCAAAGGCCCATAGGCCAGCCAGCCTCAGGTATGCAGCTTTACATGTTTTCCTTTTCAGAGACATTTCTAATTTAAAACCACCAAGTACAAATACTAAGGAACAAATCTTTTAAAAATATTTTATTTATTTATTTGAGAGAGCGAGAGTGAGAGAGAGAGAGAGAGAAGGGGCATGCCAGGGCCTCCAGCTACTGCAAACAAACTCCAGATGCATGTGCCATCTTGTGCATCTGGCTTATGTGGGTCCTAGGAAATCAAACCTGGGTCCTTAAGCTTCACAAGCAAGTGCCTTAACTGCTGAGCCATCTTTCCAACCCCAAGGAACAAATTTTTGGAAGTAGAATTTCAAAACATACTTTAAATCATTTTGGACAAGGAATATTTACATCCTGGTCCTCTGCTAAGATAACTTTTTATCTACTAATGGTTAAGAATAATTTAATGTTAATTGATTGAAGGCATAATTATGTAGGGACAAACACATCTCAAAGACGCATAAACACATGTATCTGAATGGGATCTCAAATAATTATCTTGTTTCTCTTGGCCAATTCTGTCCCACTGATGATGATGTTGACAGACTAACTCCTAGATGAAACCAGGATCACCTCAGTTTGGAGTCAGAATATCTGCCAGGCTAATTATCCAGTGTTTTGTAGTAATAAGAAAGCTAATGCTGGAGATCTTAGTCTCTAGTCAGTCACATTTCAGAAAAAGTAAGTTCATAGAGGTAAATTTTTGGGGAACATAATATATTAAAAAGTGATTATTTTAAAATGAAAGGAAATTGAGCAGCTATTTTGTTTTCAAACTGTGTTAACTACTTTTGTGTTTTAATCAACCTTGAACAACTGGTAGATTTTTCATCTGCTTTGAAATGCATTCCAAAGAGCCACAGACAGAGTAGGCCAAGTTCTGGGTAGAGACCTTGTGTTCCTGTGACAGCTCAAGTGAGACTGCAAGAGGAAGGCAAATCTATGAAACAGATGAGGTAGAGGGCACATTTGTCTATTGAACCCAGTAATCTGTAGGTGGTGGTGTATCACCTGGGGGTGGGACTGAGAAGAGTGGACAGCTAATTCCTTTGTGACTTTAATCTCCAACATGAGTGATAAAGTAAGGGTCTGAACTTTCACAAGGAAAAGTGAGTCAGGCAGGTACATGAATCACAATAGACAATTTCTAGTTGTAAGAAGGCAGAGGTAATTCTGAGCAAGCCTAGAGTTGGTATTTGGATTTCACTTTCAGTCCAGTTCTGAATATATTAAGCCTAGTCTTAAGGGAGGTGCTTCTTCAGAGCCTGGGCTTTTCCTCTGGGCTAATCTTTTGTGTTAAAAGATGGAGGTGGACCAGGAATACGATGGTAAGACCCTATTGCTGAAGACTCCACATACTTGGGCTGCAAGGCCACTGAGAAATCCAGCTGGAACTGAGCTGATAACCTCCTCCATGTAGACCAGCTCAAAGAAGCTGGAAGAAGCCATTCTACATGTAGTTCAATGGGAGAAAGAGATACCACCAGTGAAGATACTCAACAGTGGACACTGCATGCCTTATAATTGGGCAGCCAGGCTAAATGAGCCAATGGGTGCAATAGTGGCACATCTGTCATGGTGGAAACCAACTGCCCTCCAATTGGACTGGAGGCCCACTCCATGGAGTGGGGGGCAGGAACACATCCCTGATACTGAAAACTTAAAACAGGGGTAGTCATGAGCCCTAGGGGTGTAACATTTGCTGATGTCTGGAAAAATGCATATACTATGCTTATCAAACTGCCCAGTAAGCACTTCTCTCAATATTTATACCCTTATATTAACACTACTCTCAGTTTGGGTAGAGAATCTTCTCTTTTCAGATGGCAGTGACCTTGGGATGACCCAGAAGGTATCATAGTGCTGGAAAGAAGTGACTGAAGTACTAAATAACATCTCGATCACACCTTCCAAGGCTCAGGGTCTGATGCGGAAGAGGTGGTGGAAAGAATGTAAGAGCCAAGGAAGGGTAGGACTCCTTACAACATGCTTCTCTAGACATAAAATGGCCGCCTGGATATCCATGACCTCATAGTGCCTGACACTACCTACACAAGGCCATCAAAAGAGGAGGAAAAGATCATGACATCAAAATAAAAGAGAGACTGATTGAGATGGGGAGGGGATATGATGGAGAATGGAATTTCAAAGGGGAAAGTGCGGGAGGGAGGGAGGGTATTACCATGGGATATTTTTTTTATAATCATGGAAAATGTTAATAAAATTGAGAAAAAAAAAAAGATGGAGGTGGAGACAGTCAGCATGTCTAGTGCCAGGAAGTGCTACATGGGCAACTGGGGAAAAGTGACCAACATCTGTCCAAGCAACTCATGGTCTAACCCACTTAGGAGCAAATAACCTGTCATGAAGCCCACACAAGTGCAATAGTGGCACACACCCATGGTAGGGAACCAACTGCTCTTGATTTGGCTAACTGATCTCCTCAGTGGTATGGGACCCATAGCTGGAGCTGGGAAACAAGTCAGAACCATATCCAAGCATAAACCCACTCTCCAATATCAAGCTACCATCAATCATGGGCTACAAGAGGGCCTATACCTATTAAATTCTCTATAAAAAAAAGTAAGGGTTATCTCATTTGTCCTGGTGCTAACTTACTCTCCATTGGAGAATCTGCTTCTCTTTTTCAGGTAGATGTAGAACCTAAGGAGAGAGCCAACCCATCATACCTCAAAACGGCCTGGCTGAAACTTAAGAAAAACTGGCGAAAAAGCAAGGGTGCTGTTTTCATGATGAACCAGATACCAGCACAAGGGGGAAGGAGACCAACCCAGAGAAAAATCAGAAAAATCAACTCCTACCAAATCAGAGAACCAGAACCCCAGAGGCGCCCAACACCTCTTCACTGAAGCAGATCAAAAATGAACCCAACATGGCTCAGGGAAATTTTGTGGAACAGGGGGCAGAAAGAATGTCAGAGCCACATGTTGGGTCATGATGTGCAGAGACATTTGTCTTACCCATAACTGTGGGCTAACTCCACAATGCATGACCCAATAAGGAGGGGCCATGGGGAGGGGGTAGGTCACGGATGAGCCTAATAATGGTACCAAACTGACTGTATTTGCTGAATACAAAACTGATTAATAAAAAAAAAAAAGAAAAAAAAAGATGGAGGTGGAAGGAATGGGCCTAATATAGACTTGGCCACCTGCTCCTACCAAATTAGGTCATTAAAAATATTTTCCTTTCTGAAAAGACTTGTAAAAGAGATATACTTCACAGCAGTACAAATTTAATATAAAATAAAGTTGACAGACATCATAAAAAAGAACTCCATGGGATGCATAGATAGTTCAGCAGTTAAGGCCTTATCTGCAAAACCTAAAGGCCTGGGTTTGAATCCCAAGTGTCCATGTATAACCAGATACATAAGTGGCACATGCATCTGGAATTCATTCTCAGTGGCAAGTAGCCCTTGTGTACCCATTCTTAATCTCTCTCTCCCTTTGTCCTTCCACCTCCCTCTCTGTTTCTCTGCTTGCAAATAAATAAGTATATAAAAATATTTTTAAAAATCCAAGGAAGAACTTTAGAATAGTCTCTAGGAAAAACTCCCCTAATCTACATTGCTACTAGTTCATTTTATTTTTCTTTCCTCTTTATTCAACAGTTTTTACTCCTTACCTTTGGTCTTCTTCCTATCACTCATATCTTCCAACTAAACGTTTTCTTAATTGCATAAATTTGAAAAGGACTTGAGCTAGCTCTGGTGTTGGGAAAGGGAAATGAGTGGAGCATGTGAAGGAGAGTGTACTTAGTCACAGAATAAGACTTATCACTGGAGCTAACATCCAGAAGGGAAGGGATTATATCAGATTTTTTTTTTTTTTTTTTTTACCATATGTAGAGAAAAGGTGTGCTGGCACATGCTTTTAATGTCAGCACTTTGGAGGCCGAGGTAGAAGGATTGCTGTGAGTTGGAGGCCAGCCTGAGACTACATAGTGAATTTCAGGTCAGCCTTGGCTAGATGGAGACACTACCTTGAAAAAAACAAAAACAAAAACAAACCAACCAACTAACCAAACAAACAAAAAACAGGCTCCATGATGTTGAGGTGCTCAATAAAGTTCATTGAATAAAAATATAGATAAGTTATACGTAGGCTATCATGCAACACATCATTTACAACAAGGTAGTAGTTATTGCTGTTACTAAAAGTAATGTCAGTTCAAAATTGGATGCAAAAAATATGAAAAATTGACATAAACCACGTTAATACAATCGTTATCACACTACTGTTATTCCTTCAGCATTTTCTAATATTAACTTAAAATATTTAAAAAACTCTGGATGAGAATAGATGCAACTCATTTTCAGAAGACTCAAATCTCTACAAGGCATCATTACAGAAAAAAAAAAATAGGTGATGTTTCCTAATATATCTGGAATAGCCACTGATACTCTCAGTACAATGTGGTATGAATCACAGAAGGCTCGCTAGCCAAGGACATGTAAGACAAGCATTCTCTTGTTGGCTCCAATTCTAGGAGTTTCGTTCTCATCTGTAAAATGAGTTGATTTTTTGGGCTCTATAATCTCAAAGGTTTTAAAATTGAAATTTAATGAGTTGAATGTTTTGTTTTACATTCTTACCGTAATGAAGTTGTACAAAAGAAATCTACATACGATAATAAATGTTAACTAGGAGCTCCTTGCAACACAAATAGTTTTGAAAAGCACAAAATGAATCCATTTCTAAATTTTCCAGGATTCCTTTTGTTATATAGAGGAACTGCAGTACTTATTTTTTGCACTCACTAGATAAACGGATTATTAGTAATTCATATTCCCAAAGATAAAGTCTTTATCCGTACAAATCAACAAAACAGGAAATAAACCGTAACAAGTCAATAACAAACCATTTAGGTAGCGATCTAAGAAGCAAAGTGAAGACAATAGGGTTGCCTCTCGGCCGGGCGGGAGGGACCGTCCGAGGCAGAGGCCCACCTTCACAGCGGTCTCTTGGCGCCCTCTGCTGGGCTCGTCGCGTCCGCCTGCAGAGGGCGGAGGTTCGGTCGCGCGGACGCGGAGTCGATGACGTCACCTCCGCGCGCCGCCGAGCCGGAAGCGCGGAGCCGGAACTTTGTCTTCTTCACTTCCTCCAGCGCCGGGGAGCGTAGGTGGCCGGTGAGGCTGTGGTGAGCTTGGGGGCGGGCGCTCCCGCGGAGGTGAGTGTGCCCCGCAGCAGGCTCCTGCTGGACGGCTCCGCCGTGAGCTGTGGTGTCGGGCTCCCGAAGGCCGGCGAGCCCGCGAGCCTTCCCACAGCTAGGACTAGCTAACAAGGGAACCGGGCGCTGTTTCAGAGTTTGCGACTTCAGGGGTCATGCCCACCTTCTACGTTGTCCCGGAGGACACGGAAGATGTGTATGAAACGCTTAGTTTTGGTCTTACAAAACATTATTTATAACTTCCCCCCCACCAACGTACGAAGAGGAAGGCGCTTCCTCGCCCTTACCTGGGAATATGGCTCAGAAATGTAATTTGCAAGAGAGAACGCCTCTCACGAAAGCATTCTGCAGTGTTCTCTGGGATCGATTCTTATTCTGCTGTGAATTCCGTACGGGACATTTCGCCTTTTTGTGCGCCTGTGTGTGTGGTTTCTAGTAACATCTGTTCCACACCTTTTCTGGAGGGCTACAAAATCCTCTTAAATAAGTTGAGGGAATGTATTACTGTAAAGATCTCCATACATAGGCTGCTAAGTCAAAGACCAGCTTGCTAGTTACTAGCCATTTCCTTAAAAAACCCGTTAGCAGCCCAGTAGTGGAGGGAAAGGGTACATAAACCCCTGTGATTAGACCTCACAAGTTAAAAGTACAGAGGTTTTCTGTGTGTTTACTAAATTTGACAGTTTTAAAGCATTTTAAACTATTTATTTTAGAGAGTTGGATTGAGAGAGAAAGAATGAATGTGTGCGGCAGTACTCTAGCCTCTGCGAACAAACTAGACGCATATGCCACCATGTGCATCTGTTATGCCCAGATTATGGGGTCCCCAAAGACCACAAAGAGAGTCAGACACCTATGCAAGAGCTTAGAGCTTTCTTTCAGGCTGAAGCTCGGACTCTTGTCTTCACCAAGGCAGTGGATCTGTACAAGAGCCCTGAACAGCAGGGGTGCAGGTTTTTTATAGGGATTTGAACAAAGAAGTAGGGAGAAGTAGGGGAATGGTTACATGATTGGTTGATTTAAGCAATAACTGCACTGGTATTTTTCTGATAGGCTTAGGATACTGGTGGGCAAAACTTATTAGGTAACCTTTATTGTAATTGCCTATGTGTATTTGAGGAACTTTAAACAAAGTTCTTTTTTTTTTTTAATTAAAAAAATTTTTTTTTTTTTTATTGGAGAGCGACAGACAGAGAGAAAGACAGATAGAGGGAGAGAGAGAGGATGGGCGCGCCAGGGCTTCCAGCCTCTGCAAACGAGCTCCAGACGCGTGTGCCCCCTTGTGCAACTGGCTAACGTGGGACCTGGGAAAGCAAGCCTCGAACCGGGGTCCTTAGGCTTCACAGGCAAGCGCTTAACCGCTAAGCCATCTCTCCAGCCCTAAACAAACTTCTTTTAAGCAAACTTATCTACCAGGAATGCATGGTGCAGTCAGCTTATACCCCTTATCAGGAGACTGATCTTGCTGGATAGCAGAAATTTAGGCCTATTAATGATTCTGAGGCTTATTATGGCTTTCTGAGTCCTTCACATCTGGCTCACGTGCGTTTTAGGGAATCGAACCTGGGTCCTTAGACTTCACAGGCAAGTACTTTAACTGCTAAGCCATTTCTCTAACCCCTAAATTTAACTTTTCTTGAGGGGGGGGGGTTTGAGGTAGGGTCACACTGTAGCCCAGACTGACCTGGAATTCACTATGTAGTCTCAGGGTGGCCTTGATCTCAAGGTGATCCTCCTGCTTCCGCCTCTGACTGCTGGGATTAAAGGCGACTGCTGGTATTAAAGGTGACTGCTGGGGGCTGGAGAGATGGCTTAGTGGTTAAGCGCTTGCCTGTGAAGCCTAAGGACCCCGGTTCGAGGCTCAGTTCCCCAGGTCCCACGTTAGCCAGATGCACTAAGGGGTGCATGCATCTGGAGTTCGTTTGCAGAGGCTGGAAGCCCTGGCGCGCCCATTTTCTCTCTCTCCCTCTGTCTTTCTCTCTGTGTCTGTCACTCTCAAATAAATAAATAAATTTTTAACAAAAGGTGACTGCTGGGATTAAAGGCGTGTGCTACCACGCCCAGCTCACACAAGATATTTTTAAACTATTCTTTCTCTTTTTGACAAAATAAGCTGTGATAAACTTGGTTCTTGAATTCTGATTACTTACACTAAATTAAGGAGGTATATCCCTTTCTTCCTCTTCTAATGAAGCATAAAATGGAAAACATAGAAAGATGGTTCCAATCTGACACATTTTAGGTCTTAAAGTAAGGCTTTCAAGATAAATTTAAAAGCAAGTATCTTTGTGCCTGACCTTTCAATTTGCCCATTTTAACAAAACTTGGACTGCATCTCTCTCTCTATGTATAGTGTGATTTAGATCACAGGTAGGTTAGGAATACATCACCTGATAGCAAATAATAAATGTGATAAAACATTTTCTTTCATAATAAAACATTTTCTATAAGTGGAAATGTTAATTTTAGTAGGGATCTATGCCTATGAGCATATAAGTTCATATATTTTATACTTCACTTATAAATTATTAGGAAAATGAGTTTTACTGGAAGCTGCGAACTGTGTCTACATCAGGTACAGACAGACCTGGATTAGTTTTGTATAATAAATGATTGGGTTAAGGATAATAGTAAAAGTAACATGTTAACTTTTAGGTAAACCTGGGCACTGGTCACATATGTCTGAGTTCTAGCTACTCAGAGACTTAAAGCAGAAGGATCACTTGAGTCTAGGAGGCTGAGGCCTGCCTGGCCAAAACAGTAGTGAGAGCCTATCACAGACAATTGGGATCATATATCCAAACTATATCCTTTCTCCCTCCTTCCTTTCCCATTCCTCCTTTTTTCTTTGTGCTGGGATTGAACTCATTACCTCATGTATGCTAAAGATGAATGGAAATTGCTTTAGAATTATTGCAGTTACAACCAAGGGGACAATTGGGCAAATTGAGATAGAAATTAAAATAGGCAGCTGTTGATTAGAAGTTTATATAAGTCAAGAGTCATTGTAATGGATTTACAGCATATCATACATCCAGAAAAAAGATATTTAAAATGGAAATTAGATAGATAGTCTGAGTTTTTAATTAATTAATTAATTAATTAATTTTTTTAGGTAGGTTCTCACTGTAGTCCAGGCTGACCTGGAATTCACTCTTGTATTCTCAGGGTGGCCTCAAACTCATGCTCTCCTCCTACCTCTGCCTCCCAAGTGCTGGGATTAAAGGCATGCATCATCATGCCTGGCGGTATTGTTTTTTGTTTTTTTTTTTTATGGTTAGATTTCAAGTTTGAGGTTGAGTTGGCAAAAAGCAAAGAAGTCTACTGTGGATGGACAGGGCAAGTCAGGGCATTTGGGAAGCTAAAAGGTAAGACGGTTATACAAGAACCCTTGGGGATTAGTCAAAGACGTGTAAGCCATCAGGACAGTGCAGATGGAGAGAGAGAACTGATTTTGGGTAGCCAAGACAGACTTGATGAAATAAAAAAGAGCAATGGTGCCATCCTACATTTCTTTATATTAAAAGTAGAAGTCTTAATCTATAGGTAGCCAAAAGAAATAGTAAACCAGGGATTAAGAGTGAAGTAGCTATGGGCTGGAGTGATGGCTTAGTGATTAAGGCACTTGCCTGTGAAGCCTAAGGACCCATGTTTGACTCCCCAGATTCCATATAAGCCAGATGCACAAGGTGATGCTTGCACAAGGTCACACGTGCGCACAAAGTGGCACATATGTCTGGAGTTTGGTTACAGTGGCTGGAGGCCCTGGTGCCCCAATTCTCATTAAAAAATAAAGGCTAGAGGCGCCACCGCTGCTGTTTTCTCCTGATGCGGCGCCTACCTGCCTACCTGGGTTCCGGATGCTGGTGTCGCGGAGTAGGCCGAGAATTTGTTGGGCTTGAGCCCCAGCAGGCCTGGCTCGTGCTCCTTGGCCCCAATGAAGAAATGAGTGGTGGCTTGGCTCCCAGCAAGAGCACAGTTTATGTATCCAACTTGCTCTTCTCCCTAACAAACAACGACTTGTACTGGATATTTTCCAAGTATGGCAAAGTTGTGAAATTTGCTTTTCAAATAAGGCTGAGGGGATGGAGAGATGGCTTAGTAGTTAAGGCACTTGCCTGCAAAGCTAAAGGACCCAGGTTTGATTCTCCAGGACCCACGTAAGCCAGATTCAGAAGATGGAACATGCATCTGGAGTTCGTTCTCAGTGGCTGGATGCCCTGGTGTGCCTACTCTTTCTCTCTCTCCCTCTCTCTCTTTATCTTTCAAATAAATAAATAAGAATAAAATATTTAAAAAAATAAGGGTGAGATATAGCACACTAGCAAAAGTAAAGGCAAACAAGTACCAAAGTAGCAGGTACCTAAAACTAAAAACCATGTCAGAAAAACATCATATATAACCATCTATCAGATTAAAGCCACAGGAGATAAGCTACTTCTAAATCATAATCATTTTAGTGATATGTGTCAACTTTGCAATATCATAATCTGTGAAGGAAAATTCATGTCAAAAAAGGAAAGGGAGGAGAGGGGCAGTGCACTTCAATAAATTACCTCTCCAGTTTGTATAAACATGCTTACAAGCACAAAATTGAGAAATAATAATCTACGACTAGAAGAGATTTAGCTTAAGTTATGAAGCAAATAAATGGATTTTCTTCATTTGTATTAAAGTGGCACATGAATAAATGTAACCTCTAAAGGACAAGTATATTTTCACAGAACCCAAATAGTTAACTGTGTATCCTATAAAAAATATTTTACTCTGAAAAAAAAATAAAACAAAGGCTAGGGCTGGAGAGATGACTCAGTGGTTAAGCGCTTGCCTGTGAAGCCTAAGGACACTGGTTCGAGGCTCGATTCCCCAGGACCCACGTTAGCCAGATGCACAAGGGAGCACATGTGTCTGGAGTTCGTTTTAGTGGCTGGAGGTCCCAGTGCACCCATTCTCTATCTCTCTCTCACTCTGCCTCTTTCTCTGTCTGTCATTCTCAAATAAATAAATAAAAATGAACAACAACAACAAAGGCTAGTCTGTTGAGCTTGCCTCAAAAAAGAAAAAAAAAGTGAAGTAGCTAAAATATTTCCACAGTGCCAGGAGAGCTGGAGGTATATTTTCATAGAGTAAAGACCACAGTGTTTATAGTATAATAATATTGTCAGTAGATATTTAACATTGACATTTGTATAATAATGTTAATTGTATATGTTGTTTTACACAGCACTCCCTAAAATCTGGGCTACCTGACCACTATGGCATCAAGAAATCTCTGGTATGTGAGAAGTAACTTTCTGTTTGGTTCAAGATGTTGGATGATTCGATATTCAGCAGAAATCTTCCTCAAGTCAGTTTCATTGAGGCCTTTCAGTGTGAAATGTGCCAATGCAGAAAATGAGGACCTGCTGAACAACCTACTCACTATGGGAGTTGATATTAGCAAGGCAAGGAAGCGGCAGCCTGGAGTTTTTAGAAGAATGGTCACAAATGAGCAAGATTTGAAGATGTTTCTTCTGTCCAAAGGAGCTAGTGAGGAAATGATTGCTAGCATCATATCCAGATACCCACGATCCATAACACGTACTTCTGAGAATCTTTCAAAGAGGTGGGATCTGTGGAGAATGATTATGACATCAGACCTTGAAATTGTAAATATTTTGCAGCGTTCTCCTGAGTCCTTTTTCCGATCTAATAACAACCTAAACTTGGAGAATAATATAAAGTTCCTCTACACAGTTGGATTGACTCGTAAGTGTCTTTGTCGATTGTTGACCAGTGCCCCTCGTACCTTCTCCAATAGTCTTGATTTGAATAAACAGATGGTTGAATTTTTACAGGAAGTATGTTTGTCCTTGGGTCACAATGATCCCACAGATTTTGTCAAAAAGGTAATTTCTAAAAATCCTTTCATCTTAATTCAGAGCATCAAACGAGTAAAAACTAACATTGAATTTTTACAGTCAACTTTCAACTTGAACAAGGGGGAACTGCTGCTTCTGATATGTGGTCCAGGAGCTGGAATCCTAGACCTTTCCAATGACTATGCCCAAAAAAACTACACAAATATCAAAGAGAAGCTGTTGTCTCTTGGATGTACTGATGAAGAGGTACAGAAATTTGTCTTAAGCTATCCAGATATGATCTACTTAGCAGAGAAAAAGTTCAATGATAAAATAGACAACCTCATACAAGAGAACATTCATGTTTCACAAATACTTGAAAATCCTAGGATTCTGGACTCAAGCCTAAGTACTTTAAAGACTCGAATCAAAGAATTGGTAGTTGCTGGGTATGACTTGAGTTCATCAAACATTGCTCTTTTATCCTGGAGTCAAAAACGATATAAAACTAAAATGAAAAAATTATATGGGTAGAATTTTAAAAGTCTTCTAGTGATACTTAATTTTGAACTTGGGTGGGGAGTTGACTCAGCAGTTAAAGAACACTTGCTGTGCAAGTGTAAGGACCTGAAAGGGCCTACTTGCCCTGTGTTTGAGTCCCCAAAACCTATATAAACAGCTGGATGTGACCACTCAGTCTTGTAAGAAGCTGAGACTGGAGAATTGTTGGAGCTGTCTGGTTAGCCAGTCTGACTGGGAAATGGCAGACCAGGTTGTGTGAGAAACTTGTGTAAAGGAAACAATACAAAAGGTGATAGAGGAGGACACCTAATGTTCTTCTCTGACCTTCGTATCCCATACACATGGGGCACATGCATCTATGCACACGTGCATATACTGCACATTACAAACACATAAAGTTCTGTGAAGTAAAGATAATAATAAACGAGTTTTTTTTTTTTTTTTAAAGAACATACTTTGTATGGATGCATTATGTGTTGGTCCACCTTTTCCCTCTTGCCTGCCCCCATTCCATTGTGGGCCCTCCTCAGTGGGGTTGCTGGTATTCCCTATGGGGTGTGGGTTATGCATTGTGAGAGCAGCAGTCAGATACCTGGGGAGCACAATGCCTTTAGGTGTGCCATCCCAACCTGTGGCTTTTACAATCTTTCTACCCCCTCTTCTGCAAAATTCTTTGAGCCGTGGTGGGTGGGTTTTAAGTCTACTTCAATGATAAGCTCTCAGGAGCCTCTGGACTTCTGCTTTGGTAAGTGTTGAGTATCCTCAGCATCTGTCTCCTTCACCCTAGTGCTGATTTTCAGGTTCACCATGGAAACAGCACTCCTGCTCATCTCCCCAGTTCCTCTCTGGTTTCACCTAGGCCTAGGCTAAAGTGTGAGGGTGGTTTGTCTCCTCAGGTCTTGCTACCTTCTTAAAAAGAAAATCAGATTCTCCAATGGAGAATGAAGTCAACATAGGTTAAATGGGATAAGCATTGTTAATTTAGGGAGATTTTGATGGATGTAGTCCCTGTTTTAGCCAGATACTAGTGGGGGCTTGTTGGAGAACATAATATTTATCTCCATAGGATTCTGACCTGGTTCCCAGTTCCAGCTATGGGTTCCTTTCCATTAAGCAGGTCTTTTAGCCAATCAGAAAGCCATTGGTTACCCACCATGGCTTTGTGCCACCATTGCACTGGTGTGTACATCTTGTCAGGCTGGTTGTTCACACTGTTGTTGGCCACTTCCCTCAGTAGCTCATGAAGTGCTTTCCAGCCCTAAATGAGCTAACCATCTGGGGACTGGCTGTCTTCTGGATTCCACCTGGGTCTTTCTGTGTTCTGGGTTGGCAGCATATGGTGTCTTTAGCAATAGAGTCTTCCTTTTATCTTAGGTGGGTAATCAAGTGCTTTGACAGAAGCCTGTCTTTTAGGGACCTTATAGATCTCTCCAGTCAATAGCTCAATGTGGGTAGCAACTGATTTCTGGTGTGGGGAGTTATAGGCCAGAACCAAATGTGTTAAGGTTAGGCTTCATCCCATCCTCTCCAGGGCCCTTCTTTCCAGACACTCTTCCCATACTCCTGTTGAGGGTTTAAATCTAAGTCTGCCTTCAAGGAGAAAAGTTTCTATGATATCAGTTCATTTTGGGTTTAGTTTTGTGAAAAATGAGAGTTTCGACTTCTTAACTGATAATGGCCCTTTGTTAATATTGTTTTATGGGTGTATAAAAATTCATGGTTGGTATGCTCAAGTATAGTCTTCCCAGATGCCCCTTTCTCAGTTAAAATTAGTGCAACATCCCATTATACAGAATAGACTGTGACTGCCCTCGTCATGGTAATATAGTAGCTATAGCTCTTGAGTTCATGTCTAAACAACATGTGGAAAGACAGTACAAAGTAAACTTTTGTAGGTTCTGTTCAAACTTAAAAAATCCAGCAGATTTGGGTTGGAGATGTAGCTCATTTGTAAAAAGCTTGCCTACCATGTGCAAGAGAAGCTCATAGTAATACTTTAAAAAGCTGCTTTGTGATTCTAATTCAAAAGCCATACAATTTAAGATTTTTTGTTTACAAGATGTACAACCATGACTGCAAATACAATTTTAGAATGTTTCCCCTAAAAGAAATTCTGCACTCATTAGTAGCTAATCCCTATTTATTTTATTCCCATATTCCTAAGCAAAAATGAATCTTTCTGTCTTTATATATTTGGTTATTCTAGATATTTCATGTAAATAGAACCATATAATATGTGATTTTGTGACTTGGCCTTTCAGTATAATAAGCTCCAGATTCATTCATGTTACACATGTCAATATTGTCAAATATCTTGTTGTATGGTTATAGTACTAGTATTTGGAATAAAGTCTACAGTTATGGTTTGAAGCACAAGTCTTTTGAATGGTATGAAAGCATATTCTAAGTTTATGTGAGCTTACGGTAGGCAGAGGAGATCAAAGTTTATTGACATCAGTAGATGAAGAGAGTTATATCTTAGCTAACAAATGATAAAGCAGCAGTGGTTGGATATGCTAAAGAAATATGTAGGATGAGCCAAAGTTCAACTCCAATCACTGGACACTAGAGTGGGGAAGACAATTCTGAGGAAGAATAAATGGATAATGCCTATTGGGCAAGATTAACATTTCAACTTTAAGGTTTGAATAGAATTGAGTGTAGCAGTCAGCTTCAGTTCCTGGGATGAACCTACAAACCATGCACAGTCTAAAGGAGAAATGGCATTTGTTTGAAGCTTACAGATCCAGGGGATGTTCCATAATGGCAGGAGTTGGTCCCCTCTTGTAGAACCAAGGAAAGATTGTGAGAGACTGAGAAAAGCCACCACCAAAAAGCAAGCAAGCTTTCAGGAACCCCAGGCCAAGCACAAGCACTTTGAATATCTTTTAGACTGGAATTCCAAACCTACCCCCCTTCCCCACCTCCCCACACACCATAGGGCTGGACCCTAGGGTCCGCCTAGTGACTCCTCCAGCCAGGAGGTTGGAGATCTAAATCACAAAAGCTTTAATAAACTTCACAACTTATTGGGCACATGGATTCAAACCACCACATTGAAGGACAATTTTTTTTTTAAAGTTCCATCATTAAGCTTTCAACTAAAACACAATTTTTGTTTTTTACTTTAAGTGAAAGAAACATTTATACTTTTAATGGGTTGGGGCCTAGGACAACAAATCATAAGAAAGCAGTAAAAACTTGAAATTTTAATTTTTCAGAGATAATCTACATTTTGGGTACTCTTGTTTTTTATTGTAGAACATATACATACATTGATATAACATCAATAGATATGTGGCATATATTAATTGAAGTCAGACATGTATTTTACAAATTGTTTTTCTTAACCTAATAAATTTGGACATAGCATGTATAAGTCTGTATTTTAACTACAGGATAAATTAAATAACGTACATGGGTTTTAATGGTTGCATGAAATCTTTTCCTTTCCCCTCCCTCTCTCTCTGTTTTTTTTTTTTTTTTTTTTTTTTTTTTTGGTTTTCTGAGGTAGGGTCTCACTCTAGTTCAGGCTGACTTAGAACTCACTATGTAGTCTCAGGGTGGCCTCGAACTCACAGTGATCCTCCTACCTCTGCCTCCTGAGTGCTGGGATTAAAGGTGTGCACTACCACGCCTGGCTCTTTCTTTTCCTTTTGAAGCCGGGTCTCATTCTACCCCAGGTGATCCTCCTACCCTAGCCTCCTAAGTGCTACGATTAAAGGTGTGAATGACCATGCATGGCTCTGAACTTTCATTGTTTAAATAAACCCTATTTTCTCAGACTGGAGAGATGGCTTAACACTTAAGACACTTGCCTGCAGAACCAAAAGACCCAGATTCAATTTCCCAGGACCCACATAAGCCAGATACACAAGGTGGTGCATGCATCTGGGGTTTGTTTAGAAGACAAAAAACTATTTTCTCTAGTTAATCTCTTACCATTAACCTGAGAAAACACCTGAGTTATTTACTATTCCATAGTGTTATATTGTACTACTATTTCCATCGCTGGTATATTTTATAAATTAACAGTTTGGAAAATATAAATATAGGATAATTATAATTATTTGCTGTTCTCTGAAAGTTAGTTAGATGGATCTGCAATTTTAATACTTAATTTTTAATATAAAAATATTATTCATCTATTTATTAGAAAGGGAGAGAAAGAGGCAGATAAAGAGAAAGAGAATGGGAGTGCCAGGGCCTCCAGCTGCTGCAAATGAACTCCAGATGCATGTGCCACCTGCTGCATCTGTCTTACGTGGGTCCTGGGGAATTTAACCTTGATCTTTTAGCTTTGTAGGCAAGTACCTTAACTGCTAAACCATCTCTCCAGCCAGTACTTGATATTTTTCTCTTGGTTTTTCGAGGTAGGGTCTTGCTCTAACCCAGGCTGACCTGGAATTCACCATGAAGTCTCAGGGTGGCCTTGTCTTTGCCTCCCAAGTGCTGGAATTAAAGGCATGTGCCACCATACCTGGCCCAATACTTGATTTTTTTCTTTTCAAAAAATATTTTTAGTGGGAGGGAGGGTGTTACCATGGGATTTTTTTTATAATCATGGAAGTTGTTAATTTTTATTAACAACTTCCATGATTATAAAAAATAGCCCATGGTAATACCCCCCCAACCCACACACTTTCCCCTTGGAAACTCCATCCTTCTCATCTCAACCAGTCTCTGTTGTTTTGATGTCATGATCTTTTCCTCCTATTATGATGGTCTTGTGTAGGTAGTATCAGGCACTGTGACGTCATGGATATCTAGGCCATTTTTTGTGTGTGGGGATCATGTTGTTAGGAGTCCTACCCTTTCTTTGGCTCTTACAGCTTTCCATCACCTCTTTAGCAATAGACCCTGAGCCTTGGAAGGTGCGATAGAGATATTCAAGTACTGAGTACTCTGGTCACTTCTTTCCAGCACCATGATGCCTTCTGAGTCATCCCAAGGTCACTGCCATCTGAAAAGAGAAGATTCTGTACCAAATGTGAGAGTAGCATTAATATAAGGGTATGAACATTAAGAGAAGTGCTTATTGGGCAGTTTGATAAGCATAGTATATACATTTAGCCAGACAGCAGCAGATGTTACACCCCTAGGGCTCATGACTACCCCTGTTTTAAGTTTTCAGTATCAGGGATGTATTTCCTCCCATGGAGCAGCCCTCTAGCCCAATTAGAGGGCAGTTGGTTTCCACCATGACAGACATGCCACTATTGCACCAGTTGGCTCATTTGGCCTGGCTGGCAAATATAAGGCTTGTAGTGTCCACTGTTGAGTATCTTCACTGGTGATTTCTCTTTTTCCCATTCAACTGCATGCAGAATGGCTTCTTCCAGCTTTCTGTGAGCTGGTCTACATGGAGGAGGTTATCAGCTCAGTTCCAGCAGGATTTTTCAGTGGCCTTGCACCACAAGCAATACTTGATTTTTAAAAATGGAAACTAGGGCTGGGGGAT
Organism: Jaculus jaculus; assembly: GCF_020740685.1. Classification (NCBI taxonomy): domain Eukaryota; kingdom Metazoa; phylum Chordata; class Mammalia; order Rodentia; family Dipodidae; genus Jaculus; species Jaculus jaculus. The sequence goes on along the minus strand of NC_059111.1, from coordinate 60,886,524 downwards.
GGCTCAGTGGATAAGGTGCTTATTACATGATCTGAGTACTTGAATTCAGATCTTAGAACCCACGTAAAAGCCATGAAGTTGGCTATGGAAACCATGGTGGGTTTCTGTAATCCTGGTGTGCCTATGATGAGAAGGGAAGTGAAACTAGAGTTTCTGAGAAGCTCACAAAAGGAAAGAGTGTGAACAAGAGACCTTGTTTCAAATGAGGTGGGATGAGGACCATCTGCAAAGTTGTCCTCTGACTTCCACAAACATTGTGGCACATGCATGCCTATACTAATACACATGGACACACAACATTTGGCATTCTAAATTACTGCATAAATGAGGACTTCCAAGTGATTTCAAAAATTGGGATAGTACCAAAGATTAGAAAGAAAAAAGTGAATTTTCTTGGAATGGAAAATGAGTAATTCAACTATTAATTTTTAAAATAATGCTGAGGTAGGGACACATCTGTGGCCAAGTACTTAATCTGAGTAAAATACCCATTGATTGGTTCCTTCTTTGGTAGGCTGTAAGGTCCCACACTTTGTACCAGAAGTATGATCTCATAGAACTTGGCAGAACCCTAGCCACAAACTTTGATGAGAATCCATTGTTATCAAATCCCAGAAAGGCTTGGCAATGTGTAGGATATCAGGACTGTTTTACTAGATTTTTGGGGATAGATCATAGCAGAAGCCTAGTTGTGTAATGTTGAGATGGAGGGAATGAGCTGTGATTCACAGTCATTATGCTTCTCTAGTGGTCCTCTGAAGAGATAAGGTCTTGGTGTCTCTACCCTGTGACTTGGGAGACAGGTGTTCCATATTGACCTATGTTCCTTGCCCTGAGGATCTTCAAAGACGGTCCTCAGTTTGGGCCCTGTTGTGGTAGAACTGGTTTTGAAAAATTGGAGGGGGACTTAAATGTCATTACCAGGCCACCCATGTCTTGCTCATTGCCATGTTTCTGTTATTTCCCCAAATAATGATCTACTTTCTTCTGATCTTTTCAATATGGCTGACAACTACCCTTTGTTTTTACCTTTTTCTTTTTAATTGTGTGTGTGTCCATCCCTGTGCCACAGCATGCTTATGGAGATGAGTGGACAATCTTAGATGCCTGTTCTTGCCTTCTGCTTTGTTTGAGACAGGGTCTCTGTTGTTCTCTGCTGTGTTAGGCAGACTAACTGATCTGAGAGCTTCTAGGATTCTGCTGTCTCTTGTAGGAGTGCTAGGGTTATAGGTACTCTGGTCTTCATGTTTGTGTGGCAAGTACTTTATCCACTGAGCCATTTCATTCACAGGAGTTAGTTAAGTTCAAGGAAAAAAAACAAAAACAAAAGTTGCATTAAAGTTTTTGGTAATGATTTAAATCATATTATTGGCAATGATGTTATGCCTCTTAATTTCTAAGTGGAATTTGAGATAAAAGGCATGATGGGATCTCATTCTCTGTTTGTGTCATTATTAATAATATCATTACTTACAATTGATTTTTCCTTAATGACAAGATTGTATGATTGATGAATTTATGTGCATGCATTACTTTGTTTTAATTACAACAAAAATTAAACATGGTAATTCTTCCATCTTTATTTTGAATATATAGTGTCACCTTCATCAGCTTTCAAGCTACTTTTAATTTATGCCCATCATGATTGTATTTCTTTTTGAAAATTTTGCAATGGAAAGGAATTTATTCTCTGATAATGTACAATGTTTGCAAAACTCTTTGAACAACTCAAAGAAACAAATTGTATCTAATCTATCATGAGGCTGACATATCCTTTCATTCTTAGTTCACAGAGATTTGGTTATTTAAATCAATGATAAATGATGATTTTAAAATCATCTCTTCTAATCCTTTAATGAATGACAACTGTGGATTTTGTCATATAATTCTTTGTTTTAATTAAATCAAACTTACACCATACTAAGTTTACTAATGTTTTACTAAGCATTTTCATTAGTGTTCATATCTTCCTCCCATTAACTATGAAAGTTTTGGTGGATAGATTCTTTGGATTTTAGGGACAGAGTGCCACTTTGTCAGGTTTTAGGATCAGGATTGTGCTAGCCTCATCAAATAAATGTGAAATCTTATTTTCCCTCATGCTCTGGAGCTGTTTGAAAACTGGAATTATCCTTTAAAGTCTGTAAAATCATTTGAACCTGGTGTTTTTTTTTTTTTCCAGGATATTTTCTTGATGCCCATGGAAGGTTGTATAGGCTTATATATGATGAGCTTTTGACCTGTGGGGTTTTGGTAAATAGTATAAAGCTCTGCCTACCTAATGCCCCTCCCCCTCTTTTGGTTTTTTGAGGTAGGGTCTCACTCTAGTCCAGGCTGACCTGGAATTCACTATGTAGTCTCAGGGTGGCATCAGACTCATGGTGATCTTCCTTCCCCTGCTCCCCAGTGCTGGGATTAAAGGCGTGGGCCATCAGCCCTGCTCCCTAATGCCTTTTGATTCATTGGACAACATGGGTAAGCCCCCAATTATTATGCTGAACAAAAGAAACCAAAGAGTACAGTCTGCATGATTCCATTTTTATGACAGTTTAGAAAATTGTCCCCAGTCTGTAGTGACAGAAAGCAGATCATGGGCTGGTGGGATGGGGGTTTAGATAGGGAAGGAGATGAAGGAGACACTATAAGGGAGCATCAGGAAAGTTTGGGGATCATGTATATGTTCATTATCTTGATTGTGCTGATAGTTTTGTGAGTGGATATGCATGCAAAAGCATTTTAAATATGTGTGGTTTAGTATCTTTTATTTTTTTTTTTTTTTGAGGTAGGGTCTCACTCTAGCTCAGGCTGACCTGGAATTTATTATGTAGTCTCAGGGTGTCCTTGAATGCATGGTGATCCTCCTACCTTTGCCTCTCTAGTCCTTTGATTAAAGGTGTGCACCACCACACCTGGCTGGTTTAGTATCTTTTGATTATACATCAGTAAAGTTGAGCAATTCATCCATACAGTAATGACTTAAAATTCTATAATCATCTAATAGTAAATTCCATATGTTTAGCTGGGAATGATAGTGCATATCTGAAATCCCAGCACTCAGAGGCCAAGTCTGGAGGATCATAAGGAGGCCAGTCTGGGGCTACATAGTGAGAACTTATCTAAAAAAAAAAAAAAAAAAAAAAGATAGAAAAAAGAAAAAAAAATTCTGCTTAGGAACATGTTTCTTGACTTTCTGTATCTATATTAAGAATTAGGGCTGGGTGTGGAATTTACATAGTAAATTCCAGGTCAGCCTGGACCAGAGTGAGACCCTACATTGAAAAAAAAAAAAAGAAAGAAAGAAAGAAAGAGAAGAATTAGATCATCTGTCTCTTTTCAGAAAAGGCATTGGGGGGCTGGAGAGATGGCTTAGCGGTTAAGCGCTTGCCTGTGAAGCCCAGGGACCCCTGTTCGAGGCTCGATTCCCCAGGACCCACGTTAGCCAGATGCACAAGGGGATGCACGCGTCTGGAGTTCGTTTGAGTGGCTGGAGGCACTGGCGCAACCATTCTCTCTCTCTCTCTCTCTGTTTCTCTCTCTCTCCCTCCTTCTCTCTGTCACTTTCAAAGAAATAAGTAAAAATAAACAAAAAAATTAAAAAAAAAGAAAAGGCATTGGGAGTACTGGAAAGTTATGTAGAAAAGTATACTGATAGACTGATATTGCCATATAAGGACAAGGTCCAAACTTTATTTTTTAAATGGAGCAATTATGAATTCTGAACCACTTATATCCTTGCCTCAAGTCAGGCCACAGCATGGATTTCTTAAACTTTTTTTTCCTTTTACCAGAGACATTTTAAAAAACTTTTTATTGACATCCTCTATTCATATAAAATGTATCCTGATCATTACCCTCCTACCATTGTCTTTTGTCACCCTCTCCCCTATTTCACCTTCCCTGAAGCCCTTTTCAACTCGTCCCTTTTATATTTTGATGTCTTTTTATTTTCTCTCATATTATTCAGGTCTTGGGTAGATAGTGTTAGCCACTGTGAGGTCATGAATGCAGTGGTCACTTAATGTCTAGAAGTCTTCTGAGTACTCTTCCCTTCCATTGGCTCTTACCTTCTTCCCACCACTTCTTCTGCAATGGTTCTTGAACCTTGGAGGGTGATAGGGAAATCTCAGTGCTCAACACTCCAAAGTTACTTCTTCCCCCTTGGATGAGTTTTGAGTAGTTACCACCTCTGAAAAGAGAAGCTTCTCTAACCAAAAGAGAGAGTCGTATTAATACATAGGTATAAACATAAATATTTAGAGTGAAATTTGGTGGACATACTGTATTCATTTAGCCAAACAACAGTAGAAGCTTCCCCCTAGGGCATATAACCTCCTCGGCCATATGTGTCTGATCAGGTTTTCAGTGTCAGACATAAATTCTCTCTCATGTAATGGACCAGCGAGCCATTGATTTCCCCCATAAGTGGTGTGCTCCCTTTGCTCCAGTTAGCATATTTGTGTAGTTTGCAGGTACACTGCTTTTAAGACTGCTGATGAGTTTTCTAGCAGTCTAGCAGGCTGTACAGCTCTTTCCAGCATGATGACAGCTAGTCAACAGAGAGGAGGCTTCCAGCTCAGCTTCAGCTTGATTTTCCAGGGTCCTGTAGCCCAGGCATATGGTGTCTTACCATCTAGTTTTAGTGGGCAACCAAGAACATTGGCAATAGCTTGTATTGTTTGGGGAGCATCAGAGGCCTAAATGACTATCACCTGAGAAATTTTTACATAACCCGGGGTCTATAAATACACAAAATAGGTATATAGTTTAAATATTTAGTGATAATAAGTCATAATGAAATTTATGTTGAACTAGTTCTTTGGTATACATATAATTTTCTCATTTATTAAAGATGAATGTAAATTTGCATACTAATGAATGGGTGCACTTGTTTATATAAGGAAATCTTGACTGAATATGATATTACAGGACCAAGAGTATCTTCAGAACTTTTTTTTTAGGGTTAATGGATATTTTGGTTTTCTAATGTTGAGAATGCCACTTCACATAAATATGCAACAAAATGGCAGAAGTATATTTAGGGCCATTCTAGAAATTGTGGGAAATTTTGTCCTAATCCTATGCCACAATTCATTCAATGTTTCTTTATGAAACAAGTCAGCAACTCAAACAGAAGTTTTTTAAGTCAAACATTTTGACACAATACAATCCAAAGAGACACTAATGTGAAACTTACATGCTTAGGAATGGTTGTAGGAAAATGTAAAAGCCTGTTTCTGTAGTTAAACTATTTTGTTTCTATAAAAGCTGAAAACCTTGCATCTACAGTCAAAGCACTACAATTTATAAACATATAATAGTCTCAAACTAGGTGTTTCAGGTAGTGTTCACTGGCATTGCATGGAATAACCGCATTGCGTTGTGTGCTCAGAACCAAAGCTGCAGAGAAGTCACATGATACAACATGGGCAAGTATTGCCAGAAACATCTAGGATTCATTATGCCTTTGATTTTGAATTATCTCTCTTTTTTTTTTTTTGTCATGGAATGTTCAGAAACCTTTTACTGTTGCCAAATTTTTTGCGCCTCAGATTTGGTTATGTGACTTCTATGGGGTTGCCACCCACAGTTTAATAAGCTGGGGATTAAACACTGGGAGTAATGCTATCAGTTATTTCATCGCACTTCTTGGCCCTTGACTGAGAGAACTAGGTTGGAATTTACCCAGAGAGCAGCTTCATCTTTTTTTGCTCTTACATTTCCAAGAATGCACATAAAATTAGGCTTCAGGATGGGGACATGGCTTAATGGTTAAAGGCACTTGCTTTGCAAAACCTGGTGGCCCAGGTTCGATTCCCTGGTTACCAATGTAGAGCTAGGTGCACAAAGTGGCACATGTTTCTGGAGTTCATTTATAGCAGCAAGAGGCGCTGGTGTGCCTGTGCTCTCTCTTAAATAAATGGAAGTGGTTCCTTCCTTCCTTTCTTCTTTTGGTTTTTTGAGGTAGGGTCTTACTCTAGGCCAGGCTGATCTGGAATTTACTCTATAGTCTCAGGATGGCCTTGAACTCTGCCTTCCAAGTGCTGGGATTAAAGGTATGAGCCACCACACCCAGCCAAAAGTGTTTTTTAAAAAGTTAGACTTCAGGGTTTTTTTGTTTGTTTGTTTGTTTGCTACAAGAAAATATGGGTTCTCATGAGGATCCATACCTTTGAAGAACTGGAGTGCTATTCTTGGTAACTATACACAAATCTTTCCTAAAAAAGTAGGATACAAGGACCCTGACAAGAGACATTCTTTTCTTCTTATTTTCCTGTTATGAGGTAGTTCTGCTTGTCATGTTACCCTATAAATATTAACTAAATACCTATGACAAAATAGTACACCTAGGCCCACATTATCTCTCCCTGAATACTGCATGTGAATATGTCTCTCAAACCTGACCCACTTCTTTAGTATGCCTGTAGGACTCTATTTCACATAAGCATAATACACATGTCTCCAGCTTATAAGTTAAGCTTAGTGTGGTAAACATCACTGAGTCAAAGTTTAGGGTGTGAATAACTGATAACAAAATTAATTATAGAAATTACATATCACTGATAACATATATACTGAAAAAGGGAATAAAATAATGTCTTAATTGCCCTGTGTTTACTTGTGTGCAGAACTTCATGAACTGCAGGGGGTACTGTAGACAGTGGTTTGGAGATACAGTTTTCTGAAGTCAGCTAGCTGTAGTCTGGCTGACGATTCCAAACTAAAGGAAATATCTCGTATATACCAAGAGAGTTTCAGTGAGTTGTTTTGTTTGTAGGTCCTGTCAGTCACACACTGGAAGGAAATAAAGCATGAATGTTATATACATTTTTCCTTCTAGTTTGTCTATTTAAATGAATGCAAACACTTCTCTTAATGGTTTATTCATTGCTTTTCAACAAACACCACTTTTAATTGAAGAGTTTAGAAATGATATAATTTAGATTGCTTTTAATTTTTTTTGCTTTTGGTTTTTGTTTTTGTTTTTTGAGGTAATGTCTCACTCTAGCTCAGGCTGACCTGGAATTCACTATGTAGTCTCAGGGTGGCCTCGAACTCACAGTGATCCTCCTATCTCTGCCTCCCAAGTGCTGGGATTAAAGGTGTGTGCCATCACGCCTGACTGCTTTTAATCTAATATTAATAATCTCTACTATACAATCTTTTTTTTTAAATTATTTATTTATTTATTTGAGAGCGACAGACACAGAGAGAAAGACAGATAGAGGGAGAGAGAGAGAATGGGCGCGCCAGGGCTTCCAGCCTGTGCAAACGAACTCCAGACGCGTGCGCCCCCTTGTGCATCTGGCTAATGTGGGCCCTGGGGAACCGAGCCTCGAACCAGGGTCCTTAGGCATCACAGGCAAGCTCTTAACCGCTACGCCATCTCTCCAGCCCTACTATACAATCTTAATGCTTCAAAATGCACAGCACTGCCTTTGCATGTATTCAGTTACTATTTCCAGATTGTCTGCTCTTGTTTAACTTTGATTAACTTGTTTAACTGTGGCTATTTGTTGTCTGCACACAAAATCTAACCTAAGATGATATGTTCTTCACATCTTTGTAGCTGATCCAATACATTATTAATGTTGTCATCCTTTTAAGAGCTTGAGGAGGTCATTTTTTATTTTTAAAATATTTTATTTATTTGAGAGAGAGAGAGAGAGAGAGAGAGAGCAAGAGAGGGAGGGAGGGAGGGAGGGAGGGAGGGAGGAAGAGGCAGATAGATAGAAAGAGAGAATGGGCAGGCCAGGGCCTCCAGCCACTGCAAACAAACTCTAGACGTGTGTGCCCTCTTGTGCTTCTGGCTTATGTAGGTCCTGGGGAATTGAACTAGGATCCTTAGGCTTTGCAGGCAAATGCCTTAACCGCTAAGCAATTTCCTCAGCCTGAGGAGATCATTTTAAAAAATTATTTATTTATTTATTTATTTATTTATGAGAGAGAAAGGGGGGGGAAGAGAGAGAGTGAAATTTATTTATTTATTTATGAGAGAGAAAGGGGGGGGGGGAAGAGAGAGAGTGAATGTGCATCCAGCCACTGCAAGTGCCTTAACTACTGATCAATCTCTCCAGTCCCCCTCTTACTTTGAAATAAACTTTATTCATTTAAAATACTTTCCTGCCTCTGAGTTTGTTATTTGACAGAGAAAATGAACCCAAGACCCCGAGACTAACATTTTGTGGTGGGAACACTTAAAAATCTGTCTTAATAATTTTCAAGTATACATCAATCACACTGATATTAACTATAATCATATGTTTACAGTGGATCTTGAACTTAGTCCTCTTACATGAAATTTTGAGTTTTTAAAAATATTCACTTATTTATTTGATAGGAAGAGTGAAGGCGAGAGAGAATGGGCACCTATCTGTTGCAAATGAACTCCAGACACATGTGCCACCTTGTGCATCTGGTTTAAGTGGGTCCTGGGGATTAGAACCTGGGTCCTTTGCACCTTAACTGCTAAGCCATCTCTCCAGACTGCAGTTTTGAAATTTTTGACTCTCTTTCCAATTCTCACATTGGATGATTGAACCTCTCCTCTAATCATCATTCTACTTTATGCTTCTATGAGTTTGTCATTTTGAGATTCCACATACAAATGAAATCTCACAGCTTTTGTCTTTCTGTTCCTGGCCTATTTTACTTAAGAGAATGGCCACCAGGTTCATCTATCTTGAAACAAATGATAGCATTTCCTTATTTTTAAGGGGGAATAATATTTCATTGTATTTATGTGCTATATTTTATTTACCCATTCATCAAATAAGAGACACTTCAATGAGCATGAAATTGCAGATTCTCTTTGTCATAATGATTTGACTTCCTTTTAGAAGTAGGTCCAATAATTGTAATGGTGTTGTTGAATTGTCAATTGATTTTAATTCTGACATATACCTTCAAGCGATTTTTGCATTCTTAATTTTTTAAAAAATTATTTATTAGAGATAGGTAGGTACAGAGAGGGGGGAGAGAGAGAGAGAGAGAGAGAGAGAGAGAGAGAGAGAGAGAGAGAATGAATGGGCATGCCAGGGTCTCTAGCCACTGCAAACAAACTCCAGATGCATGAACCACCATGTACATCTGGCTCCTGTAGGTTCTGGGGAATCCAACCTGCGTGTTTAGGCTTTGCAGGCAAACACCTTGACTGCTAAGCCATCTTTCCAGCCCCATTCTTAATTTTTTATTAAAGGCTTCCTGCCTTTAATCATTTCATACCTAACCAATTTGTTCTCTTAAATATTCTATACTAGGCCTCTAAAATAATTTCCTTGGGCTGGAGAAGGCTATAGGGTTATGTCTTGCCTCAAAAAAATACAAGAAATGGAAAAAAATTTAGCACTTGGGAGTTAGAGGCAGGAGGATCAGGAGTTCAAGAGTTTGTCTGACCTTGGCTACATAGTGATTTCAAGGCCACCATAGTTTGCCTTAAAAATTAAAATAGTTTCCTTAACCAACACTGCATCTATAGAGATAGCTGAGTAGACCTGGCCCTATCTATGATGTAGCTTTTAGTCTCACAGAGGAAGATAGGCATGACCAGTTAAATACAGAAACAAACATAAACTATAGATCAGATATATACTTATGTAATTAATAAATTAAACAAATTTAAATTTATAAATACAAAGGAGAAGAATTCTGAGATAAAGAATAAAATATATTCCTTATCAGAAACTCTTTAGAGTAGCTGACCAGGATATAATGAACCAGCTGAGATTTGGAGGATGAGAAGTAGTAGCCAAGGAGCCTACTAGACTGAGCAGAATATTCTAGACATAGGAAATAGTTCCTGTGAAGGCCCTGGTGCTATACATTTAGCATGTCTTAAACACTGGAGGATTACACATACTGTTAGAACAGTGCGTGAATAGAAAAAGTGGCTTTAGGTGAGGTCATAGAAATTGGTGAGGATTTGGAAGACTGAATCATACTATACCATATGCAGGGTCTCAAAGCCCATGACGGAAAACTGGATTTTAAGCACAATGAGAAATCATTAAGACATGTTAAGAAATATGATGGGGATACATTACAAAAAGATCAGATTTGACTCACTGCACCATTTGAAGGAGGAGAATCATTGAAAGTGGGATAGTTGAGAAACGTGAAGATCAATATGGAGGCTATTGTAGTCTAGACAAGAAATGATAGTGACTTAGGTTAGAGTGGTGACAGATGGATGAATTTTCTGGGCATGCTCTGTAGCTGCACTGTTCAATTTGTGCTACAAATATAAGCCAAGTGTATATTTTACATTTTCTTACAACATTAAAAAAAGGAAATAGTTGAGATTCATTTTAATATATATATTTAAAACATGTATATTTAGTTATATGAGAGAAAAAGAGGCGGGGGGGGGGAGGGACCTGGAGAGTTGAATCAAGATCATTTAGCTTTGTAGGCAAATGTCTTAACTGCTAAGCCATCTCTCCAGCCCTCATTTTAATATATTTTTATGGAACCCAAGATATAAAAAAATAACACTTTTCAGATTTCTGTCACTGTGACAAAGTATCTGAGAAAGCTGACTAGAAAGGAGTAAAGGTTTATTTTGATTCTTTTCAGAAGTCTTTTTTTCAGACTCATGGCTTCATTCCATGGTCAGTTGTATCTGTTGTGTTTGGATACATGGGAGGCAGAAACATCAATGTGGACAGCTTGTGATGGAGCAAAGCCAATCACTTAATGCTATCTGGGAGCAAAGAGAAAGAAAGGGGACAAGGTTCCCTTCAAGAGCATTCCTCTAATAACCTGACTTCCTTCTGTTAAGCTTTACCTCCTAAAATTTCCACTATTTCTCAATAGTCCTATGGGGTGTGGGCTAAGCCTTTTTTTTTTTTTTGTTGTTTCATGGGCCTTTGGAGGCCATCCATATCAAAACTACAACACAATATGGAACTTATTAATGAGAAATTAGATATTATCCTTTTTGTACTAAGTCTTCAAAATCAATCACCTATTTTAAAAAAAACATGTTAAAGCACATGTTAGCTTGGCAATCCAAATTTTAAGTGCTATATGAATGTAATGTTGGCACTATTGGATAAATCAGCTATGTAGAATTTGGTGATGGACAGCACATTAGAAATTAGAGACAAAAGTAGTAAGGAATAAATCTTTGTTTTGATGCTTAACAAATATGTGAAATACAGTTTAGGATACAATAAATTAGGAGGGAGAGAGAAAGGGTTTAAGATACAGAGGATAAGTAGATAAATAAGCTTTTTTTTTGCTTAGGGTTTCACTGTAGTCCAATCTGACTTGCAATTCACTATGTAATCTCAGATTGGCCTCAAACTCACAGCAATTCTCCTACCTCTACCTCCCAAGTGTTGCACATGCTCTATAGCTGCACTGTCCCATGTGAGCCACATTGATATTGTTCCTCAGGAGTCTTCCACATTTCACTGGATCACTGGGATTAAAGTGTGCACCACCACTCAGCTTTTGACATATTAAGCTTGAGATGTATGGGAGATAAGAATGACTGAGAATGACCCTGACACTTGCTGCTGTCTGAGTAACAATAACCTGCCACTTCCTTTTGCTCTGGTGAGAGGTGCTGAACTTCATTGTCTCTTTCCCTACATCTAGAGGCATGGTCAGCTCTGCTCTCAGCACTAAGATGCCTTTATTGAGAACCATGTGCACCAGATATGAAGTTTGGATTCATGAAACTAAAATGACCAAGAACAACAGAAGAATATACTTTTGTTGTGTTCAGTTGCCTCCTCCTCTTTCTCCCCTTTTTCCTTCTTCTCCCTGCCCCTTGGCCCCTTGAATGTGGGGGTGTATGCATAGTAAGATCTCTACTATTGCGTTGTATTCTCAGCCTTTCTTGGAATTTTCAATTTTAAGATGATATTCCTAAGTTCTCCAGGCTGGTCTTGAACTCATGTTGTAGCCCAGACAGACCTTGAACTTGCCTTCCTCTTGCTTTAGATTTCTGACTAGCTAGGATTATAGGGTGGCTTGCTATTATCTTCTCATGAAATGCAAGCACTGACCTTCAGTGTCATCCACACCTCCCTTCCCCTTAAAAACTGTGTTTTGGCCTGGAGAGATGGATTAGCAGTTAAGGCATTTGTCTGTGAAGCCAAAGGACCCAGTTTTGATTTCCCAGGATCCACATAAGCCAAATGCACAAGGGGCACATGCATCTAGAGTTTGTTTGCAGTGGCTAGAGGCCCTGGTGTGCCCATTCTCACTCTGTCTGTCTCTTCTATCTCTCTCTGTGCTTGCAAATAAATAAATAATTTTTTAAAAATTGTGCTTTTTTTGTTCCTGTACCCTTAAACTATTTCTTTTGTGCCTTTCCTCACCTCCAGTTTTTAAAAGTTATTTTTTATTGACAACTTCACAATAATTACAGACAATAAACCATGGTATGGTAGTTTGAATAGATGGCCCCCAATATATTCAGTGTTTTGTTAGTTTGTAGTTTGTATCTGCAGCCACCTAGCTGGAGGCAGTGTTACTGGGTGAATCTTAAGGTGTGGTAATGGGCTTGAGATTTCAATCTGAAGATATGCCAAGTGTGCCTACCTGGAGTTCTTGAAGTGTGCTGTGCTGTGGGGCTTTTGGCTTTTAGGCTTTTGCATTTCTCTGTGTATTTGGTCCTGTGAAAGCAGGCCAGCTTCTTCTGCCACTATAGAATTTCCCCTTGGGTCTGTAAGCTTCAATAAATATCCCTTCCTTCATAACTGTGCCTGCTCTGGAAGTTCATTTCAGCAAACCTGAAGCTGTCTGCTATACATGGTAATCCCCTCCCACCCCACTCTGCCCTTTGCAACTCCATTATCCATCATACCCTTTCCCCCTCTCAATTGTTTTTCTTTTATTTTAATGTCATCATCTTTTCCTCTTAGTATGATGGTCTTGAGTAGGTAGTGTCAGGCACTGCTAGGTCATGAATATCCAGGCCATTTTGTGTCTTGAGGAGCACATTGTAAGGAGTCCTACCCTTCCTTTGGCTCTTCTGCCATCTCTTCCACAATGGACCCTGAGCCTTGGAAGGTGTGATAGAGATGATTAAGTGCTGAGCACTCCTCTTTCACTTCTTCTCAGCACTATGGTGCCTTCTGAATCACTACCATCTGAAAAGGGAAACTTCTCTAACCAAAAGTAGCATTAATATGTGGGTGTGAACATTAAGAGAAGTGCTTATCAGGCAGTTTGGTGAGCATAGTATATACATTTAGCCAGACATCCATAGACATTATACCCCTAGGACTCATGACTTCTCCTGTTGTAGGTTTTCAGTATCTGGCATGTATTCCCTCCCATGAATGGGGCCTCTGGTCCAATTAGAGAGTTGTTAGTGTCCCCCATAACAGACATACCACTATTGTGCCTGTTAGCTCATTTGGCCTGGCTGGCCAAATTTAAGTCTTGCAGAATCCACTGTTGTTTATCTCCACTGGTGTTTTCTCTTTGTCCCATGGAACTGCATGCAGCATAGCTTTTTCCAGCTTTCTATCAGCTGGTCTACATGGAGGAACTTTTCAGCTCAGTTCCAGTAAGATTTCTCAGTGACCTTGCAGCCCAAGTAGTGGAGTCTTCAGCAATAAAGTCTTACCATCTATTCCTTATGGGAAACCAAGAGCCCCCAGCAATGGCCTGTAGTATTTTGGGAGGGGGCATAAGGGACCTCCCTGGCTGACAACTCACTGGAAGGTATCCCATCCCTGGCACTGAAAATTTTCTAGTAACAATCTATGGATTCTGGGTGTGCCATTGTCCAAAAGAGTAGGTTTCCATATGAGTTATTCATACTCTTTTAGATTTTGATTATCAGCCCTCCCCCACCTTTTCTTTACCTAATCTCTTCCCTGGGCTTCACTTAGGCTTTTCCACCTCCAGTAATCTGTTCTTCTACTTACATATATACAATACCATAATCTTAAGTACCTCCCTCCTCACTCCCTTTATATTCCCTTTCTATCTTACTGGCCTCTGCAACTGAGTTTTATTCCAACTCACATAGAAGACCTAAAATTTGTAGCTAGGATCTACATATGAGACAGAACATGCGACATTTGGATTTCTGGGTCTGGGATTGTTGTGCCCATCCCGCCAGCAGGAAGAATGACAACAACAGGATTCTTCTCAAGCACACTTTATTGGGAGCTCCAAGCTGAAAGAGAGAAGGACCCTGACCCTACGGAGCGCCAAGCTTATATACTTATAGTCATGTGGTTGTGCAGCGTCGTCTGATTGGCTTAAATTTTGTCGGATGACTTTGCATCACCCAATTGGGATAGGTGAGCGGCCATATTGGAATAACGTCATATGCTCATGCACAGACAATCAGGATACAAAAGCAGTAAACAAGCTGACATGGCAAAGGCTGAGGAAGCCAGCGCGGCTTCCCACAGTTCCCCCTTTTATTTTTTGTTTGTGATCCTCAGGATACCCGATCAAGGACCAGCCCTCATGATGGCCGGTCTGATTAAGGGTAGAGCCCAAGACCAAGAACCTGCTTAAGCACCTTCCCGAGTGCAATGGGAAAAAGCCCGTCAGGGTGTAAAGGCTGCTCATGTAGGGATGTAAGCCTTCCAAGGTGCAATGACAACAAGGTCACTTGGTGTGCAAAGGCCTTACAGTAGGCAGGGTGGAACTAACCATCTCGCAGGCTTGCCAGCCACACTTGTGGAGATGCTCCTTGATCTAAAGCCATAAGTGCCTGAACAATCTTTACGTTATCCTGTTTATGTTGTCGTCTGATTTGACAGATAAGCCAGAGACAGAACACCATACCACACAAAAGGGCTGCTCCGAACATAGCTATCCCCACCCACTCCTTAAAGAAGGAAAATGTAGAAGATAGCCAAGAGGTAAAATCTCCCAGGGAGATTGGCTCCAGATGAGTTCCATTTAGTTGTACAATCTGAAATAGTAACTTCCGAGATAACCGTTCTCCTTCGAGTGTCTAGTTTCCTGTCAAAAATTCAGTTAGCTTGCGACTCTGATTGAAAGAAGCAGTAAAATTAAATTGCAAGGGAGTAATGTACAAATGTTGATATTGGGAAACACAGCCAAGTTGTATTATTTTATATAATTCCTCCACTTGATTTTGTACTAGATCTACTCTTTGATTAACTAAATGAATGCCAGTGAGAAGATGTTTATTAATTGTTTCTTGTGTTTCTAATGTTGCAGAAGTCTTTTCCACAATGTTATTAATAACTTCCACAGTTTGAGCCTGAGATGTCATGGCAAGAGCAGCAGTAGTTGCTGCTGCAGCTGAAATGACTATGGCGGAAATAATTGCTGCAGTAATACCAAAATCTCTTTTATGACGAATGAGTCCTACTAAAGGAAAGTTATTTGGATCCGCCTCCACTGGAATGGGGACAAAAGTAGGTAATTTTACTAATAAAGCCAGGTTGATGCTGGCATTTTAGCACTCTGCAAGCCAGCACATGGTGTTCCTGTAATCTATTGAAGAGGTGTTGGTGGTAACATTCGCTATTAGAAAGAAGAATGGGGCTTGCACACAAATTGAGGCTGGATTAAAGCTACTATTAATCCATTGGTGATTTTTGGTTATATCCTTAATGTAGATTTTATCATTTTTATTGATTCGAACTGCTGAAATATTCCATAATGCATGTTTAGTACCCAATAATCTTGCTAAGGCTGACACATCCGCCATTGCACCTACCTCGTTGGAAAGAAGCCATTGATACCAGGGCCATCCAGCACTATTACTAAGTGTATCATTTTCTTTATTCTTAAATTGGTAGCGCCTTAACGGGGGCATCATTTGGAATCCCTGTAAGATCTGTTTCTGGATTTTATCTGGACTCTGACATGGAGTAAAAATCGGAGGGAAGGCATAAGTAGGTTCACACCAGGGGGCACTTTTTATATTACTAGCATTTATCTTAAGACTTGGCTGTCTAGAGGGGACAGTCACTTTACTCTGTATCAATAACGTGGTAATGTTAACATTTGTAACATTACCTCCCTCTCTTGACTCATTTTGTTTTCCCTTAGTTATCTGGGTTAAAGCTGTGATTATTACATTCATGTCAGCTTTAGGCTTTTCCAATGGGTCCTGTCAAGCACTAAGATTTTGTTTCTGTAATACAATACATGGGGGGGGGGCTGATTCTTATTACCCTGGAAAAAACACAAAGTGCCATTCAGTTGAAAAGAGGTTTGATTATAAATTTTTGGTGTTTGTATAGGATCCCTGATGCAAGGCATTTCCCCTTGGCAGGATGTAGAAAATAAAGTAGGTAAAATACCAGAATAGGAATGAACTGGCATAGGGACAGGCCATGTTCTGGCCACAGCCCAAAATTTTATCTTAATCCCCTTTATCATCATCGGCAGGAGCAGGCTCAGGATCATCAATAGTAGTAAGGAGATTGTCATTCCTTGTCTTTTCATGATGTACAATTCAAGTCAACCGCTCTGGCACCTAGATAGGATCAGTTTGGTCCTATGGAAAAACATAAACAACTCCCTTGGATCTGGCTATAACTGGATCCGGGCCTTTTCAAACATTTTTAAGTACATCTTTCCATTTTGTATCTTCATAACAAGGAGGGGATTGGGTCATATGGCGGTCAGCTGCCGTTAAACCCGCAGCATCAATCGTCAGAAAATTCAAAGTAAAAAGTACTAGAGATAGTTTATTCTTTGGGGTGTGGCCGTGGCTTATTCCCCCTTTTTGTTGTTGTAAGCATTCTTTGATAGAACGATGGGCTCGTTCAACAATGCCTTGTCTTTGTGGATTGTAAGGCAGGCCAGTGGTATGAGTAATTCCCATAATGTCACAAAACTGGCAAAAATCTTTTGCAGTATATGCAGGTCCATTATCAGTCTTTAATATCCGGGGCTTTCGCCATGCTGCCTAAGCCTCTAGACAGTGAGTAATAACATGCTGAGTACGTTCACCAACAAGGGGAGAAGCATGAATAATTTCTGAACAGGTATCTATAGAATCATGTACATATTGCAACTTGCCAAAAGAGGGGATATGTGTAACATCCATTTGCCAAATCTCTCCCGAACGCAGTCCTCAGGGATTAATATCAATATGAGGAGGGTGCAAGAAAGGGACACAGGCAGGGCAGTTAACAATAATATCACGTGCCATGGCCCGAGAGATATGAAACTTTTTATGCAGCACTGCAGAAGACACATGATACAATTTGTGAAAATCTCGAGCTTTGGACAAATTATCCAAGGACAGGAGAAAAAAAGCTCGCGTAGCTTTATCAGCAATATCATTGCCTATAGCCATGGGGCCAGGAAGCATAGAATGAGCTCTAATATGTTGAATAAAAAATGGATTGGTTTGGGACCCAATTAAACGTTGCAACTTAGATAAATGTATAGCAACAGGGCTGGTATCTTTAATAAGGCCTGCTACTTTTAGATTCTTAAGAGCATTAACTACATACTGGAAATCAGAGATTAGATTAAAAGATTCAGTGAACAGTGCAAACACATGACATACAATTTGACATTCCACAATTTGAGGAGTATTTGGTTCAAATTGTACTGTGACTGGTTGTTGTCCCTTGATCACATAAGCTCCTAGGCCTGTCTTAGAACCGTCCGTATAGATGTCTAAGGCATTTGCAATAGGTGATTGTGAAGTAATCTTTGGGAACACAAGGGGATGTAGTGAGACAAAATGCAGTAAAGGGTGTTTGGGCAAGCTTCCAGAGAATGAGCACATCAATATGGCCCAATCATCAGTTGTAGCAGCTAAAATACATACTTGGTCAGAATTATAAGGGGTAATCAAAGAATCTGGTGCCACACCAAAGTGCATCAGAGATGACTTTATACCTTGAAGAGCAAGGGTGGCTACCATAGTGGGATAATGTTCCATGTATTTTTTAGGAGAAGAATGAGAATGTATTCATAGTAATGGACCTTGTTGCCATAGAACCCCTGTAGGAGTTTCCGGTGTAGCAAGAATGCACAATAAAATGGGTTGTCCCGGGACTGTTCTGCATAACTGTGCAGACTGTAAAGCTTGCTCCACTTTAAAAATAGCTACTCGTGTAGTTGGAGTCAAAGTTCTAAGTGAAGAGATATGTGAGTCACCTTCCAGTATTTGAAAGAGGGGTCTTAGCTCATGGGTAGGAATCTTTAGATATGGTCTTATCCAATTTATATCCCCTAACAATTTTTGAAAATCATTTAATGTCCTTAATGCATCTGTTTTTATTTATAGTTTTTGAGGTCGAATGGTATTCTTAGTAATTGTTGCTCCTAGGAAATTACCTACCTCTCCTTCCTGTACCTTTTCACTAGCTATATGTAAACCATAGGCTTCAAGATCCTTCTTGAGAGATAGGAATGCTGTTGACAGAATGTCCTGCATGGGAGCCACTAATAGGATATCGTCCATATAGTGGCAAATCCTCAATTTCGGGAATCTCTTCCTAGTAGGTGCTATTACTAGGCTTACATAATGTTGGCAAATAGTAGGGCTATTGGCCATCCCCTGTGGGAGGACCCTCCATTGAAACCGTTGATCAGGCTCCTCATGATTGATAGCTGGTAGATTAAAGGCAAATCTTTTATAATCCTCCAAGGCCAAAGGAATGGAAAAGAAACAATCCTTTATGTCAATAATAATAAGAGGCCAACCATCTGGTAAACTAGATAACAAAGGGAGACCTCTCTGAATCGGTCCCATGATTTGCATTTGTGTATTTACAGCCCTGAGATCATGAAGTAACCTCCATTTTCCAGACTTCTTTTTAATAACAAAAATGGGAGTATTCCAGGGGGATTGAGAAGTTTCTAAATGGCCTAATGACAATTGCTCTTTTATTAGTTCTTTTGTTGCTATGAGCTTTTCTAAGGAAAGGGGCCATTGAGGTACCCAAACTGGTTCAGCCATTTTCCATGGAATGGGAATTGCATCCTCAGTGGCCCCTAGGAAAAACCCAACCTTCGTGTACCTGGATTACCTGAGGCCACAAGAGGATCTATTTGCCCCTGTAAGTTTTTACCTAGTCCTTTACCTGGTATATGACCCATCATTTTCATAATAGATTGACTCTGAGGAGAGTACTCATTAGTTAATTTTAAATTCATTTGTGCCAAAATATCTCTTCCCCATAAAGTAATAGGAATATCTACTATATAAGGAATAACTTTTCCTTTTTGTCCCTCAGTGCTGGACCATGTAAGTTCCCGAGAACTAATATTTGGAGCTTGAGCATACCCCAAACCTTGTAAGGTTTGTGAAGATGATTGTTTGGGCCAGTTCTTGGGCCAAGACTTAGCTGCAATAATACTGCGGTCAGCTCCCGTGTCCAACAATCCCTGAAAATGTATCCCCTCAATAGTAAGCTGTAAAATTGGTCTCTCATCTAATTCCATGGATAGATATGTCAAATCAACTCCTGTAGAGCCGAGTCCTTTGTTCCCTCTAATTTTCTCAGAAGAAGGGAACTGGTTATGAAGGCTAGGGATAATTAGTAATTGAGTTATCCTGTCCCCAGGTGAGATGGCAATAATTCCTCTCTGGGATGAGCAAAGCACTTTTATTGTGCCAGTATAGTCAGAATCTATGACTCCTGGAGTAACAGTCAATCCTTGTAGTGCTGAGGAAGATCTACCAAGCAGTAAACCTAAAGTATTAGGGGGTAATGGGCCTTTAAAGTCTGACTCCACAGGTTGTACTCCCATCTGTGATGTTAATATGAGTCTGGTGGTGGCACAGATGTCCAATCCTGCGGAACCTGAAGTGGCTCTCCTGATTGTGCCGGAGGGCGGAGAGATGGATTCTGAAATGCCCCATATATTTGAGGGCCCTGAGGTTGGGGGCCCCTGACCCCATTTTTTGTATTAGCTGGTGATTGGTTAATTGGTTGTCCATTGATATCTTTTACAGAGCGACACTTATTTGCCCAATGTTTTCCCTTTTTACACTTAGGGCATAAACCAGGCAAGTGCACCTGACCTTGCATTTTAGCATTATTTTGAGGACATTGTTTCCTAAAATGGCCTGTCCGTCCACATTTAAAACATGAAGAAGTCCCCCTATTCCCTCTAGTGGCAGCCAAGACTGCTGCAGCAAGGCCCACATTAGATAATGGACCTCCAACTTCTCTGTAGGCTTTCATCCAGGCCTGAAGTCCTTTTCCCTTCCAGGGTGTAATTGCCCTCCTACAGTCTTTAGTGCATTGCTCATAAATTAATTGTTCCACAAGTGGCATGGCTTGGTCAGCATCACCAAAAATACTTCCATCATGCGAGCTACAAAGTCTGAAAATGGTTCAGTAGCTCCCTGAATCATTTTAGTAAGGTTGCCTGATACTTCCCCTTTATTTGGTAATGCCCTCCAGGCTCTAAGAGCGATGTTATTTATTTGCGTATAAACTTCAAGAGGAAAGGCAATCTGATTATTAAGCCATTGTCCTTGTCCCATAAGCATATCAAAATTCCATACAGGCTGACCATTTGCTGCATTAGTTCTGGCTTGACTTTGGGCAGCATCAGTGTATAAAGATTTCCAGTCTAAATATTGTCCTAGGCTTAGACAAGTCTTAGAGACTCCAAACCAATCTGTTGGGGTCATAGCTTTATTGGTAAGACGTTCTAACAGCGCCATAGTAAAAGAAGCATTTATCCCATAAGTTCTAGCAGCTTCTGCAAGATCCTTGAGCTCCTTATACCCTATAGGTTCATGGTATCTAGCATGTGTATCATGAGTCTCAAAAACTGGATAAGCACTAGCCAGCTTACTCCAAGTACCTGGTGTTATAAAATTACATCTGGATGAAGCACACGCCCCGGGCAGAAGTAGGCCATCTTGTTTACACCTCTTGTTCGTAGAATCATAAGATGGCGGAGGAATAATGACGCCAACTTCTCCAGGTCCATAACGTTCCCGACTGCATTCGGCCATTACTTCCTTAAGATTCTGTTCTTCCTCTGGGGTTAATTCTTCTCCCTCAGAGTCATTAGAACTTTCTATATACAAATTTGCAAGTTCTGTCAAGTCTGGATATAACTTCAGACCTGAAATTGGCCTTCCCTGTTGCGTTTCATTTTTATTCTGTTCTATTTGAAACTTAGGTTCTCTTTTAATTTTTACCTTTTTTTGTTTTCCCTTTTATTTTCTTCAGATTCTGACATGCTATCTTGATGATGTGCTAATATGCGTTGACCTTCCCTAATCACCTCTTCACAACGTTTATCCTCCAAACATGATCGCACCAAGCGCCATAAGGGCTGTGTACCTGCACGCAACTCTCGTGTTTCTGCCTCGCGGTCAATGTCTCTGCCTAGCTTATCCCAGCAGGTCAAATTTAATCCCCCAGTCAACTCAAACCAAGGCGCTATCATATCCACCTCTTCCAAGAACCCCTTAATAGTCTTATCTGATATCTTAAGTTTGTGTTGTTTTAATAATTCCTGTAGCGGCTCCAAAAAGGTGGAATGGTGGTGTCCCATTTTTCAACCTTATATACAGACTACTTACGTTTGAGGCAATCAACTGACTTATCTATATCAGACTTACAGATCAGTTACAGGCCAAAACTTATCATATAGCACAAAGGGGAACTTACTGGTATCGCCGCTCCGTGTGTTGAGTTCTGAATCCTCCCTTGGAAGTATCCTTGGGGGTCCTCTCAACTGGCCGTTTGTTGACAATGCCCGGGTTTCAGCACCACTCATTGCACCCATCCCACCAGCAGGAAGAACGACAACAACAGGATTCTTCTCAAGCACACTTTATTGGGAGCTCCAAGCTGAAAGAGAGAAGGACCCTGACCCTACGGAGCGCCAAGCTTATATACTTGTAGTCATGTGGTTGTGCAGCGTCATCTGATTGGCTTAAATTTTGTCAGACGACTTTGCATCACCCAATCGGGATAGGTGAGCGGCCATATTGGAATAACGTCATATGCTCATGTGCAGACAATCAGGATACAAAAGCAGTAAACAAGCTGACATGGCAAAGCCTGAGGAAGCCAGCGCGGCTTCCCACATGGGATACCTCACTAAGTATAATCCTTTCCAGATCCATCCATTTCTCTGCAAATTTCATAATTTCATTGTTCTTTACCACTGAATAGAACTCCACTGCATAAATGTAACACATCTTCATTATCCACTCATCAATTGAGGGACCTCTAGGCTGTTTCCATTTCCTAGATATTGTGAATAGAGCAGCAATAAACATGGTTGAACAAGTATCTCTAAGGTAGTGAGACGAGTCCTTAAGATATATGCCTAGGAGTGGTATAGCTGGGTCATATGGTAAATCTGTTTTTAGCTATCTCAGGAACATCCATACTGAGTTCCACAATGGCTATACCAGATTGCATTCCCACCAACAGTGTAGAAGGGCTCCTCTCCTCTGCATCCTTTCCAGCATTTATTGCCATTTGTTTTCTTGATGGTAGCCATTCTGACAGGAGTGAGATGGAATCTCAAAGTAGTTTTAATTTGCATTTTCCTGATGGCTAATCTACCTCCAGTTTTGATAAAGTACTTTCATGTTTTTTCACCCTTACATCTTCCTTCAAGTTGTTTCAAGTATATTTATAGGATAAGTACTAACTGGTTTGTTCTGTGGTGTTCAGCTCTTATACTTATTTGTTAACCTGTATTGTATTTTTAATGTTCAAGGATAAGAATTTTGAAGTTAAATATTTAATATGATTCTTATCTTCACTTCTGGGTATCAAATATGAATTTCAATTTATAAGGACTGTATAAATAATCAATTAGTCAACAATTAAGAATAAGTAATTTAGGAATAATGAGTGTTGGAAAAAACTCGTAGAAAAAGTTCTTGGCTGTGTTATTATTTAGTAAGTCTAATTTGCTACTATCACCTACTGGGTTGTTCACTTTATTTTTTCTTTAATTTGTGTGTGAATGTGTGCATATGTATGTACATGTGTGTGTGCATGTGGATGACAGAGGTTAACATCAGGTATTGTTCCTCAGGAGTCATCCACCTTTTTTGAGACAAGGTCCTTTACTGACCTAGAACTCATCAGTTAGGCTAGACTGACTTCCAGTGAGCTCTAGGGATCTGTCTCTGCATTCCCTGTACTGGGATAGCATGTACCACCATACCTTTCTTTTTAAAAAATGTGGATTCTGGAGATAAGTTTCAGGTTTTCTTGCTTGCAAAGGTCCACATCTTTCTCACTGAGCTATCTTTTGAGTCTCTTTAGTTTTTTTATTCTTAGAAAATCACCAGTTATTTCTTACCACAGGCAGGTTTCCCCACTATTTATGCTTCTCAATAGGTTCTAGCCTTCTGTCATGTGGCTTACCTCCCTATTTTGTCTTAATACCTCTTTTCCTGGCATGAGCAGACAAACCAAAATTTTTGTTGTTAATTGATCTATTTAAGCCATCATGATGTAAAGAACTCCCAACTAACCTATGCCTAGAAGAGTTCCTCTTTCAGAGGCCATGTATTTTTTCCTTTTGATGGGAAACTTTGTTTTATTTAAGGTGTGCTGCATTTGCTGTTTTTTCAACATTTTATTTATTTATTTGTAAGGAGAGAGAGAGATAGATAGAGAGAGAGAGAGAGAGAGAGAGAGAGAGAATGAATGGGCATGCCAGGGTCTCCAACCACTGCAAACAAACTCCAGATGCTTGTGCCACTTTGTGCATATGGCTTTACATGGGTACTGGGGAATCAAACCTGGGTCATTAGGCTTTGCAGGATAGGACCTTAACTACTAAGCCATCTCTGTAGTCCCAATTAGTCTCTCTTTTATTTTTATTTATTTTGGTTTTTTGAGGTAGGGTCTCACTCTAGCACAGGCTGACCTGGAACTCACTATGTAGTCTCAGGGTGGCCTTGAACTCACGGCAGTCCTCCTACTTCTGCCTCCCGAGGGCTGGGATTAAAGGCATGTACCACCATGCCTGGCTCTCTCTTTTATTTTTATTTTATTTTATTTTTTTTTAATTTTTATTTATTTATTTGTTTGAGAGTGACAGACACAGAGAGAAAGACAGATAGAGGGAGAGAGAGAGAATGGGTGCGCCAGGGCTTCCAGCCTCTGCAAACGAACTCCAGACGCGTGCGCCCCCTTGTGCATTTGGCTAACGTGGGACCTGGGGAACCGAGCCTCGAACCGGGGTCCTTAGGCTTCACAGGCAAGCGCTTAACCGCTAAGCCATCTCTCCAGCCCTCTCTTTTATTTTTATGTCATCACCTTTTCCTCCTATTATGAAGGTCTTGTATTGGTAGTACTAGGCACTGTCAGGTCGTAGCTAGTGAGGCCAATTTGTGTCTGGAAGATTGCATTGTAAGCAGTCCTGCCCTTACTTTGGCTCTCATATTCTTTCCACCAACTTTTCCTCAATGAGCCCTGACAACTTGGAAGGTGTGATAGAGAGTGATAGAGATGTTTTAGTGCTGACCACTCCTCTGTCACTTCTTTTCAGCACTTTGGTGCCTTTTGGGTCATCCTAATGGTCACTGCCATCTGAAAAGAGATACTTCTCTAACCCAAAGTGAGAGTAGCAATAATACATGGGTATAAACATTAAGAAAAGTACCTACAGGGAAGTTTGGTAAGTATAATGTATGCATTTAGCCAGACAACAAACAGCAGGAATTATACCCCTAGGACTCATGACTTCCCCATTATAAGCTTTTGACTAGGTTTTTAGTACCAGGCATGTATTCCCTCCTGTGGTGCAAGCTTCCAGGTTAATGAGAGAGTGGTTGGTTTCCCCCATAACAGATATGCCACTATTGCATCAGTTGGGTCATTTGGCCTGGCTGGCCAAACTTAAGGCTTGCAGTGTCCACTGTTGTTTATCATCACTGATGACATCTGTCTCCTATAGAGCTGCATGAAGTGTAGTCTTTTCCATCTTTCTGTCAGCTAGTCTATATGGAGGAGGTTTTCAGCTTAGCTCCAGCAAGATTTCTCAGTGGTCTTGCAGCCTAAGCCTGTGGAGTCTTCATCAGTATGGTCTTACCATCTATTTATGGTGGGAAACCAAGAGCCTTGGCAATAGTCATAATGTTCTGGGGGCATCAGACACTTCCCTGGCCAACAACTCACTGGAAAGTATCCCATCCCTGGCACTGAAATTTTTCTACTAACAATCTATGGCTTCTAGATATGTCATTATCCAAAAAGTAGGTTTCTATCTGGCTTATTCATAACATCTTATTAACCCACCCCCTTCCTTTACTCAACCTTTTCCCCTGACCTTACTGAGGCATTCCACCACCAATAATCTGTTAATCTACTTACATATATACAATACCATCTCCTTAAGTCTTCTCCTTTCCTCCCTTATAGTCCCTTTCTAGCTTGCTGGCTTCTGCTACCAAATTTTACTCCAACTTACATGTAAGTCTAAACATTTGTAGTAGGATCCACATATCAGAGAGAACATGCAGTGTTTGACTTTTTGAGCCTGAGTTATGTCACTTATTATAATCTGTTCCAGATTCATCCATTTCCCTGCAAATTTCTTAATTTCATTGTTCTTTACCACTGAATAGAACTCCATTGTATAAATGTATCTCATCATCATTATCTATTCATCAGTTGAGGGGACATCTAGGCTGGTTCCATTTCCTAGCTATTGTGAGTAGAGTGGCAATAAACATGGATGAGCAAGTATGTCTAAGGTAGTGTCATGAATCTTTAGGATGTATGCCTAGGAATGCTATAACTGGGTAATATGGTATATCTATTTTTAGCTTCCTCAGCAACCTCCACACTGATTTCCACAATGGCTATACCAGTTTACATTCCCACCAACATTGTAGAAGGGCTCTGCTTTTTCTGCATCCTTACCAACATTTATTTGGTATTTATTTGTTTTCTTAAAACTTAAAAATTGTTTTTTGGTTTATTTTTATTTATTTATTTGAGAGTGACAGACAGAGAGAGAAAGAGGCAGAGAGGTGCATCAGGACCTCCAGCCACTGCAAATGAACTCCAGACACATACATGGCCTTGTGCATCTGGCTTACGTGGCTACTGGGAAATCGAGCCTCAAACTGGGGTCCTTAGGCTTCACAAGCAAGCACTTACCCACTAAGCCATCTTTCCAGCCTCCCTTATTTTGTTTTCTTGGTGATAGCCATCCTGACAGGAGTGAGATGGAATCTCAAAGTAGTTTTAATTTGCATTTCCCTGATGGCTAAGGATGTAGAACATTTCATTAGATGTTTATATGCCATCTGTATTTCTTCCAAGGAGAACTCTCTATTTAGTTCCTTAGCCCATTTTTATTTATTTATTTAATTAGTTTTGTACTTAGTGAATGCAGTCAAGTTGGTACAATTATTAGCCTCCTCCCTGTCACCCCCCCCCCCCGTGGCCCCTCCTTGTTGGGGTATATGGGTCATGCATTGTGGGGTTATCCCTCAGTTATGGATAGGAGGAAATGTCTTTGTGTATCATGACCCAGTGTGTGGCTCTGACATCTCTGACATTCTTTCCACCCCCTCTTCTGCAAATTTCCCTGAACCATGTTGGGTTCATTTTAGGTGTGCTTCAGTGATGAGATTTTGGGAGCCTCTGTGTATCTGGGTATCTGATTTGGTAGGGGTTGATTGTTCTCTGTGTCTATCTCCTTCACCCTTGTGCTGGTACCAGGTTCACCAAGAAAACAGCACCCTTGTTTGTTTTGCCAATTATTCTTATTTTAAGATGGGGCCCTTTTGAGTTATGATGGGGTGGTTCTCTCCTTAGGATTTGTTCTATCTGGGTTATTTAATTTCTTATTATTTAGTTTTCTGAGTTCTGTCAGATGTATATCTGAAAAAGATTTTCTCCCATTCTGTAGGTTGCCTCTTTGCTCTATGCACAGTGTCCTTTGGTGTACAAAAGCTTTGTAATTTCATTAGGTCCCAGTGGTTGATTAGTGGTTTTATTTCCTGAGCAACTGGGGTTATATTCAGCAAGTCATTGCCTATGTCAATATTTTGAAGTGTTTCCCTACTTTTTCCTCTAGCAGTTTCAGAGTTTCAAATCTGATATTAAGGTCTTTGATCCATTTGGACTTGCTTCTTGTGTATGGAGAGAGATAAGGATCAAATTTAATCCTTCTACATTTAGAGATCCAGCTTTCCTAGCACCATTTGTTAAAGAGGTTGTCTTTTCTCCAGTGAATATTTTTTGGAATTTTTTTTTTCCAAAAATCAGATGGCTGTATCTGCCTGGATTTACATCTGTTTCTTCTGTTCTGTTGATCTATGTGTCTATCTTTGTGCCAGTACTATGCTGTTTTTGTTACTATGGCTTTGTAATATAGCTTAAAATTGGGTATGTTGATACCACCAGCCTTATTTTTGTTGCTCAAAATTGTTTTGTCTATTCAATAAAAATAAAAGAGAGACTATTGGAAAGAGGGAAGGGATAAGATGGAGAGTGGGGTGGTTAAGGGGAAAGTGGGGGAGGGGAGGGAATTATCATGATTTATTGTCTGTAAGTATAGAAGTTGTCAATAAAAAGTTTAACATTAGAAAAAAAAAATCTCCCAACTAAAAAAAGTCCAGGCCCAGATGGATTCAATGGTGAATGTTGCCTGACCTTCAGGGAAGAACTAACCCCAATGCTTCTCAAATTTTTCCATAAAATAGTAAAGGAAAGACTACTATCAAACTCATACAAAAGCCAGAATTACCCTAATACCAAAACCCCACAAATAAAGAACAAAAAAGAAAATTTCAGACCCTTCTCCTTCAAGAAAATAGATGCAAAACTTTTCAGCAAAATATTCAACAAAATATCAGCAAATAGCTGGACTTGGTGGCACATGCCTTTAATCCCAACACCCAGGAGGCAGAGACAGGAGGACTGTTGTGAGTTTGAGGCCATGCTGAGTCTACATGGTGAATTCCAGATCAGTGTGGGCTAGAGTGAGACCCTACCTTGGAAAACATGTAGATAGATAGGCAGAGGATAGATAAATAGATAAACAGATAGATAGATAGATAGACAGATAGATATTGCTATAGATAGATGATAGGTATATGTATGTGTGTATGTATATACACACACACACACACACACACACACATGATATATTCTTGTAATATATATATGTATATATATTATGTAATATATATGTAATATATTGCACCCATTCAGTCATTTGGCCTTTCTGACCATATTTGAAGCTTCTAGTGTCCACTGCTTTCACCACTGATGTCTTCTGTCTTCCATAGGTCTGTATGTGGTACAGTGTTTTGTACTTCCAAATGAATTTTGATTTTTTTTTATTTCTGTGAAGAATGCCATTGGAATTTTAATGGGGATTGCATTAAATGTTTAGATAGTTTTTGGTGAGATTGATATTTTCACAATATTGATTTTTCCAATCCAAGAACATGGGATGTCTTTAAATTTTCTAGTGTCTTCTGCAATTTTTCTGTTGAGTGTTTTGAAGTTCTCATTGTAGAGATCCTTCATTTCCTTGGTTAGGTTTATTCCAAAGTGGTTTACTTACTTATTTATTTATTTATTTATTTTTGAGGCAATTGTGAGTGGGAAGGATTCCCTGATTTCATCTTCTGAATGTTTTTTGTTAGAATATAGAAAAGTTACTGATTTCTGTGTGTTTATTTTGTAACCCACTAAGTTGCTAAAAGTGTTTTATCAGCTCTAACAGTTTTTTGGTAGAGTCCTTAAAGCCCCAAAATATTCTTGTATTCTGTTTGCCACTACTTTGTTTGGAAGCTTTCCATCTATGTTCATGAGGTGGATTTTTCTGTAATTTTATTTTATTTTATTTTTTTTTGTTGTTGTTTATTTTTTATTTATTTATTTGAGAGCGACAGACATAGGGAGAAAGAGAGAATGGGCGCGCCAGGGCTTCCAGCACTGCAAACTAACTCCAGACGCGTGCGCCCCCTTGTGCATCTGGCTAATGTGGGACCTGGGGAACCGAGCCTCAAACCAGGGTCCTTAGGCTTCACAGGCAAGCGCTTAACCGCTATGCCATCTCTCCAGCCCTGTAATTTTATTTTTGTCATGTCTTTGTCTAGTTTTGACATCAGGGTGATGCTGGCTTCCTAGAAGAAGTTTGGTAACATTCCTTCCTTTTCTATTTTATGGAAAATTTGAAAACTGGTGTTAGTTCTTCCATGAAGATCTGGTAAAATTCACCAGTGAATCCATTTGGGCCTGGACATTTTTAGTTGGTAGGTTTTGTTTTTTATAATTGCCTGGATGTGTATACTTGTTATAGGTCTATTTAAATGGTTTTTTTTCATCTTGATTTAAGTTTGGTTGATCATATATAAATATAGGAAATCATCAATTTCTTTCAGATTTTCAAACTTAGTAGAGTATATGTTCTTACAGTACGACCTTATGATTTTCTGAATTTCTTTGGTATGTGATATAATGGTACCTTTTTCACCTTTAATTTTATTAAATTGTGTCCCCTCTTTCTTTTGGTCAGTTTTGCTAAGAGTTTATCAATCTTCTTTACCCTTTCAAAGAACCTACTCCTTGTTTCATTGATTCTTTGGGGTGTTTTTTTTTTTGTTGTTGTTGTTGTTTCTATTTCATTAATTTCTTCCCTAATCTTTATTATTACTTCCCATGTATTGATTTTTGGTTTGCCTGGTTTTTCTTTTTCCAAGGCCTTAAGATGAAGCATTAAGTTTTTACTTGCGTGCTTTCTAATACCTCAATATAGGCACTTAGAACTAAAAGTTTTCCTCTTAGGACTGTTGGGCCTTGAGAGGCCCAGATGAGAGGCCTAGTGGAACTTCCTGAGCCTAGCTAAAGTTTGGCAACCTGTTTCTGGCCAGCTATGACTCAGCAGGGTGCCAAATTGCCTCTGGCCTGCTACTTCTGCAAAAATAAGTTAGAATTCCCACACGCTCTTAGAACCAATCATTTCAAAAGTCATGATATGCTATTGGCCCTTACACCTCATCCTTTCCTGAGATCCATGCCTTCGGTCTCAAAGCTTTATAAATACCTGCCTGTTACAATAAAGTGAGGTCCTGCTTCAACAAGTCTTCTGACTCAGTGTGTTTCTCTTTGGTGACTAGGAAGGGGTCTGGGTTGTGGACATTCACCATCCCGCTCAGCCCCAAGGAGAGACCAGTGGGACAGGCTCTCCTACAGCCCTACCTGCCGGAGGACCCGGCAAACTGGTGCCCAACTTGGGGCATCTCTCCAATGGAAGAATGCTGATGGGCCAGTCGGTCTGCAGGTGAGTGTACCCTCATAAATTATGGGGCAGTCCTTGTCCAACCCAAATCCCTTGTATCCATCCCTAGACCCCTTTGGAAGTGCTCCTTGGCCCTCTAAGGGTCCTATACTCCCAGATCCCCCTACAAATCCTTTTCAGACAAATCCTTTCCAGACCCTCTCTGCACCTCCATCCTACTATGGGGTTGGCACCCCCAGGGGAGAAACCAACCTCTTCCCTGTCAACGTTAACCCTGGGGGTAATCACCCCACCACTTGGTACCCCTGGGAGGCTCATGATCTAAAAGACCTTAAAAAGGCTGTGTTGGAGGCTGGACCTAATTACCCCTGGGTGGAGACCATCCTCCAGGGTTTAGCTCATCATCAGTGTTCCACCCAAGTTTGGAAAAACCTTGCTAAAGCTGTTCTTTCTGGTCCTCTGTACATAAAGTGGTGTACCCTCTTTCAGGATGAGTACTGTACTCAGGCTAAGCAGAATCAGGCTGCTCAGCCTTCAGTCCCAATCACCTTCAGCATGCTCTTAGACACTACTGATGCTTTTTCCATGGGCATCCATCAAGCTACCATCCCTGATCCATACTGGGATCAGGTGCAGGCTTTGGGCATGGCCACATGGAGAAAATTGGAGGAAGGCCCATCTGAGCCCATCATAGGAATCACACAAAAAGCTAGTGAAGACTTGGCTACCTTCATAGAGAGGGTTGAAAAAAGTCTACAAAGAAAGTTTCCCACTGGCTCCCTGTGAGACCAGTTCATTAAAATGTTGATCTGGCAAGGCATGACAGGTGATCATAAGCTGGCCTGTGCTGGGCTAAAAGATCACTCTATGAGTAGATGGATGGTGGCCACTAAAGATGCAGGATCCACATCCCATTAGGCAAGGGCCATGGCATTGGTCCTACAGTGTGCCCGCCATGAAGATATGTCTGCCCTAGTTTGTGCCTTTCAACAGGCCTCAGAGGGAAAGGGGAGGCCCTGTTTTGGGTTCAGTAAAGAAGCTCATTTTAAAAGGGAGTGGCCCAACTGGACCAAGAGTGCCCCAGCAATTCCTACAGCCCCTAGTTTGCTTCACACGCCCTGCCCCTGATGTAAGAAAGGGTTCCATTGGGCCAAGGATTACAAGTACAAGTTCAGCCTTCAGGGTGAGCCTTTAAACTCCCCCAGGAACAATCCCCAGTCCTGTTACACACTGGACCATGCCCCTGATTCTGGGACTAAGGCCAAAAATGACACTGGGGTTGACCATACTGTCTCTCTCAAGGAAACAATTGGCTGATAAAATGGTTTCTATGCCTCAGTGTAATGCTAATTAGAAAGGAGGCAGTCCCTCCTTCATGGCAGTTAATCCCTGTTCCCCCTTTACTTGGTGTGGGTGGACAGTCAACGTCCTGGGAAACAGCCAACTGGCAGTCCTGGACTGATCCTGATGGTAACCGTGGGGAGGTGTACCCTCTGGTGATTTCTGGCCTAATGGCCAACCTCCTAGGTCAGGATATACTTGCAGAAGCTGAGGCTTACATCACCACTGAAACTATAGGAAGCAATCCTCGAGGGCTCCACCTTAATCATCTTTGGCAGATTGATGTCACACACTATTCTCCATTTGGAAAGCTTAAATATATTTTTCTTTCAGTCGATACCCTTTCCCACATCTGCTGGGCATTGGTACATGCCAGGGAAAAATCTAAACATACTGTTAGCCATATGCTTCAATGCTTTGCCACCCTTGGACTACCTGACCAAGTTAAGACAGATAATGGACCCTGCTTTATAAGCAAGGCTTTTGTAAATTTTCTCCAGACCTGGAGAATCTTACACTCCACAGGCATCCCATCTGACCCCTGGGGTCAAGCAGTCATTGAAAGATATAATCAGACTCTCAAGTCTCAATTACAAAAACAAAGGGGATAATCCTTACCCCCACACAACCAACTAAAAAAGGCATTATTTACCCTAAATATTTTAAATTTTTCTAGAAAAGATAAACAATTATCCCATTTTCAAAAACATTGGTCCTCATCTGTCACCTACAGTTCTATCTGGGTCAGTTGGATAGAATAGCTTGTTTTGGCCCAGTACCCAGAGCTTAATTATCACCCTATTGCCCTTACTGAAAATAGGGGAAATTTAGCCCTCGACACCCCTACTGAATCCATATTAAAAATGGTCTGCACCCTGCTAAACCAAATAGCTCCCTCCCTTGTGGAGGATTTCTGGCTTTGTGTCCAATTTGGGTCTCCCCATCCACTTGCAGTAATCATAAATGATACAACTACAGTTGCCTATACGACCCTAAAAAATTGCTCAGCCACCTTCCCCATCCCCGTCCAACTTTTCCCAATGTCTCCTTCTGGAACTTGCACTTGGCTGTTAATTTGGCTGTCCCCTAATAACTCCAATACATATGTGGAATACATTCATCCTTCCTTCTGTACTTTTAACACAACTGAGCCCAGTGCTCAATGCTGCTGCCTTCTGAAATGGTTTATGTTTGTGGAGGTCAGATGGCTATGATTTTCTGCCCACCAATTGGATGGGCCTTTGTGTCCCAGCAACATTAATTCCAGATGTGGATATCATTCCTGGAGATGAAGCCCTCCCTATACCCTCTTTTGATTATATCGGAGGGAGACCTAAGAGAGCTGTACAAATGATACCTTTACTCGTTGGGTTGGGAATAACTGCAGGCATGGCCACCAGGACAGCTGGGATGGGTATGGTAGTCCATGTCCACAGAAAGCTCTCTCTCCAGTTGACCAGGGACATAAAAGCCATGTCCAACACTATCCTTGATCTCCAAAAACAGCTAGATTCCATGGCTGAGTTAGTCCTACAAAACATGAAGGGACTAGACCTATTACCAGCCAAAAAGGGAGGCATATGCTTGTTTTTACAGGAAAAATGCTGTATCTACACCAATAGATAGGGAATAATTCAGGATGAGGTCAAATGGCTTCAAGAGGACCTGGAGAGGAGATGGCGGGACCTCCAGGACAGCCCACTGTGGACGGGCTTACATGGCTTCTTACCCTACCTCCTTCCTCTACTTGGGCCCCTCCTTCTCCTCTCTTTCTCCTTCTCCTTCTCCTTCTCCTTCTCCTTCTCCTTCTCCTTCTCCTTCTCCTTCTCCTTCTCCTTCTCCTTCTCCTTCTCCTCACTGTTGGGGCTTGTGTAATTAACAAAATTACACAATTCATTCACCAGTGGCTAGGGGAAATAAAACTCCATCAGGTTGAGATACATTACCACAGGCTGGCAACTCAGGAATTAAGTTCCTCATGTGACCCACTACCACCTCCTCTGCCCTCCATGTGACCGATGATGGGTAAGATCTCAGACTGACTGAGACAACCTAAGAGGCCATGGAGTGGGTTCTCAATGAGCTAAACACATGGTACCCAGTGACAGGTAAGATTCCCAGAGGGGGACAACCTAAGACAGGGTCTATGGTGACTAATGCTCTTACAAAAACAAAAGGGGGAGGTGTTGAGCCTTGAGAGGCCCGGACACAAGGGCTAGTGGAACTTCCTGAGCCTAGCTAAAGTTTGGCAACCTGTCTCTGGCCAGCTATGACTCAGCAGGGTGCCAAATTTGCCTCTGGCCTGCTACTTCTGCAAAAAAAAGTTAGAGTTCCTGCATGCACTTAGAATCAATCATTTCAAAAGTTGTGATATGCTTTTGGCCCTTACACCTCATCCTTTCCTGAGATCCATGCCTTTGGTCTCAATGCTATATAAACACCTGCCTGTTACAATAAAGTGAGATCCTGCTTTGACAAGTCTCCTGACTCAGTGTGTTTCTCTCCAGTAACTAGGAAGGGGGCTGAGTCGTTGACACTCAGCATCCTGCTCAGCCCCAAGGAGAGACTGGTGGGACTGGCCCTCCTACAGCCCTACCTGCTGGGGGACCTGGCATAGGACTGCTTTCATTTTGACCCATAAGATTTGGATGTTGTTTTCTCATTGTCATTTGATTCTATGTATTTTTTATTCCTTGTGTGATTTCTTCAGTGACCCAGTCATCACTCAGTAGACTGTTTAGTCTCCATGATTATGCATATACTCTGTAATTTTTCTTGTTGCTGATTTGTAGTTTAATTCCATTGTGATCAGATAGAGTACAAGGAATTATTTCAGTTTTCCTGTATTTGTTAAGATTTGCTTTATGGCCTAATACAAGGTGTATTTTAGAGAATGTTCCATGTGCTGGTGAGGAAAAATGTGCATTCTGTGGCATTTGGATTGAATGTTCTGCAGATATCTGTTAGGTCCTTTTGTTCTGTGACATTATTTAATCCAGATGTCTGTTTATTTTTTTTGTTGGGATTATCTGTCAATAGATGAAGTGGGGTATTGAAGTCACCCACTACAATTGTGCTTAGTATTATCTGTGACACTAAGTCTAATAGTGTTTGATGAAATTGGGATCACCCATGTTAGGTGCATATTTGTTTAGAATTGTAATGTCTTCCTGTTGAATTTTTACTTTAATCAATATAAAGTGTCCTTCTTTATCTTTCCTAACTCATGTTGGTTTGAAGTCTATCCTGTCAGATATAAGGATAGCAACTGCTGCTTGTTCCTCGGCCATTGCTTGGAATACCATTTTCCTTCCTTTCACCCTAAGATAGTGTCTGTCTTCTGTAGAGAGATGAGTTTCTTGGAGGCAACAAATATAAGGATCTTGCCTTATAATCCAGTCTTCAAGCCTGTGTCTTTTGGTTGAGGCATTGACGCCATTGATATTAAGATTTATTATTGAAGGTATATGATTTTACTCGTCATTCTTGTTTTGTAGTGCTTCCTTTTCCCCCTTTACTCTCTTGTATTAATTGTTTTTTTTTTCTCATTTTTTCTTGTTTATTTACTTGAGAGCGACAGAGAGAGAGGGGGGGGGGAGAGGGGGAGAGGGAGAGGGAGAGAATGGGCACAGCAGGGCTTCCAGCCACTGCAAATGAACTCCAGATGCATATGCCCTCTTATGCATCTGGCTAACGTGGGTCCTGGGGAATCAAGCCTCTTAGGCTTCACAGGCAAGCGCTTAACTGCTAAGCCATCCCTCCAGCCATTAAGTGGTTTTTGAGTGTAGTTTATTTTTCCCAGTTTCCTCATATGTATGCTTTCATTTATCTTCAGCATTTGGGATGCCTTCAAACATTTGCTGTTGACCTGGCTTAGTTGTCATATATTACTTTAACCTGTTTTTGTTGTGGAATATCCTTATTTCTCCATGAATTTGGGTGGATAGATTTTCTGGGTAAAGTATTCTTGCTTGACAATTATTGTCTTTCAGAACTTGGAATACATCATTTCAAGCCTTTCTGGCTTTTCAAGTTTGTGTTGAGTAATCTGCTGTTATGCTGATGGGCTTGCCTTTATAAGTAACTTGCTTATTATAACTACTTTCAATATATTTTATTTGGTTTGTGTGTTTGGTAGTTGAATTATAATATGGTGAGGAACAATTCTTTCCAGATTTTGGCTGTTTGGTGTTCTAATGGCTTCTTGGGTTTGCATTGGCATCTCTTTCCCAATTTGGGCGAAATTATCTTCTGTGATTTTATTGAAAACACCCACTATGCCTTTGGAGTGAAATTATCCTTCTGCTATACCCTGACTTCTTATTTATTTATTTATTTATTTATTTATTTATTTGTTTGTTTGGTTTTTGAGAGCGACAGACATAGAGAGAAAGACAGATAGAGGGAGAGAGAGAATGGGCGTGCCAGGGCTTCCAGCTGCTGTTAACAAACTCCAGATGCGTGTGCCCCCTTGTGCATCCGGCTAACATGGGACCTGGGAAACCGAGCCTTGAACTGGGGTCGTTAGACTTCACAGGCAAGCGCTTAACTGCTAAGCCATCTCTCCAGCCCATACCCTGACTTCTTATGTTTGATCTTTTCATAGTGTCCTGAATATCTTCACATTCTCATTCATGCTTTCCTATTAGCTTGTCTTTCTCAGTGTTGGACTGTGACTATGTTAGATATACCACCTGGTTTTCTAGTTTAGAGATTCTGTTTTTTTTCCCATCCATTCTACTGCTGAGACTTTCTACAGAGGTTTTTTATTTTTATTTTTTATTTGACTTACTGTGTTTTTCTTTTTGTTTTCTTTTTTTCTTTTTTTTGGTTTTTTGAGGTAGGGTCTCACTCTAGCCCAGGCTGACCTGGAATTACTGTGTTTTTCATTGCTAGTATTTCTGACTGGTTTTTCTTTATTATATCTATTTACTAATTCATGTCTTGTATTGACCTCCTTATTTAATTAAGCTGGCTTTCTGTGTCTTCTTTGATTTCTTTGAGCATATTTATAATCATTCTTTTGAAATAATTCTCAGGCGTTTCCTCTAAGTCAGTCTCACTGGAAGCCATTTCTGATGGATTTATAATTTTTAGTGGATTTATATTGTCTTTTTTGTGTTTCTGGCATTGTAATGTAGAGATTTTTGTATATCAGACTAATTTGATGCTTGGGTTTTCTTTTTTTTTTTTCTTTTTTATTTATTTATTTATTTGAGAGTGACAGACACAGAGAGAAAGACAGATAGAGGGAGAGAGAGAGAATGGGCGCGCCACAGCTTCCAGCCACTGCAAACGAACTCCAGATGCGTGCACCCCCTTGTGTATCTGGCTAACATGGGACCTGGAGAACCGAGCCTCGAACCGGGGTCCTTAGGCTTCACAGGCAAATGCTTAACTGCTAAGCCATCTCTCCAGCCCGATGCTTGGGTTTTCTAATTATCTGCAGTGTTTTTAAATGTATCAATCAATCTGATGTTATGTCTCTTAAGGGTAGGAGCTTAAGTTGCTATGTGTGGCTCTTAAAAGATTCCTAGAGTAACCACAAAAGTGACCTTAGATGTTGGGTTTGCCTGCCATGTGAGTATTCTAGTAGACTTGGTGGAACAAAATCCAGGCAAACTCTAAAATTTAACTGAATAATATACACATTTAATGAAAACCAGCACTGAGTATCTATGCAAGAGTAGGAATTATGACAAACAGATCCTCTAACAAAGTCAAAGTCCTCAGGATGTATGTTGCTCCACACCCTTAATACTGTCAACTGGGAGGCTTATATTTCTGGTCTTAGAGGGTTCCAAGGTCAGCTTGTGACCAAGTGAGACCATGCCCCAGCCAATGGCAGAAGATAAGACATAGGCGCTCTTTATCAGGAAGCAACAAATGATCAGCCCAAAATATAGCTTATTTAAGAATGGTGTATATGGACTTCCAGTTAAGATGGCAGTGTAGAAACCAGCCTAGGGGAGAAAAATCAAAAACAAAAACAAAAAAACAGCAACCCCCCCCAAAACCCCCAAAACACACCCCCCCCACAAAATCCCAGCAAAATACACTCTTCTAGTAAAAAGTGAGGTGTATAAGAAACTACCAATTACCAATGGCAACAGAGAAGTAGGAGAGATCCAGAGCATTTAGAGCCCACACAGGCAGGCAGACATGGCTCCAGCAGCAGTGGCACCAGGTTCGTGGGGCCACAGCTGCAAGGCTCGGTTTGAGCCACAGGACAAGCCAGGTGAGGGGATTTTCCACTCACACTGGAGCTCTTCGCAAACTCAAGCAACATGAAGGGAGAACAGCAGCAAACAATGGAGGAGCATATTATGAGGTAGAGGATCACATGGACCATCAGGAGATCTAGAGCCACCATCCACAGCCTCCCCTCCCCCACCATCAGTGCAAGTGCCAGCAAGCACCAGAGACCAGGAGAAGGCAGCTCATAGCACCCAGCACCAGTGACCAGAGAGAGCAGCAATCTAAAGATCCAGCCATCCTACCTGAAACCACAGTGCACCAAAGAGGGACCCATGCAGGAGTGCAGCATAACTGAGACCAAAACCATCCCCAAATGTAACTGGGATTACACCAGGTCAATACCCTCCAAACAAGCCTGGTATATACACCTGAACACAAAGTTCTAATTGCACCTTACATATCAGGATAAATTCTATGTTAAATCTGATGGATGGCCAGATTTTCCATTCTTAAATAAGGTATATTTTGGGCTTGTTATTTGTTGCTTCTTGATTTATAGTAGCTTTATTTCCTCTGTTGTACATTAGAGAAGGGTCTCACTTGGTCACAAGCTGACTTGGAACCCTCAACAGCCTAGCAATATTAACCTCCGTGTTGACAGGATTAAGGGTGTTGGGCACCACACATCCTAAGGGACAGTGATTTCATTAGAGGATCTGGTTGTCATATTATCTACTCCTGAATAAATATTCTACGCTGTTTTTCATTGAGTGAGTATATTGTTTAGTTAACTATTAGAATCTGCCTGTATTTTGTTCCACTCAGCCTACTTGAATACTCTCATAGCAGGCAAACTTAACACCTAGGGTCACTTTTGTAGATACTCTGAGAGTCTTGAGAGCCACACCTAGCACCTTAAACTCCTACCCTGAATATAGATAATATCAGATTGATTGATACATCTAATAATATTGCAGCTAACTAGGAAATCCAAGCATAAAATTAATTAAGCATGCAAAAATATATACACTATAACACAAGAAAAACCAAAAATCAAGACAATATAAATCCACCAAAAAGTATTAATGCATCAGAAATGACCTCCAATGAGAATGAGTAAGAGGAAATGCCTGAGAAAGATTTCAAAAGAATGATTATAAATATGCCCAAAGAAGTCAAAGATGAAATCAAAGAATGAAAGAGGAAATCAAGGGAATCAAAGAAGACACAGGAAACCAATTTAATGAAATAAAGAGGTCAATACAAGACATAAACAAGGAAGTAGAAATAATAAAGAAAAACCAGTCAGAATTACTAGCAATGAAGAACACAGTTAATGAAGTAAAAAACGCTGTAGAAAATCTCACCAGTTGAATGGATGAAGGTGAGGATAGAATATTTAAATTAGATGACCAGGTGGCAGATCTAATACAGTCCAACAAAGAGAAAGGCAAACTAATATGAAAGTATGAATGGGAATTTCAAGATATTCAGGACACTATAAAAAGATCAAACATAATAATTCAGGGTATAGTAGAAGGAGAAGAATTTCACTCCAAAGGCATAGTAGGCATTTTCAACAAAATCATAGAAGAAAACTTCCCCAATTGGGAAAGAGGTGCCAATGAAGATACAGGAATCCTTTAGAACACCAACCAGACAAAATCTGGAAAGAACCTCTCCTTGCCATATTATAATGAAACTACAAAGCATACAAACCAAAGAAAAACTATTGAAAGCAGTTAGAGAGAAAAATCAAGTTACATAGAAAGGCAAGCCCATCGGATCACAGCAGGTTACTCAACACAAACATCAAAAGCCAGAAGTGTTTGGGGTGAAATATTCCAAGTTCTGAAAGATAATAACTGTCAAACAAGGTTACTTTATCCTGCAAAGTTATCCATTCCAATAGATGGAGAAATAAGGACATTCCATGACAAAAGCAGGCTAAAGGAATATCTGAAGACCCAACCAGCTCTACAGAAAATACTTGAAAGAATGTCCATGCTGAAGAGAAAGAAAAGCACACATGTAAGGAGCCTGGAAAAAACACACAATACTCAATTACTGGTTAACACAAGAGAGCAAAGGTAAAACCAGAAGAACTACAAAAAATTGCAAAAATGAATACACACCTTCCAATAATATCTATTAATATCAATGGCCTCAATGCCCCAACCAAAAGACATAGGTTTGCAGACTGGGTTAAGATGCAGGATCCTTCAATTTTTTGCCTCCAAGAAACTCACTCTTCTACAAAGTGTTGGTACTATCTTAGGGAGAAAGGTTAGAAAATGGTGTTTCAAGCAAATGGGCCTAGAAAACAAGCAGGGTTGCTATCCTAATATCTGACAAGGCAGACTTCAGTCCAACATTAGTTAAGAAAGATAAGGAAGGTTGCTTTATATTGATTAAAGGCACATTCCAACAGGAGGTCATTATAATCCTAAACATATATGCACCCAACCTGGGGGCTCCCAACTTCATCAAACAAATGCTATTAGAACTAAGTTCACAGATAACACCAAACAGTTATAGTGGTGACTTCAACACCTCACTCTCATCAATTGACAGGTCATCTGGGCAAAAAATAAACAGAGAGGCATCTGGATTAAATGAGGCCATAGAAGAAATAGACCTAACAGATAGATACAGGACATTTCATCCAAATGCTGCAGAATATGCATTATTTTCAGCAGCACATGGAACATTCTCTAAAAGAGACCATATATTAGGACACAAAGCAAATCTTAACAAATAGAGAAACACTGAAATAATTCCTTGCATTTTATCTGACTACAGTGGAATAAAACTACAAATCAGTAGCAAGAAAAGCTATAGAGCATACACACAATCATGGAAACTAAACAATACACCACTAAATGATGAATGGGTCAATGAAAAAATCAAGACAGAAATCAAAAAATTCAAAGAGTCAAATGATAATGAGAACACAACATACCCAAACTTTGGGTCACAATGAAGGCAGTCATAAAAGGTAAATTTATAGTTTTACGTGCCTGTATTAAGAAATTAGAAAGGTCTCAAGTAAACGACCTAATGGTATATCTTAAATCCTTTGAAAAGAAGAACAAGGCAAATCAAAAATCAGTAGATGTGAAGAAATATTAAAGATTAGGGCAGAAATCAATGAAATAGTAACAAACAAAGAAACAGAAAAACCAAAACAATTCAAAGAATCAATGAAACAAAGAGTTGGTTATTTGAAAGGATAAACAAGGTTGATAAACCCTTAGCAAATCTGACCAAAAGAAAGAGAGAAGAGACACAAGTTAATAAAATTAGAGATGGAAAAGGCAACATCACAACAGACACCAGAGAAATTCAAAAACTGATAGAGACATACTATAAAAACATATACTCCACTAAGTATGACAATCTGAAGGAAATGGATGATTTCCTTGAATTATATGACCTATATAAATTAAATCAAGAGGAGATTAATCACTTAGATAGACCTATAGTAAGTGTGGAGATCCAAAAAGTTATCAAAAATCTCCCAACTCGAAAAGTCAAGGCCCAGATGAATTCACTGGTGCATTTTACCAGACCTTCAGAGAAGAACTAACACCATGGTTCTCAAGCTTTTCCAGAAAATAGAAAAAGAATTAATCCTACCAAACTCCTTCAATGAAGCCAGCATCACCCTGATACCAAAACCAGGCAAAGGTGGAACAAAAAAAGAAAATTACAGACCAATTTCCCTCATGAACATTGATGTAAAAATTCTCAACAAAATATTGGCAAACAGAATATAAGAATATATCAGAAAGATCATTCATCCCAACTAAGTAGGCTTTATCCCAGAGAAGAAGGGATGGCTCAACATACCCAAATTGATAAATTTAATACATTATATAAATAGACTGAAGGACAAAAATCACATGAACATCTCATTAGATGCAGAAAAAGCATACAACATCCCTTTGTGATGAAAGTCCTATAGAGACTGGGAATAGAAGAAACATATCTCAATATAATAAAGGCTATTTATGACAAGTCTACAGTCAGCATATTCCTAAATGGGGAAAAACTTGAAGCTTTTCCACTAAAATCAGACACCAGATAAAGGTGTCCACTGTCCCCACTTTTATTTAATATAGTTCTGGAAGTCTTAGCCATAGCAATAAGGCAAGAGACACACATAAAAGGGATACAAATTGGAAAGGAAGAGATCAAGTTATCATTATTTGCAGATGACATGATTCTATACATAAAGGACCCTAAAGACTACTAGCAAAATATTAGAGCTGATAAACATCTACAGCCGTGTAGCACGATACAAAATAAATACACAGAAATCAGTAGCCTTCATATATGCTAACAACAAACACACAGAGAATGAAATCAGAGAATCATTCCCTTTGACAATTGCAACAAAAATAGATAAAGTACCTTGGAATAGACCTAATCAAGGAAGTGAAGGATTGCTACAATGAAAACTTTAAAACACTCAAGTGAGAAATTGCAGAAGACACTAGGAAATGGAAAAAAATATCCCTTGTTCCTGGATGGGAAGAATCAATATTGTGAATATGGCAATCTTACCAAAAGCAATCTACACATTCAATGCAATCCCCATCAAAATTAAAATGGCATTCTTCACAGAAATAGAAAAAACAATCCAAAAATTCATTTGGAACCACAAAAAAATCTTGAATATCTAAAACAATACTCAGCAACAAAAATAAGGCTGGTGGTATCACCATAGCTGATTTTATCCTATACTATAGAGCCATAGTAACAAACAAAGCATGTTACTGGCACAAAAGCAGCCACGTAGATCAATGGAACTGAATAGAGGACCCAGGTGTAAGCTTGGGTGCTAAGGCACTTGATATTTGATAAAAATGCTAAAAGTAGTAATTGGAGAAAAGACAGCCTGTTCAGTAAATGATGCTGGGAAAAATGGATATGTATCTGTAGAAGGATGAAAATAGATTCTTCTATCTCTCCATGCACAAGAAGTAAGTCCAAATGGATTAAAGACCTTAACATCATACCTGAAACTCTGAAACTCCTAGAGAAAAATTTGGGGAAACCCTTCAACATATTGGTCTTAGAAAAGACTTTCTGAATATAACCCCAACTGCTCAGACGATAAAACCACAGATTAACTGCTGGGGCCAATTGAAATTACAATGACTTTGTATGGCAAAGGACACTGTGAATAAAGCAAAGGGGCAACCTACAGAATGGGAAAAAATCTTTGCCAGCTATACATCTTATAGAGGATTAATATCTAGGATATACAGAGAACTCAAAAAATTAAATTATAAGAAATCAAACAACCTAATTAAAAAGTGGGCTATGGAACTATGTAGAGAGTTCTCAAAAGAAGAAATACGGATGGCATATAAGCATGTAAAATAATGTACTACATCCCTAGCCATCAGGGAAATGTGGATTAAAACTACCTTGAGATTCCATCTCACTTCTGTTAGATTGTCTACCATCATGATAACAAATGACCATAAATGCTGGAGAGGATATGGAAAAAGAGGAAACCTACACTGTTGGTGGGAATGAAATCTGGCCCAGCCATTGTGGAAATCAGTGTGGTGGTTCCTAAGACAGGTAAAAATAGATCTACCATATGACCCAGCTATAGCACTCCTAGGCATATATCCTTTGGACTCATCTTATTACCTTAGAGATACTTTCTCAACCATGTTTATTGCCACTCAATTCACAATAGCTGGGAAATGGAACCAGCTTAGATGTCCCTCCACTGATGAGTGTAATGAAGATATGGCGCATTTATACAATGGAATTCTACTCAGCGGTAAAGACAAATGAAGTTATGAAATTTGCAGAAAAATGGTTGCATCTAGAAAGGATTATACTAAGTGAGGTAACCCAGGCCTAGAAAGCCAAGCATCGCATGTTCTCTCTCATATGTGAATCCTTGATGATTGGGCTTCTGTGTGAGAAGGAAAAAAGTCAGTAGCAGAGGCCAGTCAGCTAGAAAAGAGATATAAAGAGAAGAGAAAGGAAGGGAGGAGGGTACTTAATAGGTTGGAATTGTGTATATGTAAGTAGAAGAATAGATTAATGGTGGTGAAAAGGCCTAAGTGAGGTCAGGGGAAGAGACTGAGTAAAGGAAAAGTAGAGGGAGGGCTAATCAAAATCTAAGAGGATATAAATAAATCATATGGAAACCTACTTTTTTGGACAATGGAACACTCAGAAGCCATAGAATGTTGCTAGAAAAATTTCAGTGCCAGGGATGGGATACCTTCCAGTGTGTTGTTGGCTAAGGAGGTCCCAGATGCCCCCAATACATTATAGGCCATTGCCAAGGCCCTTGGTTTCCCACCAGAAATAGATGGTAAGACCCTATTGCTGAAGACTCCACATACTTGGGCTGCAAGGCCACTGAAAAATCCTGCTGGAACTGAACTGATAATCTTCTCCATGTAGATCAGCTGATAGAAAGCTGGAAGAAGCCATTATGCATGCAGTTCAATGGGAGAAAGAGAAATCCCCAGAGAATATATTCAGCAGTGGACACTGCAAGCCTTATATTTGGCCAGCCAGTCCAAATGAGCCAATGGGTGCAACAGTGGCACATCCGTCATCGTGGAAACCAACTTCTCTCTAATTGGACTAGAGGCCCATACCATGGGCGGGAATATATCCCTGATACTGAAAACCTACAACAGGGGTAGTCATGAGTCCTAGGGGTGTAATGTCTGCTACTGTCTGGCTAAATGTATATACTATGCTTATCAAACTGCCCACTAACCACTTCTCTTAATATTCATACCCTTACATTAATGCTACTCTCACTTTTTGTAGAGAATTTTCTATTTTCAGATGGCGGTGACCTTGGGATG
The DNA here is from genome assembly GCF_020740685.1 of Jaculus jaculus. Lineage (NCBI taxonomy): Eukaryota > Metazoa > Chordata > Mammalia > Rodentia > Dipodidae > Jaculus > Jaculus jaculus. The sequence continues at coordinate 60,841,984 of NC_059111.1, read as the reverse complement.
ACTCAGAAGGCATCATGGTGCTGGAATGAAGTGACAAGAGTGCTCAGTACTGCAATATCTCTATCACACCTTCCAAGGCTTAGGGTCTATTGCAGAAGAGGTGGCAGAAAGAATGTAAAAGCCAAAGAAAGGGTAGGACTCCTTACAACATATTCTCCCCAGACACAAAATGGCCTGGATATCCATGACCTCACAGTTCCTGACACTACTTACACAAGACCATTATGATAGGAGGAAAAGATGATGACATCAAAAGAAAAGAAAGACTGATTGAGAGGGGGAGGGGATATGATGGAGAGTGGAGTATCAAAGGGGAAAGTGGGTGGAGGGAGGGCATTACCATGGGATATTTCTTATAATTATGGAAGTTGTTAATAAAAATTTGGGAATGAAAGAATGGTTATATGTTCTTATGTCTTCATGATTTTCTGAATTTCGTTGGTATCTGTTGTAATGGTGCCTTTTTCATCTCTAACTTTATTAATTTGTTTTTTTCCTTTCTTTTGGTCAAATTTGCTAAGGGTATATCAGCCTTGTTTATCTTTATAAAGAAACCATGTTTGTGTCATTGATTCTTTGCATTGTTTTTGTCATTTATACTTCATTAATTTCATAAGGGTATGGTGGGGTCTCTTGGGCCATGTCTTCTCTGTAGGAGCTCCTCAAACTCCACATCATTTACTCAGTACCCATATCTAAGGTTCTGGCTTCCTCTTAACTGCTGACCTATCATGAAATTACTGTAAAATCCGAGACTAGAAGATCCTCTAAAACATATTTTGCAGAATAATTAGTGGACATATTTTTTGTTTTTTCCACTGCCCTCAGAAGCATTTATGTTCTGATTCTGGGCCTCCTAGCACCAGCCTTTGTAGACCTGAAAAGCAATGTGATGAAATGAAGGTTTTATTTTGGTCTTGGATAGAATACCACAACACTAAGGTTAATATTTTGGGATTAAAGATGTGGCAGGAGATGTGGGTACTTACTGGGAAGGGAAGAGGAAACTGGCAAGAGGGGAAGTCACTTTCAGAGTTAACGGGCTTCTCTAAGAGACAGCATCATGAGTGACTAGAACCTCTCTTTCTTGCCTTTGTAGTGAAGATGAGAGAATGAGAGGTGCATGTTGATTCTATGGACACTGATCATTTCCAAGTGTCATGGAAGCTGGTAGAAAGTAGTTGTGAAAGTGGATGATATGGCTCACTTTTAAATAGACTGATAGTCCCAGGCTTTAGATGTTTCAGGTGTGAACAAGATGGCCTTTGAAGAAGAGGAAAAATTTACCATTTTCAGGAGCCTCCTTTGTCTCCTATTTTGCAGATACTGGGCAAGTGCTCTACCACTGAGCTCTATTTTGGAATGTATATGAGGGGGAAAAGGTAATCTTATAAATGTGAGTTGGAATATCTTGATTCCTTTAACTGGTAGGACAAATTATATACTATTTTCCTGAGTAGAAGTAGAACACATACACTTAATGTGACTTTACTTGTTCTTGAATGTTATAAAAGAAATCTATACCTCTTTTTGTCCTTCAAAACCTATTGTTACTGTCCAGGTGTAGTTTTAAATTCAAAAAGAAAACATATGGAAGGTAAATTGAGGAGAAATCTTTTATACCTTGGTTTCTTTTGTTATCAGTTATAATAATGTTTAGAAAACTTCAAAAGGATAGACAGAAACAAAGGAGAAATTTGATCTTGCTGGATGACTAGGAGGAAAAATGAGCCTTGATCAAAGCAACAGGTAGTAGCAATGGAAGAGGAATCAGAACAGTCCCAGGGTTGATGGAAGAGGTGAAAGATGGTATGTAGCCTCAGCCAAGGAGTGTGACATGAAGTGTATGTGGGCAGGATGGTTTGTCTTAACCTCCTAGACCCTACCTTATATCTTTACCCCTCAGTCCCAGTCTCTCTTCATCATCCATTGAGTGAATCCTGTGCCATGCTAGTGATCCATGTGTTAATTAGCTTTCCATCACTGTGACAACGTACCTGAGCAAATCATCTTAAAAGGAGCACAGGTGTATTTTGATTCATGGTTTCAGATCATAGCTGCTTGGTTGGGCCTATTGCTTGGAGCATTTGGTATCCCAGTACATCATTGTACTGAAGGAAGTCTGCTCATTTTGCAGCAACAGGGAAGCAAAGAGAAAGGGGCAGAGACTGGCATTCCAATATCCTCTTTAAAGGTATGCACCCAGTGACCAAACTTATACTATTCCCTACCTTCTAAAGTTTCTACCTCCTCCCACAGGGTGATGACCAAGGCTTTCACACATGAGCTTTTGAGGACCATTCCAGATTTAACTATTCATCCTGACCCCAGATGATAGTGGCTTCTATCAGTGTTTTCCACTTAGGACAAAGAAGTGCAACTCCTGATGCTCAGTGATAAGGGAGATGTACAAGAGGAAGTTGGGTAAATATTATTGGGAAGATATGTTATAAGTATAAAAGGTTGGAATTCTTAATGAATTTTCTCATAGAAGGATTATTATACATTATTCTATGGCATTAGCACAGGTGCATCTTCATCCTATTAAACTATTAGTATAACTATGGGGAGGGTTAAGCAGGCTTTTATCATTTTCTCTAAGAATATAACCAAAGTGTATAGCATTGTTTTTATGGAAAAATGCTTATAAAAGTCCCACAATAGACAGAAAAAAGGACCTTTGAATATAATCTGTTTGTGAGTTGTATTGGCCTGCTTAGGATAAAGAGGTCCACCCTCTTCTTTCCTGTTCAAAGGCAAAGTCTTTTATAGTGACCAACAAGCCACACACTCTGAGTTTGAATAAAGATAAAGATTGGCTTCTTGAAGGAAAGCCTGTCTGATTTAAGACATACCATGTTTAATGCAATGTGGCACTAAATGGGCCTGCTTGAATGAGGCAGTTTATATAAAGTTCTCTATTATTATCAGGCCATCTGTGTTGATTTTTGTGTGAAAGCAAAAGTTTCCCTCTTTCAGATCAAAAAGGGCATTGCTCAGTGCGATAAGGGGTGTGAAAACTGAAGAATAAATCAAAACAGAGGATTTCTTTTTTACCGGTTGCCACTTGCAATGGAGAATAAGTGGAAAATTAGAGTCAAAGGAAAGGTAAAGGGGAGGTAGTTGACAGTGTAGTCATGTTTTATGTAACACTTGTTTTTCTTTTGCACATTATGCTATCCATTAGGATAAATTAATATGTTTTGGCTCTTTAAAAACTGTTAGAAAATAATTATAATGGTTCCAATAACAGCTCCAGATGAATTCTGGAAAACAGATATTCCAAACTGTCAAATAGCATATGTATTACTTGGCTGTGTTATAATTGCAAATGAATGCAGCTTTTGTATGAAGTTTCCTTGACTGCCAATGGAAGCACTGTAACACATTTATTGTGAGCAAAATTGGAATGGGAATGAGACATGTTACAACAGAATAGCAACTAATTCCTTCTTGCCAGTTGGACTGAATTAAAACAATAAATCATTAGGACAATGAAAGGTCATGCTTAAAAGGAGGAATAATTTAATAAAAGAGATTTATAAAAAAAATGGCAGGTTCACACACACAGTGTTTATGACATAGAAAATTTTATTTAAAGATACAATTTTCTTATCATGTGGAGGAATATAATTAGACTCCAGTGTACATGTATATGTTAAATGGAAAAATGTCATGTGAGCTTCCGAGGTGAATTTGACCATAGTGTAGAAGAGAGATGAAAAGCATTTACAACAAAGGCCAATTCCAACTGCTGTTTACCACAGGTAAGGGGCTTCAAGATGCTATCCTGTGTTTGAAAGGTATGAATCATGCCATTATTTATTGCAGTTAATTGCTGATGTTTGTGGAGCACACAGTATGTTGCACAACAGGACTGAGTAATCCATGGTGACCTTTTGTGCTATCAAAGTGTTATCAATTAGAAGCACCTGATTGTAAATTCAGAGGGCACCCAGTGAGTGCCATCAAAAAGAAAGATTATACTTGACTTCTTATGCAATCTGAATTTTTTTTTGGGGGGGCAGGGGCTCATTTCCTTTAAACTGGACCCTCTCTAGGGCACTGTTTCCAAATCTGCAACATAAAGTATATTCAAGTTTAAATTTCAAGGGCTGACTGTACAAGCAATAGGAATTTGAGAGGAAGAGTGGTTATAGTTTCCTGATGAAGCTCTTTCTTCTTGAGACCCCTATGCTGCTGACTCACTTCTTGGTCACTTTCTTTTCCATCTAGTGTGTTCTCTTAAAATTTGGTCTGTATGACATTTATGGAAACCTTGTTATAAAGCTCTTGTTTCACTACAGTCTATGAGTCAGTCTTCAAGTACTTGTTGGGTTTTAGCTACTGATTCCTGGGTAGGATTTGTTTTGGTTCTTACTCTCCCTAAGCTTTCTGCAGCTTCTGATAGTGTTTAATGCCTCATTCCTTTAAAAAAAACTTTTTATTGACATTTTTCATAAGTATAGACAATAAACCATGACAATGCTCCCACTACTTCCATTGCCCCCACCCCCGCAAATCTTCCCTCCATTCTAATTAGTCACTCTTCTGTTTTGATATCATCACTTTTCCCCTCCTTTAATGATGGTCTTGTGTAGGTAGTGTCAGGCATTATGAGATTATGAATATCAAGGCTATTTTGTATTTGGAAGATAGCATTATAAGCAGTCCTCCTCTTCCTTTGGCTCTTACATTCTTTCTACTAGTCTTTGGCAATGGTCCTTGAGTCATGGAGAGTATGACAGAGATGACTCACTTAGAGCTGAATACTCCATTGTCACTTCTCAGAAATGTCTCATCTAGGACTGGAGTAATGGCTCAGTGGTTAAACATCTGCTTGCAAAGCCTGATGGCCTGAATTTGATTCCCCAATACTCACATAAAGCCAGATAGATGCACAAAGTGACACATGCATCTGGAGTTTGTTTGCAGCAGCAGGAGGCCCTGGTGTACCTATCCATCCCCCTTCTCTCTGTCTCTCTCAAGTTAATAAATAAAAATATAAAAAAAGAAAAAAGAGAAATACTGCATTCTTGAAATTCTCTTAAGTCTCTCACAACACTGAAATAACTTGCATTTTGTATATTTTCTACTTTTTAAAGAAGCTCACTCTACACACTCTGTTACTTAGAGCTAAAGCCCAAGATTTCTTTTCCCTCTCTTATCTCTTGGCAAGTGTTGCACTCAGGTTCACATTGCTGGCAGAAATCACCTGACCAAGAACAGTTTGTGGGATAAAAGGATTTATTTTGGTTTATAGATTTGAAGGGAAACTTCATGATGGCAGGGGAAAATGATGGCACGAGCAGAGGGTGGACATCACCTCCTCACTAACAGTGAGTAGACAACAGCAACAGGATAGTATGCCAAACACTGGCAAGGAGAAACTGGCTATAATACCCACAAGCCTGCTCCCAGCAACACACTGTCTCCAGGAGGTGTTAATTCCCAAATCTCCATCATCTGAGAACCTAGCATTCGGAACACCTAAGTTTATGGGGGCACCTGAATCAAACCCCACAGCAACTTCATCTACTTCCAACTGTTTTCCCAGCACTGGGTCCACATCCCTAAGTTTTGCCAAGAATTTTGTCAAGAATACCTAAAGTCATCCATTTTTCAAGAATATCCAAAATAAATCATGATTTTCCTCTGTCTTTATTCAGGATCTTAAATGATGATCTGAACTGTTCCCTTAATTCTTCTTGCCAGTTTCTTTCTTGGGTTTATGGCTATGAGTTTGCATAATAGCACTGAGTTGTAGTTCTGCTTTCCAACCATGTCCCACTATCATGTTCTAGCCTACAAGGCTATATTTCTGCTGTGGTTACTGTTTATAGTTGTGTCAGGATCAGCTAAATGTATGGATCATTGGAGCTGTCATTCTGGAATCTGTGGACCAGTAGGTAGTTATTCTGTGCTTGGCTGGACTCACTTATGCATTTGTGGTCAGCAATGTTCTGGATTGGCTCTGCTGACCTTGGCTGGGTATATGTTTTGCTCACACATGTATGGCCAAGATTTTTATGCCATCTGGCTGTAGGTTGTTTTTTTCACACCCTAACATGCACCCCAAGTTTGTTCTTATGACAGGGACAAGGCTTTGAAGTTTGAGGGGATGAACTTGGGCCTCTTTTAACTCATCTGCACTTCTGTAGGAGGCCTGATTATCTGTCCAAGGCCATAAGAAATGGGTGAGGGAAATGGGTATATATGCAAGGGCTGTATATATCATGGCCATTACACTAGTGAACTCCTAGCAGCTGTGGCTTTCTATGCAACATTTAGCCTGTTAATATTTCCTCATGGGTGGGGAGGGGCTCATGAGACCTCACACCTTCTAGAGTAGCTAGTGGCAAATGATGATTGCTGGGAGAAGGGAGGCAGGTCCTTCAGAGGTGTACCACTGGTGAGTTGCCCATTCACCAGTAAATAACCTCCCACTGATGGTCATACAAGTGACTCTACTTTATCTCAGTAAATTAAAAAACAAAAGCAAAACCTGAAATTAAGATGGGAATTAAATGGGGAAAAAAGGGGTTTTAGTGGGAGAGGAAGGGGGATAAAAGAATGTAATTGAGTGGAGTACTATCAAAATGCATTGTATACATGTTCAAGTGCCAGAAAAAATATAGAATAAAAAACTTGACAAACAATGCAAGAAATAAAAATCCCAGATCAAACTGTTAATCAAATCAGTGTCAATCTAATTGTGGTGATTTGAAATAGGTGTCCCCCATAAGCTCCTGTGTCCTGAATGTGTCTGAATGGTCCCTAGTTGGTGGCAATTTGGGAATTGGACCCTTGCTGGAGAAAGTATAGTGCTGGGGATGAGCTTATGGGTATTATAGCCAGCTTCCCTGTGCCAGTGTTCAGCTCACTCTTCTTCTGCTATTGTCCATGAGATGTTGGTCAGGAGGTGATATCCAGCCTCTGCTCATGTCATCCTTTCCCCTGTCATTGTGGAGCTTTCCCCAAGACTATGAGCCAAAATAAACCCATTTCCCCAATAAGCTGCTATTGGTTGGGTGTTTGTTCTAGCAATGCAAAGGTAACCACAACATGAACTTCACTCAATTAGGAACAATTTCAGTTTCTCAGCCAGGCCATGTTAGGGCCTATGTATTTTTTATACCTGACTCTGTTTCATGTTTTATAGAGCCTGCTGATATGCCATCTCTTCAGTAATGCTTCCCACCATACTCCATCTAGAGCTAGTTTCACTGTTTTAATTTTTATACTTTAAGTATTTAAAAAATGTGTCACTATGGACTGGGGAAATGGCTTAGCAGTTAAGGCATTTGCTTACAAAGCCTAAGGACCCTGGTTCAATTCTCCAGATGCACAAGGGAGCGCATGTGTCTGGAATTCTTTTACAGTGGCTGGAGGCCCTGGCATGCCCATTCTTCCTTTCTCTCTTCCTCTCTCTCTCTCTCTCAGATAAATAAATAAATTAATTAATAAATAAAATATTTAAAAATGTGTTACCATGATTGCTAATTATTTTATTTACTTCCCCCCTTATCATTTTTCTAGTTGAGGAAATCCATAAAAGGCTATTATTATCTTAATGATTGTCTTAGTATCTGGCATACATTAAGGCTCAATACAGATTTGTTCAATCAGTCAGAAAGTTGGAGATATCTGGGCATGGAGAGAGCTCAAGGCCTGACTGGCTGAAGAAACCCCAAAACTGTTGTCCAACTATCACTATAGTATATACTATATATACTATAGTATATAGAGGAAATGATTGACTCAGGTCTGGTCTGGACTGTTGCTTAAAGAGTTTGATCTGGTGGATGAAGACAGTAGGAGTGTGGGCAGAGGGATGAGTACTTATACTCAGATGGGAAGCTCATATGCAGATGATAGTCCCCATACTGTCCTAGTGGTACAGATCTAAGTTGCTATTGGGCCACAGTCAGTGTCCAGGGGAATTAGGCTAAAAGGCCTGGAATGGGCAAGGCATGTTGTCACTCCTCTCTCTTTTAATGTGGGACATGAAGAGATATGAATTTAAGACATGGGTTTAGTTTAGTTCAGTTACTTTTGTTTTGAGGAACAGAACTCTAAGGTTATCTGAAATAATTATGAGGATGAAGGTAAGACAGACACCCATCTCAGCTGAGTGGGCAGGCCTCACAAGAGTCTGGGAAATGGGAAAGCAGAAACCACAAGGAAGTCTCACCAAAGCTGGAACATGATACTAGGTAGCTCTTTGGATTACACATATCTTTAGATCACATCTTTGCTTTTAATGAAATTTAGTAACTGTTGTAGTTACCTTCTTGTTGTTGAGGTAAAGCACCCAACCAGAAGCAGCTTTTGGGAGGGAAGTTGTTTGTTTTTGTTTACAGCCTTTAGGGGAAGTTTCATGATGACAGGAGAAAGGGTGGTATGAGCAAAAGTTGGATATCACCTCTGCTGAGGATTAAATATTCAAACACACAAGCTTATGGGGGAACATTTTACATTCAAACCACCACATTGGTGGGGAGGTAGATACAGAAGGATCCATGGTCCTTGCTTGTTAGCTAGTCTAGCCAAATGAGCTCCAGGTTTAGTGAGAGTCCCTGTCTCCAAAAATAAGGTAGATAGCAATTGAGGAAGATACCAACTGTCAACCTGTGGTCTCCACATGCACTCACATGTCTGTGTGGCCAGACACATATGAAAGCACACTCATGCATGCACACCATACACATGCCAAAAAAGGGGAAAAAAATAAAAGAATGAAGGAGCAAGAAAAGGTTTTGGGGCAATGTTCTGTCTTTAGTTTTCTGCATGCTGGTATGAGGTGGCTATGAGGTATTCATGTTGAATTTAGAGCTGGACATGTAGTTCTGTTGCTTAGATAGCAGGTCTAGGATACAGAACAGATTCATGTCATCAAAATGTAAGTGGTAACTAAAGCCATAGAATTAACGAGGCGATGGATGAGTAGGGTGAAGAGAGAAACTCAAGAACTCAAAGAAATTCCAATGTTCAAAAAAATTTGAGAACTTTTTCTGTGTGGAATCTGCTAGAAGAGGTGAAGGGTCCACAATACCAAGTGGAATTACTTCCTTGAAAAACAGCATGGTGCTGGGCATGGTGGTAGATGCCTTTAATCCCAGCATTCAGGAGGATTGCTGTGAGTTCGAGGCCACCCTGAGACTACATATTGAATTCCAGGTCAGCCTGGGCTAGAGGGAGACCCTACCAAATAACAAACAAACAAACAAAAACCAAACAAACAAACAAACAAAACCCAGCATGATATTTAAGATTATTAATTAGTATATGTTGTAACATTTTGGAAGGTACTTATAATAAAGAATGAATTGCTTTAAAAGAAAAAGTTGAGCCGGGCGTGGTGGCGCACGCCTTTAATCCCAGCACTCGGGAGGCAGGGGTAGGAGGATCACCGTGAGTTCGAGGCCACCCTGAGAAGACAGAGTTAATTCCAGGTCAGCCTGGACCAGAGTGAGACCCTACCTCGAAAAACCAAAAAAAAAAAAAAAAAAAAAGAAAAAGTTGATAGTTTGATAGTTTATGGAAAAGACAGTGCCCTTCTTCCATAAATGGAAGGAACTCACAATTTTGTTTACCCTACTCTGGACTTTCCTCCCCCACTAAAGACTTTTAGAACACTAAACATTAAAGAGCTTCTAAAAATCCATGTTTATATATTCTGGGTGGAGAAGCTTATACAAGATAGTTACTTATTTACAAACCTATGAGCAAGAACATGCTTTTTGCAATGCTGGCTTACTAAAGACTATCCACCTTAATCCCTTTTTCCCTTTGGTCTTTTTCATTCCTTAAATGAGTGAGACTATGCTTGAAGAGATCAATGGAAAAGGGTTTTTTTTTTTTTTTTTTGGATCCTTCTACTTTAATCAAAAAGTATTTGTTAACCAGGTAAGAGGATAAGTCACCGGTGGATAGAGAAGTTGTTTATAGCTAATGTTCCACTTCAAAGTGATCTTACTTCCATGGTCAGCTTTCCTGGCCCGTGAGAAAGTGCTGGAACAAAAGTCTGCTTCTTTAGAGGTCATATGATCCTTTTTTTTTTTTTTTTTTTTTTACTGTTTCCCTTTTTTTTTCTTTACTCCAAAAAGGAAGAAGTAGAAAGCCTTTGAAGAGCTAGAACTATGTGGTAGTATTATCATTAAAGATGCAACAGAACGGGCTCGAGAGATGACTTAGCGGTTAAGCGCTTGCCTGTGAAGCCTAAGGACCCCGGTTCGAGGCTCGGTTCCCCAGGTCTCACGTTAGCCAGATGCACAAGGGAGCGCACGTGTCTGGAGTTCGTTTGCAGTGGCTGGAAGCCCTGGCGCACCCATTCTCTCTCTCTCCCTCTATCTGTCTTTCTCTCTGTGTCTGTTGCTCTCAAATAAATAAATAAAAAATGAACAAAAAAAAATTAAAAAAAAAAGATGCAACAGAACATATTTTATGGAACCAAGTGAAGATCATGGTTACATGAGCTCAGACAAGGCTTTAGAAATGACCACAGGGCCTTTACCAAATCATGCTTTCAGCCACTGGCAGTTTATGTTCTCATTTCTGTGGTTCAGGTGAAAGGGGAAAAAAATTCCAGTCACTAGTGGTCTCCAAGCTCCAAATATGCCTTTTAATACCTGCTTTAGCATCATGGGTTGGCCCCTTTACACATTACTCTGTCACAATGAGAATGATAAATTGTAGAGATTGATGGAGGGACCTTCCAGCAAGATGGAGTCTTCTTTTTCTAGTTCCCATGTGTTATATTTTACTGTTTCTTGTTAATGCTAGAGAATCTGTCATTGGTGTCATTGCATGTGGTGGCCATGCACTGGTTCCGTGCTTCAGATGTGCTCCAAAATGCAGAGACTCTTTGAGACCCTGTATGTCTGCATGGACCAGCGACGACGGCCTTTGTTGTTATCCTTCCAGTGTGTACTTGCATGTGGCAGACCTCACACTGCTGGTGGCTTTGAATCATCCATGCATCTGTTCTCTAAACTTGGCTTAGCTCTATGTTCCAGGAGATTGTTTCCTATAACTGTCCAGCTGTGGATCCACTGTGCTCCAGGCTTCCTACCAGAAATAATGCCTACCTACCTGTCTTGGCTTCCCTGTTCCTTAGTGATTATTTCTTGCTACCTGGTGACTATGGCTTGAATAGCCCAGCAAATGGCTCCACTATCCAGTGGACTGCAACCATACCCTCTCCAATGAAGTCTTTATCCCAGTTTTTGGGAGGTTGCCCTCCTTCTAAATTTCTACTTCTCTATGTACTTCCCTCAGAGTTACTGTTTGCTTTAGAATTCTTTTATATCTGTATAGTTACTTAATAATACACACACACACACACACACACACACACACACACACACACACATATATATCTTTGTTTTTTTTTTTTTTTCAAGGTAGGGTTTCACTTTAGCCCTGGCTGACCTGGAATTCACTATGTAGTCTCAGGGTGGCCTTGAACTTACAGAGATCCTCCCATCTCTGCCTCCCAAGTGCTGGGATTAAAGACATGAGCCACCATACCTGGCTTAATCATAAATTTTAAAATTCTAAACGTCTCCTGCTCAATGTACTCTGTAGTTTCTGATTCTTTATAGAATCCAATGGATATATTATCTTTTCCTTAAAATATTATACATATATTGCTGCCAGATTGATATGATTAGCTGTGATTTAAAACACAAGGAACCCCCCCCACCCATTAACCAGAAAAATCCTTTCCTCCGAAAACAAAGCAAAACAACAACAACAACAGCAACAAAAACACAACTACCATAGGATAATTATGGATTGCCTGACATTCAAGACCATAATCTGGCCCCTGACCTCACCTTACCAATCTCATTAACTACTTTTCTTAAAGTAACTAAAACAAGCACCTTTGTACAGTACAGCAAGCCCAGAGCTGCATTTTATTTTAGCTCTATCATTTGTTACTAAACAGACAAGGACAAGTCCAGAGGCTCCTCTGGAGTTCTATTTATTCAGTTGAAAAATGGGAATATTAATAGTATCTGTGGTTTACATCTTTCAGGGTTACGGTAATCTGTAATGCATATCTTTTTATTTAATTAATTAATTAATTTATTTGAGAGTGACAGAGAGAGAGGGAGAGAGACAGATAGAGAGAGAATGGGCGTGCCAGGGCTTCCAGCTACTGTAAACAAACTCCAGACGCATGTGCTCCCTTGTGCATCTGGCTAACGTGGGTCCTGGGGAATCGAGCCTCAAACTGGGGTCCTTAGGCTTCACAGGCAAGCATTTAACTGCTAAGCCATCTCTCCAGCCCCTGTAATGCATATCTTATTGGGTTACTGTGAAGTTAAACAAAATAATGAATAAGAAAACCCCTATGATTTTTTTTAAATTTTTAAATTTTTTTCTTTTAGTTTTTCGAGGCAGGGTCTCATTGGCCCAGGCTGACCTGGAATTCACTCTGTATTCTCAGGGTGGCCTTGAACTCACTGCAGTCCTCCTACCTCTGCCTCCCAAGTGCTGGGATTAAAGGCTTGTGCCACTATGCCTGGCACCCCCTATGAATTTTAAGTTTTTGTCTTAATGTAACATAATACCATGAATTTTATAATGTTGTACTTATACATGAAAAACAATGGAAGTTACTGTCAGTCATTCATCTAGTACTTCTGGATGAGCAAAAGGAATTAAGGCCACACTTTCCTTTAGAACTCAAAATAATATCTTACTTTTATGTTTTTATTCTTTTAATTTACTTCATGATGAAGCGAGACATTACAAACAGCTTCCTATAAAAATTGAGGTCATGGAAGAACAATTGTCTTTTAAAAATATTTTATTTATTTATGAGAGAGAGAGAGAGAGAGAAAGAGAGAATGAGTGGGTGTGCTAGGGCCTTTAGCTGCTGCAAACAAACAAACTCCAGATGCATATACCACTTTTTACATCTGGCTGTATGTGGGTACTAGGGAATCAAACCTGAGTCCTTTGGCTTTGCCAGCAAGCACTTTAATTAACTGCTAAAGCCATCTCTCCAGACCAACAATTGTCTTTTTCACACTTGATCCAAAGGGCAGACATCTTGGTAGACAGATAAATTCACATGTATGTGTGAATGTGTCAAAGTATTATTCCTTTACATGCATTGATGATATATGTATAAAACGTGCAGAATTTCTTCATGAACTATAAGTTAGAAGAAAATGAAGTATTTTCAGAAAATAAACCAGAAAAGGAAAAGCTTCTGAGATGTTAAAAAAATTCAACAAATTCCCAATTCAAGTTCTTTAGGAGAGATATTCCCATGAGAATTCACTGAAGGGCTGAGAAGGTCTAAGTCTGTGCTGAAATATGAAGGATCTAACTGCTTGCACATAAAGAGGCAGATCTCTCCAGTAGCTCATGGATTGAACTCATCTTTGTTGGGCATCAGGCAGCCTGTGGGTGCATTCATTAGCAGGTGGTTCATCTGAATTTCTTATTATCTCTGATATATAATGATGAGGGGAAAGCCAATTTCAGGAGAACCTGCATGAATATAAAAGTATTTAAAATTTTATTAAAAAACAAACTTCCTTAGAGAGGGATTAGAGAATCTCTCCCTTTGTAGCCGGGAGAGGCAGGCAGTTAGTTCAGCAGAAGCTGCAGATGAAGTAGTTCCAGTCTTGCCTAGACAAAGCACTTGTTATTTGACATGTGTGTAGCTCTTTTTATTTTACAACGACCTTTACAAATGCATCTCCACCCCTTCCCTGACAAGCTGCTGATCAAAGCAGGCTAGTATTCATTTTTCCATTTTTGAGAAGGGAAAAACAAAGAGTTCTAGAGAAGTGAAGTCACCTCCTTGGTTTCCAGGGTGAATCAAAGGTAGCATGACTCTTTTTGAGCCTTTGACATAGAGTTCTTGGCATAATCACTTTGTAACATGTTATTTCTGGTCTTGACTAAATCTCTACAAATTAGTTAAAAGAATTCTTAATCTAAGAAGCCAAGTCTAGAATGTTGAACAGAGGACTCTCGGTGGGGAGGCTTGAGGTTTTATGAAAATTGAGATTCCTTTGGGTCATTAGGTTTAGAATGCTGTGGTGAAGAGCTGATGTGGTTTAGAGACTTCAGAGAAGAAAGTCCTAGACTTGAATGGGGCAGGGGCGCTTGTCTGCAGGTTCTTTGCAGGTTATGTCTATACCACTTTATAGACGAAATCTGAAAGTGATGCTTATTGGATTGGCAGCCAAGAAAGTGGCCAGCTTGGTCACAGATATTTTTGTCCAGTTCTTTAGTAGCCACTCTTCATGTGTTTGAATTTTTCTTTCTTCCTGGAGGAGAGCCTGGTCAGTCTGTTAAGTTTTGACACTCTAATTTAAGTTACATATTTCTTTGCAATGTGAATCTATTTCAATATTGATGTAAGACTGCTGACTATTGCATTACCAAATACCCGGTAGACACCTCAATAAATATTTATTAATGTTAATGATAAGAGTGATCCTTTTCAATATTTATGTTTGAAATATGTACTATACCGAGACTGCAACAGGGAAAACTTCCAAATAATTACATTTTGCAGTTATATCTAGTGATTTATTTCCTAGAGTCTCAAATTTTGTTAAGAGACATGATCATGGTGTCTTTCATAAATCTGAAGGTTATTGGCAAAGATATATATATATATATATATATATTTTATTTTATTTTATTTTTTGGTTTTTCAAGGTAGGGTCTCACTCTGGCCCAGGCTGACCTGGAATTCATTATGGAGTCTCAGGGTGGCCTCGAACTCACAGCGATTCTCCTACCTCTGCCTCCCAAGTGCTGGGATTAAAGGCGTGCGCCACCCCCCCCCCACGCAAAGATATATTTTATAGATGGAGAGTATAAGAAGGAAACAGGGAATGATTTACAAAATACCTTACAGCGATTGAAGTAAAGTAAGGAATAAAAGTTAAGGTCTTGGTTTCAAATTTCACCAAAATAATCTGGTTCTGAGAATTAAGTTAGATGAGGCATAGAAATGTCACATACATGAAATTGTCCTTCTGCCTAACATGTACTCCTGCACAGCACATTTTAATTTTGCTTCTATATGTGAGGTCTGGCAGGTAGAAGCTTTTTTTCCTCATTGTCTTTAAGCTGTGATTGTACAGATGATTCATAGGGTAGCGTTATCTGTCTATATTAGTGTTATCATTTCAAATCAGCCTAGTGAATACAGAAATCAGTATTTTAAATATTAAATAATAAAATATTTAAATAAATAATAGTATTAAATAAATAATATTTAAATAAACAAAATAAAAAATTAAAAATATTAAATAATAAAAAGTTTAAAATTTTTAGTTTATTTATTTATTTGAGAATGACAGAGAGAAAGAGGCAGAAGGAGAGAATGGGCACACCAGGGCCTCCAGCCACTGTAGACAAACTCCAGATGCGTGCACCCCCTTGTGCATCTGGTTAACGTGGGTCCTGGAGAATTGAGCCTTGAACCGGGGTCCTTAGGCTTCACAGGCAAGTGCTTAACTGCTAAGCCATCTCTCCAGCCCCAGAAATCAGTATTTTTAAATATTCAAGTTCATATTGTTTTTAAAGCACAACAGTTGAAGTTAGAATAGTTGTTAGTACTTATGTGGTAGCACTTGTCATTATTTTAGAAACCAATTAAGTAGATGATTTAGATATGTACCACTTGTTTTTATAATTTCATGAATGAATAGAAAGACTAATGGATCTATATATTTCAAATAATAGAATACATTTTAAAAAGTTTTTTTCCTGTAAAAATTCTATCATATAAAATATCTCCAAGTATTTTTTTTTTATGAGAGAGAGAGACAGAGAGAGAGAGAGAGAGAATTGGAGTGCCAGGGCCTGTAGCCACTGCAATAGAACTTCAGGCATGTATGTCACCTTGTACACATGCATGACCTTGTGCATATGCGTCACCTTGTGCGTCTGGCTTATGTGGGTTCCAAGGAGTCAAACTTGGGTCCTAAGGCTTGGCAGGCAAGCACCTTAACTGCCTAGCCATCTCTCCAGCCCTCCAAGTATTAAGTAACCCTATTACTTATTTTAAAAAGCATTTCTCCAAAGGAGTTTGTAATTCATTTGCATTAGAGATATCTGAAATGTTTGTTAAAATTCAGGGGCCAGGGCCTCATCCCAGATTTACTGAACAAGATTCTTAACCCTGGGGCCAAGGGATGGGTATTTTAAATAAGCGTGCAGGTGACTCCAATGTGAGAAGATGGATAAGTGAAGCAGAAAGGCAAGAGAGATAAGCAAGGACAGGAAGGGCATGGTATGCTATGGTGTTCGGATATGATCTTGGAGATAATGGAGTTTTAAGATAGGCAGAAATATAAATTAACTGAATTCATTACTTTTATAAATTATTTATTTAGTGAATTCCATTATCAAGGAAGATAGGTCAGTGAAGCTAAATGCCTATAGGTTACATCCTTCCATAAAATTCTTTTGAAGGTTATTAAATGAATATAATCCTTCACTATCATTGGCATTTCCTAATGGTTCTGTTGTATGTGTGCATGTCCATATAAACAGCCCTTAGTTTCCTATTATGATACACATGAAAATTACAGTATGGAAAATGAAACTCAAGAACAAACATAATCTTGTTAGTATACTGTTTCAATTAAAAAGCCATAGGCGGGCAGTTAAGGTGTTTGCTTGCAAAGCCAAAAGATCCTGGTTCAATTTTCCAGGACCCATTTAAGCCAGATGCACAAGGGGACATAAGCATCTGGAGTTCGTTTGCAGTAGCTGGAGGCCCTGGCACACCCAATCTCTCTCTTTCACTCTCAACCTATTTCTCTCTCAAACAAATAAATTATATGTATATGTATATGTATATGTATATGTATATGTATATGTATATGTATATGTATATGTATATGTATATGTGTGTATGTATGTATGTATGTATGTATGTATGTATGTATCTATCTATCTATCTATCTATCTATCTATCTATCTATCTATATTGTTTTGTTTTGTTCTGTTTTTTTGAGGTAGGGTCTCACTCTACCTCAAGCTGACCTGGAATTCACTGTGTACTCTCAGGGTGGCCTCGAACTCATGGTGATCCTCCTACCTCTGCCTCCCAAGTGCTGGGATTAAAGACATTCGCCACCATGCCCGGCTTCTAAAATATATATATTTTTAAAAAGAAGCCATAGGTAACTAAATGCTGTCATGTTAAAATGAAATAAAAAACATTCCTAATACAACATGTTCAAGGCTAGTATTCCTTTGTAGAGTCCATTTGGGTAGCAGTTTATAGTGGCTTGAGAATATTTGCAATTATTTCATCTATCTACCTTCTGTTTAAATAAAAAGTTGTGGTAATCAATTTTGTCTGTTTAAATTGACAGCCCCTTATAGGCTCAATCCCATAAGAGACAGTTTCTTTCTTTTTTTTTTTTTTACTAACCAAAATTTATTTATTTTACAGTGCCTGAAGATCCTTCCCATTTTTTTTTAAATTTAATTTATTAGTTTTCTTTTCAGTAAATACAGGCAGTTTGGTACCATTATTTAGGCTCATCTGTGATCTACCCCCTCCCATTAGACCCTCCTTGTTAATGAAAATGGATTGTGCATTGTGGAGTTAGCCCCCAGTTATTGGTATGATAAATGAAGAGACAGTTTCTTATTCATATCAAAGCCAACTCAGGTTGTCAGAAGCAGGTTGGAACCCTGTTGCAAGCAGGGATTCATGGATCATTCTGCATCTTCTAGGGCCTTAAAATTTAGCCTGAGTCCACCCTTTAGGCAAGGAGAAGGGAGAGTGTGAAGTCATAGATGGTGTTCTTTCTCCACTTCATTGGCAGTGACACATTACTCAGCTGGCAGTTACACTGCTGAGAGCCAGTGGCATGATGCCACTGGGATGTAAGGCAGAGTCAGGAGTTGTGGTGCCATACTTCAAGAAAGAAGAAAACAATCAGGCTGAGGTGGCACATGCCTGTAGCCCCAGCACTTGAGAGGCCGGAGGATGGCAAATTCAGGCTAACTTGGGCTACAAAATGAAATCTTGTTTCAAAAAACTACAACAGAGGATGTAGCTCAGTGAAAAAGTACTTGCTTGGCAAAACAGAGGTTCTATCCCCAGCCATAAGATAACAGAAAGAACCAATTATTCTTCAAAATCTCCCACCAAAGATATATACTCGGAAGTAGGAACTGCTTAAGCACATAAACTGACATACTTAGGTATTTCCCAAGTTAAATATATGTTCTTTGAGAGCATCTACTTTTTTCTTTAAGCAGTGTCTGGCTATATAGCTTAGGCTGGCCTCACACTCTTGAACCACACCCTGGGCTTCTTATCAAAAACTTTTGGCTACACTACAATAAGAAATACATTTTAGGGCTGGAGAGATGGCTAAGCGGTTAGCGCTTGCCTGTGAAGCATAAGGACCCCGGTTGGAGGCTCGGTTCCCCAGGTCCCACGTTAGCCAGATGCACAAGGGGGCGCACGCGTCTGGAGTTCGTTTGCAGAGGCTGGAGGCCCTGGCGCGCCCATTCTCTCTCTCTCCCTCTGTCTTTCTCTCTGTGTCTGTCGCTCTCAAATAAATAAATTAAAAAAAAATTAAAAAAAAGAAATACATTTTACAGGTGAATAAATACCCATACATATGTACAAATTTCATACTTCTTATTAAGGAAACAATAATTAATCTTATTATATGTTGTGCAGTCTGATATTTTCTGTATTCTCCCTTGCCCTCCCCTTCTCCTTTCTCTATCCCCACTTTCTCTCTTTTCTTCTTCTAAATCTCATCTCAGGTTTGGGGAGGCTCTATTCCATCTTTAGCAGAGCCACTGCTGCTGACATGAGATGCCCAGAGAATGCTGAATCTGGACTTCCTCACGCGTAGATGGCTTTTACTACAGACTTTCAGATACCCAAAGGCTCCCTATTGTCACCTGGGCACTGCAAACTGTCCTTCTCCTCTATAGCAAGCTCTATAGAGTTTAGAAATAAAAGGTGCAGATGAATTTCAGTCAAACTGAATGCTTCTTTTGTTGTAATCATGTCACTATAACATGTCATGTCACTAAAAAAATTATTTGTTGAAGTTACATGTTTATATTTTTAATCTAGCAAAGCTACCTACAGTGGAAGGGACAATGCAGTGAAGAGTCTTTGTAACTGCTATTTATGTCTCTTGGTTGCCGATAATAAGGAAACCAGACAGGCATTAGATATGGTTTCAGAGGACAGAAGCATGGAGGCTGTGAGTTTTGTAATGAGGCAAAGAAAAAGGTCAGTTGGAAGTAGTAGGAAAATAGGTAGTTAGGAATGGGGTGATATTGACATGAGAGAAAGGAGGGACTAGTTAGGGAAATGCCTGGACATCACCATCATGATTTATTAATTTATTTTATTTTTTTCATACAAAAGCAGTTCCTTTATTGTCTAAAATGATCTCATAATTCATGAAGGTCTTAAATGGATATGTGTTCCATTAGTGCCTGATATTTTAAGGACACCTAGTAGTTGAATAACCTTGTCTCTGTTTGGGTCATTAGGGTCTGAATGAGAAGCTAATTTCAGCAATCACATTTTCTCAAGGGCTGTTTTCAGTGTAATGTTCAACACTCTTCACTGCTTTGATGGCCACATGCTTCTTCCCCTGAAACGTCTCACGTTAGCTGCACTGTTGAAGTGTCCCAGCCCAACTTTCAATCATATAACATCTCTCACTGAATAGGTTGCCACTTTTCACAAGATGATAACCTCCTTTACAGTAATCACTGGGGTCTTCCTGCTTGTCATTGGAACACAGGATGTCCTCCTCCTGCTCTGGGAAGTCTCCCCTACAGTGGGGACAGACACTTGGTGCTGAGTTTCAGGTTTCATTTGAGCTTTATTCTTCTTGTTCTTGTTACTTTTCTTTTAGGTCTGGAACTCAAACATGATCTGTTCCATGGCAAGACTGGTAACTGCCAGGCACATATAAACTTGGGTGGTTCAAATGAGGTTTTTGTGTTGTTTTTTATTTTTTATTTTTTGCCATTTCGAGGTAGGGTCTCACTCTAAGCGCAGGCTGACCTGGAATTCACTCTGTAGTCTCAGGGTGGCCTCAAACTCTCGGTGATCCTCCTACCTCTGTCTCCCGAGTGCTGGGATTAAAGGCATGCGCTACCTCACTCACCCGACTTTACATTTTATTTTAGCAAGACACAGAGAGAGAATAGGCATGCCAGGGCCTCAGCCATTCTAAATCAAACTCCAAACACTTGCACCATCTAGTGGTCATATACAGCCTTGCACTTGCCTCACCTTTGTGCACCTGGCTTTCGTGGGATCTGGAGAGTCTAGGCTTCTTAGGCAAGTGCCTTAACTGCTAATCCATCTTTCTAGCCCTCAAATAAGTGTTTTTGAAAAAATATTTTATTTAGGGCTCAACATAATGGTGTACACCTTTAATCCCAGCACTCAGGAGGCAGAGGTAGGAGGATCACCATGAGTTTGAGACCACCCTGAGACTACAGAGTGAATTCCAGGTCAGCCTGAGCTACAGCAAGACCTTACCTTGAAACCCCCGACCCCAAATTATTTTGGCCTGTAGAGATGGCTCAGTGGTTAAGGCATTTTCCTACAAAACCAAAGGACCAGAGTTCAATTCCCCAGTACCCATGTAAAGCCAGATGTACAAGGGGACTCATGTGTCTAGAGTTCATTGGCAATGGTGGGAGGCCCTAGTATACCCATTCTCTCCCTCCATCTCTCTCTTTCTCTAATCTCTCTATCTGCCTCTTTCATTCTTAAATAAATAAGTTAAAAATACTTATTTGCAGCTGGGTATGTTAGTGCACACCTTTAATCCTAGTACTTGGGAAGCAGAGATAGGAAGAGCGCTGTGAATTTGAGGCCACCTTGAGACTACATCATGAATTCCAGGTCAGCCTGAGCTAGAGTGAGACCCTACCTTGAAAAAAAAAGAAAATTTGTAAGCAGAGAAAATGAAAGAGGAAGAGAAGGGGCATGCTAGGGCCACTAGCCTCTGAAAATAAACTCTATATACATGTGCCACTTTGTGTGTCTGGCTTTAGGTAGGTATTGGGGAATCAAATCCAGGTTGTTAGGCTTTCAGGCAAGTACCTTAACCACTGAGCTATCTCCAACCCCAAATAAGTATTTTTTCAAGCCCTGAAGTAAAAAGGAAAATTGAATACAGCCAGTGTGGTGGCACACACCTTTAACTCGGGAGGCTGTGGTAGGAGGATTGCTGTGGGTTTGAGGCCAGCCTGAGACTACATAGTAAATTCCAGGTCAGCCTGAGCCAGAGCAAGACCCTACCTTGCAAAACCAGAAAAACAAAGAAAAGAAAAAAAATAAAAATAAAAATAAAAGAAAGTTGAATACAATGGAACAGTTTCATTTCTTGTCTATTTCTTCCCCTACATTCTAATCCAACATGGAAATCCTCCTCTCTATAAAGCTTACAAATTAAAATTTCCGCCTCCGAGTTTGCACCTTCCAGATCTACTGTACTGTTCTATGCCTCTTACAATTACATGTTAAAGGTTTTTATTTAAGCATTGGAGAGATGGTTTAGTGGTTAAGGCACTTGCCTGCCAAGGCTAACAACCCGAATTTGAATTCCCAGTACCCACATAAAGCCAGATGCACAAAGTGGAGCTTGCATCTGGAGTTCGCTTGCAGCAGCTGGAGGCCCTGGCATGCCTGTTCTCTATGGCTGTCTTTTTATCTAAAATAAAATAATCTAAAATAAAGTATTTTACAAAAAGATTTTTATTTAGTTTTGGGTATTTTCAAGTATGTACTTGTTTGGTGGACTATCTCACAGTATAGCCCAGACTGATAGCCAATTTGCAGTGCCCTGCCTCACTCTCCCAGTGCTGGGATTCAGAGGCACAAGCACACCAGACTCTCAGCTTTTGAGAATCAGTGAGAATACCCATTCCACAGATTCTCCTCGTGTGGTTCTGATCGTCTTGGCTTACGTGGACAGAGAATGTGCTTAGGTGGGTCAGTGCTATTTCAGTTGCCATCCTTTGAGGGCCTTGAATGGTAATTAGAGCTGGCTCAACATACAAGGATGGGGTTCAGCTTTCAGGGCCCAATGAGCCCCCTTTCCGGTGTGAACAGGATCCAGAGGAGCAGGGATTAAACTATATGACAAGGATGAGCCTGGGCCCAAGTTGGCATACATAGGAAGCTGCCAGTTTTGGGAGCCATGGTTTTGAGACCATACTGAGTGGATTGTGGTACACTGAGGTCTCCACCATTGCCAGAGCAGTCACTGTGACCCTGATTTGGTTCTCAGGATGGGGGAGAAGGGCTTCCTAAGCCTTGGCCTCAAAGGATGTCTCCCCTGGATTCTCACCCAGCAGATCTCTCAGGATGAACCTCGAGGCCCTGCCCACGCTCCTGGATTTGGTGGTGCAGAACCTGCTGAGGGATGAAGCCTTGGCAGTGTCTGCTCTGGAGGACCTGCCTGGGAAGCTCTTCCCACCGCTGTTCAAGGAGGCATTCCCCTGGGCCAGATGAGAAATCTGCGCAGATTCCTTCTGGCTGGAGTCTACAAGACTGTCCCCATCTGGGGAGAGCTTTCCCCAGAGATGGAGAACTGTGGCACCCAGTTCTTCTCTCAGTTCTCCAAACTCAGAAGACTCCAGGTTCTCTCCATGAATCTTATTAATTTTATTATTGAAACAGGGTCTCACTCTGTAGACCAGGCCGGCCTGAAACTAACAAACTATCTGCCTACACCTCCAGAGTGTTGGAATTGCAGGTGTGAGGCACTGCTCCTGGTTCCTGGAGTCTCATAGTGGCAGGAGTCCTGTTTCAACTTTCCTTTTTGTCACCTGAGCTCTGTTGGACAATGTGTCTCTCTTAGCTGATGATCCCTGCTGGGAACATGGAAATGGGGACCCTTTAATGCTATAAGAAGGTGCTGGATGTTAACGGATGAATTCTTTGAAGTTTTAGTAGAAATTATAAGAAACTTTCCCATAGGAACATGGTTTTAAGTGGCATTATGTTTTATGTAAAAGATTCTGCATGAAACCGACCCCTTAAGAACTTATTAAAATGCAGATTCTTGGGGATTTGTATGTGTAGCATAGACCCCTGGATTCCACACTGATTTTTTTATAAGCCTTTAGAATCACAACTTGGAAAATATTGCAACAAAGTTTAGCGTGGTGTATTATGGTACCTTATATAAAATATAATTTTTGCAGGCAGACACCTTAATTGCTGAGTCATCCCTCCATTCCCTAAAATATAATTTTCTATTGTGTACAATTATATAGTAGTAGTAAATAACAGTAGTATAAGCATAATGTAAGTTTAATTAGTATTCCTGGGAAGGGTCTTTAACTTTTATCTGCTTCATTTTATAAAAACGTTTCAAGAGGCGGCAGCACTTGCGAGCAGGGCAGGGCAGGGCGTGGTAGCAGCCACTGCAGTGTTGTGAAAGCCGAGTGGTTGCTGCGCCCGCGACCCTGGCATGGGCGCCAGCGGCTCCAACGCTGAGGCCCTTTGCATCGGTGGCAGGTGGCGGGGGCCGGCCCAGAGGCGGGGTGGGGGTAACCGAGCAAGCTTTGATGCAGTCTCGAACCCGAGCAGTGTCTCCCTTCGTATTCACACGCCGCGGCTCCATGTTCTCTGATGAAGATGGGGATCTGGCTCACGAGTTCTACGAGGAGACAATCATCACCATGAACGGGCAGAAGCGCGCCAAGCTGAGCGTGCATGAAAATTTGGTTCCTCGGGGCATCGTGAAGCTGGATCCTTCCCGCATCCACGCGGATTTCCCAGTGATCCTCTATGAAGTGTGAACCTCGGGGGTGGCAGACACAAGCCCTCCCAGGTTCAAGGTGTGTCTTCCACTGAGGAGTCCAGGCTGGGGCCACAACATGAATAAACTCCGTTGGCCCAGAGCCTTCAGCCGTGAGTGGGACAGCCCCACTGGTGTTAACTTGTAATGGTCTGCATGCGGACAAAAGGTGATGGGTGATTGCTGAGGGCTAATGACAGAACTACCAGCCCACCCTTCTAATCCACACCTGCAAAAATCATGGCAGTACTCATGCTGGTCAGGAAGGCCTGGTTCCTGGTTCTTTGCCTGGCCTATTTTCTTCCAAGCTGCCTAGGGCCTGGCCCAGCTAGAAGCTACAGCACTTTACAAGCAAGGCCGTCCTCCTCCCGCCCCTGGGCTGTGGGAGCTGTATACAAGGGGAACTTCCTTTCCCTCACTTCCCCACCCCCCAGTCAGAGCATTTCAGCCTTTTGCTAACCTCAATTCTTCCTGTATCAGACAGAGGCTGGGGACAGTGCCGGCCTGATTCTCCCCAGTCTACCTGCCATATGTTCCTGCTCTAGGATGGACAATTTATTGGCTGTTAACTCGGAATGGGGACTGGCATAGGAGGTTTTTCCTTTCACCCAGGGCTGGGCTGATCCCCAGTGCAACTAGTTATTGTCCTTCCCACAGCTGAGAGAGTGCAGGCCAGGGTCGGGACAGGCTGTGGGCTCCTGTTCCTGTGAAAAGTTGCCCAAGCCACCTATTATGTCGACCCTCCCCCTTGCCTTTGCCCCAGTCCCCTCTTCTCTGTTGGGAAAGGCTGTCCACACCCAAGTGGTAAGAAGCAGCAGCCACTCCAGGACTGGTGCCAGTGTCTATGAGGAACCCACTGCCCGTACCCTACTACAGTGTCTTCACCGCTTCAGGATCAGTCAATGAAAAGGACTGGAGGGACAGAAAAACGGGGGAAACCTTAAAAGAGATACTTAAACTGAGAAGGTTTGCAAATTGTCTAGACTGTGATGGTGTTGGGCAAAGTCTGATTTCTAAAGGTGACTGTTAAAAAATTGCTTAATGTGGAAGCTGTGTACTTCTCGAGTGTGGGAAATGGCTTGGGGAAGGTGGCCCCAGCATAGGAAGACTGTTGTATTATTTGTTCAATTTCAGTAAAATTATTTGTAGACCCTGAAACAAAAAGGTTTTGAAGTTCAAGCTATCTTATTAGAAAAGACTTTTGGACCCCAGTCCTTTCTGTAATTGGAGCCTTGACTAATACAAGTGTCACTTAGTAGCCCATTAGAGCTTGTGTTAAAAACAAACTCATTGTAATACTACAGAAGTTGATTTTCCTTGTCACTAGTCTGAAGTACTAGCTCTAGGATATGCCAGGAATAGTCCCACTCCTAAAGTTACTACAGCGTAGATATCTGTGATTTTCCCATCTATGAAGTGGTGATGGTGGGGAGGGGGAAACAGGAGGGCGTGGCCAATAGGGTTGTTCTGTTATATAGGAACTATTCTCTGAGTCTGTTATCAAGAGGTTGTAAAATATTTGATATTCATTCATTATTTAGCCATTCATTTCAACATAAAGCCAACATTTATTTATTCAGTGCCAACTAGGATTAAGGCATTATGTTGGGGAATAAAAGATTAGTTAAACTGGATTTCCTGTCTTTTCAAAGACTTCTTGTTGACTAGAGAACATACGCACCAATACCTTTAATTAAACTGGTTTTGTGAGACTTATGAAGATGACTCCGTACTGATCCCAATCTTAAGGAATAGGTGGCCTGTTGAGAAAATAGGAAACTTCCAGCACTGCTCCAGGTATAGTCTTAGGGGAGATAAGGCTGGTGTTTAGAAAGTGGAATGTGGGAAGTTGATAGCTGAATTGCATGGCTGCATCTGCAAGTGTTACAAGAAGAGAGAAAGTTGCCACCCTTAGCTCAGTACTCTCTGTCTTCATAGCTCTGCGGTCATTCTGTGCTCAATGATTAATGTAGAGGGCCTGAAACATGGCTATCAACTGTAACAGCAGCTTTACAAAAAGCAGGCTGGCCCTGCCACTGACATTCAAGTCAGCTATTTTTCTGAAGCTTTTAGGTAGATTTTAGTTAGCTTAGGCAGCTAATGAATCCAAATAAAAACTTTTAGTGGATATTTGTTGATTAATTTGATTATAAAAAAGTTGAAGAAAGGGGCTGGAGAGATGGCTTAGCGGTTAAGCGCTTGCCTGTGAAGCCTAAGGACTCTGGTTCGAGGCTCGGTTCCCCAGGTCCCACGTTAGCCAGATGCACAAGGGGGCGCACGCGTCTGGAGTTCGTTTGCAGAGGCTGGCAGCCCTGGCGCGCCCATTCTCTCTCTCCCTCTATCTGTCTTTCTCTCTGTGTCTATCGCTCTCAAATAAATAAATAAAAAATTTTAAAAAAAAGTTGAAGAAAGGATGAAGAGATGGCTTAGTGGTTCACACTTGCCTACGAAGCCTGAGGACACAGGTTCAACTCCCCAGTATCTACAAAAGCCAAATACACAAGGTGGCTCATGCATCTGGAGTTCATTTTCAGTAGCTAGAGGCCCTGTTGTGCCCATTCTCTCTCTCTTCCCACCTCCCCTCTGCCTTTCTCTCAGATAAGTAAATATTAAAAAAAAACTTGAACAAAGAAAAGCTTCTATTTGAATTGAATTTTAGTAAATTAATAGTAATCCTCAAGTCCCTTCCTTTAAAGCAGCCTTAAATTTTGAAGTGTTTTTTTTTTCTTTTTTTAAGTCCTACCATTTCCCCATTTTCCTCCTTGTAGGTCATGAATGATTAAATTTATAGACTTAATATCAAACGGACATTTTTGCTGTAAATCTTTTTAAACCTTCAGAGGCAGATTTCATTTTAATGGTTTTTATTTATGTATTTTTTCAGTTCTTCTCAGAGTTCTTGTTCTGAGAAGTGAGATGGAATAGAGAACATAAACATGATTTATAATCCAAGCGATACATGTGAAGTTTTTGTTATCCACTAATTCTGCAAGGGGAAAGTTGATCTTACTTTTTCTTTCAAAAGATTCCTTAAATCATTACTTAATTAAAATCTTTAATCTGACACCCGAGATTGTAATGCATTAATGATATCGATCTTTACAACTTGAGGCTATCTTTAAACACAGATAAAGGAAAACACTTTTGGTGGCTCATGGTATAAGAAATATTGGTTATATTTATATATTGATAAAATTATCATCTATCTTGCCTAGAGATGTCATTTAACCTAATGAACATGAAAGCACTTGTACTTTTTTTTTGTTGTTGTTTTTTCCATGTAGGGTTTCACTCTAGCTTAGGCTGACCTGGAATTCACTATGTCGTCTCAGGGTGGCCTCGAACTCATGGCAATCCTCCTACCTTTCTCTCCCGAGTGCTGGGATTAAAGGCATGTACCACCACGCCCGGCCACTTGTACAATTTTAAACTTTATAATGAGGCTGATAATATTGGCCAATGTGATTTGGATAAGTAAATTTCATTGCTTTCATGATTTTCTTGTTTTAAAATTTCATTTCCTTTTGAGTGTGTGTGTGTGTGTGTGAGTGTGGGCACTGCATGGTGGGTGCATGGAGGCCAGAGGGCAACCTCTGCGTGTTGGTTCTCATCCTCTACCTTGTTTGAGACAAGGTTTTCCTTATTGTTTGTCTCTGTGGATGCCAGACTAGCTGGACCTTGAGCGTTAGGATTTTTCATGGCTCTGACTCCCATTAGAGATGCATGTGCCACTTTTGCACCCAGCTTCATGTAGGTTCTGGAGATCTGAATGCTTGTCAGCAGACTTGTTCTCAGTGAGTGACATTGTCCATAGATGTTTCTCCAAAGCAAAGCATTGGCCAGGGCTGCACTACCCATCAAGTCAAGATTATTTTTGTGATCTTGATTGATGTCTCCTTTTTGACAAACGTAAATTTGGATATAATGTTCATTGTTAACCACCTGACAATCTAGAAGCCAAGAGATAATGTTTAGAGCTAGTTCCTTTGACAAAGGCACTTCATTCATTCATTTATCCATTTCTTCAACAAATATTTATTAAGCATCTACTGTGTAGTGGGTACCATTCTAGGTGTTAGGATTTCAACAACATCTAAAATAGGGCCATAAAATAATGAACAAAATCACCCACCATCCTGATATGTAGGTTTAAATTCTAGTGGGTAGATAGAGGCAATAAAAATAAACACAAAATATTGAACTTGAGTTGGAAGAGGTGAGTCCAGTCTGAAAATGGAGGTAAAACCGCTGCCCAGTCACCCTCAGCCTGACTTTGGCCATTGCCACCACCGGAGGAGCAGGGCTGTGATCCAAAAGAACCAGAGCAGTAGAGGAAGCTGTTTATTGGTGGTCTGAGCTTTGAAACTACAGATAACAGTGTGAGAACATTTCGAGAAATGGGGCACACTCACAGGTTGTGTAAGAGACCCCCAAACAGAGCATTCCAGAGGCTTTGGCTTTGTGACTCACTTGTGTGTTGAAGAGGTGGATGCAGCAATGTGTGCTCGGCCACACGAGGTTGATGGCTTGTAGTGGAACCAAAGAGCTGTTTCTAGAGAGGGTTCTGTAAACCCTGGTGCCCATTTAACATTAAGAAAAATTTTGTTGGTGGTATTAAAGAAGACACAGAAGAGTATAATCTGAGAGACTACTTTGAAAAGTATGGCAAAATTGAAACTGTGGAAGTGATGGAAGACAGTAGAGTGGAAAAAAGAGAGGATTTGCTTTTGTAACTTTCGATGATCATGATACACTTGATAAAATTGTTGTTCAGAAATATCACACTATTTTTTTAAAATTTTTTTGTTCATTTTTATTTATTTATTTGAGAGTGACAGAGAGAGAGAGAGAGAAGCAGATAGAGAGAGAGAGAGAGAGAGAGAGAGAGAGAGAATGGGTGTGCCAGGGCTTCCAGCCACTGCAAACGAACTCCAGATGCATGCACCCCCTTGTGCATCTGGCTAACGTGGGTCCTGGGGAATCAAGCCTCGAACCGGGGTCCTTAGGCTTCACAGGCAAGTGCTTAACCACTAAGCCATCTCTCCAGCCCCAGAAATATCACACTATTAATGGGCATAATTGTGAAGTGAAAAAGGCCATTTCTTGGACTTCCGGTTAAGATGGCGGCGTAGGTACCACGCCAAAGCAACCTGGGGGAAAAAAAGACCAAAAAAACTTTTACTAAAAAGTGAGGTGTATAGGAAATTGAAGCAGCAGCAGAGAAGTAGAAGAGACCCAGAGCATCTAGAGCCTGCACAGGCCGGCAAAAGTGGCCCCGGCAGCTCTGCCAACCCCGGCGGTGGCAGCACACCAGAAAGCCGCCAGACTCGGCTCCAGCCGCAGGAAAAGCCAGGTGCGGGAGCTTCCCCTCACACTGTCTCTCTCTGCAACTCAGGAAACGTGAAGGGAGAGCGGCAGTGAGCAATGGAGGAGCAGACTGCGAGGTAGAAGAACACGTGTAACAGCGACAGAACCAGAGCAGCTGCGGCTGCCTCCCCTCCCCCACTGCCTGAGCCCAGCTCCAGTGAACAGAGCAGCGGTCCTGGGACTGGCCACGCCAACTTGGGCCAACAGTGGGACCCAAGCAGGAGCAGAGTCCTGGAGCAACATCAGCAGCTCCGGCACTGGTAATAGCAGCTCCAGTAGCAGCAGACCCAGGAGCAGCAGCAGTGGCAGACCCAGCAGCAGCAGCTTCAGTGGCAGCAGCAGTAGTAGACCCAGCAGCAGCAGCTTCAGCAGAGCAGTGGCTCCAGAAGTGACAGCTACAGCAGCAGAGGCAGCAGCAGCAATGGGCCCAGCAGCAGCAGCTTCAGCTGCTGACAGACCCAGCAGAGGCACCTTTAGCAGCAGCAGTTCCAGCAGCAGGGGTGCTGATCTGCAGGGCCACAGTTGCCAGGCTCGGTTTGCCCCACAGGAAAAGCCAGTGCCCAGCTCCAGAAATCAGAACAGCAGCCCGACGACCCAGGCAGCAACTTGACTGAGACCAAAATCATCCAAAGTAACTGGAATTGCACCAGGGAAGGGTCTCACTTGGTCACAAGCTGAGTTGGATCCCTCAACAGACAAGAAATCTTAACCTCTATATTGATAGAGGACCTGGTTGTTATAATAACTACTCTGGCATACATACTTGGGGCTGTTTTTGATTGAATGGGTACAGTTTTTAGTTAACTTTTAGAATCTCCCTGTATTTTATTCCACTCAGCCTACTTGAATACTCCCATATCAGGGAAACTCAACCCCTAGGAGCACCTTTGTAGATACTCTCAGAGTCTTAAGAGCCACACCTAATACCTTAAGCTCCTACCCTGAAAATATATAACATCAAATCAATTGATACAGCTAAGAATACCCAGCTAGCTAGAAAATCCAAGCATTAACTTAATCCAAGATTCAAAAATATATACATTATAACACAAGAAACACTAAAAAGCAAGATGATATAAATCCACCTAAAAGTATTAATGCATCCTAAATGACCTCCAGTGAGAATGAGTTAGAGGAAATGCCTGAGAAAGATTTCAAAAGAATGATTGTAAATATGTTCAAAGAAGACAGAGAACAAATCAAAGGAGTCAAAGAGGAACTTAAAGAGGAAATCAAAGGAATCAAAGAAGATGCAGGACACCAATTTCATGAAATAAAGAAGGCAATACAAGACATAAATAAGGAAATAGAAATAATAAAGAAAAACCAGTCAGAATTACTAGCAATGAAGAACACAGTTAATGAAATAAAAAACTCTGTAGAAAATCTCACCAGTAGAATGGATGAAGGAGAGGACAGAATATCTAAGCTAGAAGACCAGGTGGCAGATCTAATACAGTCCAAAGAGAAAGACAAACTTATAGAAAAGTATGAGTGGGAATTTCAAGATATTTGGGACACTATGAAAAGATCAAATATAAGAATTCAGGGCATAGTAGAAGGAGAAGAATTCCACTCCAAAGGCATAGTAGGCATCTTCAACAAAATCATAGAAGAAAATTTCCCCCAAATTGGGAAAGAGGTGCCAATACAAACACAGGAAGTTTTTAGAACCCCAGCCAGACAAAACCTGGAAAGAACTTCTCCTCACCATATTATAATCAAACTTCCAAACACACACACCAAAGAAAAAATATTGAAAGCAGTTAGAGAGAAAAATCAAGTTACCTACAAAAGCAAGCCCATCAGGATTACAGCAGATTATTCAACACAAACTTTTAAAGCCAGAAGGGCTTGGAGTGATATATTCCAAGTTCTGAAAGAGAACAACTGTCGACCAAGGTTACTTTATCCTGCAAAGTTATCCATTCAAATAGATGGAGAAAT
Source organism: Jaculus jaculus (assembly GCF_020740685.1). Taxonomy (NCBI): domain Eukaryota; kingdom Metazoa; phylum Chordata; class Mammalia; order Rodentia; family Dipodidae; genus Jaculus; species Jaculus jaculus. The sequence continues at coordinate 60,810,848 of NC_059111.1, read as the reverse complement.
AAGGACATTCCATGACAAAAGCAGGTTAAAGGAGTATTTGAAGACAAAACCAGCTCTACAGAAAATACTTGATAGAATCCTCCATGCTGAACAAAAGGAAAAGCACACATATAAGGAACCTAGAAAAAAACAAGCATTACTCAAATACTAGTTAACACAAGAGAGCACAGGTAGAACCAGTACCACACACACACACACACACACACACACACACACACACACACAAAATATGAAAAAGGCCCTTTCTAAACAAGAGATGCAGTAGGCTGGGTCACAGAGAGGTCATGGAGGTGGGTCTGGAAACTTTATGGGTTGTGGTGGAAATTTTGAAGGTGGTGGAGGTAATTTTGGTTGTGGTGGAAACTTTGGTGGAAGGGGTGGCTATGGTGGTGGAGGTAGTGGCAGCAGAGGGAGTTATGGTGGAGGTGATTGTGGCACGTATGGTGGTGGTCCTGATTATAGTAGTAGAGGAGGCCATGGTGGTGGTGGACCAGGATATAGAAACCAAGGTGGTGGATATGGTGGTGGTGGGGGAGGGTGTGATGGCTACAATGAAGAAGGAAATGGTTACAATGAAGGAAGGTAGAGGTGGGAGCTACAATGATTTTGATAATTTTAATAGACAACAGCAGTCAAATTATGGACCCATGAAGGGGGCAGTTTTGGTGGAAGAAGCTCTAGCAGTCCCTATGGTGGTGGTTATGGATCTGGTGGTGTAAATGGTGGATATGGTAGCAGAAGGTTTTAAAAAGAGCAGAAAAGGGCTACAGTTCTTATCAGGAGAGAGACTGAGAAGTTGACAGGAAAGCTGCAGGTTACTCTGAGACAGCCATCCTAAATGCATTAGAGGAGCTGTAAAAATCTGCTACAGAAGGAGCGATGATCTATAGTCAGAAAAGTTACTGTAGCTTAAACAGGAAAACTTTCTTGTTCAGGACTGTCATGGCCACAGTTTTCAGAAAGTGCAGCTACTGATAAAATGCAATGCAGTGTCAATTAGATGAACATTTCTGAAGTCTTTCCTCTGTTGTGGCTTTGTCTTTCTTTTTCTATCATTATATCAAGTATATTGCCCTGTAAATTGTGGTAGTGGTACCAGGAATAAAAAAATTAAGGAATTTTAAACTTTTTGATATTTGTGTAGTTCAGTTTTTCTACATCTTAGTACAGAAACTTTAACAAAATGCAGTCTTGAAGGTGTTTCCTTGTGAGTTAACAAGTAAAGAAAGTCATTGTTAATTACTACTTTGTATGAATTTTGCCAAAGTTAACTGTAAAGAAACACCTATTGACTTGCAGTTTAAGGGGAATCTATTCTCCCTACTTTCAAAGCATGCTATGAATGGGTGTTGACATGTGGAAAGAGTAGATATCTGTATGTTTGCAATGTGTGTTTTAGAAAATTTAGGTTTGGGTATTTAATAAATTAGCATATTTGTGAGCTTAAAAAAATAATCACAAGTAAAGCATACGTATTCATGTGGTCATAAGTGCTATTGAGAAAAGTATCACAGATAAGAGGGGACAGGAAGTAACAGGGATAAAGAGGGGTTCAAATTTGAACAAAATGGCCAGAGATAACTTCAGTAAGAAGGTGATAGAGGTGATGAAATGAAGATAAATTAGCGGAGGAATAAGCCATGAATATACCTAGGGAGAGGGTATTGTAAACAGTGGAAGCAGTAAGTGCAGAGATCTGAGGCAAGAGAGAGTGTAGCATTTTGAACTGAACTATACGGAAGCTAGTAAGGCAGCAATGACCGAAGAGAGAGGACAGGTGAGGAGGTCCCAGATGTAATGGGGCCAAATCATGCAGGTCATGGTAAGGACTGTGGCCATGAGAGAATTAGAATTTGGTTCAAGTGTAGGTTAGACAAGGGACAAAAAGTAGACAAGGTAGAGCAGAGGGTTAAGGATCATATAGGAATGTGCCTTAGTGATGGAACTTGGAATTAAGGCTGAGCAAGGAGAAGCATGAGCACATGAGGGGTTAGTTTCAGTAAAGCTGGCGGGACCAATGGACTGAAGGTCATGCTGCAGTGTTGTTGGATATGTGACAGAATGAACCAGTCATTGACTGACCTTGAAATTCAGATGGTGGTACAAAAATTGGTTTCATTTAGGGCTTGATGAGGGAGTTTCTTTTTCAAAGGAAGTATGAAAATGTCAAGGTAAAATGTTAGCAATACTAGAACTCTTTCTAACCATGCTATTTTTAGATTTTTTTCTTCCAAATATTTAAGCTTTTAGAGCATGCACAGAAAATATTTACAATGGTTGATTTAGTTCAGTAAAAAAATAAGGTACATCATAGCAAAATCCATCTTTACAAGATTATTTGCTTTACCTTAGCTAAAACAAACAGCTCCAAACAAAAAATTAAAATCCAATAAACAAAAAAATGAAGCAAGACAAAAATCAAGGGGATTATACCTTTTCCTCTGATCAGCTGGGAATACTTAATGAACAAATGAATCTCATATCCATCCTTTCCATTTCCAGACACTGGCTGTACAGAGGAATCATTTGTGAATGACAGTACAGGATGGTTACAACTGAACCCAAATACAAGTGAATAAATAAAATAGTAAATCAATTATATATTTTTACAAATAATGATAGCAATTTATATGATTATATCAAAAAATTTAATTTTGGTACTCTGCAAAAATCCATTTCTCAAGAAATTGAACAATTGGGCTGGGGAGATAGCTCAATGGGTAAATGCTTGCTGCACATGTGTGAAGATCTGAATTCAATTCCCAGCACCCATGGGAAAAAGCTGGCCATTAATCCCAGCACTCGGGAGGCAGAGGTAGGAGGATCGCCGAGAGTTCGAGGCTACCCTGAGACTACATAGTGAATTCCAGGTCAGCCTGAGCCAGAGTGAGACCCTACCTCGAAAAACCAAAAAAAAAAAAAAAAAAAAAAAAAAAGAAAAAAAAAAAAAGAAAAAGCTGGCCATAAATGTCATAACTGTAGCCCTGGCACTCAGGGGGACAGAAGGCTGTAGGACTGATGTGGCTCACTTGTCAGCCAGTTTAACCAAGACTGCAGGTTCAGTGAGAGACTCTGTTTCAAGGACACAAGGCAGAAGAGCAAGAGAGAGGAAGATATTCAATGTCCTCCTTGGGTTTCCGAACACTTTCATGTTCATCTGTGTATAACACATGTGTATTTGCCATTGAGAAGTGAGCCCAGGACCTTGTGCCTGCCAGGAAAGTGCTCTACCATTGAACTAAAACTTCAGCCATTAGAACACTCCAGTCTGATGGGCTAAGATCACAGGGTACTTTATAGCCCAGCTCAAGTGTCATTTTCTTTGGGAGGCTGCCCAGTATGCAAGTTTGGTTAGGGGTCTCTTTCTTAGACCTCTATAACAGTTAGTCTACAGCTATTTTTTTAGATTTGTTTCTATTTATTTGTAAGTAGAGAGAAATAGAGAGAAGAGAGACAAAGAGAATGGGCATGCCAGGGCCTCCAGCCACTGCAAATTAACTCCAGATGTACCTGCCATTTTGAGCATCTGGCTTTACATGGGTACTAGGGAGGCTTTGCAGGCAAGCACCTTAACTGCTGATCCATGTCTCCAGCCCCACCCCCACCTTGCAGCTTTGTTATTACTGGTTAACTGCATCTTTCTTACATGAGACTGTGAACTTGAAGGCATAACTTTTTTTTTTTTCAGGTAGGGTCTCACTCTAGCTCAGGCTGATCTGGAACTCACTACGTAGTGAGGTGGCCTTGAACTCATGGTGATCCTCCTACCTCTGCCTCTTGAGTGCTGGGATTAAAGGCATGCAACACCATGCCCAGCTTGAAGGCAGAGCTTTTGTGTCTTGCTTATCACTGCATTTCTGTTGCTCAGCACAGTGCTTTAGTATTTGGTAGACACCCAGTAAATGTTTACTATTGCATGTCAGCAATATTATGAAGCAGATATGGTAGAAACAAAAGACAAGTATCATATGAAAGAAGTGAAGTATTATTTGGAATTTTGAGTATGAGTATGTGTCCAAGAAGGATATAAATAGGTACAAAGTAAAAAAGTCAAAGGGTTTTTGGTTTGGAGAAAATGTAAATCTAATTTAAAGGGATAATGAAATAAACACGTGTTCCCAGTTCTTAGTATTGCACCAGAAATTTAAAGGGATAACCAATTCATCATTACTAAATAAGGTATAAAGGTAATATTTACAGGATTTTAGGATGGTGTCTGTATTGATGAGTAGGAGAGTTGTGCAGAGTGACCAATTTTAGGGATGAGAAGATAAGTATGGTAATTTTGAAATTAGAACAGAATATTTAAAGGAGGACCCTTTAGCAGTCGAGTCTATAGAACCATGAGAGCTCAGAGCCATAGACTTGACAGTCACAAGTCCTTACCTGGACATTGTCAATATAGAGAACATCAAAGCAGATATTTTTTAAGAGAAATTGAAGGTAGAGTAAAAGTTTAGAGAGTCTAAGAGATGAAAATTGAGCCAGTGAAAGAAGCAACCACAGAAGGGAACATCTGGATAGTAGTGTCACAAAATTCCAGAGTCGAAAGAATTTTCAAAGATTATTAGCTTTGCCAAATTATGAAAAAATATTGAGAATAATGAAAAAATCTCATTAATTTTAGCTTCAGATCTAGTCATTAGTGACCATCCACAGAAATATTTCAGTGGAGTATAGGCAAAGCAAATTTCATCCTTGTTTTTAAGAGGGGATTTGATGATAGCTTAGTGTTAGTGGCTGGTGTGATATACAGATCATATCTGGCAAGGAAAAAGAGAGAAATTGAAGACAAACTTGGAAACTCAGCAGAATTAATAAACTTACTGTTTTGCTTTTGAATGTGACACACATTTTGGTTAGTTTAGTGTTTTATAGCTTAAGTGTTTAATTTTCATTTCAGGCTAGAAGTAAAACAGTGAAGATAGTTAAGTTACAAAGCCAGAGAATTTATGACTTTTGGTTTAATAAATTAGTGGGGTAGTCTACTAGATGCTACACCATAGTATGGAAAGTATATATGTTGTAACTGAAATTGTTAGGTCATGGAGCAGAATCACAGAATTTTGGGACAGTAAGTGTTTTACTTTTTGTGTCACTGTGATCACAATAACTGTTAGAAAAAATTTTAAAGAGGAAAAATTTTAGCTCATGGTTTCAGTTATGATGAACAAGATATCAGAGACGAGCTCAGTTCATGGTGCCAGGAGGATGTCGTAGAGGCTATTCATATCACAGTGGATCAGAAAGCATAGAACAGACTGGAAGTGGTCAGGGATGACATACTTCTAAGGAAAAACTCCCATTAATTTGCTTTTTTCAGCTAGGCTCCAGAAGTTCTGAACTTCCCAAAATAGCATCATTAATAGTTTGGGATCAAATATTCAAAATATAAGTCTGTGAGGGGCTGGGGAAATGGTGCAGCAGTTAAAGGCACTTGCTTATAAAGCCTGATGGCTGAGTCTCAGTTCCCCAGTCACCAATGTAAAGCCAGATGGAGCATTCACTTGCAGCAGGAAGAGATCTTGGTATAGGTGCATATGTATACACACAGAGATACAAAAGAAATCATGTCTGTGGAATATATTTCAGATTAAAATCATAATTCACTTTTTTTCATACCAAATCAATACCAGAGGAAAAAAACTTCTAGGAAGAGAGGTTTGTTTCAGTTCATAATCACTAGGACCCCTTAACTGATGGGGCAGAACATCATGGTGGTAGGAGTTGCTTGTGGTGGCTGGGAAGCAGAGATCAGCAGGTACGTCTATACTGGCAGTCTTCCTCCTTCTGCTTTTTTTTTTTTTTTTATATGGGCCCTCAACCTATGGATGGTGCTGCTCAAATTCAATAAGGGTCTCTCCCAGACACTTGTTGTCCCTCATGTCCTGCATCTCATTGCTGGAAATGCCCTCATACCCAGAAGTGTGTTTTACTAATCTCCTATGAATCTGTCAGTTCAATGAAGTTGACAAGATTAACTGATATAAGAGACTGAATAAGCCTCTCTCTCTCCCTCTCTCTTTCTCTTTTTTGAGGTAAGGTTTCACTGTAGCCCAGGTGGACCTGGATTTCCTATGTAGTCTCAGACTGGCCTTAAACTCACAGTGATCCTCCTATCTCCCAAGAGGTGGGGTTAATAAATTGTGTACCACCACACCTGGCTAAATAAACCTGTTTATTTATTTATCTATTTACTTGCAAATAGAGAGAGAGACATAGAGAAGAGAGACAAAAAGAAAGAGAATGTGTGCACCAGGGTCTAGCTGTTGCAAATGAACTCCAGACACATGGGCCATCTTGTCCATCTGGCTTTATGTGGGTACTATGGAATGGAACCTGGGTCATTAGGCTTTGCAAGCAAGTTCCTTAACTGCTGAGCCATCTCTTTAGCCCAGCCTCTTTATTTATAGATGAGTAAGCTGAGGCTCAGAAAGGAAACTTGGTGCTCCTGAGTCTTAATGAAAAGTCATCTGAACTATTTGTTAGAGATGTACATTTGTTTTCCCTTGTTCTCAGGCTAAGGGAATTCATGTTACCATTACTGATGCCAAGGGGAGTGCATATTGGATTGTGGGCAAAGGATTACTGTGTGATACCTACCCAAAGAGTTGAATATTATCCTTTTTGGGCAAATAGTCTCCTTTTCATACAATTCCTAGATCTAATTTGGCTATGTTTTTCAAATAGCCAAATAGGAGAAATGTAGATCCATGTTGTTGCTTCCCCAGGGTCATCATTAGCTAGACCAGCTGGCTAATAAGCTAATAAGCCAGTGGCTATAGAAGCCAACCTTATGGAAGAAAGATGGATTATACAAACAAGCCTCTTTTCTTCTCAACTTCGTTTGTTGGAATGATGCCTTGGCCTTTTTAAATTAGATCTTGCAGAAATCTGAGATTGAATCATTTTCTCAGTCAACAATGCCTCATCACAGTTTTCTTAAGTGCCCTTCCCCCTGAGACTTGGGTGGTTCTGCTATGACACTGATGAATCCTGCATTTCTCCCTACGTAGGGGTTTTTACACGGTGATCTCACAATATGTTCCACTTTCTACATGTGGAACAAACCACAATTCCTAAGATGCAGGGGAAAAATGTGGCATACCTTTGCTGAAGGGAGTTAGGGGGGTGAGATGAATACTAAGCTAGAGGTTTGACAGAAATGCATCTATTATTTTACAGATACTAGTTTTCTTCTCAAAAAATATTTTTTCTCTGTCACTGAAGTTTGAAGATATTATATGCCTCATGTAACAGCAACTCATTTGTCATATATATGTAGAACATATGACCATACATATTATGTAATACATGTATGTACATATATATGTGTTATAGGTACATATATCAGAATCCATGACCATACTTGGGAAACACACATACAGATATAGTAGACATAAATACTGAAAGAGGGAGGGAAATATGTGTGACAAAAGGATAAAGATATTTATTAAATTTTTGAAGGGGTTGTTGAGCTATTTTCCTTTGACTTTACCTTTTGTCTCCCACACTATTATGCAGTTTTTACATTATTATTCTACTCAGCACTACAAAACCTGAGGCACCCCATTTAGAAATCTCTCTTAACACATTAAACTGAATAGCAAATAGATAATTTCAATCATAACTTCCAGCCAATAAAAACCTTCCAGTAACTGGCAGACTCTCAAAACCTTTGAAGGCTTCCTCTTTGACTAAGAATTCTATTGGATATTAAAATCAAGCTCAGATTCTTGATGAAAATTCTGTGGGTGGCATAGAAGGGAAAACATTTCAAGGTCTTTTAAAATCATACACTTAGGTATATTGCTATATTTCAGCTATGGATTCAGAATTTGTCTTCCCCTCTTGTTCTAAACACTGGGCTGAGGCTAACCACCAGCAGCACTGCCTCCTAGAAATACTTTGTTAAATTAATAAGATGTTGAGAGACAAAATGGACATGGGACAGAAGAAAGAACATAGGAGCTAAGTGCACCAGGGAGATACTGAAAGCAACTAGAATGATAGAACTAGCAAGGTCATATGTTCAGAAAGTTTGTAGTGTATGAGAAATGTTACATTTCTAAAGTTACATCCCTAAATTACCTTAAGGACAGGTTCTTCTATTAAAAATAATTTCAAAGAGGACTCAGCCTTCATCAGTAACCCATTAAAGTATCTAAGAACTCTGCCAAGATACAGGTTCATCTGTTTTGTTAGCCAACTGAAACTCTATGAATTTACATGAACCAGGCTGACACCATCCCCCTGGCATGTAAACATTCTTAAGTGTGAAGGATACACTTGGGTATTTACTTTTAAGAGGCTATAATTCATTTATCCTTAATTTTTATGTACTTTAATCATCTTTCTCCTAAACTCTTCAGAGTTCCTCATATAATTAGTCTTGGCTCTTACCTATGATTATTCCAGAACTGTAGTTTTCATTTTGAATTCTGAGAAAATGTGAATACATAGAAGCAGTTTCCATCCTTTCCCTTCTTAAAATATGTGTCAGGTAATGTTCACCTGTTTAACAGAACACCAAAATTCAAGTTTATGCCAAGGTCTAAAGATACAATTATTGTACCATTCCAAAGAAGTAGGTAATTCTCTTACAGAGCTTCCAGAGGAGTAAATGGAGAACTGTTCCATGATTCTGGAATGCCTCACCCACACTGAGGTCATAAAAGGGGAGGAGGGGGGATGGCTTGAAGATTTATAAGAATTTCTTTAGAGTTTTGCCAAGTTCTGTCTTCTCCTCTAAGGGGTGGCTAAGAAAGTGTTTCTTTCTTTCTCTCAAATTGAGAGAAAGGAGATTTAACAGCTGGCATGGAGCATCTGAGATGTGCCCTCTGTGGTTAAGGGAAATGGTTGACTGGTGTCTGATGATTCCATGGAAAACCCGAGTGGCAAGACCAGCCGGCGAGCTGTTCCAACCACAGGAATGAAGAGGTGGCTGTGCTGCTTGGTCTTTCTTTCCAGTGCTTCTTGGGCAAAGAATAGTGAGAATATTTGCTGTGGACAAGATGTGGGATAGGTAAGGAAAACTGGCATAAACTCTGGGCCTCAAACTGTTGTTGCCATCTATTTCTCCCGTGTCTCTCTCTGAGCATAGTTTTTGTTTGTATGTTCCACCTATTCTCAGTTACAATGACAAAATGTTGTAAGCAATATTTAGGATTAGTCCTTCTAACTTCAAATCAGTGAAATATAGTGATTTATCCCGCTGTTTTTACCTCAATGCCTGAGATGTGCTACTGGAGTTGCTTATGTGACCCACTTGCTCTTGAACAATGCCTCCATTGACTTTGGACTGAGTTGTATATTTCAGGAATGGAGTTAGAAGTGTTTCTAACTATTTAACCCACTAGGCTGAAAGTTAGGTTGGGGTGCATGCCCACTAGAGTAGTACCAGGTTGATACCAGAGGAAGGAAGGGTATAGATGTCAGGTAGAAAGCTACACATATCTATGTACCTAGATGAGGACACATGGTGGCATAGGCCTGTGGCCTATGGTGGCACATGCCTGTAGTTTCTTGGCTAACCAGTGAGCCCCAGTGATCCTCCTGCCTCCCCTTCTCACCCCACTCTGCCCAGTGCTAAGGTTCCAGGCACAGCCGGCTATCTCTGTGGACACTTCAGATTGAACTCAGGTTCTCATGCCTACAGCAGCAAGCACTCTTACCACTCAGCCGTTTCCCCAGTTTGCTCCTCTTTTTATATAGCCATCTTAAGTGGGGTGGGTGATATCTCAGCAGTTTTATTTTACATTACCTTGATTAGTGATGTTGGGCACTTTTAGCCATGTATTTATAGACCATTTTTGTCTCCCCCCTTTTTTTGAAGAAATGACTGCGAAGGTCTTTTGCTTATTTTAAAATCTAGTTACTCCTTTTTTGCTATTGAGTCAGTTTTCTTCATAAATTTTGGATATAGAGCTCTTACCAGGTTGTGGTTTACTTTTTCCTAGTGTATAAGTTGCTTTTAAAGTTTATGATAGTTCCTGTGCTCTGAACTAGAATTTTAGTTGGAGTGATCACATTTATTATGCATTATTTTCATTTTGGTTACCTGGACTTTTAATGTTATCCAAAATATTATTGCCAAAGCTGATATCAAACTAGTATCTTTTAGATTTATGGTTTCAGGTCTTATGTTATGTATTTTGTTCACTTTGAGTTAATTTTTGTGTTTGGTGAAAAATAAAGGTCCAACTTTATTATTTTTCATGTGGAAAACCAGTTTTTTCCACACTGCTTATTGAAAAGATTTTCCTTTCTCCATTGCATCCTTTCAGTGCTATTGCTGAAAATTTGGACTCATTTCTGGGCTATTTTGTTTCATTGGTCTGTGTTTCCATTTTTACATCAGTACCATACTGTTTTGATTATTATAGCACTGTAATTGCGTATAAAGCCTTCTATTTTATTTTATTTCTCAGTATTGCTTAGGTTACTTAGTATTTTTTGTGATTTCATATGAATTCTGGGATTTTTTTTCTATTTCTGTTAAGACTGCCTTAGGAATTTTGATAAGCATCATAATAAATCTGAATGTTACTTTGGGTAGTGTGAATATCTTAATTATATTAATTCTTCCTATGTATGAACATGGGCTGTCTTTATATTCATCTGTGTCTTCTCCAGTTTCTTTGATCAGTGGTTAATAGTTTACAGTGCACAATATTTTACCTCTTTAGTTAAGTTTGTTTATTTATTTATTTATGGGAAAGACACACACACAGACAAAGAGACAGAAAAAGTGAGTATGGGTGTTTCATGGCCTCCTGCCACTGCAAAAGAACTCCAGATGCATGTGTCAATTTGTACATCTAGCTTTACAAAGGTATTGGTGGAATCAAGCCAGGTCCATGAGGTTTTTCATACATCCACCTTTAATCACTGAACCATCTCTTCAGCCCTTATATTTAGTTCATTTATTTATTTGAGAGAGAGGGAAAGAGGGAGGGAGAGAGAAAGACAGAGAGAGGGAGAGAGCAAGAGAGAATGAGTGTACTAGGGCCTTTAGCCACTGCAAGTGAATTCCAGACACTTGTACCACTTTGTATATCTGGTTTGCATGGATACTGAGGAATTGGCCATGGTCCTCAGGCTTCATAGGCAAGTGCCTTAACTACTAAATTATCTCTCTAGCTCTATATTTAGTTTTTAAATGTCATTGGAAATGAGATTGTTTCCTTGATTTCTCTTTCATCTATGTTTTCTGCAACTAGAAATGTTATTGACTTTTTAAAATACCACATTTTATTCAGATTTTATAAAGGAGTGGGGAAAGGAGAAAACTGGGAGGAAGATAAAGTGGGAGAAGAGAGGTACAACACAAGGAGCCCAAAAGCCCATGTGGGCCATGAGTAGCTCAGGGGTCTATGTGACCAGATATGGATCTGGCGAAAAAAGCGTGGCAAGAAAAAATAAAGTTCAAGGAGCTCCTGCCATGTGAGGACACGGAGAGGATAAAGAACCCATGTGGAGAGTAAGGGCTAAGGCTGCCCTCCCTGCTAGGCCTGGGCCAGGGCCTATGCTAAGCCCCTCCTGCTTGGGCCTGGGCCTGAGCCTGGGCTGAATCACATCAGGCCCAGCTGAGGGAAAAATTCAACCACAGGTGGAAGTTCCCAAGTGATCAGACAGCGAGCCTGTCTTCTCCTTGCAAAGGTATTTGTAATCTTAGAATAGTGGGCTGTCTGGGCACAGGTGAATCAGGGGGCCAGCTGGTCGGTTAGGGCTCAGGGCTGTCTCAGGAAGAGATTAGCTCTGGCACCAAGTTTCAGGGCCTAAACTTGACCAACCACAATGTTTAAACCCTATGAAAGACCTCCCTCCTATGAGGGGCCCTGACTGTGGAAAAACAGTGTCTATGGAGCTAGGCAACAGAGATAAGAAGTCAGATCATCTTGGATTTCTAGAAAGGGCAAACTTTCCTGCCCTTTTTACCTTCAGTGATCCAGTCACCCTAACTCTATCCCCCTTCATTTGCCCCTCTCACGAGAAGACACCCTAACTGCCATTAGAGGACAAGGGGCGATGATGTCAGATCACTATTTCCTGCTGAATGAGGCACAAATTTGTGGCAGTTAGTGTTTCCCAGAGAGGGAAACTACTCTAAAGGACTCTGACAGTGTATTGATGGAGTGCAGGAAGATAATCTTGGAAGAGAATGTTGGGGAGAAAGAATTAAAGTAAGGAGTTAATAAGAAGTGAGCACATAGCAAACTGGTCACCTTCAGGGTTATCCTTGTGGATTTGTAGGCCTTGGGAACATTCAAGGGAACCTAGACAGGTGGAGTTGGACTGTCTCAGGTCTATCTGAGCATGAGGTGGCTGAGATTTTTCTTTCAGTACTGTTCATTGAATGGCACAGTAGTGTCTGACACAGCCTGAATCTGTTTCCATATGGCTTGTAAAACAGATGAGATATTAGCAAAGTTATCAGAAACATATATACAACATTCAACCTTGACAATAGCCTTCCAGACTGTAAAATTTGTCCTGGGGCTATCCAGAGCCAAACATTGGTACCATAGAGCCTTTGGGTGCCATTAAAGGCTGTGCAAATATATTTTTGGTCTCAGGACTTATTTATTCTAGATTTGAAAATAACCCTTTAACATCTATGGTTGTTTTTCCTTATTATGGAATTAGAGCTGGGACAACATGTAAGGTATTTGCTTGTTTCCTCTCTTGGAAAGCTCTCATTGAATTATTTAATAGGCCATTCATATATTTGAGGTATTCCTTTGTCTTTGGCTATACATTTCTCTCCGAGTGTTTAAGAGAAAGTAGATAGCCAAAATTTAATTAAGGATTATTTTTGGAGATTACTGATGGCTCTTCAAAGGAGATTGTAGGGACCCAGGAGTAGCCCTATAGCTTACTGGTATTTTATGTCTGTGAGGCTGAGTCAGGGCTATGCTGGCCAAGTAGTTTTCCTGGCTTTGGGAAGCCAGGAGGATGGACTGCTCCTCAGTTGTGACTCTCCTGTTTCAGACTGTACACTGATTTTTTTGTTTGGGTTGCCATATCCTCCCTGATCAGGAAGACAGGTGACCTAACAGGGGGCCAGTGTAGAAGTGTCCCATTATCTCCAGTGGCCTCGTGACCTGGACGTACAGGCCAACATATTGGCCTTTTTGCTCCAGTGATTCCAAATGGTGTTGGCTTCTACATAGGTGAGTAATACACTTAGGAAGTTCCACCAACCCAGATATATGTACATATAGAGTGAATTTGATTACTGAAGTAGATTTAGTTAGAGAATGGCACAACAGCTTAAAGTCCTTTTGTCCAGTGTTTTAAAAATTTGGTTGTCCTGTGGCTGCATAGGCCATATATAAGGCATAGAAAGTCGGCACATACTCTTTAAATTTCTAATAGTTATAAATATAGGCAGAACTTGTTATTGGTCTTGAAAACAATACAAATCTAAATCAATTAATTTAACCTAGAAATTGTTAGAAAAGGCCAAGTAAAGCAGTTTAAAGTCTTAGCACCTGTGTTTGAAAACATCTTTGATTAGTCCAAATACCTGTGTGGGTACCAATAACCGAGGGAGCATTGGAAACAGAACCAGAGAGCTTGAAATTACTTCTCTCAGATAAGGACCATTGTTTGAGCATGAGGCTAGCAAGGAATGTCTTAAGAGATAATTTTGTTATAAACACTGGACTTGAGATGCCAGAAATTGGACAGTTACCATATATATACACACATATATATACTATAATTACATATAATATAATGATCTTTGTTGAGCCAAAACAGCTAGGCTCTAATACAACTCTTGACAAATCTGTTTTGAAAGAGGAAACATTATTTAACAACTAATGTTTTTAGCTTAATCTTGAAAGCAATTGATTTTATGTACCACAGGAATTTTTTTTTTTTTTTTTTTTTTCGAGGTAGGGTCTCACTCTGGCTCAGGCTGACCTGGAATTCACTATGTAGTCCCAGGGTGGCCTCAAACTCTCAGTGATCCTCCTACCTCTGCCTCCCGTGTGCTGGGATTAAAGGCGTGCGCCACCACGCCCGGCAGGAATTTTTATTAATATAAAACAATTTTATGTCTTACCCAGACTTAAAACTTGTAAAGCTTGGATGAGCTATCCAAACATATTTTGCCTAAAAAAGATGAAATTAAATAACTTAAACCTAAGTGATTGAACCTACTGATGACCATTCAATAGAATTAGAATAAATCAGAACCTATGTCACAATGTCTTTAGGTATGAGTACCTTATCTTTGGAAATTAGAAACTTATACATAAACCTTTATCTTAAGACTCAGTTTCTCCAATAATTAAACCTTGACAAATAGAGGAACCTAATTTACTTTGCTGAGTGTCTTAAAGCCAGTTTTTATAACTCTTAAACTACAACAAATTAGCATTAGTGAGCTGTTAATGAGTGAGGACTTAACCACAAAACTCAGTTTCTCTACTCATTAAAACTTTGGCATCAGGTAAACATTAGGTCTTATCCAATTAAATGTCATTCCCTGAGCAACTTATGATGTCCTGGTGACATCTATTCTTTTTATTTTTCATTGTTTCCCGATTATAACAAAACAGAAGCTGCAACCTGGAGAAAATATTTTAAATTCTTATGTGGTCTGGATACCATTTTTTAAAAAATTTCTTACAAATAGCAGGTATTGACTGAGTTAAGAATTTATCTTTAAGAATTTCCTCCTCCATGGTATCTGGAGTTATATTAATATGTTTTCTAATTGTCTCCTTAAGTCTCTGGAGAGAAGTAATGGACAGTTCTTGTTCTCCTTATATTATCTAGATGAGCCCAGTTTTTAAGGAGACAGGATAGCAGAGACATTTGGGGTATCTTGGAAGCTGATTGTTCCACCTGAAATGGAGGAACATGAGAAGAATCTGTAGGCAGATTATATCCCGTCTTGACTCAAATTTTCTTGTTGGGGGGACATTCTTCTAGCTGGATTAGGGAGAAGAAATTTCTCTTGAGGTAAGGTCTCACTTTGGCCTAAACTGCTCTGGTATTCAGAATGGCCTCAAACTCATGGCCATCTTCCTATTTAGCCTCCCTGAGTGCTGGGGTCAAAGGTGTGCACTGGCATGCCTGACTGAAAATTTCCCTGTTTCCTCCCTAATCAAAAGGGAACACACAGCACAGTCTATGTGCCTCCTGGAGCAAGGAAGTTCCAAGAAAGGTATCTATGCTCACCCACAAGGCTGGATTCCAAGCTCAGGTTTCTCCAGACTTCTCCCCCACCATCCCTGGCATGCACCTTACAACATGGCATATAAGGTTAGCCACTGGTCATGTGCAAGTGAGGAGATTTCTACCTTTACTGCTGTCTTGGCCACTGAGATGCCATACTGGGGGGAAGGGGGTTCCCTGGGACCACTTTCCCTTCTCCATTCTGTGGGAGCCTGGGATATGGGTCCTTCAAGTGGTTGGTGAATGTTTGGGCCTAACAGATTGTTGTTATTGTTTTAAAGGTAATCTTTGGTTTTATTACCTCAAATATATGGATCCTACCGTTTGTTGATATTAGAGATATAGATGAGATCATTTACTTGATGTCTTTTTATCATATGTTTTTACCTTGATATACACTTTAGGTGAGCCTGATGCTTGTCTTATGTAAGGAGTGTGTAACCTGATCAAATACCTTGATTTAGTTTACCTACTTGACCTCTTTGTCTAGTGAGAAATTTCATCTGACAGATGTGACTTTAGATGTTCAAAAGAGAAGAACTATAAAGAGAATCAGAGTTATATGGTGTTTGTCATTCTCTTTTCCTTGTCAGAGACAATTGGCCATTTTGTCTTTGGACAAGATCTTGGAGTGCACATGGCTTAAACTTGCATGGGGTCTGAGATAAAGGGTGCACCATCCCTTTCTCCAGAGTCCAGCTTCCCATGACTTTAAGTAGCATATAATAGTAAGCAAGAGCAAAAGGAAATGACAGAGCAGAGAGCTAAGCATTCTGACATTCTTTACCCTTGCTTGTTTCACCAATTGTTCTTAGTTTCAGCCAGGGCCCTTTTGAGGTATGATAGGGTGGCTCTCTCCTTATAATATACATCTATCTGAAAAAGAGAAGCACATTCTCCATTGGAAAGGGAGTTAGCACCAGACAAATGAAATAACCCTTACTTTTTCATAGAGAATTTAATAGGTCTAGGCCCTCTTGTAGTCCACAATTGGTGGTTGCTTGATAGTGGAGAGTGGGCTTATATTTGGATATGGTTCTGACTTGTTTCCCAGCTCCAGCTATGGGTCCTGTACCACTGAAGGGATCAGCTAGCTGAATCAAGAGCAGTTGTTTTCCCACCATGGCTGTGTGCCACACTATTGCACTTGTGAAGTCACATGCTTTTTAAATGGGGATTCAGGCTATCATTGGTGATCCTCCTTTTTCAGCTTTTCAAGTAGCTGGGATAATAGACCTGTGCCATCTGGTCTAGCTCATTTGACTGTTTATACCTGTATGAACAAATGATTTATAGTTACATACAGATATATTTGTCATAAAGCAATTTGGCAGAAAATCACGGCAGGTAGTGAGTGCCATCATGTATATCTTTCCTATTGTTTCTGTGTTTTCTGAGAAACAGTGTGGTTATTTTCTGCATCCAGCCAACACAGCTGCAGGCCTCAGCTCCATAGGGGGAAGGAGGCATATGGTCAGGACCCAGGCCTATTGAAAAACCCTTTCCAGCCAAGTGCTTAGGATTGAGGTTTGGCTGGAGCATTTTCAGTTTCTCCTTTATTTAGGTGACCAGAAATGGTGAGGTCTAGGCCTGTGCTGCAGGATGGGTGGAGCCCAGAGCAGGAGTCAGAGCTCCATCTTCCACCTCTACCCCCACCCCTCCCATGGGCAGCCATATGTCTTGTGTCACAGTGGCTTGTAATGGAAAAAGGTAAAAAACCCTAGAAGATATTCAGGCCAGGGATCTTTGGTTTCAGGCCTCCATGTGGCCATGAAGCCCTTTGCCCTCAGCCCAGCAGAACCAGCAACCCAGCTGTGGAGTTCAGCCTTGGGGTCTCAGAAGCTCAACCCAGTGTATCTCCCTACAAATGTTGTCACCTTTACAAAAGAGCCCTGCCTGGTACCATCCCAGTTTGGCCTCAGGCAATAGCCCATTTAATAGGGCTCTGATCCCAGCATGGTGGAACAGGTAGCTGAGCCTGCTTGACAATGACATTAGTACCTTCTACCGATATAATACTTACTATTATCCTTAAATCTAAGTACCACTGAAATAATTCCTTCTTATTAATCCAAAATTTACAATTTCTTTTCATCAGCTTTATGTAAAACACACATTAAGACCTCAGTTTAAAGGAAAAAATGCATAGAGGGAGAAGAGAAAAAGAAAAATCCATTTATTTATTTATTTTTATTTCTGTTTAATGTTTTTTGGCCTTTGTGTTCTGTGGCACCAAAAACGTTCCTTAATATAGGATAGTCTAGGGAAAAAATAATTATGACTATTAAGAACAGTTGTCATGAATTGGGAGTGTCACCTTAAATCAGGAACATAGCTAGGTGCTAGGTGATGGCCTTGTTTGCCAGTACCATAGAAGCTGCAAGTTGGAAACCCGCTCACCCTCTCATTGGAGTGGAGTAATCCTGTACAAATTATCTTAATTTAGTTATAGAGATTATTAAGTTAGAGTACAGAAGGAGACTCTATCATTCCATCCAGGACGACCATATGGCAGATACCATCTTTAAAAAGTTTTGTTTATTTTTATTTATTTATTTGAGAGTGATACAGAGAGAAAGCGGGAAGAAGGGAGGGAGGGAGGGATGGAGGGAGGGAGGGAGGGAAGGAGGGAGGGAGAGAGAGAGAGAGAGAGAGAGAGAGAGAGAGCGAGAGAGAGAGAGAGAGAGAGAGAGAGAGAGAGAGAGAGAGAGAGAGAGAGAATGGGCATGCCAGGGCCCCCAGCCACTGCAAAGGAACTC
The DNA here is from genome assembly GCF_020740685.1 of Jaculus jaculus. Lineage (NCBI taxonomy): Eukaryota > Metazoa > Chordata > Mammalia > Rodentia > Dipodidae > Jaculus > Jaculus jaculus. The sequence goes on along the minus strand of NC_059111.1, from coordinate 60,792,894 downwards.
TAGATGCGTGCATCCACTTGTGCATCTGGCTAACTTGGATCCTGGGGAATTGAGCCTCCATCTGGGGTCCTTAGGCTTCACAGGCAAGCGCTTAACCACTAAGCAGTCTCTCCAGCCCAGCAGACACCATCTTTAATGGAGGAAAGACCACGTGGTTTATGCCATCTTTGATTAGGGGAAAGACATATGGTGGACACAATCTTTCATTAACCATGTGTTCATTAGTACTTGCTAAAACATCTTAGTATTCCAGAGAAAAGGAAGACATTCTAAATTTAAATTTGAGAGCAAGAAAGGTAAGTCAGGAGTAGACCCAGAATTATTTGTATAGCCAAAGGTCATTGCAGAGTTAGGAGAGAGAGATAGAGATAGATAGATAGATAGATAGATAGATAGATAGATAGATAGATAGATAGATAGATAGAGAGAAAGAGAGGACCTATCTTCCTCAGTGTGATGCTATAAGAAATGAGTAAAATTATGGAGGGAGTTTATTTACTCCCAGAAATTGCTAAAGTATAAAGAATCTGGATTACTCATGGAACTGATTGGAGCAACAGCTGGCGTGTACCAGCAGCTCATAGAAGTGGGGAAGCTGAATAAAAATGTGACTATTTGCATAAAAATCATTCTCAAGATATCTTGGTGAGACCTCCATTATGTAATGGGTCTGAGCCAGCCCAAGGCCCAACAGAGGGAAAAACTCATTCACAACTGCAAGTTTCCAAGTGTTTGGAGTGCTGTTATTGCTTCTGCTTTTTATATGTTGATTTTATCACTGGAATGTTTATCAGATTTCTATGGTTTGTGGTTTTTGGGATATGGAATATCCCCCATAGACTCAGGTATTTAATTGTTTGATCCCAGTTGGAGCTGTTTGAGAAGCTTGTGGGCCCTTTAGGAAGTAGAGCCTTGCTGGAAGAAGTGTGTCCCTGAGGGCAAGTGTTGATATGTTATAGCTCTGAAGATGTGATACCTAGCTTTCTGTTCCTACCATGCTTTCTCTGCCATGATAAAACTTCCCTTAAAAGTGGAGGCCAACCTGGTTGTTGATGCCACACATCTTTAATCTCAGCACTTGGGAGGCAAAGGTGGGAGGATCACCATGAGTTTGTGGCCACCCTGAGACAACATAGTGAATTCCAAGTCTGCTTGGATTAGAGTGAAACCGTACCTCCAAAAACAACAACAACAAAAAACAACAAAAACAAAAAGTGAAAGCCATAATAAATGTCTTTGCTTCCTTAAGCTGCTTTTGGTCAGGTATTTTGTCTAAGCAATCAATGAGAAATTAACTGATACACAAAGATTTTAGGTGAGGTGTTCAAAAGTATAGTGTCTTTTCATTTGTGGATGAGAATAATTTCTCATCTTTCTAATTTGTATGCCTTTTATTACTTTTCTTCATCTGGTTGCTCCTGATGGAAGTTCTAGTAATGTGTGGATTAGAGGGGGTGAGAGAGCACATCCCTGTTGTGAACCAGTTCTTAATGGAAAAACCATCTATTGTTTTCTATTGACTGTGATGCTAGCTGTGGATTTTTAAAAAATAATTTACCTTTATGATGTTGAGAAACCTTTCTTCTATACCTTGAATAATAAGAAACTGGTGGAACATGCCTATAATTCCAGCGCTGGGGAAATCAGAAATGCAAAAAGATCCTGAGTTTGAGTGTAGTCTTGCTACATAGTAAGAAACTCACTACAGAAAAAAAAAAAGATAATTGACCTTTGTTAAATGTGTTTTCTGCTGTATTAATTGAAATAATGATTTTTATCTTTCATCCTGACAGCTTGATTTGCTTATGTTAAGCTAGCCTTCTAAACCAGGGATGTCCTACTGGGGCATAAGATAATTTTTTTGATGTCTTATCTTACTTAAAAAAAACATTATTTTTAGAATCATTTGAGAAAAGTGATGAAGATGGAAAGTTCCTATATACTCTATACCCAGTTTGCATCCTCCCTTTTAAAATTTATTAATATGGCACATTTATTATTGCTCAAGAGACTCATACTGTCATATTATAATTATATTTGCATATTTTGGTGGACTTTTAATATGAAAATTGCAAGATTTTTGGTCCAATGAAACAATATTCAAGCAGTCCTACTGACAAAGAAATGACGAGAAAGGCAAAAAGGAAGACCATAGCCATAGCCACAAATGTTTCTTGAGAAAAACAAAGTGTGGAACTTGCCCTAATTTCTTTTTTCAGTTAATGTGTGGAACAATCAGCTAGGTGATGGAATTTGGAATTTGGAGTCACTTTATTTTTAAGAGATGCACATTAGCAACTAAAACAAGTGGTATAATCAGCAATATGATCTTACCATCTAGTTCTGGTGGGCAACCAAGAGTATTGGCCTGTATTGTTTTGGGGGCTTCAAAGGCCTTCCTAACCAATGACTTAGTGGGAAGGATTTCACTCTTGGCACTGGGATTTTTCTATAACAACCTGTGGTTTCTGAGAGCAGCATTATCCACCAACGTACCTCTGTTCAAACTAATTATCTAAAAAAGAAGTAGGTTTCAATATGTCTTTAGCTTTGGTTATTTTCCACCCCTATTCCCACTTAAACCTTTACATCTATGGTATTTCAGCCCCCTACTTTCATGGCTCATGTGTTCTACTGTCTCCTTCCCTACCTCATGAATCATTTCAAGTTTCTGGGGCCCTACTCATTCTCATTCTCACTCTTACTTACATACATATCTAAAGTTAAAGAAATTTATTATGTTTATTATTATTAACAACATATTTTCTATGGATACATCATGTGTAGGTATCCTCTTTTCCTTCATTCCTGTGCCAATTCCACTGGGGACACTCGTCAGTGGGATTTCAGGTATTCCCCATGGCGTTGTGGTTTATGCATTGTGGGAGCAGCAGTCAATTAATTTGGGGGGGTTGGGGCAGGGAGGGAATGCCTCTGGGCATGATGACTCAGCCTGTGATTCCCATTTTGTGAGTAATCTATTAGTTCTGCTTATGGTGTGTTTGCCTGTGCAAAAGCTTTTTAGCTTCATGAGATCTCATTGATTGAGTGACTGTTTAATTTCCTGGGCTACTGGGGGTTTGTTCAGGAAGTCTTTCTCCACTTCTATATTGTGAAGAATGCCTCCTATTTTTTCTTCCAGTAGGAAAGTTTCAGGACTTATATTGAGGTCTTTAATCCATTTGGCCTTGATTTTTGTGTATGGAGAGGTAAATGGGTCTAGTTTCATTTTTCTACATATGGTCATCCAACTTGTCCAACACCATTTGCTAAAGATTCTGCCTTTTCGCCAAACTATATTGTTGGCACCTTTGTCAAAGATCAAGTAGCTGTAGTTACTTGACCTAAGGTCTGAGACTTCAGTTCTGTTCCATTGGCCTATGTTTCTGTTCGTATGCTCATACCATGCTGTTTTTGTTATTATGGCTTTATAATATAGTTTTAGATCAGGAATGGTAATACCTCCAGAGGAGTTTATTTTGCTGAGGATATGTTTGGATAGCTGAGGCATGCTGCCATCCAATATGAATTTTGAGATCTTTTTTTAATCTCTGTGATGAATGATATTGGTATTAAAATTTTTTTATTGACAACTTCCATAATTATAGACAATGTTCCATGATAATTCCCTCCCTCCCCCACTTTCCCCTTTGCAACTCCACTCTCCATCAAACCCTTTCCCCCTCTCAATCAGTTTCTCTTTTATTTTGATGTCATCATCTTTTCCTCCTGTTATGATGGTCTTGTGTAGATAGTGTCAGACACTGTGAGGTCATGGATATCTGGGCCATTTTGTGTGTGGAGGAGTGCATTGTAAGGAGTCCTACCCTTCCTTTGGTTCTAAAATTTTTTCTGCCACCACTTCCACATACACTCTGAGCCTTGGAAGGTGTGATAGAGATGTTTTAGTGTGGAGCACTTCTCTGTCACTTCTCAGCACTATGGGGCCTTCTGAGTTATCCTAAGGTCACTGCTATCTGAAAAGAGAAGTTACTCTAACCAAAAGTGAGATTAGCATTAATATATAGATATGAACATTAAGAGAAATGCTTACTAGGCAGTTTGGTAAGCATAGCATATACATTTAGCCAGACAACAGCAGCCACTACACCCCTAGGGCTCATGACTACCCTGTCATAGGTTTTCAATATCAGGCATATATTCCCTCCCATGGAGTGGGCCTCCATTCCCAACATAGAGCATTTGGTTTCCCAATAATACATGCTCCACTTTTGTACCCATTGGCTCATTTTCCTGGATGGCCAAATTTAAGTCTTGCAGTGCCCACTGGTGAGTATCTCCACTGGTGATTTTTCTCTCTCTCCCATTGAATTGCTTGTAGTGTAGCTTTTTTCAGCTTTCTGTGAGCTGGTCTACACAGAGGAAGTTTTTTTTAAGCTTAGCACTAGCAGGATTTCTCAGTGACATTGCAGCCTAAATATGTGGTCTTAAGCAACAGGGCCTTATCATCTATTCCTGGTGGGAGACCAAGAGCCTTGGCAATGGCCTGTAATGTTCTGGGGGCATCAGGGACCTCCTTGGCCAACAAATCACTGGAAGGTATTCCATCCCTGGCACTGAAAATTTTCTAGTAACAATCTTTGGCTTCTGGCTGTTCCATTGTCTAAAAAAGTAGGCTATTTTTGGTGTGGCTAGTATGCTGACATTTTACCTGGAAGTCTCTGATACTGGTATTTTTATTGATTTTGCATTAAATCTGTATATTGCTTTTGGTATAATTGCCATTTTTTTTCAATATTAATTCCACTTATCCAGGAGCGTGGGAAGTCTTTTCATCTTTTCAAGTCGTTCCTTGATTTCTTTCTTAAGTATTTTTTTTTTAAAATGTTTTCATTATATAGGTCTTTAACATTCTTGGTAACTGTTATTCCAAGGTATTTAGTTTTTGTTGTTGCTATTGAAAATGGGTCAGTCTCATTGATTTCTTTCTCTTATATTTGTCCTTTGCATATAGAAAGGCAACTGATTTTTGTACATTGATTTTGTATCTTTCCCCTTTAGTGAAGGAATTAATCAACTTTAGAAGTTTTGAGATGGAGACTTTTGGGTCACTTATGTATAGAATCATGCCATATGCAAATAGGGCTAATTTGGCTTCTTCCTTTTCAGTTTGGATTCCTTTTATATTTTTTCTCCTGTCTTATTGCTTGGGCTAGTACTTCTAGTACTATGTTGAAGAGCAGTGATGAGAATGGATACCCCTGTGCTGTTCCTGATTTCAATTATGTGGTATTTATTTGGGCTTTGGGTGCTTTATATATAGCCTTCATGGTTTTGAAATATAAATCCTCTTTCTAGAGTTTGATCATGAAGTCATATTATATTTTGCTAAAGGCCTTCTTTGCATCAACTGAGATGATCATGTAATTCTTATGGTTAAGTTTATTTATGTGGTATATTACATTGACTGATTTCTGTATGTTGAACCCTCCCTGCACCTTTGGGATCAAGGTGGATAATGTTTCTGATGTGTTTTGAATTTGATTTGCAAGGATTTTATTCAGGATCTTTGTGTTTAAATTTATCAAGTATATAGGCCTATAGTTTTCTTGTTGCATCTCTGTCTGGCTTTGGTATTAGGGTGATGCTAGCTTTATGAAAGGAGTTGGGGAGGATTTCCTGGCCTCTGATTGTATAAAACAGCTTGAAAAAAATTGGTTTCAGTTCTTCAATGAAGGTTTGATAGATTTTGGCTGAGAATCCATTTGGTCCTGGACTTCTCTTTTTGGGAATGTTTTTTATTACATTTTCAATGTCTCTAGGTGTGATAGATTTGTTTAGGTGATTAATCTGTTCTGAATTTAGTTTTGGTAGGTGGCATGTGTCTAGGAACTCATTCATTTCTTCCAGATTATCCAATTTTGTACAGTAGACGTTTTGGAACTATACCCTTATGGTTCTTCCAATGTCATTGATGTCTGTTGTGACCTCCCCTTTTCATTTCTGATTTGTTAATTTGAGACTTTTTTTTTTGCTTGATCACATTGGCAAGGGGTTTATCAATTTTGTTTAATTTTTCAAAGAACCAGCTCTTTGGTTCATCATTTTAAAAATTGTTTTCTTGGCTTCCAATTCATTAATTTCTGCTTTGAGCTTGATTGTTTCTTTCTGTCTGGAGCTCTTAGGGTAGGATTCTTCTTGTTTTTCTAGTGCCTTTAGGTGGACAGCTTAGGTTATTAATTTGGGATCTCTCTGTGTTTGTTATGAACACATTTAGCATTATGAATTTTCCCCTTGGGACTGCTTTCATTGTGCCCCATAAGTTTTGGTAGGTTGTGTTTTCATTATAATTCAATTGTAGGAATTTTACAATTTCTTTTTTGATTTCTTCCATAACCCATCCATTGTTTAAAAGTATGTTGTTTAGTCTCCAGAACCTTGTGGAGTTCTTGATGTGTCTCTTGTTGTTAATTTCTAGCTTTAAAGCATTGTAAATTGATATGATGTAGGAAGTTACTTCAATTTTCCTGACTTTGTGGTGGCATACTTTATGGCCTAATATATGGTTTATTTTAGAGAAGGTTCAGTGGGCTTCTGAGAAGAATGTATACTCTGTAGAGTTGGGGTGGAAAGTTCTGTAGATGTCCATTAGGTCTAGTTAATCTATGGTGTTGTTGAGTGCTATTATTTCCCTATTGATTTTCTGCTTGGATGATCTGTCTATTGATGATAGTAGAATATTGCAGTCTCCAACTATGGTGGTTTTGGTGTTTATTTCTATTTTTTTGGTCAAATAGACTTTGTTTTATAAACTGTGCTGCACCTGTGTTTGGCACATATAGATTTATGATTGTGATTTTCTCTTGTTGGATCATTTCCTTTATGAGTAAGAAGTGGCCTTCTTTGTCCTTTTTGATTACTTTTGGGTTGAAGTTCATTTTATCAGAATTTCACATAGCAACACCTGCTTGTTTTTTATTTCCATTTGCTTGGAACATCATTTTCCATCTTTTCACCCTGAGGAAGTGTCTATCTTTAGTGGGTAAGTGTGTTTTTTATTTTATATATATATGGTTGATAACTTCTATACTAACAGACAACAAACCATGATATTTTCTTTCCCTCCCCTACCCCACTTTCTCCTTCATACTCGGTTCTCTGTCATAACCCTCCCTCTGTCTCTCTTTTAAAAAAATATTGTTATTTATTTATTTGAGAGTGACACAGAGAGAGACACACACACAGAGACAGAGACAGAGAGACAGAGAGAAAGAATGGGCTCACCAGGGCCTCCAGCCACTGCAAAAGAACTCCAGACACATGAGTCCCCTTGTGCATCTGGCAAATGTGGGTTCTGGGGAATTGAGCCTTGAACCAGGGTCTTTAGGCTTTACAGCCACCTGCTAGGCCATCTCTCCAGCCCTAGTCTCTCTTTTAATTTGATATCATCATCTTTTTCTTCTATTATGAGGGTCTTGTGTGGTTATTGGCTGTGAGGTTTTTGTATATTGAGGCCAAATTCTGTCTGGACAATTGTATGTAGGGAGTGGTACCCTTCCTTTGGCTCTCATTCTTCCTGCCACCTCTTCTGCAATGGACCCTGAGCCTTGGAGGGTGTGAGATGTTTCAGTGCTGGATACTCCTCTGTCCCTTCTTCTCAGCACTATGTTGCCTTTTGGGCCATCCCAGTGGTCATCACCATCTGAAAAGAGAAGCTTCTCTAACCATTAGTGAGAGTAATATTAATATATGAGTATGAACATTAAGTGTAGTGATTTCAGGGCAATTTTTTGAGAGTAATACATGCATTTATCCACACAAGAGAAGGCTTTATACCCCTAAGGCTCATGAACCCTCCTGCCATTGGCTTTTGATTAGGTTTTCAGTACCAGGCACTTATTCCCTCCCACAGAATGGGCCTTCAGTCCAATTTGAGAGTAGTTGGTTTTCCCCAGAGCAGACATGCCACTGTTGCACTCGTCCAGACATTTGGCCTGTCTGGCCAAACTTGAGGCTTCCAGTGTCCACTGTTTTCACTGCTGATGATTTCTGTCTACCACAAGACTGCATACAGTGCAACCTTTTCCATCTTTCAGTTGGCTGGGCTACAGGGAGAAGGTTTTTTGCTCAGCACCACCTTGATTTCTCAGTGACTTTGTTGCTCAGGTATGTGATGTTTTCAGCAATAGGGCCTTACAATATCTTCCTCATGGGGAACCAAGGGCCTTGGCAATAGCTTGCAGTGTTTTGGAGGCAACCTAGACCTCCATGGCCACTGACTCACTGGGATGTATCCCATCTCTGGCACTGAAATTTTACTAGTAACAATCTATGGCTTCTGGATGTGCCATTATTTTAAAAAGTAGATTTTCATAAGTCTTATTCAGAATATCTTGAATTTTGATTGACCCTCCCTCCATCTTTCTGTTATACAATCTCTTCCCCTGACCTCACTTAGGTGTTTCTCCTCCCTGTAATCTGTTCTTCTACTTACATATATACAATATTATCATTTCAAGACCTTCCCTCATCTCCCTCCCTTATAGCCTTTTTCTAGCTTATGGGACTTTGCTACTGATTATTGATCTCAGATCACACACAAGTCTATACATGTATAGCTAGGATCCACATATAAGACAGAATATGTGACATTTGGCTTTCTGGGCCTTGGTTACCTCACTTAGTATAATCCTTTCCAGATCCATCCATTTCCCTGCAAATTTCATTTTTTTTTTTACCACTGAATAGAACTCCCATTCTGAAGATGTACCACATCTTTATTATCCATACATCTGTGGATGGACATTTAGGCTGGTTCCATTTCCTAGCTATTGTGAATAGAGCAGCAATAAACATGATGGTGCAAGTATCTCCTAAGGTAGTGATAAGAGACATTAGGGCATATGTCTAGGAGTGCTATAGCTGGATCATATGGCAAATCTATTTTTAGCTGTCTCAAGAACCTCCACACTGATTTCCACAATGGCTGTACCAGATTACATTCCCACCAACAGTGCAGAAGGGTTCCCCCTTTTTTTTTTTTAAATTATTTATTTATTTGAGACTGACAGACACAGAGAGAAAGACAGATAGAGGGAGAGAGAGAGAATGGGTGTGCCAGGGCTTCCAGCCTCTGCAAACGAACTCCAGATGCGTGCGCCCCCTTGTGCATCTGGCTAACTGGGGAACCGAGCCTTGTACCGGGGTCCTTAGGCTTCACAGGCAAGCGCTTAACCGCTAAGCCATCTCTCCAGCCCAGAAGGGTTCCCCTTTTACCACAACCTTGCCAACACTTATTGTCATTTGTTTTCTTGATGGTAGCCATTCTGATGGGAGAGAGATGGAATCTCAAGGTAGTTTTAATTTGCATTTCCCTGATGGCTAAGGATGTAGAATACTTTTTTAGATGTTTATATGCTGTAACAGACAGCTTCAGGTTCGCTGAGATGAACTTTCAGACCAGGCACAGTAATGGAGGAAGGGATTTATTGAAGCTTACAGATCCAGGAGAAGTTCTATAATGGCAGAAGAAGCTGGCCTGCCTTCTCAGGCCCAAGCAGAGAGAGAGAAGCACAAGCCTAAAGGTCAAAAACCACAGCACACTTCAGGAACTCCAGCTAGACACACTTTGCATATCTTTAGATCGAAATTGGAAACCCACCACCGCACCTAAAGATCACCCAGTGATATTGCCTCCAGCCAGGTAGCCAGCAGATGCAAACTACAAACAACTGAATATATTGGGGGCCATCTATTCTATTCAAACCACCACATATGCCATCTGTATTTTTTCTGGTGAGAACTCTCTATTTAGTTCCAAAGCCCATTTTTTGATTGAGTTGTTTGATTTCTTATTGCTCTGTTTTCTTTGTATATTCTGGATATTAATCCTCTGTCAAATGTACAACTGGCAAAGATTTTCCCCAATTCTGTAGGTTGTCTCTTTGCTCTATTCACAGTGTCCTTTGCTGTACAAAGGCTGTGTAATTATATGAGATCCCAGTAGTTGATTAGTGGTTTTATTTTCTAAGCAATTGGAGTTATATTCAGAAAGTCATCACCTGTGCCAATATGTTGAAAGGTTTCCCCTACCTTCTCCTCTAGCAATTTCAGAGTTTCAGGTCTGATATTAAGGTCCCTGATCCACTTGGATTTTGTTCTTGTGCATGGTAAAAGATAAGGATATATTTTCATCTTTCTACATTTAGATAGCCAGTTTTCCCAGCACCATTAGTTGAAAAGGCTATCTTTTCTCCAATGAATATTTTTGGCACTTTTGTCAAAAATCAGATGACTGTAGCTGTCTGGATTAATTTTTGGGCCCTCTATTCCATTCCATTGATCTACATGTCTGTCTTTGTTCCAATACCATGCTATTTTTATTACTATGGCTTTGTAATATAGCTTAAAATCAGGTATGGTGATACCACCAACCTTATTTTTGTTGCTCAAAATCATTTTGGCTATTAGAGGTTTTTTGTGCTTCCAAATGCAATTTTTTCTATTCCTGTGAAGAATGCCATTGGAATTTTAATGGGGATTGCATTAAGTGTGTAGATTGCTTGGGTAAGATTGACATTTTCACAATATTGATTCTTCCAGTCTAAGAACATGGGATGTCTTTCCATTTCCTTATGTCTTCTGCAAATCTTGCTTGAGTGTTTTAAAGTTCTCATTGTAGAGCTCCTTAACTTCCTTAGTTAAGTTTATTCCAAGGTACTTTATTTGTTTGAAGCAATTATGAATGAGAGAGATTCCCTGATTTCATTCTTTGCACATTTGTTGTTAGTATATAGGAAAGCTACTGATTTCTATGTATTTATTTTGCATCCTGCTACATTGCTAAACGTGTTTATCAACTAAATAATGGTACCAAACTGCCTGTATTTACTGAAAAGAAAACTAATAAATTAAATTAAAAAAATTAAAAAAAAAACTCTTAACAGTTTGTTGGTAGAGTTTTTCAGGTCCTTTATGTATAGAATCATGTCATCTGCAAATAATGATAACTTGATCTCTTCCTTTCCAATTTGTATCCCTTTTATGTGTGTCTCTTGCCTTATTGCTATGGCTAAGACTTCCAAAACTATATTAAATAAAAGTGGGGACAGTGGACACCCTTGTCTTGTTCCTGATTTTAGTGGAAAAGCTTCCAGTTTTTCCCCATTTAGTAATATGTTGGCTGTAGGCTTGTCATAAATAGCCTTTATTATATTGAGATATGTTCCTTCTATTCCCAGTCTCTGTAGACTTTTATCATGAAGGGATGTTGGATTTTATCAGATGCTTTCTCTGCATCTAATGAGATGATCATGTGATTTTTGTCCTTCAATCCATTTATATAATGTACTACATTTATCGATTTGCATATGTTGAACCATCCCTGCATCTCTGGGATAAAGCCTACTTGGTCGGGGTGAGTAATATTTTTGATATATTTTTGTATTCTGTTTGCCAATATTTTGCCAAGAATTTTTGCATCCATGTTCATGAGGGAGATTGGTCTGTAATTTATTTTCCTTTCTTTCTTTCTGTCTTTCTTTCTTTCTTTCTTTCTTTCTTTCTTTCTTTCTTTCTTTCTTTCTTTCTTTCTTTCTTTCTTTCTTTCTTTTTGTTTTGTCTTTGCCTGGTTTTGGTATGAGGGTGATGCTGGCTTCATAGGAGGAGTTGGGTAGAATTCCTTCCTTTTCTATTTTATGGAAAAGTTTGAGACACATTAGTATTAGTTCTTCCATGAAGGTCTGGTAAAATTTGTCAGTAAATCCATCTGGTCCTGGCTTTTTTTAGTTGGGAGACTTTTTATAACTGCTTGGATCTCTGTCCTTGTTATAGGTCTATTTAAATGGTTTATCCCATTTTGATTTAATTTTGGTAGGTCATATGAATCAAGGAAATCATCCATTTCTTTCAGATTTTTCAAACTCAGAGACATATATATTCTTAAAGTATGTCCTTATAATTGTCTGAATTTCCTTGGTATCTGTTGTAATGGTGCCCTTTTCATCTCTAATTTTATTAATTTTTGTCTCTTCTCTCTTTCTTTTGGTCAAATTTGCTAAGGGTTTATCAATCTTGTTTATCCTTTCAAAGAACAAACTCTTTGTTTTGTTGATTCTTTGGATTATATTTTTGGTTTCTACTTCATTAATTTCTGCCCTAATCTTTACGATTTTTCTTGTCTACTGCTTTTTGGTTTGCCTTGTTATTTTTTTCCAAGGCCTTGAGGTGGAGCATTAAATTGTTTATTTGTGAACTCTCTAATTTATTTTTTTAAAATTTTTTGCTTATTTTTATTTATTTATTTGACAGTGACAGAGAGAGAGAGACAGAGAGACAGAGAATGGGCATGCTGCTGCAAACGAACTCCAGACGAGTGCACCTCCTTGTGCATCTGGCTACTGTGGGTCCTGGGGAATTGAGCCTCGAACCGGGGTCCTTAGGCTTCACAGGCAAGCACTTAACCACTAAGCCATCTCTCCAGACCTCTAATTTCTTAATATAGGCACTTAGAGCTATAATTTTCCCTCTTAGGGCTGCCTTCACTGTTACCCAAAGGTTTTGGTATGTTGTATTATCATCATCATCATTTGATTCAGTGAATTTATTGATTTCCTTTTTGATTTCTTCAATGATCATTCAATATTGTACTGTTTAGTCTCCATGAATTTCTCTGTAGCTTTTCTTGTTGCTGATTTGCAGTTTAATCCCATTGTGTTCAGATAGAGTACAAGGGATTATTTCAATTTTCTCGTAATTGTGGAGATTTGCTTTGTGTCCTCATATATGTTCTATTTTAGAGAGTGTTCCATGTGCTGCTGAGAAAAATGTATATTGTGCAGCATTTTTTTTTTTTTTTAAATTTTTATTAACATTTTCCATGATTATAAAATATATCCCATGGTAATTCCCTCCCTCCCCACCCCCACACTTTCCCGTTTGAAATTCCATTCTCAATCATATTACCTCCCCATTACAATCATTGTAATTACATATATACAATATCAACCTATTAAGTATCCTCCTCCCTTCCTTTCTCCACCCTTTATGTCTCCTTTTCAACTTACTGGCCTCTGCTACTAAGTATTTTCATTCTCACACAGAAGCCCAGTCATCTGTAGCTAGGATCCCCATATGAGGGAGAACATGTGGCGCTTGGCTTTCTGGGCCTGGGTTACCTGACTTAGTATAATACTTTCCAGGTCCATCCATTTTTCTGCAAATTTCATAACTTCATTTTTCTTTACCGCTGAGTAGAACTCCATTGTATAAATGTACCACATCTTCATTATCCACTCATCTGTTGAGGGACATCTAGGCTGGTTCCATTTCCCAGCTATTATAAATTGAGCAGCAATAAACATGGTTGAGCATGTACTTCTAAGGAAATGAGATGAGTCCTTTGGATATATGCCTAGGAGTGCTATAGCTGGGTCATATGGTAGATCAATCTCTAGCTGCTTTAGGAACCTCCACACTGTTTTCCACAATGGCTGGACCAGATTGCATTCCCACCAGCAGTGCAGAAGGGTTCCTTTTTTTCCACAACCCCGCCAACATTTATGATCATTTGTTTTCATGATGGTGGCCAATCTGACAGGAGTGAGATGGAATCTCAATGTAGTTTTAATCTGCATTTCCCTGATGACTAGTGACGTAGAACATTTTTTTAGGTGCTTATATGCCATTCGTATTTCTTCCTTTGAGAACTCTCTATTTAGCTCCTTAGCCCATTTTTTGATTGGCCTGTTTGATTCCTTATTAGTTAACTTTTTGAGTTCTTTGTATATCCTAGATATTAATCCTTTATCAGATATATAGCTGGCGAAGATTTTTTCCCATTCTGTAGGTTGCCTCTTTGCTTTTTTCACTGTGTCCTTTGCGGTGCAAAATCTTTGTAATTTCATTAGGTCCCAGTGGTTAATCTGTGGTTTTATTGCCTGAGCAATTGGGGTTGTATTTAGAAAGTCTTTGCCAAGACCAATATGTTGGAGGGTTTCCCCTACTTTTTCCTCTAGCAGTTTCAAAGTTTCCGGTCTGATGTTAAGGTCTTTAATCCATTTGGACTTAATTCTTGTGCATGGCGAGATAGAAGAATCTATTTTCATCCTTCTGCAGATATTTATCCAGTTTTCAAAACACCATTTGCTGAAGAGGCTGTCTCTTCTCCAATGAGTATTTTTGGCATTTTTATCGAATATCAGGTGGCTATAGCTACTTGGGCTTACATCTGGGTCCTCTATTCTGTTCCACTGATCTACATGTCTGTTTTTGTGCCAGTACCATGCTGTTTTTGTTACTATGGCTCTGTAGTATAGGTTAAAATCAGGTATGGTGATACCACCAGCCTCTTTTTTGTTGCTCAGTATTATTTTAGATATTCGAGGTTTTTTATGATTCCAAATGAATTTTTGGATTGTTTTTTCTATTTCCATGAAGAAAGCCTTTGGAATTTTGATAGGGATTGCATTAAATGTGTAGATTGCTTTAGGTAAGATTGCCATTTTCACGATATTGATTCTTCCAAGCCAGGAACAAGGGATGTTTCTCCACTTTCTAGTGTCTTCTGCAATTTCTCGCTTGAGTGTCTTAAAGTTCTCATTGTATAGATTCTTTACTTCCTTAGTTAGGTTTATTCCAAGGTATTTTATTTTTTTTGATGCAATTGTGAATGGGAGTGATTCTCTGATTTCATCCTCTGTGTGTTTGTTGTTAGCATATATGAAGGCTACTGATTTCTGTGTATTTATTTTGTATCCTGCTACATTGCTGTAGGTTTTGATTAGCTCTAACAGCTTGCTAGTAGAGTCTTTAGGGTCCTTTATGTATAGAATCATGTCATCTGCAAATAGTGATAACTTGATTTCTTCCTTTCCAATTTGTATCCCTTTTATGTGTGTCTCTTGCCTTATTGCTATGGCTAAGACTTCCAAAACTATATTAAATAGAAGTGGAGACAGTGGACACCCTTGTCTTGTTCCTGATTTTAGTGGAAAAGCTTCCAGTTTTTCCCCATTTAGTAATATGTTGGCTGTAGGCTTGTCATAAATAGCCTTTATTATATTGAGATATGTTCCTTCTATTCCCAGTCTCTGTAGGACTTTTATCATGAAGGGATGTTGGATTTTGTCAAATGCTTTCTCTGCATCTAATGAGATGATCATGTGGTTTTTGTCCTTCAACCCATTTATGTGATGTATTACATTTATAGATTTGCGTATGTTGAACCATCCCTGCATCTCTGGGATAAAGCCTACTTGGTCAGGGTGAATGATCTTTTTGATATACTCTTGTATTCTGTTTGCCAATATTTTGTTGAGAATTTTTGCATCTATGTTCATGAGGGAGATTGGTCTGTAATTTTCTTTTTTTGTTCTATCTTTGCCTGGTTTTGGTATCAGGGTGATGCTGGCCTCATAGAAGGAGTTTGGTAGGATTCCTTCTTTTTCTATTTCCTAGAAAAGCTTAAGAAGCAATGGTGTTAGCTCTTCCTTAAAAGTCTGGTAAAATTCAGCAGTGAATCCATCCGGGCCTGGGCTTTTTTTAGTTGGGAGATTATTGATAACTGCTCGGATCTCCATGTTTGTTATAGGTCTATTTAAGTGATTAATCTCATTTTGATTTAATTTAGGTAGGTCATATAGATCAAGGAAATCATCCATTTCTTTCAGATTTTCATACTTTGTGGAGTATATGCTTTTATAGTATGTCCCTATAATTTTTTGAATTTCTCTGGAATCTGTTGTGATGTTACCTTGTTCATCTCTGATTTTATTAATTTGTGTCTCTTCTCTCTTTCTTTTGGTCAGATTTGCTAAGGGTTTATCAATCTTGTTTATCCTTTCAAAGAACCAACTCTTTGTTTCATTAATTCTTTGGATTGTTCTTTTTGTTTCTATTTCATTAATTTCTGCCCTAATCTTTATTATTTCTTCCCGTCTACTACTTTTTGGTTTGCCTTGTTCTTCTTTTTCCAAGGCTTTAAGGCGAAGCATTAGGTCGTTTACTTGCGACCTTTCTAATTTCTTAATATAGGCACTTAAGGCTATAAATTTACCTCTTAGAACTGCCTTCATTGTGTCCCAGAGATTTTGGTATGTTGTGTTCTCATTATCATTTGACTCTATAAATTTTTTGATTTCCTTTTTGATTTCTTCATTGACCCACTCATCATTTAGTAGTGTATTGTTTAGCTTCCATGATTTTGTGTATGCCCTGTAGCCTTTCTTGCTACTGATTTGTAGTTTAATTCCATTGTGGTCAGATAGAATGCAAGGAATTATTTCAATTTTCCTGAATTTGTTAAGATTTGCTTTGTGTCCTAATATATGGTCTATTTTAGAGAATGTTCCATGTGCTGCTGAAAAGAATGTATATTCTGCAGCCTTTGGATGAAATGTCCTGTATATATCTGTTAGGTCCATATCTTCTATGACCTCATTTAGTCCAGATGCCTCTCTGTTTATTCTTTCCCTGGATGACCTGTCAATTGATGAGAGTGGGGTGTTAAAGTCACCCACCACCACCGTGTTTGGTGTTATCTGTGACCTTAGTTCTAATAGTGTTTGTTTGACGAATTTGGGAGCCCCCATGTTAGGTGCATATATGTTTAGGATTGTAATGTCCTCCTGTTGGAGTGTGCCCTTAATCAATATAAAGTGACCTTCCTTATCTTTTTTGACTAACTTCGGGCTAAAGTCCACCCTGTCTGATATTAGGATAGCAACCCCTGCTTGTTTTCTAGGCCCATTTGCTTGAAACACCGTCTTCCAACCTTTCACCCTAAGATAATGTCTATCCTTTGTAGAAAGGTGAGTTTCTTGAAGACAACAAATTGTAGGATCCTGCTTTTTAACCCAGTCTGCAAATCTATGTCTTTTCGTTGGGGCATTGAGACCGTTGATATTAAGAGATATTATTGAAAGGTGTGTATTTATGTTTGCCATTTGTGTGTGTGTGTGTGTGTGTTACTTGTTCTACCTGTGCTCTCTTCTGTTAACTGGTATTTGAGTATGGCTGGTTTTTTCTAGGTTCCTTATATGTGTGCTTTTCCTTTTGTTCAGCATGGAGGATTCTATCAAGTATTTTCTGTAGAGCTGGTTTTGTCTTCAGATATTCCTTTAACCTGCTTTTGTCATGGAATGTCTTTATTTCTCCATCTATTTGGATGGATAACTTTGCAGGATAAAGTAACCTTGGTTGACAGTTGTTATCTTTCAGAACTTGGAATATATCACTCCAGGCCCTTCTGGCTTTAAAAGTTTGTGTTGAATAATCTGCTGTAATCCTGATGGGCTTGCTTTTGTAGGTAACTTGATTTTTCTCTCTAACTGCTTTCAATATTTTTTCTTTGGTTTGTGTGTTTGGAAGTTTGAGTATAATGTGGCGAGGAGAGTTTCTTTCTGGGTTTTGTCTGGCTGGGGTTCTAAAGGCTTCCTGTATCTGTATTGGCACCTCTTTCCCAATTTGGGGAAAATTTTCCTCTATGATTTTGTTGAAGATGCCTACTATGCCTCTGGAGTGGAATTCTTCTCCTTCTACTATGCCCTGAATTCTTATATTGGATCTTTTCATAGTGTCCCGAATATCTTGAAATTCCCACTCATACTTTTCTATAAGTTTGTCTTTCTCTTTGTTGGACTGCATTAGGTCTGCCACCTGATCTTCTAGCTTAGATATTCTGTCTTCTCCCTCATCCATCCTACTGGTGAGATTTTCTACAGAGTTTTTTATTTCATTAACTGTGTTCTTCATTGCTAGTAATTCTGACTGGTTTTTCTTTATTATTTCTATTTCTCTATTTATGTCTTGTATTGCCTTCTTTATTTCATTAAATTGGTGTCCTGCCTCTTCTTTGATTCCTTTGATTTCCTCTTTGATTTCCTCTTTGATTTCTTCTTTGATTGTTTTCATGTGTTCTTTGACCTCTTTGAACATATTTATAATTATTCTTTTGAACTCTTTCTCAGGCATTTCCTCTAACTCTTTCTCACTGGAGGACATTTCTGATGCATTAATACTTTTAGGTGGATTTATATCGTCTTGCTTTTTAGTGTTTCTTGTGTTATAATGTATATATTTTTGCATCTTGGATTAAGTGAATGCTTGGATTTTCTAGCTAGCTGTGTATTCTTAGCTGTATCAATTGATTTGGTGTAATATATTTTCAGGGTAGGACCTTAAGGTAGTGGAATAATATACTGGTAGATTCTAAAATTTAGCTAAACACTGTACCCATTCCATCAAAAACAGCCCCGAGTATGTATGCAAGAGTAGTTATTATAATGACCAGATCCTCTATCAACAAAGAGGTTTAGATTTCTGGTCTGTTGAGGTATCCAAGTCAGCTTGTGACCAAGTGAGACCCTTCCCTGGTGCAATCCCAGTTACCTTGGGTGATTGTGGTCTCAGTCAAGTTGCTGCCTGGGTCGTCGGGCTGCTGTTCTGATTTCTGGAACTGGGCACTTGCTTTTCCTACGGGGCAAACCGAGCCGCTGCCGCCGTCTCTGCAGCTGTTGTAGGCGCCACCCCCGGAGCCCCCACCGCTGCTGAAGCTGCCGTTGCCGTGTCCACCGGTGCTGCTCCCCCGAAGTCGCTGCTGTGGGATCTGTCACCGCTGCCGCTCCTGGGTCCGCTGCTGCTGGGGCCACTGGTACCGGTGCTGGAGCCGCTGAAGTTGCTGCCAAATTCTGCTCCTGCTTGGGTCCCGCCGTCAGCCCAAGTTGGCGTGGCCGGGTCCCGGGCCGCTGCTGTGTTCGCTGGAGCTGGGTTCAGGCGGCAGGGGAGGGGAGGGAGCCGCGCTGTTCTGGTTGTATCATTTCTCCACGTGTGCTTTTACTTCGCGGTCTGCTCCTCCCTCCGTTGCTCGCTGCCGCTCTCCCCTCACGTTTCCCGAGTTGCGGAGAGCGCGGTGTGAGGGGAAAATCCCGCACCTGGCTTGTCCTGCGGCTCGAGCCAAGAGTCTGGCGGTTTTCTGCCGCTCCGCGGTTGCGGCGGGTAGTCGAGCGGCCCGGAGCCGCTGTTCCCGCCTGTGCAGGCTCTGGATGCTCTATAACTCTTCCACTTCTCCGCTGCCGCCTCAACTTCCTATACACCTCACTTTTTAGTAAAAGTGTGTATTTTGCTGAGTTTTTTTTGGTCTTCCCCCCCCAGGCTGTTTTGGCGTGGTACCTACGCCGCCATCTTAACCGGAAGTCCCCCCTTGTGCTGCATTTGAATGGAATGTTCTGTAGATATCTTTTAGGTCCATTTGTTCCATGGCATCATTTAGTTCAAATGTCTCTCTGTTTAATTTTTGCAGGGATGACCTGTCAGTTGGTGAGGGTGGGGGTGATTACCTGTCAGTTGATGAGGGTGGGGTATTGAAGTCTCCCACTACAATTGCATTTGATGCTATCTGTGACTTTAAGTCTAATAGTGTTTGATGAAACTGGGAGCCCCCATGTTATGTGCA
The DNA here is from genome assembly GCF_020740685.1 of Jaculus jaculus. NCBI lineage: Eukaryota > Metazoa > Chordata > Mammalia > Rodentia > Dipodidae > Jaculus > Jaculus jaculus. The sequence continues at coordinate 60,773,483 of NC_059111.1, read as the reverse complement.
TATATGTTTAGGATTGTAATGTCCTCCTGCTGGAGTGTTCCTTTATTCAGTATAAAATGACCTTCTTTATCTTCCCTCACTAATACTAGTTTGAAGTCTATCTTTTCAGATATTAGGATAGCAACCCCTGCTTGTTTCCTAGGCCCATTTGCTTTAAATACCATTTTCCATCTTTTCACCCTAAAGTGGTATCTATCTTTTATTGACAGATGAGTTTCCTGGAGGCAACAAATGGCAGGATTCTGCCTTTTTTTTTTTTTTTTTTTTTTTTGTTTTTCGAGGTAGGGTCTCACTCTGGTCCAGGCTGACCTGGAATTAACTCTGTAGTCTCAGGGTGGCCTTGAACTCACGGTGATCCTCCTACCTCTGCCTCCTGAGTGCTGGGATTAAAGGCGTGCGCCACCACGCCCGGCACAGGATCCTGCCTTTTAATCCAGTCTACAAGCCTGTATCTTTTGGATGGTGCATTGAGGCCATTGATATTAAGGGTTAATTATTGAAAGGTATGCATTTATTCTTGCCATTTTTCTTATTTTGTAGTGTTTCTTGTTTTCTCTTTACTCATTTGTTTTAACTATTATTTGAGTGTGGTTTACTTTTTCCTATTTCCTCCTGTGGGTATTTTGGTTTCACTTTGGCATTCAGACTTTCTTCAAGTATTTTCTGTAGAGCTGGTTTAGTTGTCATAAATTTCTTTAGCCTGCTTTTGTTGTGGAATGTCCTTATTTCTCCATCAATTTGGATAGATAGCTTTGCAGGATAAAGTAATTTTGGTTGACAGTTGTTATCTTTCAGAACTTAGAAGACATAATTTTCAGCCTCTCTGGATTTTAAAGTTTGTGTTGAGTAATCTGAAGTAATTCTGATGGGCTTGCCTTTGTAGGTGACTTGCTTCTTCTCTGTAACTGCTTTCAATATATTTCCTTTAATATTTAAGTTTATTACTGTGATGTTTGAATTAATCTCTGCCATGATGAGGTGTTTAATGGGGTTTGGTGATTTCTTCTTTTTTGTACTTTTTTGAACCTGGTCATTTTTTTGTTTGTTATTTTGATCTTCTTTTTGTAGGCTCTTGAGATTTGTTATTAAACTCTTCTGTGTGGAGTAGTACTTGAAGTATTCTCTGTAGGCTTGGCTTTGTGTTCATATAATCATAGGGTTGACTTTTTTCATGGAAAGTTTTCCTTTTACCATCTATTATGATGGATAGTTTTTCTGGGTACAGTAGCTTGGGTTGGAAGCCATAGTTATTTAGATTTTGAAGTGTTCCATTCCAAGCCCTTCTGGCTTTCAGGGGTTCCAGCAAGCAATCTGATGTAATTCTGATGGAACTGCCTTTGTATGTAGTGAGATGTTTCTCTCTTGCTGGTTTTAGCACTCTCTCTTTGTTAAGAGTTTTAACTATAGTATTCCTTGGAGAGTTTCTTCTTTGGTTCTGTCTGTTTGGTGTTGTATTGACTTCTTCTCTATGGATGGGCCTCTCTTTTGAGAGATTAGGAAAATTTTCTTCAGTAATTTTGTTGAATATGTTCTCTATGCCTCTGGCCTGGATTTCCTCTCCTTCTGGTACACCCATGATCTGGATGTTCAGTTGTTTTAGGGTACCCCACAGTTCCCTTGTAATCTGTTCACTTAATTTTTTGAAGTTAGCCAATTTTGGCCTCCCAATCAATTTCTTCTGTCTTGTCTTCCATGTCAGAGGTTCTGTCTTCCACATGAGTAACTCTGTTAGTGAGGGATTTTAGAGAAGTTTTTTATAAGCTCTATTTGATTTTTATTTTATGTTGTGTTATTTTGTATCATGTCTAACTCTTTTTTGAGGTACAATTTCAGTTTTTCTGAGCTTCTTAATGATTTTTGGAATTCATTTTTACATTTGATCAAGTCTTCATTAAGCTTAATCAATCAGTTATTGAGGTCTTCCATTTATTAACTCATCTTCAATTCATTCATATCTCTTTTGAGGGTTCCAACATTTCCTTCAATCAAGTTAAGCCTACTGTCAAAAGCTAAATTCTCTAAGAGATGATTCTATTCAGTTTCATTGATACAAGTGTTGGTTTTTTTATGGTTTCCTACCAGTTCAGCAATTCTTTTGATCAGGGGTATCATTGGTGTGTTTTCATTTTGGGATTGAATTTCTGTTGATTTTCTGGTTTCATTTGAGGCCTCTGTAGTAAGACTAAGCATCCTTGATGGAGATCTCTCAGTTTTTGACTTTTGTTGTTTTTTTTGGGTTGTAGTCTACCCATATCTTTGAGAAATGTTTTATTCTATTGAGGGGGAAGCAAGTATGTGTCCTTGTAGGATTTTCAGAGGGTGCTCTATTTTAAATGTGAATCAGATTGGTATGTTGATGTGTGATGGAGTTATTATCACAGATGTGCAGATTGTGGAGATTGCAGGTACATCAAATGTACCTGGGGAGCTGGGACCTCTGGCCTACTCACCCCACTTGTACATACTCTTCAGCACATGGAGATCACAGGTTGGGGGACCAGGCACCAGGAAACTGGAGAGCCAGAGGCAAGAAGCCTGCTCCTAGAGTGACCCATGCAACTTCTGACTGGGAGAATAGGGATGTCAGTACCCAGGGGCCAGTCAGTATGTCAGAGCAAAAGGCCTGCATCCACAGCCCTCACACAGGGACCAGACTTCCCTAATTTAGGCACAGGGGGACCTATGGGACCTATGGGAAATGGGAGGAGCCAGGAAACTTGGATCTTGTCTACTCACTCCACACTCACCCTCTGGTACAGGGGGTCCAGGAAATTAGGGATCCAGGGGCATTTCAATAAGGAAGACAGACCAAGGGGCCTGCTTCCTCAGCAGTATGGCAGGGTCCAAGCACTCCCAGCCAGCTGCAAGGGGACTTACCTGGGACCAGGAAACTGAGAGCAGCTGGAGAGTAGAGATAATCTGGCCTACTCACTTCATGTCTGAATACATTTTCAATCTCCATGGATGTGATAGGTTGTTTAAGGAGATTAATCTGCTCTGATAGTCTTGGTAGGTGGTATGTGGCTAGGAATTCATCCATTTCTTCCAGATTAAGCAATTTTGTGGAGTAGAGGTTTTGGAAGTATGTTCTGATGATTCTTCCAATGTCATTGATGTCTGTTTTGACCTCTTCATTTTCATTTCTGATTTTGTTAATTTGAGGCTGCTTTTTCCTTTTTTTTTTTTTTTGCTTGATCACATTGGCCAGGAGTTTATATCAATCTTGTTTATTTTTTCAAGGAACAAGCTCTTCATTTCATAATTTTAAAAATTGTTTTCTTAGTTTCCAATTCATTAATTTATGCATTGATCTTGATTATTTCTTTCTGTCTGGAGCTCTTTAGGTTGAATTCTTCTTGTTTTCCAATGCCTTTGGTTAGACTGCTTAGGTTATTAATTTGGGACCTCTCTGTGTTGGTTGTGAATGCACTTAACACTATGAATTTTTCCCTTAGGACTGTCTTCATTGTGTCCCATAAGTTTTGGTAGGTTTTATTTTCATTATCATTCAGTTCTAGGAATTTTGCAATTTCTTTTCTGGATTCTCCCACATCCCATAAAATTTTTTTTTAAGATTGTATTTTTATTTATTTATAAGAGAAAGAGAGAGAGGGAGGGAGGGAGAGAGAGAGAGAGAGAGAGAGAGAGAGAGAGAGAGAGAGAGAGAGAACAGGCACACCAGAGCCTCTAGCCACTACAGATGAACTCCAGATGCATGTTCCACCATGTGCATTTGGCTTATGTGGGACCTGGAGAATTGAACCTGGGTCCTTAGGTTGCAGAGGCATGTGCCTTAACCAATAAGCCATCTTTCCAGCCCACATTTATTGTTCAAAAGTGTGCTGTTTAGTCTCTAGGAGCTGGTGGAGTTCTTGATGTGGCTCTTTTTAATTTCTAGCTTTAAAGCATTGTGATCTGATATGATGTAGGAAGTTACTTCAATTTTCCTGAATTGATGGAGGATGGTCTATTTTGGAGAAGGTTCTGTGGGCTGCTGAAAATAATGAGTATTCTGTAGAATTGGGGTGGAAAGTTCTGTAAATGTCTGTTAGTCCTAGTTGATCTGTTGTGTTGTTGGGGTCTATTATTTCCTTGTTGATTTTATGCTTTGATGATCTGTCTGTTGATGATAGTGGCATATTTCAGTCTCTGACCATTATAGTATTGGTGTTTATTTCTGTTTTGTTGTCAGGTAGGTTTTGTGTTATAAACTGTGATGCATCTGTGTTTAGGGCATATATATTTATGACAGTGATGTACTCATATTGGATCATTCCCTTGCTGAGTAAGAAGTGGCCTTCTTTGTGCTTTTTTATTACTTTTGGTTTGAAGTCTGCTTTATCAGATATTAATATAGCAACACGTGCTTGTTTCTTATTTTGATTTGCTTGAAAGATCATTTTCCATCCTTTCACCCTGAGGAGATGTCTGTCTTTAGTTGTGAGGAAGATTTCTTGAAGACAGCAGATAGAAAGGTCCCTTTTTTTTTTTGATACATCTTGTTAACTTGTATCTTCTGATGGATAAGTTAAGACCATTAAAATTTAAGGTTACTGACAAAAGCTGAATGCTCCAAGAGATGATTCTGCTCCATTTCATTGATACGATTGTTGGTTTTTTGATGGTTTCTTCTCAGTTCAGGTATTCTTTTGATTAGGGTATCATTGGTTGTTGTGTTTTCATTTTGGGATTGAATTTCTGGGGATTTTCTGATTTCACTGGAGACTTCCACTGTGGGACTAGGCATCCTTGGTGGAGATCTCTCAGTTTTCTTTCATTGGCTTTTTTGTATTGTGGTTTTCCCATCTTGGGTAAATATTTTATTGTATTGAGAAGGAAGCAATATTTGATCTTGTAGAATCTTCAGAGGGTATTATACTTTAAATGTGAGCCATATTAGTGTATTGGTGTATGATGGGATGCACAGATTGTGGAGATTGCAGGTACATCAAATGTACCTGGGGAACTGGGAGCTCTGGCCTACTCACTCCACTTGCATGCATTCTTCAATGCATGAGGATCAGGGGTTAGGGAACCAGGACCCAGGAAGCTGGAGAGTCAGGGACAAGAGGCCAGCTCCTACAATGGCCAGTGCACCCTTTGACTCAGGGAAGTAGGGGTTTGGGTACCCAGGGGCCAATCAAGTTACCAGAGCAAAAGGCCTGCTTCTACAGCCACACACAGGGACCAGGCCTCCTCAAGACAGCAGCAGGTATACCAGGACCAGGAATCTTGGAGGTGGGTACCAACCAGGTGCTCTGTCCTATTCTATGCACTCACCTTTTGGAGTATGGGATCCAGGAATTGAGGACACAGGGGCCCTTCAATCAGGAAGTCAGAGGAAGGGTCCTGCTTCTGCAGCAGGCTCGCAGGGGAACCTACCAAGATCAGTGAACTGGGAGAAGCAAGGTGGGGAACAGGGAGATTGGCCTACTCATTTCATGTGTGTACCTTCTGGAGCAGGGGATCCAGGAATTCAGAACACAGGAGCTAAAAAATTTGATGCCACGAGTGCATGGATAGGCAATGTGGTCTGGAATGGGAATTGGATTTGGGGAAATAAAGGACCCAGTGCACTCTACCCGGTGCACTCTATCTTGCTCAATAAGAGCAAGAATTCTGCTCTTAGTTAAGCTGATATCAGCACAAGGGTGATGGAGAAAGATACTGAGGACACTCAGCACCTACCAAACCAGACATCTAGATGCTCCTAAGTGGCCATTACTGAAGTAGACTTAAAATGCTCCCAGCATGGCTCAAGGAATTTTGTGGAAGAGGGGGTGGAAAGATTGTTAGAACCACAAGATGGGACATTTTGCAAAGACATTGCCTCTCCCCCAAAACTGACTGCTGCCCCCATAATGCATGACCCACAATCTCCATAGGGTTGACCTGCATCCACAAAGAGGAAGGCCTCTTCAGAAAGGGTTAGAGGAGGGAAAGGATGGTACCAACATATGATGTTTACATACAAAATATGTCCATATCTAATAAAAAAAAACTCCAAAATTTTTTTGAAGCCAGTATCTGTATGTAAAAAAGTGTATGTGGAGCTGGAGAGATTGCTCAGTGGTTAAAGGTACTTTCAAATCTTATGCCCAGGTTTGATTCACCAGAACCCATGTAAATACAGATGCATAAAGTGTTACATGCATCTGGAGTTTATTTGTAATGGTAAATACCATGGGAATGCTCATAGTCACTCTATCTCTCTCTTACTCTCAAATAAATAAAAAAAATTCTTTGACCAAAGAACACATGGTTCTTGTTTTTCTGAGCCTGGGTTATTTCACTTTCCCAAATTTATCCATTTTCCTATAATTTCATTTTTCTTTATATCTCAATAAGATTTTATTGTATACATGTATCACACCATTATCCATCCATCAGCTGATGGGTAGTTAGGCTGATTCTATTTCCTAGCTATTGTGAATAGAGCAACACTAAGCATGGATAGTGCTTGAAGTTTTAGCTTGATTGATAAGACAGAGAAAGGACTGAAAGGAATACAAATTGGAAAGTGTTACAGTCAGCTTCACATTGCTGCCAGAAAACAACAGACCAAGAACAGCTTGTGAGAGAATAGGGTTTATTTTGTCTTACTGACTTAAAGGGAAGCTCCCTGATGGCAGGGAAAACTGGTGGCATGAGCAGAGGTTGGACATCACCTCCTGACCAATGTAAGGTAGACAACTGCAGCAAGAGAGTGTGACAAATACTGGCAAGGGGAAACTGGCTATAATACCCATAATCCTGGCCCCAACAATGCATTGCCTTCAGGAGGATATAATTCCCAAATCTCCATCAGCTGTGGACCTAGCATTCAGAGCACATAACTTTATGGGAGACAGCAGAATCCAACCACCACAGAAAGGAGGAAGTCAAACTTAACTCATTTGAAGACAACATGATACTGTATTTGAGACTTCAAAGATTCTACCATAAAACTCCTAGATGTTTCTGACCTAGTGGCAGCATAAAAAATCACCACACATATACTGAATTATATTTCCAGTTAAGATGGTGGCGTAGGTACCATGCCAAAGCAGACTAGGGGGGAAAACGCCAACCCCTCCCCAGCAAGCAAAATACACACTTTTACTAAAAAGTGAGGTATATAGAAAATTGAAACAGCAGTGGAGAAGTAGGAGAGATCCAGAGCATCCAGAGCCAGCACAGGCTGGCAGAAGCTGCTCTGGTGGGGAGGGTCCACGCATGAGACCATGGCAGACTTGGCTTGATCCTCAGGAAAACCCAGGTGAGTGGATTTTCCACTCACACTGGAGCTCTCCACAAACTCAAGAAATGTGAAGGGAGAATTGTGGTGAACAACAGAGGAGCAGATCACAAGGTAGAAGAACACGTGGTACAGCAGGCAAACTGAGCAGTATTGGCACCTTCCCCTTCACCACTGCCAGTGCCCAGCCCTTGGGAACAGAGCAGTGGTCCAGGGACCCAGCCACACCTACTTGAACTGACAGAGCACCAAAGAGGGACCCAATCAAGAGCGCAATTCCCCAGGACCCACGTTATCCAGATGCACAAGGGGGCACACGCATCTGGAGTTCGTTTGCAGTGGCTGGAGGCCCTGGCACGCCCATTCTTTCTCTCTTTCTCTCTATATGCCTCTTTCTTTCTCTGTCGGTCACTCTCAAATAAATAAAAAAAAACAACAAAAAAAAATTAAAAACAAAATAAAAGAGCACAGTTGAGACCAAAATCATCCCAAAAGGTAACTGAGATTACACCAGGTCAGGCCTAATAAACCTGGTATATATGCTTGAATCACAAGTGCTAATTGTACCTTCAATAAAAGGATAAATTGTATGTTAAACAGGGTGGATGTCACATATAACACCAAACACAGTGGTAGTGGGGGACTTCAACACCCCATTCTCATCAATTGACAAAAAATAAACAAAGAGGCATCTGGACTAAATGAGGTCATAGAAAGAATGGACCTAACAGATATATACAGGACATTTCGTCCAAATGCTGCAGAATATACATTCTTTCCAGCAGCACATGGAACATTCTCTAAAATAGACCATATATTAGGACACAAAGCAAATTTTAACAAATACAGGAAAATTAAAATAATTCCTTGCATTCTATCTGACTGCAATGGAATCAAACTATAATCAATAGCAAGAAAGGCCATCAGCATACACAAAATCACGGAAATTAAACAACACATTACTAAATGATGAATGGGTCAATGAAGAAATCAGGAGGGGGGCTGGAGAGATGGCTTAGCGGTTAAGCGCTTGCCTGTGAAGCCTAAGGACCCCGGTTCGAGGCTCGGTTCCCCAGGTCCCACGTTAGCCAGATGCGCAAGGGGGCGCACGCGTCTGGAGTTCGTTTGCAGAGGCTGGAAGCCCTGGCGTGCCCATTCTCTCTCTCTCCCTCTATCTGTCTTTCTCTCTGTGTCTATCGCTCTCAAATAAATAAAAAAAAAAAGAAATCAGGAGGGAAGTCAAAAAATTTATAGAGTCAAATGATAATGAGAACACAACATACCAAAGTCTCTGGGACACAATGAAGGCAGTCCTAAGAGGTAAATTTGTAGCTTTAAGTGCCTATATTAAGAAATTAGAAAGGTCGCAAGTAAATAACCTAATGCTTCACCTTAAAGCCCGGGAAAAGGAAGAACAAGGCAAACCCGAAATCAGCAGATGGGAAGAAATAATAAAGAAATACATCCCTGATACTGAAAACTTAAAACGGGTAGTCATGAGCCCCAGGGGTGTAACGTTTGCTGCTGTCTGGCTAAATGTATATACTATGCTTATCAAACTTCCCAGTAAGCACTTCTCTTTTTTAAATTTTATTTTTTAAATTTTTATTAGCATTTTCCATGATTATAAAAAAATCCCATGTTAAGTCCCTCCCTCCCCCCTACACTTTCTCCTTTGAAATTCCATTCTCCATCATATTACTTCCCCCTAACAATCATTGTACTTACATATATACAATATCAACCTATTAAGTACCCTCCTCCCTTCCTTTCTCTTCCCATTATGTCTCCTTTTTAACTTCCAGTAAGCACTTCTCTTAATATTCATACCCTTATATTAATGCTACTCTCACTTTGGGTAGAGAATCTTCTCTTTTCAGATGGCAGTGACCTTGGGATGACTCAGAAGGTATCATGGTGCTGGAAAGAAGTGACTAGAGTACCGAGTAACATCTTGATCACACCTTCCAAGCCTCGGTCTAATGCGGAAGAGGTGATGGAAAGAACGTAAGAGCCAAAGGAAGGGTAGTACTCCTTACAACATGCTCCCTCCAGACATAAAATGGCCTTGATATCCATGACCTAATAGTGCCTGACACTACCTACATAAGACCATCAAAAGAGGAGGGAAAGATCATGACATCAAAATAAAAGAGAGACTGATTGAGATGGGGAGGGGATATGATGGAGAATGGAATTTCCAAGGGGAAAAAGGGGAGAGGTATGGTATTACCATGGGATATTTTTTTATAATCATGGAAAATGTTTAAAAAAATTGAGAAAAAAACAAAATTACCACACAAAACTAGTAACCTTCTTACATACCAATGATAAACACACTGAGAAGGAAATCAGGGCAACAGTCCTATTCACAGTAATCACAAAAATTTAATTTCTTGGAATAACCCTAACCAAGGAAGTGAAAAACCTCTATAATGAAAACTTTGAAATATTGAAGAAAGAAATTGAGGATGACACCAGAAGATGGAAAGATGTCCCGTCATTATGGATTAGAAAATGTAAAAATGGCCATCCTAAAAAAGCAATATGCATATTTAATGTAATCCAAATCAAAATCCAATACCATTCTTCACAGACATATTTTAAAAAGTCTTAAAATTCATATGGAAGCAAAAAGGACACTGGATAACAAAAAAAAAAAGTCCTCAGTAAAAACAATGCTATAGAGGTATCATCATGCTTGCTTTCAAATTATATTATGGAGCCATAATGATAAAGACAGCATGGCTCTGGCACAAAACGCCAGACAGACCAGCAGAATTTTATAGAGAATCCAGAGATGAGACTAGGTAACTACAGCTATCTGATTTTTGACTAAGGTGACAAAGATGCTCATTGGAGAAAATATAGTATCTTCAAAAATGGTACAGGAAAAATAGGATATCTACTTTCAGAAGAATGAAACTAGAACTATCTCCCTACACAAAAATCAATTCCAAGTGGATCAAGGACCTCAGCATGAAGCTTTCACTTTTGAAACAACTAGAGGGAAAAGTAGGGAGTTCAATCCAAGATACAGACATAGAGAAGGACTTTCTGAATAGGACTTTGATTGTCTGGGAAATAAAGCAATTAACAAATGAGACATCATGAAAGTAAAAAGCTACTGTAGGGCTGGAGAGATGGCTTAGCGATTAAGCACTTGCCTGTGAAGCCTAAGGACCCCGGTTTGAGGCTCAGTTCCCCAGGTCCCACGTTAGCCAGATGCACAAGGGGGCGCACACGTCTGGAGTTCGTTTGCAGAGGCTGGAAGCCCTGGTGCGCCCATTCTCTCTCTCTCCCTCTATCTGTCTTTCTCTCTGTGTCTGTCGCTCTCAAATAAATAAATAAATAATTAAAAAAAAAGCTACTGTACAACAAAGGAAACTATCAACTGAGTTAGGAGGTGATTTATAGCATGAGGGAACAATCTTTGCCAACTACATATCTGACAGAGTATATCTATAACATACAAAGAACTATAAACAACATCAAGACAGTGAACAACCCAGTCAAAATGTGGGCTGTGGAACTGAATGGAGAGTTCTCAAAAGAAGTAGTACCAATGGTCCACAAATATTTTAAAAAGTGTTCAAAATCCTAAGCCATCAGAGAAGTACAAATTAGAATTACATTGTGATTCCATCTTAGTTTGGTTAGAATGACTGGAATCAAGCAAATAAGAACAATTGCTTGCAAGGGAATGGAGAAAGAGGGACCCTATTCACTGTTGGTGGGACAGTAAACTGGTGCAGCCACTCTGGAAATAAGTGCAGAGATTTCTCAAAAAATTGTAAAGCGAGCAATGATATGACCCAGATGCTCTACTCCAGGGCAGATAATCTAAGGATTTTACACTCTACTACTTGTACATCCATGCTTAATTCCCTCCTCTTTTTTTTTTCTAAAATGTTTTTGCTCATTATTTATTTATTTATTTGAGAGTGACAGAGAGAGAGAAAGAGACAGAGAGAAAGAGAGAGAGAGAGAGAGAGAGAGAGAGAGAGAGAGAGAGAGAGATTAAGAACGGGCACGCCAGGGCTTCCAGCCACTGCAAATGAACTCCAGATGCATGTGCCCCCTTGTGCATCTGGCTAATGTGGGTCCTGGGGAACCAAGCCTTGAACTGGGGTCCTTAGGTTTCACAGGTAAGTGCTTAACCGCTAAGCCATCTCTCCAGCCCAATTCCCTCCTCTTGTAGCCACCATCCTAACATATAACTGATAATCACCTATACCATTGATTATGCCATCAAAATATATGGTAAATTTGTCTATTTGTTTCTACTGTGATCACATTGATCTAATGTTTCTTGTCTCTCACTTGAAACTACTACCGCAGTGTTTGTGCTAGGCATAAAAATGCATCTCCCTCTGTCTCCTCAAAGCAGTCCATACCTTATTCCCTAAGAATGTGATGTGGTACAAAGGACATGGACAATCTGATTAAAGGGCTTTATGTTGGTGACATTATATGGGGTTATCTGGGCCTGATCTAATCACATGCATTATTTTATTTTATTTACTTTTTATATTTTTACTCAGTACAGTCAAGTTGGTACCATTGTTAGCCTCCTCCCTGTCCTTCACCACTCCGCAGGGACCCTCCTTGTTGGGGTATGTGGTCGTGCAATGTGGGGTTAGCCATCAGTATGGCTCTGACCTTCTTTCTGCCCCCTCTTCTGCAAATTTCCCTGAGCCATGTTGGGTTCATTTTATGTTTGCTTCAGTGTTGAGATCTTGAGATCCTTTGTGTCTCTTAGATATTTTGTTTGGTAGGGGTTGGTTGTTCTCTGTGTCTATCTTCTCCACCATTGTGTTGGTACCCAGTTTGCCAGGAAAACAGCACTCATGTATGTTTCCCCAATTTTTTTTAATTGCTTTTCTGTACATTTATTTTTAAAGAAAAATGAAGCCAGACAAATTCAAGTTTTCCTGGCAAATAAATTCAAATCTTTGTCATGCCTAATATTATAATCTTCTATGTAAGTTTTTTTTAAAGTTATTTCTATATGCCTTGTATATTGTGATTTGATTAAATACTACTATTCATGGCAAAAATCTTTCCTAAGCTAAAATAAACAAATATCACATTGTATCTTGTAGGGTAGCAAACAACCCAAGTAGGTTCTATCAACTTTATTTCTCATAATTCAGAGTAGCTTGAACAAATTTAGTGATACAGGCTGTATTTCCTATAGTTGATACATATTTTACTTCCTGTATAATTGGGAACACAGTATAAATACTTAATGTAAGGACTGACTCTACATTCTGTCATCTCTTAGCCTACCTTGTCTTTCTTGGAATAAAGTAGGTCCTTAGGGTGAAAATCCATAGTTCCAGAAGCTTACTCTGATTTTGCTACAGGTTATAGGGTATATGTTAGTCTGAAAATAAGGCAAAGTTAAATAAAAGAAATGTCATTTTTCTGTTTATGGTTAAACTAACAGTATTCTGTAATAGAAATCTATGCCTTATTGCATCCTTTCCATGTCCCACCTGATTGTTGAGTTTCACTTTGTTTTTAAAATGGGACAAAATCACCTGCCTTAACCACTGACAAGGATATTGTGCAGGGTTAATAAGATTAGGTGAAGTATTTTCTAGTTCAGAAAACAAAGATTTGCATAACGTTAGCCACACTGTGGTCCTCGAAAGTCTGAGATAGTACTGTAGGCTTTCCACTTATCATGTTGCCTCTTCTAACCCTCAGCACAACTTTCTAGGCTCCATTCTACATATAAATAAGTTGATTGCCTAAAAGTGTTGGGTGACTTATTAAGGTCAAACAGCTAGAAAGGGACAGAGTGGTAGTCAATATAATGGAAGTTCTGAATGAGATGTTATTTTTCCTATGTGCTCACACTAATGCAACAGCATTATTTTATGTTCCTAAGAATAGTAGGTGACAGTCAGGACCAGGAAAGAGAGAAGTCACTGAGTAGAATGCTTTAACAAAGAAAACCCTTGATAAAAATCCATGCTTACATTTTTAGAAAGCCTGGGCTTCATATTGTTTTCATAGTTTTTAGTAAATCAAGTATAAAGTAAAAATTGAAGAAATGAATGTTTCAGATGCATCCCAGCCAAGCTTCTATTTTTAGTTCTACTTCACTCATATTGTCAAATATATAAACAAATCACAAAAAGTATGAAACAGGAAAAAACACAAGAATGTCCTTTGTTTTTTTAGAATAAAGGTAGGAAACAGGACATTGTTTTTAAAAAGACAATTTTTTTTTCATAATAGTGAATTTGCCTGCTAATGGCATTAAAACAAATTTCTGTTTGTAACCTTAACACAGCCATATTTTCACTCTTTACAAAAATCAATTCTCCCAGTATAAACAGTATTTTATCATACTAATCTTTAAGTTGCACCACTAAAATGTAGTTATACACCCCAATTTCTACCCTCCTGAAACATTCTGCACAATGAAATCCAATCACTGGAATGGATAGTTTCTCAGAGAAGCAACTTTGCCTTGACTGGAAGATGATTTGTTAGTCAGTATTCCTCTGTTCCAGCCAAAAGAAGGTTCATGAACAGAAATACCGGGTTCCCTGTGCTCATCGATCAAGGGAACGCTTCTGAGCAGCTTCTGAGCAAACATTCCTTAACAAGTTGATCACAGCTCTAGGGTCTTCACTCCTCATAATGGCACTGCCAGACACAATCATGTTAGCTCCTGCCTTTGGCATCATATCTTCCATGAATGTCTGTCCTCCAAACCCAGGTTCTACTGTCATAACCAAGGCCATATCTATTTGATTAGCCCATGGTGCCAAATATTCAACTGTAGTTCCTGGTTTAATGGCAAGACCAACCTTCTTCCCATTCTCCCGGATGTCTTTAATCAAAGCCCCTGGGTTCTCAGTAGCTTCCAGATGGAAGGTATACTGATTGGCTCCTGCTACAGCCATTGGCTTTACCCACTGTTCTGGCCTGGACACCATCATATGCATGTCAAAGAAAGGGTCCTGGCCTAGCTGCTTTCAGAGGCTTTCTACCACAGGGTGACCAAAGGTGATGTTGGGAACAAAATGCCTGTCCATTACATCCAGGTGCAGAGAATCGGCCCCCGAGTCTAGCATCCAGACACACTCGGCCCCTAGGTTGGCCAGGTTGCTGTTGAGGATGGACGGGCCAATCTTGCAGCCCGACGCCATGGTGCCGGTTCCCCAGAGCAAGTTAGCGCACGAGAACCCGGCCGGTGCAGGCGTCACTCCGACCCTCCCGGCGCTCGCCTTCTGTTTCCCCAATTTTACTTAGTTTCAGCTGGGGCCCTTTTAAGGTATGATAAGGTGTTTCTCTCCTTAGGATCTGCATCTGTCTGAAAAACAGAGGCAGATTCTCAGATGGAGAGTAAACTTAGCACAAGATAAATGGGATAACTATTATTTTTTAGAGAGAGTTTAATAGGTGTAGGCCTACTTGTAGCCCACAATTGGTGGGCGCTTGACAATAGAGAGCAGGCTCATTGTTGAATATGGTTCTGACTTGTTTCCCAGCTCCAGCTATGTGTTCCATTCCACTGAGCAGATCAGTTAGCCAAATCAAGAGCAGTTTATTTCCCACCATGGTTGTGTGCCACTATTGCACTTGTGTGAACATCATGTCAGGTTGTTTGCTGCTAAGTAAGTGAGACCAGCATTGCTTGGACAGATACTTCTCATTTCCCCCCCAGTCACTCATGTAGCACCTTCAAGCACTAGACTCACTAACTGTCTGGGCACTGACTCTCTTCCAGCTTCCAGTATTGTCACTCCACGTTATGTGCCAACAGCATATGGTGTCTTCAGCAGTAGAGTCACTGATATTTAGGTTGATGACTGTTAGGTTTAATTTGATCCCTGCCATATTGGGTTGGTTTATGTTGTTTGGTGTTTTCATGGACTTTGGAGTTTTATGTGCCTTCTCTGAGTTTGGTTATTGTGATCTACTTCTTGTATGCACTTGATGTGATTATTTGATTCTTATGTGTGGAGAATTCCCTGAAATACTTTCTGTAGGTTTGTTTTTGTGTTCATATTTTTCCCTATCTGCTTTTAGGATTTTCTCTTTGATGGCAATGTTTAGAGTCTTAATGACAATATGTCTTGGAGAGTTTCTCCTTTGGTCCAATCTGTTTGGAGTTCTGTTATCGTCTATCCTGATGGGACTTTCTTTTGAGAGAGCAGCAAAGTTTTCTTTGATAATTTTTTAAAATAAGTTCTCCATGCCTTTGGTTTGAATTTCTTCCCCTCTGGTATTCCCATGATCTGAATGTTAGGACATTTAAGGGTGTCCCACAATTCCCTCATGTTCTGTTCACAGAAATTTTTGAACTCTTGAACTGTTTCTTCTGTTTTGTCTTCCACATCTTTGTTTCTATCCTTCACATCACAGACTCTATTCTGGAGAGCTTCTAATGAGTTAGGATTGCATTTCTACTACTCTTTTGTATATGGTTTCCATCCCTCTGTCAAATTCCCTTTTCTCGTCCTTTTCTGATTTTCTTCATGCTTCTTGGAATTCATCCTTATATTTCTTTATTTCCTCATTTAGCATATCCAGCTGGTGTTTGAGGTCCTCTATTTTTTTCTTTCCTTCATATCCTATCTTTGGACCCCTTCCATTCTCTTATCTATCAGGTCTAGTCTAGTGATGGTAGCATCCACTCGATTATCAGTCCTTTTTTTGTTTTTCTGCAAGTTCTACCAGTAGCTTGTCAGGGCTGCATTGCTCATAACTTCAATTTGGGGTTTTGTCCTAGTGTCTCTTCTATGTTTTGATCAGAGACATCCATTGTAGGACTTGGTGATCTTAGTGGATTTACTTGCATTTGATTTTTTATGATATTCTTTTTGTGTTGTGGTTTGCCCTTCCCAGTGGGGTCAGGGAGAATGGAACTGTGGTCCTGATGGCAGGGGAAGTGGTACCACTTCATGGGGGTGGGTACTGGTAGGAGGATGGGGCAGAGGGAAGTCATGGGGTAGCAGGGCAGAACAGAGAGGATCTGAAGTTGTGGGGGGCAGGGCATAAAGGAGAGGGTCCAAAGTCTGGGGTGGTGAGGTGAAAAGGAGAGGCCCACAGTCATGGTGGGCACAGTGGAAAGGAGAGGGTCCAAAGTTGTGGGGGTTGGGGTGGAAAGGAGAGGGCCCACATTCACGGGGTGGGGGAGGGGTGGTGCATAAAGGAGAGGGTCTGAAGTTGTGGGGGTGGGGCCGGGCAGAACGGAGTGGGTCTGATGACACATGGGTGGGTGACCAGGGGGAATCTGGCTGATTTCCCATGCCCAGTTGTGTGGGTGGAGCTATGCTGGCCTGGGTTCTTTTGCCTACAGTTAGTGCAGGAGTAGCCTGAGGCTGGGATTGTGGGTAGGATGGCTGTTTGGGCTGATTGGGAGACTGGTGGTTTAGCCAAGAGTGTGAATCAGCGAATTCCCCTTTTTGCCCCTTTGTACCCTCCTACTCATGATCCACTAGAGATTGCTTTCCCCTAAAAGGTCCAATGACCATTTAATGCCTTGCCTCTCCTTCCCTGGGAGTTGTGATGTGGTTAGGAGGATGTCATCTTGACCAGAAGTCATCACATGCATTCTTAATAGCAAATAACATTTCTTGACTGAGAAATATTGACTAAATACATGAAAGAGAAAATCTGAAGACTGAAAACTACTCAACACACTGCTGCTGACTTAAAGAGTGAGGATGAAGCTGATAAATCAAGAAATATGAATAAGGGTTCTTCCATGAATGGATTAATTCTCATACTGAATGTGGTGCTTTGAAAATGACTTCGATGGCCTCGTGTGTTTGAATACTTAATTCTCAGCTGGTAGTGCTGTTAGAGAAGCTTCTGGAACCTTTATGTGATGGAGATTGGCTGTAGGAAGTGTGTCATGAAGACCAAATCTTGAAGTGTTATAGCCTGGCCTCACTTGCTGTTCTCCCCCTCCCTCCCTGTCTTTTCTCTCTCTCTACTTCTTCCTTACCAGTATGATGATGTGACATAGGCTTACTGCTCCTGCCATGCTTTCACCATCATGATGGACTCTACCCTCTGGAATTTTATCCTAAATATCCTTTCCCTAAGTTTCTGTGAGCAATCTGTAAAGGCAAGATACTGATTCTTCTTTAGAATTTCAGAAAGGAATGCAGAAAGGAATGCAGCTCCATTGTTGATAACTTCAGTTTAGTCTGGTGAGAGGAATGTCAGACATCAGACCTACAGAGCTATAGATTATAAGTTTATATCATTTAGGCCATTATTTATTGAATTTTCTAAGTATTCTCCTGTTTTTCAGAACATTCTTCGAAGAACAGCCAGTATTACCTTTTGGAAAGCATAGTCTAACAGGTCACTTCCTAGTGTAAACTCTGTCCTATTCTACTAGATGTATGCTAGAGTATACATTAAACTCTTTTCTATAGCCCAGAAGTATAATCTGGCCTCTGTCAATTTCCCCAGTGCCTCCTAGGGTCACTTTCCTCTTCTGCCTCATTGGCTTTTGAATTCTCTGAACTTGTTAAGCAGTTTTGTATCCTGTGGTTTTCACAGATGCTGGTATTTTGCCTGGAGTGCCTTCCCCTGCTCTCCACAGGGAGACCTCTCCTTATTCTTCAAATAACATCTTAAATGATCTTAATTATACTAGCATCTCATAAATTATATTAGTATTGTTTAAGATACTATGAAATCTTGATGTATTATTAGAGAGGTCTTTTTTCATGATCCTACCTACAGATTTCCTATCTCCACCATTTTTTACAGCCTACTTATTTCCTGCAAAGCACTTTTCTTGACTTGGAATTACATGTGTTACTTATTTATTGTCTGTATTCCTAACTAAACTCTAGACTCTGAGATATGGGGTGGTGATTAATGCTTTTTCTGTTTGCCATTGTAGTCCCAACACTCAGTGAAATGGCTGTCACAAGATAGGTGATCAATGCAGTTACTACTTTCATGGGATGCTTATTAATATGATTTTTTCAGGGATACTGTTTCATGGTCAAAGAAGTTTGGAAAACTTAAGCTGAAACAATGTTAAGCAGATTTCTTTGCTGGAGAATTTCCCAGAGACCTTAATATACTTTCAGATTATTCATTGTTAGCAGGCTATCAATCCCTACATGGGAGCTGTTATTTGTACTTTTTCTTTTACTTATTTAAACTGGAACTTCTATTTTGGAAGGAGAAACTCTGAGGACTCACCAGTGCCCGTAATTTAGGGGATGCCATGTAGTTCAAGGTGCTTCCTTTATAGATAAGGAGACTGAGGTCTAGGAAGATTCACTAAGTTGTATAAAGTTACACTGTGAGCTTTTTTAGGAGCTAGGCTTTCATGAAAGTTTACACATTTAAGAGGGTCTACCACATTCTTTACATGATTAGCCAAAGCAACAGAGAAAGTTACATACTATGCAAATTATAGATGAGAGTTTGAAGCAGATGGTACCAAAGAATTTGGCCTCATTTTGAAATTTCCATTTTTGATAAAAATCCCACAACAAGGTTTTCTCAGACTTTACAATTTAAATATTTTATTTATTTATTTGACAAAGAAATAGGGAGAGAGAGAGAGGGGGTGGAGGGAGGGAGAGAGAGAAAATAAATGGGCATGCCAGGGCCTCCAGCCATTGCAAACAAACTCCAGACGTGTGTGCCCCCATGTGCATTGGGCTAACATGGGTCCTGGGGAATCAAACCTGGGTCCTTTGGATTTGTAGGCAAATGCCTTAACCCCTAAGCAATCCCTCCATCCCAGACCCCACAGTTTAAAAATGCCTACCATACCCCCACCCATGCTCAGATCAAAACCAAAATGCATACAGTTTAGTTTCTCCAGCTGTCTGAGATGGGAAGGAATCAGGCAAGAAGCATATGAAGGAAAGTCTGGCATATATTTACTCACCTGATTGCTATGTTTTTGTGGAAATGGATTGTGAAAGTGTCTGAGGGTAGACTCCATAGATTGAGTCTCCATACAGAGAAGTGGGTGAGGTTATGATTAAGTGCCTGGCTTTGGAATCATACACCGGAGGGTTGGAAACTTTCTTTCATCCTTCAGAACCTGTGACACTTAGCACATCATACCAAACTTGCCCAAGCCACCACTTTCTCATTTGTAAATAGCAGTACTATTATGCTTGCCTCATAGGGTTGTTGACATAAGAGACACATAGAAAAGCTCAGCACATTGCCACTCACTAACAGACATTCTAAATGTTATCATTTTTAGAAGGAAAAAAAAAAAGAAACAACCCTGATGAGTGTTAGAGGGATTGGGGAAAAATTGTGGGAAGTTCCAAGGTTGCTTAATGAAATATAGGAATTGATTTAGTATGTTATTGTAAGAATGCAGAATTTATAAACCATGTTTTCTAACGTGGTTTTGAAAAACACAAAGCAAGGGAAAAAGGACAGTCCACACTTATTTGGCAATCTGTTTACTTTTTCATCACTTAGGGTTTTGCCTGGACAAATGGAGTAAGACCATCTGATCTGCTGCAGCGTAAACACAGAGTGGCTGTGATCCCTTTGAGGCTAGTTTTCTGCTGGGTTAGGACAGATGTAGAATAACTTTACTAGGTCTAGGATAGTCTTGTGGTGTAAGGTCTTTGTAAGGTTTGATGAAGGCTCTGGAAGTTAGTGAAATCTCTTCTATTCTGGCATGTTGAAACGTGAACATTCAAGTCCTGTGGGATCTCTGGTATTTATTCTTTCCCAGTCATTATGGAATCTTCTTGTACTAGATATCATCTATATGATATTCATTCAAAAATCTGAGAGAGCAGTATGCAGATTTCCGGAACTCCTATTCATTAATTTATTACATATTTATCAGCCTGGAATAATACATTTGTACAAGGTTACACAGTCCCTTCCTTTCTTCCCAGTATCATGCCTCATGAATTCTAGCTGCCTCAGGGTTTCTGAATTCTTATACTATTTCCTCAGCATCCTAAATTAAGGGTTGTCAAGTGCTCCTAGAATCACCTTGATTCCCTTCTCTAAGGGATTACCTGTGTCATGACACTGGATGAATTATTTCATATATCCTGTTAGTTTTATAGTTGTTTAAGAGGAAAGGATTCTATATTGTGGCCAGAAGTGGAAGCCCTTTCCTTTCTTTACCTCTCATTATTTTATCATAGGGCCTTTATCTTGATGTGTCCCCTCAACATTGTAGCGGTGAGAGATTGGCTTTTGCTAGACAGTCTTGTCAAGTTTCTCTTGTGACTAAGTGCTTGTATAGGATGTTGGGTATGGATCAAAAAATCAACCAACACTTGACAACAGAATGAAATCAACTCACCAGTACCTGAAACAGTGCTTATAGTTTTGTGCTTGGTATATTTAAGATTATATATCACATAAGCCATAGCATGTTGGTCTATGTGTTGGGCTTATTTCTGAACTCCTTTCTAACCAGATTTGATTTTAAACAACTTGCTGCTTGTTTATATTGGTTGTAAATCAAATAATTGGAACCTGTTCACTTCCACATTTCTAGAATGTCAGAACATGGCATTGTATTGCTATATGCAAAGAATCCTTGCAGGTGTAGGGTCATGTAGCACCCTTATGTTCTTTAGTCATCACGAGTACATGATGATAAAATGAGGTAGTAACAGACTTCTATGTCAGTGATTTTTGATACAACTTGAAGAACAAAGTAATCATATATCGGCATATTTCATAAAGAAAAATAAGAATGATCTTCTTTTCCTATAATAGGAGAGGTAAAAGACATGTAGTAAAATATGACTTAAAGAGCCTAGAGACTTTCAGTCATCTTTTTGCTTAGTATGTAAAACATAATGTAAAAGCTGAAAAAAAAAATCCAAGAAAAATAATTAGTTGGTTTTTCTTCTTAGTAGGAGGTAGGGGCCCACTGGTGAGAATATGTTCATTAGTAAGTTTTTGCTACAAAGATGTTTGCTGGCATCAGTAAAGAATATTTATCTTTGCTTGCAAGTGATATTGCCTATATCATGAATAACTATGAGGAGTACACAGAAAACTTCTCAAATTTAAATTTGCACATTTATTGCATTTCCCTGTTTCAAATATCTTAATGCCTATTAATTCAAATGCCATGATTTTCTTTTCTTCTCCATAATCATTTTAACTTGGGTATCTTTGGAGAAGCATTTGAAAGAAGATAAAACATCTTTGTTTTATGACTGGCCTGTGAATTTATTGGCACTAGACGACTTTAGGGCCTTGAGCTCTGTGGATTTCCTATCCATTTGTAATTTCAAATAATCTTTAAAAAACAAACCACTTTGATGTATCCTCTTTAGATTTTTGAGTGTGTAACTTTATTATACTAATTGCCTATATAATGATATTGCACAATCATCTTATGAAGACAATGGGGTGGTTGATATCCTACTTTTATGAAGGAGCAATCAGAGGTACCACAGACCATCAAATACCATGACCAGAGCTAGGTCTGAAGAATGAGGCTGATAGCATGGGTAACCTAGGAGGAGGGAATCTGACTGTGGTTCTGGGTTCTTGACTTTGGTCTTTCTTTATCTGAGCCTCATTTTCCTCTAGTGTAAAGTGCTGTTTTGTAACAGAGTGCCTGTGTCCTTCCAGCTCTGCAGTGGTCACTCATCTCCCTTTGTCTCTGTGGTCAGTTGCCTCCTTTTGGAGTTTCTCCCATAGCATTGCTTCCTTTTGCTTTCATCTCAATGTACATGGAGCACATGATGCTCATTTTTTTCCCTTTATTTGTGATCTTGCCATATCTTATTTTGCCTCTAAGTAGTTTTGCTGAAGAGGTGGAAAAAACACCCACAAGCATAGAGTAAACCTTGTGATTTAAAAACATATTGATTTTTCTCATTTCTACTGTATTGTGTTATATTGTACTTTTATTATAAATTTACCTGTTTTTGTAGTTTAGCTAAAGTACAAACCAAGCCATCACTATATTTTCTGATTTTGTGGACTTCAAGTCCCTAAAAAGTTCATTATCTTTTGTTTTATTATTTACTAATCCTTTGGGTAATCTTGGGTCTTCTACTACTCTTATTATAATAGAGTTAAGGAGAGTTATCATACACTTACCTTACCCACCGAAATATGGTGACAGAAGAGAAAACTAAGTAACTGTTATTCTCTGACTATTTTATGCTCCTGAATTTAAGAACACTAGGGCCGAAGCATTTAAAAATACAATACATGCTCCAGAGTCATCAAAATAATTTTAGGAATTTGAACATAGTGAAAAATAAAAAGGCATTTGAACTTTTCTACAGTTATTAAATGCACACTAAAATTTGGGCTTTTGGTGCCCATTTCTGGATTTTCCTAAGATTTGTTAATCTATAATTTGCCATTAAAATGTTACAATTTCGGTTTCAGACAGTGGAGATATAAATTGTCAAGATCTGGAATAAATGGGCAATTATATAAGAACAAATATCTATTGTGTTCTTTAGGGATGGATACCACTTTCCTGTGGCGATTATTTAAGATATTCCTCAGAATGAGAAGGCCCATGCCCTATTTGTGGAAATGATGAAGTGACAGTAGGAATGAAGAATTCAAGGATGATTTCGTGCAGATCATTGTGCAGGCTTCCTGGCATGTGCATTTTAAATAAGACTATGTTGTTTCCACATTTGCCAGAGTGTAATCTGTGAGCAATTGAGGAAAAAAAAAATCAAAATCAGAAACCTAGAAGAGTAACATTGTTTTGGAATTGTCAAGCAAGAGACTTTGGTTTGTGTTTGTTACATCTGGAACCAAAATGTCACATGTGGCACACATAATTTAAAGTTTATTACTTTAACCTTAGACTCCCTTGTTTGAAATTTATGCTATTTGGTGACTGGTATCCTGGCATAGCATTTTCATTTTATTACATGTGAGCCTGTGCCACCACCATGGTGAGCATGGTAAAACTGTAACTTGGATGGCTAGATGGCTCCCTCAGTGGCTCCACTCTATTGCTGGAACTGCCAAATGCAATAGACTTGAGGTAGGGGGAGGGTGGTGCTCAGAAATGAAGACTTGGCACCAGGTAATTGAAACCATTCCTTGAACATCTGGAAGAAAAAGCCAATCTATTCACACTGCTGAAAAAGAAATCATCTCATGCTATTGCTGGGAATTGCAGGAAAGTAAAAGTAGTGTCATTTTACGTTTACAGAAGCATTTAGCATTTCCATGGGCAGACTCAAAAGCCTGTGGTACAAAGTGTGAAATTCTTATTAAAATTCCTATGAGATCAACAGAACATAGACCCAGCAATTGTTCCAAGGTCTGCTTTCCTCCCATATGCACAGTGTAGCTATGTTCCCAGGGATCTGTTCTCCTCTCCATATCAAACAAACCTATGTCATTTCCCATGCATTGTTTGACTGGCCCTAGCTAGGAAATTTCAAATGACATCATTCAAGGTAAGTTCACCCTTGCATTGTGGCCACTTTGGCACTGGCATGAGGCAAATTGTGTTATGGGATCAAGATGTAATGAATTTGGGCTGGCCCCGGCAGAAGAACAGAGAAGTCAACCTTTGTTTCCAAATCTAAGTGAAAATTTATAAACTGGGAATTTAATTGCATTCTTTATAAGGATCTTGAGCATTCTAGATGCAGTTGAAAATTTACATGCCTGCCATGGATATAGATGTCTTTTAACATTTCATGTTGAGTAATAATAATATAACTCTCTTCTCTTTCTTAGGTGCTTTCAGTATTCTGTATATTTTTATAGTATTTTTCTATGGGTACAGAGGGGATATATTATTTTCTTCTTTCTGAAAATGGGTACCCTGAGGCTCAGAGAGGTTAAGTGGCTTCCCCACAGTGACACAGCTAGTAAACTAGCTCTCCCATAGGTCTTCTGACCCCAAAAGTTATGCTCTTTCTGTTAGCACGTGGGAGCCTCTTATATGTCTTACCAAAGTGAAATTTTTGGACCAATTTTCAAAGCAGTTTTGGTGGAATACATCCAAATGCTGTTTCTGCAGGGCTGACAGCATGGAAATGTTCAGTGTTGCCATTAGAGAGTGCTTGTTAGGTTGGAGTCCCCGAGACTGCCAAAGGTGAGTGAGAAGTGCTTTCCTACAGCTGTGTTTGTGCATGCACAGCAACATGCCTGCCCATCCACTATCACATATGTTTCTATCTTCCAATACAGTTATGTACAGGTCTATTTCTTTTCTTTTCTTTTCTTTTCTTTTCTTTTCTTTTCTTTTCTTTTCTTTTCTTTTCTTTTCTTTTTTTTTTTCAAGATAGGGTCTCACACTAGCTCAGGCTGTCCTGGATTTCACTATGTAGTCTCAGGGTGGCCTTGAACTCCTACCTCTGCCTCCCGAGTGCTGGGATCAAAGGCGTGCGCCACCATACCCAGCCTCAGGTCTATTTCTAAGTCTCAGACATAAGTTCCTGATGTCCAGCTATAGTCGTATTGATCTCTGCACACTCTACTACTTTTGTGCATTATCTTACATGAAGTTGATGCCCTATGAATGTTTACTAAGAGGAATTAAAGATGGCATAGCAGGATTTGAACAGTACCTCCCTGTATCACCTACATCAGTCTGTTGAGTATAACTCTCAATGAATGTTCCACATTTGGGCTATCTTAGACAAGAACCTCTAGTGACTAGTATGACTGAGAACTGTGTTTCAAATCCATTTTCCTTTAAATCAACTAAATTAATTTTTCTTGGGGGGTTGTTTTTGAGGCAGTCTCACTCTAACCCAGACTGACATGGAACTCACTCTATAGTCCCAGGGTGGCAACAAACTAAAGGATGTCCTCTTACCTCAGCCTCCTGAATAAGTGCTGGGATTAAAGGTATACCACCACACCTGGCTACTAATTAACTAAATGTAAATAGCTGCCTGTGGCTGGTAGTTACAATATTTCCATTTGTTTGAACCTGAGCATATTTTTAAATTTTGGTTGTATTTCAGTCTGCTCTGCAGTATTTTTTATTTTTAAAATTATAGATCACTGTTTTTAAAAATTAAGAACATACTTGGTATGGATACATCCTGTGTTGGTACCACATTTTCTCCTTTCTGTACCCATTCCACTGGAGGCCCTCCTCAGTGGGGTTTGCTGGTATTCCCCATGGGGTTGTGGGATATGCATTGTGGGAGCAGCAGTCAGGTATTTAGGGGAGGCAATGCCTCTGCACACGCTGTTCCAGCCTATGGCTCTTACAATCTCTCTGCCCCCTCTTCCACAAAATTCCCAGAGCCTTGGTGGGTGTGTTTTAAGTCTACTCCAGTGATGGGCTCTCAGGAGTGTCTGGATTTCTGCTTTAGTAAGTGTTGAGTATCCTCAGTGTCTGTCTCCTTCACCCTGATGCTGATTGTCAGGGTCACCATGGAAGCAGCACTCATGCTCTCCCCAGTTCCATTTGGCTGAAATGATAAGGGTGGTTTATCTCCTTGGGTCTTGCTACCTTCTGAAAAAGAAAAACAGATTTTCATGAAGTCAGCATAGGTTAATTGGATAAGTGTTATTTGTTTAGGAAGATTTTGATGGATACAGGCCCTCTTTTGGCCAAAGTTGAATGGGAGCTTGACATTTTGTGAGATACAGAGAGAAAGAGGCAAATAGAGGGAGAGAGAATGAGTGCACCAGGGCCTCTAGCCATTAATTAAAGATACATGCCACCTTATGAATCTGGCTTAATGTAGGCCCTGGGGGATTGAACCTGAGTCCTGTGGCTTTGCAGGAAAGTGCCTTAACCACTAAGCTCTCCAGCCTTAAATCACTTTTGAATCACATTTTTAACTGTACATACTGATGGGAGTCAGTGTGATATTTCCATACATTCATGCACTTTGTACTGCTCACTGTATTTTTTGCATGTTTGTGCATGTGCATATGCATGTTCATGTATTCATGGATGCATGTTTGTGTGTTATGGGTGTACATGTGCATATGGAAGCTAGAGGATAGCCTCAGCCATTATTCCTGTCAGGCAATGTACATGTTGTTTTTTGAAATAGGTCTCTCATTGGCCTGTAGCTCCTCAAGTATGCTAGACTGGCTGAATACTGAGCCCCTGAGAGCTACCTGTTTCCACCTTCTCAGTACTGGATTACAAGTGTGTGCCACCATGCCTTGTATTTATACATGGGTTCTGGGAATAGAACTCAGGACCTCAGGTTACATAGCAAGCACATTAACTGACATCTCTCCACTTTTTATTTTATTTTTAAATGAAGAGCTAAGTCTTGGACACAGAGATGAATGAGCTCAGATGTGTTCTTGCATCTAAGGTAGGAGGCCTATTCTGCCTCTGGATGCTATGACGAAGGAGTTGGTGTCTGTCCCCAAGTATTGTCTAGAAAGTGGAGTTACAAAGTTCAGGAGGGCTTCTGGGTGATACAGTGGGCATTTCTTGATTTCTTTAGGTTCAAGGCTGTATATTCTGGGCTAATGGGAAAGAAAAGGTTCATTGTTTCCTAAGGAAAGTCAACCTCCAGTCAAAAGAAAGTCTAGAAGAAGCTAACATTTGCCAGACAAATGTCTTCATACACAGTTGGGGTGGTTTATTTGCTGCGAGAATCAGGCTGTATCACTCTCTTTCCCATAGAAGCAAAGAGAAGCCACCATTAAGTTGTGTATTTTTTCTAGTTGTGAAGCTTCTAAATTCCTTTTCTGAAGTTTCCACTCAGGATTAATAATAATAATAAAAAACCCCTCTCCTCCTCTCCCCACCAGATTGCAGTAGCGAAACCTACCCAGGAAGAGAGCAATGCTGTTCATGCAGGGTGGACCCCTTTGATCTCAGTGACTTCTAAGAGCCTCCATTTCTCATGCTGTGGCTTCTGCTACTTCTCTCATGGAGCCAAAAGGTTAAACAGAGAGAGCGGCAGGAGTGAAATGGCAGCCAAATGGGGGGAGTCCAAGTGGCCCTGAGTAGATAGCTCTGTGAAACATAATTCTGGGCTTACAGTCTTTCTCAGGCTGTAAACAGTGTTCTAAAGGTAGATGTTTAGATATTTGTGCTCTGTCAGATGTAAAACAAATATTTAGGTGCATTCTTAGTTTCAATGCACTTATGGGTAACTAAAGCTTCTGTGCACAAATCTCAAAATTTAGGACTAAAACTTTAACTCAGGATGGATGGGAATCATAATTTGTTAAGGGACTCCAATGGGTCTAATGTGATTCAAAAAGCAAGACCTGCCCAAGAAAGGAAGGTAAGGACTGTCTGTCCCTATAGATGGAGATGAGAGGAAAATGAGAAGAAAGCCACATGGTCAGGCGTATGGAGAAGTCATTCTTATTTATACTGGCATCTGGACTTGGAATTTCAAACCAGGAGTCATCAAGCTGGTCTTTTCTCCTCAGGAGTAAGAAAAGTTCCAATCCCTTATTAGATGTAGGTGACCCTGCCTGCATAAAATATATATGTAAATGTGTGGGGTGTTTTGAATCAAATGTCACCCATAAACTCATGTTTTGAATGCATGGTCCCCAGTTAGTGGGATTTGGGAGATGGAGCTTTGCTGCAAAAAGTGTGTTGTTGAGGGCCTGCTTTTGTGTGTTCTGTCAGCTCTCCCTGCCGGAGTTTGGCAAACTCTGTTGCTGCTGTTTTCTACCTACTGTGGCAGAGTTATGCCAAGCCTCTGCTCATGCCATGCTTTCCTCTGACTTTATGAAGCATTCCCTTGAGACTGTAAGCCAAAATAAAGTCTTTCTTCACATCATCTGCTTTTGGTTGGGTGTTTTGTCCCAGCAGCAAGGAGGAGATGACTGCAACCATGTACAGGGGAGGAAGGCTTTAATCTGCCAGTGAGAAGACAAATTCATACCCATGACATTGGTTCCTATTCCCCAAGGCGCCTTTTCATCTCTTAAAATGAACCCTGTTTCAGAATAATTTTATATACAAAGAAAAGTAGCACAGATAACATAGAGTTCCCACAGACCAACACCCAGTTCTAATAGAACCATTTTTATTTGATTTCCTGAATTTGCAGTGATTTTATATGAATAGGTACATTTTAGAGTCTTGCTTACAGTTGAGCTTGTTTCTATAACATCTCTGTAACCTTTTCTAAGAGTTTATTGCTAACATGAAATAACCTTCATATATGATAATGATTCAACAGTTGAACACTGAAAAACCTCCATTGTAAAGCCACTGGGGAGTCTCAACCATAGTCACCTTTTCTGGAGAGGGTGGAAGGAAGAATACTTCAGCAGTGCTCAGAACGGAGGTTATTTTATCCTCTCAGGAACCATTGAGGCTTTATAGCAATGCTAACATGACAGAAAAATTTGGAAACAGCATTTTATTGAATATGGATTAAAGGAAATATGTATTTCCCAAAGTTCCTAGATTTACTCAAAAGTAAACAGAAACAAAATTAACAAGGTCTCCAAAATTTGGATGATATGCTGACATTAATGTTGGAAGTGAATGAGGAATTTCTGAATTGCTTATAAGGAAATAGTTAGTAGATCAGTATAGCATGTGGAGGTATAAGGGTGTTCATGGAGAGGATCAGCTTGCCAAAGAGCTGTGCTATGGATGAATGGCAGTTGGGAAGAGCCAGGTTTCCCATGAATCAATCTCACTAGTTGTTTAAAGAGGAGAGATTAGCATAACATTGGACTATACTTCCAGGGTATTTATTTAGTATTTGAGCTTATTAAGTTGGCATTTGTGCTTCAGGTAAATACAGAAGGAACCAAATAGAATTTTTAAAAGTACTTTTTAAAAATATTTTATTTTTATTTATTTATGAGAGAGATAGAGAGACAGAGAGTGAGAGAGAATGGGCATGAGTGGGCTTCTGTGCCCCCACATCTGTTTGGCTTACGTGGGTTCTGGGGAATGAAACCTGGGTCCTTAGGCTTTGCAGGCAGTGCCTTAAGTGCTAAGCTATCTCCCCAGCCCCCAAATATAATTTTTAATAACTGGATTTTTTCTCTTTGTTTTTTTTTGAGGAAGGGTCTTACTCACTCTGTAGTCTCAGGCAGGCCTATCAAGTGCTGAGGTTAAAGGCGTGTGCCACCATACATGGTATATCTAGAAATTTTTGATCCATAAGAATGGCAATTTCAAATATTCAACACAGTAATTACAAAATTTTTAACTTGGTTGTACCTTTAATTTTTTTATGAGTTTAAAAGTAAAGAGTAGCTAGTCTTAAGACCAGCTATGTATACTATAAAAACCCAAGTGACAAAGGTAACAAAAATTCCTCAAATGGCTGACAAATGAGCGGTCTTCGATAAAGTGCTTCCTAAACAGACACTCTTGTGAGAGAGCCAGACATTGTACCCTTGTATTCTGTTACTTTTTCTTCCCAGGATTCAGTTGGTTCTGTGTGTTGTATTTGTGAATTTTATAGGTTTGGTAGTATTCAGCATCTTTCTTCTCACAGTGGATCTATGAAAGCATGTTTCAATTATTCTCATGATTGTTTATCATTGCAAACCTTCAAGTTTAATTTTCAACCATAAGGTGGCATCATACCACACTTTATGCTGAAGGAGCAGGTTGCTTTTCTGCTCACTGAAATGACTAATGCTCTGCATCTGTTGTGGTATAACACATTGAAATGTGAAGTTTATAAGCAAATATTAGAAGCTGGTACTTCTATATGGGACTTAACATTTTTTCTTATGCTTGATCTTTCTATATTATAGTTGAGAAGTTAGTAACAGAGCAAATTATTACTATCTTAACTAATACTGTGTTTTACCTCATTAAAATATGCAAGGCAGTTTCTTGCATATATAAAAGCTACTCAAAATATTCTTTGCATGATTAGATTAAAATATTCCTTTAATAGGCCTTCCCCTCAGGAATTCATTTTCTCATTTGTCAAGTTGAATTTACAGCATACTCTTAGTGCTATGACCCATTTCTTACCAGGATAAGAAGCTTATTTCATGAAGAAGTAAAACCCAACTGAACACATTTAACTTCTCTACTACTCTTTAAAACATAATATATATACCAATTTTCTTTGCTTAATTAGAAATGTTCAGGACTTTCGCCTTGCAGAGACACATTGGTTTGCTTTCCCTGGTTGCTTGTTTGAAAATTCTGGCTTAGTTTTGAGAAACAGAACAAAAATGTTGTTTCATTTTTTTTCCTCTGTAGAAACATTTAGTGCCTTGTAGAAAACACTGTAAATGCTTTCCATATAAAACTTTCCTTGCTTCAAATGAAGTGATTTTGTTCTTGGAACGCTTTGGAGATTTTGTGGGAAGTCTGTGCCACTTTCCCTGCAGGGAACATTCCCACAAGTCTTGTTGCATGGCACCTTAGAAGTCTGGATGGGAATCTGGAGACAGAATACTTATTTAGCCTTTGCTTTCAATATTTGTCTAGTGGTGAACATCTTGGAGCTTTAAGTCTTACCCTGAGTGCCCATGATGCTAAAGCAACAGATTAAAAGAATAAAAAATTGTTTACAGTGAAAAAAACCAGCAATAATTCTACAATGTATTAACCACCTAGAATGATGTTTCTATTAAATTGGTTGCCATAGATATTAAATCTGCTCAACTTTTTTTCCCTGGTTGGAGTCAACTTTATAAAGAATTGAGTTATATTCTCTGATATCATTAATGTTGATGCTTTGTATGTAACATTTCCCTCACATTGAAAAAATGAAAAGCCAAAGTGATACCAGTAGGACATTGTGAAATCCAGTGAGGAGCTATTCTGAGGAGGGAAGCTAAGGATAGTATCTCTGAGAGTATGGGCTTATTGTAGTATGAAGGATGAGACAAAGCCGCCCTATCAACACAACAGCTTTGGATTAGGTTAGTGGAGAATGGGATGGTAGTGACTAGGGAAAACTTTCTGGGTACGGAACAAAGCTTACTTAGCATGTAAGAGAAGGAGGGAGCAGGAGAAAGGACAGTGTGGCAAAAGTGTGGGGTGGCAAGGGAAAGTGAGGTGGAGAGGTTGGCTAATGTTATGGTAAGGTTTGTGGATCTTTTCAATGGAAAAGGAAACAAGTAAAGAATTACAGGCAGAAGAAATACTTATTTACATTTTTAGAAAAGATCACTTTGGTTCATCAGCTGTGAATTGTATGACTATATAGACATGCAAAGGAATGTTAAGCAGCAATGTGAATGGATGTTTTTTGTTATAAATAATTCCACAAAACAACATATTAATTAAAATATAAAGTTGAGTGAAAATACCTAAATGCAAAAGGGACACGTAGCATAAATTCACTTATGAGAATATTCTGTTGGTTACATGTATGTGTTCAATTTGTGAAGGTCAACTAAATTTTATACTCATGACTTGTGCACTTTGATATATGAATTTTAATCTTAAAATAGTAAAAGAATCAATTTGGTTGCAGAAGAGAGAATAAATCATGGGCAGAGTAGAAGCAGGAGGACTAGTTCAGAGCTTGTTGAAATTTTCAAGGTGAAATACTATGGGTTTGACTAGGGTGGCAGTAGAAGTGGGAAAAAGTAGACACATTCTAGATATGGTTTGAATTATGGTACAGTATTACGCATTAGATGGGAACATAAGAAATTACTGATATTTGGGCACTATTGGCCTTTGATAATGATGATTTTATATGGTTCATCCTACAAGGAATGGATCATAAAGGTATCCTTGACTCACTTTATTTATGATAACTCTTGGTTCTATATAGTTCTATATCTATATGTTATATATCTTTGTGATGCTAATAATAAAGCCTTAAGACTTCATCTGAGAATAGATATTGATTTCAGTGATTCCCTTCCACTGCAGAACTATATCACTTTCTCTCAGATGAATTACACTGAGTTTTTTCTTGGATTTTCCTAATATTAGGATTCATGGGTCACAAAATGAGTAGTAATTAATGTAAGTAGCTAATATACTGGTATTATGTCCTACTTAGCTATAAATATGGCTGAAGCAGTGTCTTTCAAAATTTTACATTATTTCAAAATCAGGAGTTCAATATTTGTAGTGATAGAAGAGTATACATTGTAATTATGGATATGATATTGATACTAGGTTTGTGTTTTTTCCCAACCACCTTGAAATAGGGTAGTTTTTACATCCATTTAGGCAGCCCTGTGTGGACTGTCAGGTTTCTGAAGAGTGGGATCAAAAGACCTCTGACTAGTGCGGTAGGGATTCTTTAATTTGTGAGCCCTGAAGTGGCTTAGTAGAGTAGCTGAAAGGTACAAAAAAGGCTGACCCTGCGGCCCTGCTATAGTCACCAGATCTTCAGATTCATAACTACCCAGTTGATGTGTGGTAGTCTTGGGAGAAAACAATTTTGAGAATGGTCTTTTGAAAGAAATTTTCTTCCTTATCTAACATGTCCTCAAATGTTCTACATTTGAGCAAAACAGTGAGAGTATAATATCAATATTCTGAAAGATTGGAAAACCTAGGAAAAGTTATTCTAATTCTTTTTCTCTCAATATATACTTCTTCATAAAGTAAAAGTGAAGAGATGATTTGAATATATATATACATATATATACATATACATACATACATATATATATAATATATATATATATATTCATATTCCAGTTTTGAATTCAATGGTTCATATCAGAAAAGCATGCCTCTTGGTTAGTATTAGGTTTTCAGGATGCACAGATGGAAAATAGATACCAGAAGTCACTCCAACTGGGCTTATTATTATTTTTTTTAATTTTTAATTTATTTGTTTGAGAGTGACAGACACAGAGAGAAAGACAGAGGGAGAGAGAGAGAATGGGCGCACCAGGGCTTCCAGCCTCTGCAAACGAACTCCAGACGCGTGCGCCTCCTTGTGCATCTGGCTAACGTGGGACCTGGGGAACCGAGCCTCGAACCAGGGTCCTTAGGCTTCACAGGCAAGCGCTTAACCGCTAAGCCATCTCTCCAGACCTGGGCTTATTTTAATTGTGCTCCACTGAGTACAGAAACATGTAGAAGGTCCTAATTTTGTCCCTAAGGTCCATTACAAAACACAGTACCAAAAAGAGGGGTGAGGAGGATGAGGAAAACAATCTGCAAATGTTTCCTTGAAGGGTGCCCTTTCCTGTCTAGTTACAAAGTGAAATCGATGTTGACCTTTTGATTTGTTGACCTGTTTCCAAGACAGAAACTAAAATGTGAAAAATTGAATGTTTTCCCTGATGATAGATTTTCTACCCCCTCTTTCAGATGCAGCTAGTGTGAACAATCTCAACTAGAAAGATCTGCAGCTTCTATAGTGCTGGAGAGTATCATGTTGAGAAAAGGGCATGCTTTCCCTATATCATTGTGCCTTAATCTTCTTAGATTTTTTCTACAAAGAAATCACATTAATCAAATCTCCTTTCTGCTATATGAAAGGTGCAGGCTGACTAATGCTTGACTTTGGGTAAAATTGGATATGGAAAGAAAATCCTGACTTGAAATAATACCGGGGCTTTATAATCCATGTTGTGGAGTCTTAGCTCAGGAGTGTAATTTCCAGCTCAAATTTTGTGAAATCCCTGAGTGCTACCCACGAACCCCAGTGCTACTATGTGCCCTTAAGGAAGCAAAAATCCAACTTTAATATATGTAAAAACAAAATGAGACAGTTGCTTGAAACCTGTCTAGAAGTAGGATTCATAGATGTATCTTTAAATCAAATGAAGAGCAGAAATGGTATATTACAAGTACAAAGAGAGAGATGTGTTTATCAGGCTCATAAGCTTTGTGTATTTTGAAGAGAACAGAATCCAAGATCTATATATCTGAAATATGGTTGCATTTCCAAGGTGATCTTCTTAATACACTATCTCCTTGTTTTTATAATCCATCATTAATTAAAGGATTTTTGGAAACTTATGAGCATTGCTTTTTTTCCTTTTTGACTCTGAAGCACATTCCCTTGCATCTTTTCTGAGAGGAGTCTGGAATTTTTGGCAAAGTCTGAAGTTGTTAAGACCCATGTCTTGCCAGCTGTGGTGGTTCATATCTATGATTCCAGCACTCAGCAGGGTGAGGTAAGAAGATCACTGTGAATTTGAGGCCAAATTGGGCTACAGACTAAACTCCAGGGGTCAGCGTGGTCTAGAGTAAGACCCTACTAAACAAGGAACTATGTCTAGAAAGTGTGACATATGATCAATGTGATCAATGATCATATGATCAATAAAAAAACTAAAACAATAACAACAACAACAACAACAATACCTGGGCCAGAGAGATGGGTCAGTAGTTAAAGGCCCAGGTTCAATCCCCAGCACCCACATAAAACTAGATGCAAAAAGTGGTGCATGCATTTGGAGTTCAAGAGGCCCTGGTATACCCATTCCCTCTCTCCTTGAAAAATAAGTAATAAATAAAATATTAAAAAATAAAAATAAAAAACAAACCAAGCACATTATATCCAAAAATTATAACCTCATTTTAAATTTCATAAACACTGAAAACTTTAATTTGCCAATTCTCAATTGAAAATAAAGGCTGGCTGGCTTCCTTCCTTCCTTCCTCCCTCCCTCCCTCCCTCCCTCCCTCCCTCCCTCCCTCCCTCCCTCCCTCCCTCTCTCTCTTTCTTTCTTTCTTTCTTTCTTTTCTTTTTTGGCTTTCTGAGGTGGGGGTAGGGTCTCACTGTAGCCTAGGCTGACCTGGAATTCACTCTGTAGTCTCAGGGTGGCCCTGAGCTCACAGCAGTCCTCCTACCTCTGCCTCCTGAGTGCTGGGATTAAAGGCGTGCACCACCATGTCCGGCTAAAGGCTTTCTTTCTTTTTTTTTTAAAAAAAACAAAGTCCAACCCCCTCCTCCAAATCCTCACACATTATAAAGGAATGTGACTTATTTATCAATATGGCTGCCTTATGAAATACACAAAAAAGGAAGTTAAAAAATGTACTGCTCTCTTTAAGATGGGTTTAAAATTGTCATGTAATTTATGCTTATGCCATACTTCAAGTTGAAATAGACACATTTCAATTAATATAAACATGAGGTTACTGACCTCTCTATTGGACAGCACAGCCCAAGAATCTTTATTAATAGCCCTTTTTCAAATATAGTTTAATGAATGTACATAAACTCTTCATTGGGATCCCCAAATGTTAACCTCTTGTGTAACTCTATAGATGTAAAAATCAGAAAATTAACTGCATTATAACCCTGCTATCTAATTTATAGATATCATTCAGAGCTGACAAGATCAGATTTATCATATGTTACATTTGTGTTTCCTTAATCTCCTTCAGCCTAGGAAATTCCTCATTATAATTCTTCATCCTCTAATTATTTCATGATCATATCACCTTTGAATAGTATTGACTAATTATTTCATTGAATGTCCTTCAGTTTGGGTTTGTCTGATATTTCCTCATGATTAAACTTAAATTACATTATTTGGAAAAAAACATTGTAGAAATCATATTTTGTTCTCAGTATTTCATATCAGTAGTACAGATTTTGGTTATCCATCACTGGTTATGCTAATTTTGGTTACTTTGATAATGTGGTATCTATTAACTTTTTCACTTATTTTTTTTTTAGGCTTTAACATTTGAAAATTTCATCTAACATGAATTGAGGAAGAGCAATACACATAAAATCTTCTCAGACAATATTTTAGGACTGGATAAAATGTTTTATTGTTAAAGGTGTCTCATTCACTTGCTGTCAAATGATGCTTTGAGACACTAAATTCCTCATTTCTCATCATACTCTTATACTACCGAAATTTAGTATTTCTTAAAAACATTTTATTTATTTATTTGACAGAGGGAGAGAATCAGGAAGAGAGGGAATGAGAGAGAGAGAGAGAGAGAGAGAGAGAGAGAGAGAGAGAGAGAGAGAGGGAGGGAGGGAGGGAGGGAAAGAGAGGGAGAGAAGATGTACCAGGGCTCTTAGCCACTGCAAACAAACTCTAAATGCATGTGCCATTTTGTACATCTGGCTTTATGTGGGTACTGGGGAATCAAACTCTGGTCCTTATGCTTTGCAGGCCAGCTCCTTAACCACTGAGTCATCTCCTCAGTCCAAATTTTAGCATTAAAAAATTTTTTTTGTTGTTTATTTTTATTTATTTATTTGAGAGCGACAGACACACACAGAGAGAGAATGGGCGCGCCAGGGCCTCCAGCCACTGCAAGTGAACTCCAGACGTGTGTGCCCCCTTGTTCATCTGGCTATCGTGGGTCCTGGGGAATTGAGCCTTGAACCGGGGTCCTTAGACTTCACAGGCAAGCGCTTAACCGCTAAACCATCTATCCAGCCCCAAATTTTAGCCTTTTGATGACATTTTCTTGAAGATAGTTACAACAGTAGTGTTTGACACTTTGTACTTTTGTACTTCTACCATTCCTACATTTATTAGTTGCAATAATATTATAAGAATGCACCATTATTATTATTATTATTATCATTATTATTTGTTCATTTTTTATTTATTTATTTGAAAGTGACAGAGAGAGAGAGAGAAAGAGACAGAGAGAGAGAGATTGAGAATGGGTGCGCCAGGGCTTACAGCCACTGCAAACGAACTCCAGATGCATGCACCCCCTTGTGCATCTGGCTAAGGTGGGTCCTGGGGAACTGAGCCTCGAACCAGGGTCCTTAGGCTTCACAGGCAAGTGCTTAACCGCTAAGCCATCTCTCCAGCCCATTTTTGTTTTTTTGAGATAGAGTTTCACTCTAGCCCAGGCTGACCTGGAATTCACTATGTAGTCTCAGGTGGCCTCAAACTCACAGCAATCCTCCTACCTCTACCTCCCGTGTGCTGGGACTAAAGGTGTGCACCACCACATTGGGTTTCACCATTATTATTTTTTATTTTTGTAGTCAGTAAATACAGTTAAGTTGGTACCATTTTAATCCTCCTCCCTATCCTCCCCCTTCCACAGGGACCCTCTTTGTTGGGGTGTATGGGTCATGCATTGTGGGGTTAGCCTTTAGTTTGGGTAGGGGGAAATGTCTCTGGGTGTCATGACACAATGTGTGGCTCTGACATACTTTCTGCCCCCTCTTCCACAAATTTCTCTGAACCATGTTGGGTTCATATTAGGTCTGCTTCAGTGTTGAGATCTTGGGAGACTCTGTGTCTCTGGGTATCTGGATTGGTAGGAGTTGGTTATTCTCTATGTCTATCTCCATCACTGTTGTGCTGGTTCCCAGTTTGCCAAGAAAACAGCATTCTTTTTTTTTGGTTTTTCAAGGTAGGGTCTCACTCTAGCCTAGACTGACCTGGAATTCACTATGGAGTCTCAGGGTGGCCTCAAACTCATGGCAATCCTCTTACCTCTGCCTCTGGAGTGCTGGGATTAAAGGCGTGTGCCATCACGCCTGGCGAAAAACAGCATTCTAGCATTTTTACCCAATTATTTCTAGTTTCAGTTGGGGCCCTTTTGAGGTATGATGGGGTGACTCTCTGTTAGGATTTGCATCTATCTGAAAAAGGGAAGCACACTCTCCATTGGAAAGTAAAGTTAAGCACCAAGTAAATGTGATAACTATTATTCTTTACAGAAGGTTTAATGGAGAGTGGCTCATTTTTGGATATGGTTCTGACTTGTTTCCCAGATCCAGCTATGGGTTTAATTCCACTGAGCAGATCAGTTTGCCAAATTGAGAGC
Source organism: Jaculus jaculus (assembly GCF_020740685.1). Lineage (NCBI taxonomy): Eukaryota > Metazoa > Chordata > Mammalia > Rodentia > Dipodidae > Jaculus > Jaculus jaculus. Next base: position 60,735,702 of record NC_059111.1, on the reverse strand, counting down.
AGCTGGTTTTCCACCGTGGCTATGCACCACTATTGCACTTGTATGAGTATCATGTAAGGTTGTTTGCTGCTAAGTAGGTTAGACCATGTGTTGCTTGGAGAGATATTGGTCATTTTTCTCCAGTAGCTCACATAGCACCTTCCAGCAGTAGATGTGCTAACTGTCTAGGGACTGACTTTCTTCCAACTTCCAGCCATGTCACTCCATGATACGTGCCAACAGTGTATGGTGTCTTCATCAGTAGGTTTTTACCACTAACCTATTATAGGTCATCAAGCACTCTGACATAAATCTGTCTTATTTTGGGAGACCTTGTAGGTCTCTATGATCAAAAACTCCTTGTGAATGATATCCACCTGCTGGTACCAGGAGTTACAGGTCTGCACCTGAGAAGGAAGAAAAGAATAAGTGATACAAAAGAGATAGAGATATGAGAGAGAAGAGGGAGAGAGGAGAGACAGAAATAGAAACAAGAGGAGATAAGGTCATTTCTCATTGTACCCTCTCCAGGGCTTCGTGAATCTGGTGTTCCTTCTAAAGGCCAGGTGAAGGTTCAACCATTTCGACTGTCTTTTTTTTAGGACATAGAGTTTTATGGTACCATTGCTGTTTGGGCCCAGTTTTGTGTCCCCCACCCCTCCCTTCCCTTCCTCTCCCTCCCCACCTTCCCTATTGTCTGATCCTTGAGATGCTTGCTAGATATGTTGGCAACTTGAGTAGAATCAAGGTAGGAGCTGTAGATGAGTGAGAGTATGTGGTAAGTATCTTTCTGTGATCGGGTGAGATCTGTTCCAAGTTTGACCATTTTTCTTCAAATTTCATTGTGCTGTTTTTCCTTACTGCTGTGTAGAATTCCATTGTGTAGATATACTACATCTTAGTTATCCATTCATCTAATGATGGACATCTGCGTTGATTCCAGCAGTTGGCTATTACAAATTGAGCAGCTATAAAAATGGTTGAGCAAATCTCTCTGAACTGAGATATGGAGCTTTTAGGGTAGATGCCCAGTAAGGGAATAACTAGGGCTGTTGGTAACTCTATAGTCAGCTTTTCTAGGAGTCTCCATATTGCTTTCCAAAGTGGTTCTACCAACTTACATTCCCACCAACAGTAGATGAGGGTTCCTATTGCTCCATTCCTCACAAGCATTTATTTCATTTGACTTTTCTGATGTTTGCTATCCTTACTGGGGTAAGGTGGAATCTCATAGTTGTTTTAATTTGCATTTCCCTGATGATTAGGGATGATGGACATTTTCTTAAGTTTGTGTTTGCCATTTGTAATTCTTCCTTCCTCTGTAAACTGTCTGTCCAGTTCTTTGCCCCATTTTGTGAGTGGGTTGTTTGACATTTTATTGTTTAGGTTTTTGAGTTCTTTGTAGATTCTAGAAATTAGCCCTCTTTCAGTTGGATAGTCAGCAAATATTTTCTCCCATTCTATTTGTAATCTATTGACTCTGCTTATTGTAAGTTTGTGCAGAAACTTTTTAGCTTCATAAGATCACATTGGTTGAGTGATTGTTTAAGGATCTGTGCTACTGGGGTTTTGTTCAGTAAATCTTTTCCTATTCCTATATCATGGAATGTTCCTCCTATATTTTCTTCTAGTAGTAGCTGAGTTTCTGGTGTTATATTGAGGTCTTTGATCCATTTGTGCTTGACTGTTTTTCATGGAGAGATGTGTGGATCAAGTTTCAATTTCTTGCATGTAGTTATCCAGTTTTTCCAGCACCATTTGTTGAAGATGCTGTCTTTTTGGCAGCCTATATTGTTAGGGCCTTTGTTGAATATCAAGTAGCTGTAGTTAGTTGACCCAAAGTCTGGGTCCTCAATTCTATTCCATTTGTCTATACTCCTGTTTTAATGGCAATATCATGCTGTTTTTTATTACTATGGTTTTGTAATATAGCTTTTGATCAGGTATGGTGATGCCTCCAAGGTGTTTCTTTTGGTAAGGACATGCTTGGATATCTGAGGCCTTCTGCCTTTTCATATGAATTTTGAGATCATTGTTTCTATCTCTGTGAAGAACAATGTTGGTATTTTGATTGAATTGCACTAAATATGTGTATAGCCTTTGGTAGGATTGCCATTTGCACAATTTTGACTCTGCCTAACTAGGTGCATGGGAGGTCATTCCATTTTCTCAAGTCCTCCTCATTTTCTTTTTTGAGTGCTTTTATGTTTTCATTGTATAGATATTTCACTTTCTTGGTTAATGTTATTCAAAGGTGTTTTATTATTATTATTTTTTTGTTGGTATTGAAAATGGGACAATGTCACTTCTTCCTCTGTATCTTTGTGATTTGCATATAGAAAGGCTACTGATTTTTGTGCATTGGTTTTGTATCCTGCTATTTTGCTGAAGGAGTTTATCACCTGTTAGTGTTGTGGAATGGAGGATCTCAGATCTCTTACATATAGAATCATGTTGTCTGTGAATAGTGTTAACTTCTTCCTTTCTAAATGTATCCCCTGATTGAAACTTTTGCACTCATGAACCGTTTCATCTGTTTTGTCTTCCAGATCTCAGTTTCTATCCTCCTCATGGCTGACTCTATTCTGGAGAGCTTCTAAGGAGTTTTAGGATTGTTCAACTAGGTTTACTTTTTCTACTACTTTTCTTTTCTCACAATTTTATTACCATTTTCCATGATCTACTACTTTTCTATGCATGGTTTCCATCCCTTTGTCAAGTTCCCTTTTCACATCATTTTCTGATTTTCTTGATGCTTCTTGGATTTCATCCTTGCATTTCTGTATGTCTTCATTTAGCATTGCCAGCTTTTTGGGGGGTCCTCTTTTTTTCACTCTCCTTCATATCTCTTAACTGTCTTTGAACTCTTTCCATTTTCTTATCTATTAGGTCTAGTCTAGTGATGGAAGCATCTGCACAATTACTAGTCCTTTGTTGCTTTTCTTCAAGTTCTACCAGTAGCTTGGCCAGGGTTGCATTGCTTGTAACTTCATTTTGGGGTTCTGATCCTATTGTTGCTTCTATGTTTTGATTACAGATGTCCATTGTAGGATTGGGAGATCTTATTGGGTTTACTCGCATTTGACTTTTTATGTTATTCTTTTTGCATTGTGGTCTGCCCATCACAGTGTGGGAGCAGGGAGAATGGGACTGTGGTTGCGATGGGCAGGGGAGTGGTGCCGCTTCTCAGGGGCAGAGATGGGGACAGGGGTGGGGGTGGAGAGGTTCTTGCAGGTTCTGGTCAAGGAGGCAAGGGTCAGATGTCTCCTGTGGTGGATACTTCATGGAGCAGAGCTGGTCTGAAGTAATGGGGCTGGGGCAGGACAGAGCAGAGCAGGTCAGGTCATGGGGGGGGGCAGGTCAGGGTGGAGCAGAGCAGGTCTGAAGTCATGCACGCAGGGATGGACCAGGGGAGAGTGGGTGGAAAGTCATGTGGGGGAGTGCAGGTTGGAAGTCACATGGAGGTGGGGCAGCGTGGAGCAGAGTGGGTCTGATGTCACTTGGGGCAGGGTCAGAGCAGGGTCCAGCTGGTCAGAAGTCACGTGGGGGTGGGCCCAAGCAGAGTGGGCCAGCTATCATGTGGGGGAGAAGTAGAGCAGTGCAGGTGGGTAATTGTGTGGGGGAGGAGCATAGCTGAGCTGTCAGAAGTCGTGTGAGCACAGGGCCAGTTGGAGTGGGTAGGAAGTCCCGTGTGGGTGGGGTCTAGTGGAGCAGGTTGGAAGTGGTGTAGGGGTGGGGCAGAGCGGTGGGAAGGTGGTGGTGTGGGATGGGGTGGAGCTGAGCAGGTCTGAGGTCTTGGGGGTGGGGGCAGAGCAGTGTGGAGCCCTTGGAATTCACTTGGGGCAAAGCAGGGCAGAGCACGTCTGAAGTCACATAGGGCAGATTGGGGTGGGTCAGAAGTGGGGTTCAGGGCCGAGCACAGTGTGTCCAGAGTCACAGAGGTGGGGAGGGGAGGCAGCGTCAAGTGTGTGTGTGGGGGACAGATAGGGACGGAAGTGGGGCGGTGTCTGAGGACACTGGGTGGGTGGGGGATCTGTGAATGTGCAGGCAGAGAGGGGTGGGTCCAGGTGACCGCCTGTGCCTGGTGGTGCAGGTGGAACTACTGGCCTGAGTCTTCTTGCCTGCAGTTAGTGTGAGAGTAGCCTGAGGCTGGGACTCTGGCTAGGATGGCCGCTTGGGGTGACTGGGGGACTAATGTGAGAGTGTGGGAATCAGCCAATTCCCTATTCCCCCCCCCCTGCATCCTCCCACTGGTGATCTATTAGAGATGGCTGTCCCCTGAAAGACCCAGGGAACCATTAATTCCCTGGAGTTGCAGAGCAGTTAGCCTAATGCCGTCTTGACCGGAGGTGTTTGCCATCATTATTTTTTATCAATAAGGATTGCATGAACTTTTACCTTATTTTTGAGTTACAGTTTATTACTATAATTATTTGTTATTCAGACATTTTCCAACTTGGCCACTGAGAGATTCTTTTTTCTTTTTCATTTTATTTATTTGAGGGTGAAAGAGACAGAAGGAAGCAGATATAGTGAGAATTGGCACATCAGGGCCTCTAGCCTTGCAAATAAACTCCAGATGCATGCACCACTTTGTACATCTGTCTTATGTGGGTCCTGGATAATCGAACCTGAGTCCTTTGGCTTTGCAGGCAAACGCCTTATCCACTAAGCCATCTCTCCATCCCGAGAGATTCTTTAATTTTAAAGCACACATTTCTTTTTGAAATTATTGTTTATTAGCATATACACAATTAGGCTTCATTATATTGCTTTCAGACTTCCACTTAAGATGGCGGCGTAGGTACCACGCCAAAGCAGCCTCGGGGGAAAACAGACCAAAAAAACTCAGCAAAATGCACACTTTTACTAAAAAGTGAGGTGTATAGGAAAGTGAAGCAGCAGCAGAGAAGTAGAAGAGATCCAGAGCATCCAGAGCCCGCACAGGCTGGTGCAGCTCTGCCAACCACGGCGGCAGTGGTGCACCAGAAAGCGACCAGGCTCAGCTCCAGCCACAGGAAAAGCCATGTGTGGGAGCTTCCACTCACACCAGCACTCTCCACAACTCAGGAAGCGTGAAGGAAGAGCAGCAGTTAGCGACGGAGGAGCAGACTGCGAGGTAGAAGAATACGTGGAGCAGTGAGAGAACCAGAGCAGCTGTGGCTCCCTCCTCTCCCCCACCACCTGAGCCCAGCTCCAGTGAACAGAGCAGCATCCCGGGACCCAGCCACGCCAACTTGGGCTGACAGCAGGACCCAAGCAGGAGCAGAGTCCGGCAGCAACATCAGTGGCTCTGGCACTGGTAACAGCAGCCCCAACAGCAGCAGACCCAGGAGTGGCAGCAGCGGCAGACCCAGTAGCAGCAGCAGCGGCAGACCCAGTAGCAGCAGCTTCAGCAGCAGCAGTGGCTCCAGAAGTGGCAGCTACAGCAGCAGCAGCAGCAGAGGCAGCAGCAGTGGTGGGCCCAGCAACAGCAGCTTCAGCTGCTGACAGACCCAGCAGAGGCAGCTTTAGCAGCAGCAGTTCCAGCAGCGGGGGTGCTGATCTACAGGGCCACAGTTGTCAGGCTCGGTTTGCCCCACAGGAAAAGCCAGTGCCCAGCTCCAGAAATCAGAACAGCAGCCCGACAACCAGGCAGCAACTTGACTGAGACCAAAATCATCCAGGGTAACTGGGTTTGCACCAGGGAAGGGTCTCACTTGGTCATAAGCTGACTTGGATCCCTCAACAGACCAGAAATCTTACCCTCTATGTTGATAGAGGATCTGGTTGTTATAATAACTACTCTGGCATACATACTTGGGGCTGTTTTTGATTGAATGGGTACAGTGTTCAGTTAACTTTTAGAATCTACCTATATTTTATTCCACTCAGCCTACTTGAATACTCCCATAGCAGGGAAACTCAACCCCTAGGAGCATCTTTGTAGATACTCTGAGAGTCCTAAGAGCCACACCTAACACCTTAAGCTCCTACCCTGAAAATATATAACATCAAATCAATTGATATAGCTAAGAATACCCAGCTAGCTAGAAAATCCAAGCATTAACTTAATCCAAGATGCAAAAATATATACATTATAGCACAAGAAACACTAAAAAGCAAGACGATATAAATCCACCTAAAAGTATTAATGCATCAGAAATGACCTCCAGTGAGAATGAGTTAGAGGAAATGCCTGAGAAAGATTTCAAAAGAATGATTGTAAATATGTTCAAAGAAGTCAGAGAACAAATCAAAGGAGTCAAAGAGGAACTTAAAGAGGAAATCAAAGGAATCAAAGAAGATGCAGGACACTAATTTCATGAAATAAAGAAGGCAATACAAGACATAAATAAGGAAATAGAAATAATAAAGAAAAACCAGTCAGAATTACTAGCAATGAAGAACACAGTTAATGAAATAAAAAACTCTGTAGAAAATCTCATTATATTGCTTTCAAACAAATTTTGTTTTTTTTCCCTTCTTCTTTTCCCTCCCCTCCCTCCCTGCTTGTGCCCTTCTCCTACCATATTATCATTTCCACTTTCATATTGCATTTTTTCCCCATCATCTTTTTCATCACTTCTTGTCTTTCATGATCTCTCTCAGTTTATATCCACTCTCACGTTCTTTATTTACTTTCATGTAAACATTAAAAGTTATGATCCTCATATGACAGAGAATATGTGATTTTTACCTTTATTGCCTGATTACCTCAGCTAGTTTAACTGTTCCCAGTTCCTTCTATTTTCCTGAACATTTCATAACTTCATTTTTTCTTTACAGCTGAATAAAATTATCTGTTGTATATCTACTGCAATTGCATTATTCAGTTGTCAGTTACTTGATAGACATCTAGATGGACTGCATTTCCTAGCTATTGTGAATAAAGCCAAAATGAATATCAATGTGTAGGTATCTTTGTGGTAGGGTATTGAGCCCTTTGGACATATGCTCAGGAGTGATTTGGGTAGGAAATAAGCTAATTATATCTTTAGTTTTTTAAAAAAATATTTTATTTATTTATTTGCAAGCAGTTAGAGATGGAGGAATGACAGATAGCATGGGTACAGCAGAGCTTCAGCTGCTGCAAATGGACTCCGGATGTCTGCACCACTCTGTGCACCTGGCTTTATGTAGGTCCTGGGGAATTGAATTCAGGTTCATAGGCTTTGCAGGCAAGTGCCTTAATCATTGAGCAATCTCTCCAGCCACACTTTTTATAGTGGTTGCATAAGTTTATACTTCCATTAACAGTGAACTAGAATTCCCCTCCCCCAAACTTTCTGCACAGTTGTTGTCATTAGTTTTCTTGATGACAGCCATTCTGACTGGGGTGAAATAAAATCTGAAAGTGGTTTTACTTTGCATTTCCCTGATGGCCAGAGATTTTGAAAGTTTTTTAAAATGTCTGCTGGCCATTTGTGTTTCTTCTTTTGTGAACTGCCTGTTCATCTTACTTCCCTATTTATTAATTGGCATCTATGGCTTATAATGCTTAATTTTTACCATTTATGTATTCTAGATAGCAGCCTCCTATCAGAAGACTGACTGGCAAAGATTTTCTCCCATTCTGTATAGGCTTTCTGTTTACTCTGCTGATAGTTTCCTTTGCTTGGCAGAAATATTTTGTTTTTTTCTTTCTTCTTCAAGGCAGGGTCTCACTCCAGCCTAGACTAATCTGGAACTCACTCTGTAGCTCAAGGCTGGCCTTGAACTCACAGAAATCCTTCTATCATAACCTCCTGAGTTAAAAGCATGTGATACCATGCCCAGCTTTGTGCAGATATGTTTTAATTTTATGTCATCCTATTTGTTGATTTTTGGGACTAGGTCCTATGTTACTAAGTCCTGTTCAGAAAGTTCTTATTTAAACATAATACTTTCAGCATATTGCCTATGTTTTCATTTAATATGTTTAGCATTTTTGTTTTTTTGTTAAGGTATATGATCCATTTTGAAGTAGTTTTGTGCAGGGTGAGAGATAAGGATCTAATTTCAAATCTTCTGCAGGTGACTATCAAGTTTTCCCATAATATCTGTTGATTAAGTTATTCTCCCAGTGCATATTTATAAGCCTTTGTCAAAAATTAGGTGACTATGACTGTGTAGGTTTATTTCTGGGTCTTCAATTCTGTTCCATTGATCTACATGTCTGCTTTTGTACCAGTACCATCTTTGTCACTTGTGCTTTACAGTACAACTTAAGGTCAAGAATCATGATGCCTCCAGCAGTGATTTTTCTGCCTTGGTTTGCATTTGCTATGTGGAGTCTTTTTTATTTCATTTTTTTTAAAAAAATTTATTAGCGTTTTCCATGATTATAAAAAAATTCCCATGGTAATTCCCTCCCTCTCCCCCACATCTTTTTTATTTCTATATGCATTGTTAAATTGATTTTTCTAGTTCTGAGAAGAATGTCACTGGAATGTTGATAGGAAGTGCATTGGATATGTAGATCACTTTTGGTAATATAGCCATTTTGTTAATATTGATTTTACAATATCTTTTTTTTTTCTGTTACAAAGTTTTCTTTGCAGAAGTCTTTCACATCCTTACTAAAGTTTATACCTAGATACAGTTATTTTTAATTAGTTATGTATATAGTGTGTATACAGCCATAATGGTACCATCTTTAGCCTCCTTCTTGTTCTCACCCTGCAGATTTTGGGTGTTGCATTGTAGGGGTGGCCTTCAGTTATGGGGGAGAGGCAATGTCTTTGTGCATAGTGACCCAACTTATGGCTCTAACAATCTTTCCACCCCTTCTTCCACAACTTTCCCTGAGCCATGTTGGGTTCATTTTAGGTCTATTTCAGTGATGGGAGGTCTTGGGAGTCTCTGTATCTTTGTATATCTGATTTGGTAGGAGTTGAGTGTTCTCTGTGTCTGTCTCCTTCACCCTTGTGCTGAGAAAGCATCTCTTGCTTATTACCTCACTAACTCTGAGGCTTCAGATGGTGCTCAGGTGGGTGTGATGGGATGATTCTCTCTTTAGGTTCTGTGCCCATCTGAAAAAGAGAAGCAAATTCTCCCATGGAGAGGAAGGTCAGTGCAAGATACATGGATGCTCATTATTATTTTAGAGAGAATTTAATAGGTGTAGGCCCTCTTGTGGCCCACAATTTGTAGGACCTAGATATTGGAGAGCAGGCCTGTTTTTGGATATGGTCCTGACTTGTTTCCCTGTTTGAGGTATGGGTTCTATTCCACTTAGTGGATCTGTTAGCCAAATCAAGAGCAGTTGGTTATCCACCATGGCTGTGTGCCACTATTGCATTTGTGTGAGCATCATGTCAGGTTGATTGCTGTTGAATAGCTTAGGCTACGAGTTGCTTAGACAGATGTTCGTCACTCTCCCCCATTTACTCATCAACACCTTCCAGCACTAGACAAGCTAACTGTCTATCTCATTTTTCATTATGGATCTGTTCAAGTTATTTATATATTGATTTATTTTTTTCAGGAAATATGTACTTAGAATTCATCCATTTATTCTCACTTTTCAAGGTTCTGGGAATGTATTTTTATAGTATTCATTAATCATCTTCTGGATTTTATTGGGATCTGTTGTGGAACAATTTCCTTTTTGACTCTAATTTTATTTACTTATGTTTGTTTATTTTTATTTATTTACTTGAGAGTGACAGAGAGACAGAGAGAGAGGGAGGGAGGGAGAGAGAGAGAGAGAGAATGGGCATGCCAGGGCCTCCACCCATGGCAAACAAACTCCAGATGTGTGCGCCCCCTTGTGCATCTGGCTAACATGGGTACTGGGGAATCAAGCCTCAAACTGGGGTCCTTAGTCTTCACAGGCAAGCACTTAACCGCTAAGCCATCTCTTCAGCCCCCCTTTAATTTTATTTATTTGGCTGTTCTCTTTCATTCTGTTTGCCAGTTTGGTTAGGATCTATCAATCTTGTTAATTTTTTCAAAGAACCAAAACCTTAGTTGATGTTGTACACTTTTAGTCTAAATTTCATTAATTTTTGGCCCTAATCTTTTTTTTTTTTTTTTGGCTGCATATTAGGTTTGAGATTGGATTCTTGTTTTTCTAGCACCTTAAATTGCATCAATAGATTTTCTTTTTTAAATTTCTGATTTCTCTGAATTTTTAATATACCCACTTGTGGATATAAACTTTCCTTTTAGGACTGTCTTGATTGTATCCCAAAGGATCTGGTAGGTTGTATTATTATTTTTATTAAATTCTAGACATTTTAAATTTTCCTCTCTAAACTCAATGATTTGTTGTTCATTAATCCAAGTATTTGTATAGTTAATGAAGTTTCTCTTGTGGTTGATTTCTAGTTTTATTCCACTGTGGTCTTATAGGAGTGTGTAATTATCATGACTCTTTTTTGTATTTGATAAGAAATCATGTACCATTGAGAAAAATGTTTATTCCTTATGTCTTTGATGAAATATTCTGTAGATATCAATTAAATCTAGCTAGTCTATGGTATAACTTACCTCTGAAGTATCTTTGCTGATTTTTAAACTGGAGGACCTATCTAAATAAGTAATTAAGCTATTGAGGTCTGCCACTATTATTGTGCCAGTACTTATGTGAACTTTTATATCTAATAGTGTATGTTTTATGGAATTGGGAGCCCCAATATATGGTGCCAAATCCTTATAATTATATATTTTTTAATTTAAAATGTTTTATTATTGATAATTTATATCCTTACAGACAATGAACTATGATAATTCCCTCAACTTACCACTTTCCCCTTCACAACTCCACTCTCCATCATATCCCCTCCCTCTCTTCATTAGTCTCTCTCTTATTTTGATGTCATCGTCTTTTCCTCCTATTATGACAGTCTTGTGAAGGTATTGCTAGACATTGCAAAGTCATAGATATCAAGACTATTTCTGTCTGGACAGTTACATTGTAATGAGTGGCACCCTTCCTTTGGCTCTTACATTCTTTCTGCTATCTCTTTTGTAATGGACCCTGAGCCTTGGAGGGTGTGATAGAGAAGTTTCAGTGCTGGACACTCCTGTCACTTCTTTTCAGAAGTATGTTGCCTTTTGGGTCATCTCAGTGGTCACCAACATCTGAAAAGAGAAGCTTCTCTAACCAGAAGTTAGAGTAGCATTAATATATGAATATGAACATTAAGGGTTGTGCTTTCAGGGCAGTTTGGCAAGAATAAGATATGCATTTATCCAGACAAGAGCAGGCTTTATACCCCTAAGGCTCATGACTTCCCCTTCCATAGGCTTTTGATTAGGTTTTCAGTACCAGGTATGTATTCCCTCCCATACAGTGGGCCTCCAGTCCAATTAGAAATCAGTTGGTTTCCCCCAGAGCAGACATGCCACTATTGCACCCGTTCAGTCATCTGGCCTGTTTGGCCAAACTTGAGGCTTCCAATGTCCACTGTTTTCACTGTTGGTGACTTCTGTCTCCCATAGGGCTACATGCAGTGCAGCTTTTTCCATTGTGCAGTTGGCTGGTCTACAGGAAGAAGGTTTTCTGCTCAGCCCCAGCTTGATTTCTTGGTGACCTTGCAGCCCAGGCATGTGAAATCTTCAGCAATAGGATCTTAACCATCTGTTGTTTGTGGGAAACCAAAGGCCTTGGCAATATCCTGTAATGTTTTGGGGGGAACAGGGACCTCCCTGTCCAACAACTCACTGGAAGGCATCCCATCCCAGGCACTGAAAATTTTCTAGTAGCAATATATGGCTTCTGGATGTACCATTATCCAAAAAAGTAGGCTTTAATATGTCTTATTCAGAATATGTTGAATTTTGATTGACCATCCCCCCACCCTTCTCTTACTCAGTCTCTTCCCCTGGCCTCACTTAGGCCATTCCACTCCCTGTAATCTGTTCCTCTACTTACATATATACAATATCATCCCCTAAGTCCTTCCCTCTCCTCCCTCCCCTATAGCCTTTTTCTAGCTTCCTGGCCTCTGCCACCGGTTTTTGGTTGTGGTTCACACACAAGTGTAAAAATTTGTAGCTAGGATCCACATATGAGAGAGAATATGCTATGCTTGGCTTTCTGGGCCTGGGTTACCTCACTTAGGAAAATCTTTTCCAGATCCATTCATTTCCCTGAAAATTTCATAATTTCATCTTTCTTTACCACTGAATAGAACTCTATTGTGTAAATGTACCACATCTTTATTATTCACTCACCTGTTGAGAGACATCTAGGCTGGTACCATTGCCTAGCTTTTGTGAATAGAGCAGTAATAAACATGGTTATGCAAGTATCTTTAAGGTAGCAAGAAGAATCATTAGGATATATGTTTAGGAGTGCTATAGCTGGATCATATAGTAAATCTATTTTTAGATGTCTCAAGAACCTCCACACTGATCTCCACAATGGCTGTACCAGACTACATTCCCATCAACACTGTAGAAGGGCTTCCCCTTTTCCACATCCTTGCCAACATTTATTGTCATTTGTTTTCTTAATGATATGTAGTATTCTGATAGGAGTGAGATGGAATCACAAAGTACTTTTAATTTGATGAATTTGGGAGCCCCCCATTTTAGGTGCATATATGTTTAGGATTGTAATGTCCGCCTCTTGGAATGTTTCTTTAATCAGTATAAAGTGACCTTCTTTATCTTTCCTCACTAATATTGGTGTGAAGTCTATCCTGTCAGATATTAGGATAGCAACTCCTGCTTGTTTCCTAAGCCCATTTGCTTGAAATACCATTTTCCATCCTTTCACCATAAGACAGTGTCTTTCTTTTATTGAGAGATGAGTTTCCTGGAGGCAACAATTGGCAAGATACTGCTTTTTAATCCAGTGTGCAAGTCTGTCTTTTGGTTGTGGCATTGAGGCCATGGATATTAAGAATTATTATTGAAAGGTATGTATATATTCTCATCCTTATTGTTTTGTAGTGCTTCCTGTTTTCTCTTTATTCTCTTCTTTTTAATTAATTATTTGTTTGTGTGTTTGTGTGTGTGTGTGTGTGTGTGTGTGTGTGTGTGTGTGTGTGAGAGAGAGAGAGAGAGAGAGAGAGAGAGAGAGAGAGAGACAGAGAGAGAATGAATGGGCATGCCAGGGCCTCCAGACACTGAAAATGAATTCCAGATGTGTGTGCCCCTTGGGCATGTGACTAACATAGGTCCTGGGGAATTAAGCCTTAAATTGGGGTCCTTAGGCTTCACAGGCAAGTGCTTTACAGACAAGCCATCTCTCCAGTCCTATTCTCTTCTTTTAACTGTTATTTGAATATGGTTTATCTTTTCCTGTTTCCTCATGTATGTGCTTTGCTTTCTCTTCAGTGTGATGGATTCCTTCAAGTATTTTCTATGGAATGGCTTACTTGTCATAAACTCATTTAGCCTCTTGTTTGTTGTGGAATGCCCTTATTTTGCCTTCAATTTGGATAGATTGCTTTGCAGGATAAAGTAATCTTGGTTGATAGTTGCTATCTTTCAGAACTTGAAATATATCATTCCAAGCCCTTATGGCTTTTAAAGTTTGTGTTGAGTAATCTGCTGTGATCCTGATGGGCTTGCCTTTATTGGTAACTTGCCATTTTTCTCTAATTGCTTTCAATATATCTTCTTTGGTTTGCATGTTTAGTAATTTAATTATAACATGGTGAAGAGAGGTTCTTTCCAGGTTTTGTGTGTTTGGTGTTCTAAAAACTTTTTGTTTCTGCATTGGGATTTTTTTTCCCAATTTGGGGAAAAGTTTCTTCTATAATTTTGTTGAAAATGCCTACTATGTATCTAGATTGAAAGTCTTCTCCTTCTACTATTCCCTGTATTCATATGTTTGATCTTTTCACAGTGTCCCAGAATATTGACTTTTCACTCATATTTTTCTATTAGTTTATCTTTTTCTTTGTTGGTCAGTTCTAGATCTGCCACCTGGTCTTCTAGTTTAGATATTCTGTTCTCTCCTTCATTCATTCTACTGGTGAGACTTTCCATGGAGTTTCTTATTTGACTGACTGTGCTTTTCATTACTAGTATTTCTGCCTGGTTTTTCTTCAGTATTTCTATTTCCTTACTCATGTCTTATAGTGACCTCCACATTTATTTTTTTTTAAAATTTATTTATTTATTTATTTATTTATTTGAGAGAGACAGACACAGAGAGAAAGACAGATAGAGGGAGAGAGAGAGAATGGGCGCGCCAGGGCTTCCAGCCTCTGCAAACGAACTCCAGACGTGTGCGCCCCCTTGTGCATCTTGCAGGAAACTCCCTGTATAGTATTCTTTTATATTTTTTTCTGTACTGTTAGTTTGGTTGTCATGAAGTGCATTAATTTGTGTTTCTCTTAAAATATTCTTATTTTTCATCAATTTTGAGATATAATTTTGTTGGGTGTAGCAGTCTTGGTTGGATATTGTTTACTTGTAAGGCTAGAAATATGTTATTCTATGGCTTTTTGGCTTTTGGGGTTGCTGAGAAAGTTTGGAAGTTATTCTGATGTTCTTGGCTTTGTACATGGGTTGACATTTTCTCCTTACAGTTTCTGTATTGGTTGTTTATTTAATTTGTACTTTTGACATCTTAAGTAAGATGTGTCATGAAAAGGTTGTTTGGTTGTATGTGGTTGGGGTTCTAAATACTTCTTGTGTTTCTATGTTAACTTCTCTGTCTAGGTTGAGGAAATTTTCTGTTATGATATTCATTAAATATTCCTTCAATTCCTTTAGATATTATCTCAGCTTCTTCTTTTACCTCATAGATTCTAAGGTTTGTTCTGTTGAATGTACCCCAGATTTCTTGGAAGTATTGTGCATGTTTCTAGGTTTTTTTCTTTATCCGTGTGTGTGTGTGTGTGTGTGTGTGTGTGTGTGTGTGTGTGTGTGTGTTATTGTCTCAACTTTATCTACCATCTCTGTAATTTGATCTTCTGCAAGGTCTTTTCTATTGGTAATGATCTCTGTTGGGATTTTTTTTTTTTGAGGTAGGGTCTCACTCGAACTCAGACTGACCTGGAATTCACTATGTAGTCTCAGGGTGACCTTGAACTCACGGCGATCCTCCTACCTTTGCCTCCCAAGCACTGGGATTTAAGGCGTGCTTCACCACGCCCAGTGGGATTTTTTTTTCTAATTTGAGTGAGTGTTTCTTTCATTTCCAGAATTTCTGTTTTTTTTTTTTTTAAATACATTATTTCAATTTCCTTGCTGAATTTTCTCCCCATGTTTTGGACATTCTTCTCCAATTTACTTATAGTTTCATTTACTTTGGAGACTTGTCAAGGTCTTGAATTGATTTTCTTCACTCGTTAATCTGCTTGTTTGAATTTTCTATATGGTCATTGATCATTTTTAAAAAGTGGGGCTCTGGGGCTGGAGAGATGGCACATCAGTTAAGGCACTTGCCTGTAAAGCCTAAAGACTGGGCTTTGAACCCCCAATACCCAGATGAAGAAGGTGGTACATGGGTCTGGAATCCATTTGCCATGGCTAGAGGCCCTTATATACCCATTTTGTCTCTTTTTATCTTTTTCTTTCTCTTGCTTTCATAAATAAATAAATAAATAAATAAATAAGAAGTAGGGCTCTGAATTAATTCTCTGACATTTTCCCTATCTTGGTGGTCTTGGTTTCTGTTACAGGGGAATTGGAAGACTGGAAATGGGTCATGGTGGGTAGTTCTCTCACATTATTTGTGATACTTTATTATATTTTTAAATACGTCCCTGGTTTAATTCCTTTTCTCTTCCTAGTGTTTGTTGGTGATTCATTTTCTTTCTTGTTTTTTTTAGAGAGAGAGAGAAAGAGAGAGAGAATTGGCATGCTAAGGCCTCAGCCACTGCAATATAACTCCAGACGCTTGTACCACATAGTTGGCATGTGCAATCTTGTGCTTGTCTAGCCTTTGTGTGTCTGGCTTAGGTGGGATCTGGAGAGTTGAATATGGGTCCTTAGGTTTTGCAGGCAAGTGCCTTAACCACTAAGCCATCTCCCCAGCCCCCATTTTCTTTTTTGAAGGGCCTTTTACAGGTTACTTCACTAGTGATTAAGTTCCTTGTAGCTATTAAAACTGAGTGGAGCTGGTGCCCCTCCACTCATTTATCAGCATATCTGCTATAGCCTAAGCTGTAGGTGACCCTGTTGTATTTTAGCTGTGAGTCAGGGTGAGGGTTTTTGGTAGGGAAGTGATGCTGGTTTATGTGTGGTGCTGAAGCTCAAAGAGAGCCCTGAACTTAAAGCACTTGCCTGTCCAGGGACATGAGTTTGGTCTCTTTGGCTCAGACTGGAATCTCCTACCAAGTGGGTGGAGTCAGGACTGGCTCCCTCCAGGTGCTGACTAGCCTCTCCCTTAAAGACACAGTGGGTGGAGTTAGTTGGTCTCCCTTTGCATGTTGCCTGGCCTCTCCCATGTGGACTAATGGGTGGAATATATATATATATATATATATATATATATATATATATATATATATATATATATATATATGGAGAGAGAGAGAGAGAGAGGGAGGGGTGGGGGGAGAATAGGCACTTCAGGTGTTTAGTCACTCCAAATGAACTCCTCCAAATGCATGTGCCACCTTGGGCATCTGGCTTATGTGGATCCTGGGGAATTGAATCTGGGTTGAACCTGGGTCCTTTGGCTTTTCAGGCAAACGCCTTAACCACTAAGCATCTCTCCAGCCATAATTTGTTTCTTTTATCATTTGGATTTTATTTTAATTCTTTCAAGACTATTTTATCTTTAGTTTAAAAAAAATTCAGTTACTGCAAATGAACTCCAAATGCATGCGCCACCTTGGGCATCTGGCTTATATGGATCCTGGGGAATTGAACCTGGGTCCTTTGGCTTTTCAGGCAAACGCCTTAATCACTAAGCCTCTCTCCAGCCATAATTTGTTTCTTTTATTATTTGGTTTTTATTTTAATTCTTTCAAGACTATTTTATCTTTAGTTTTAAAAAATTCTGAAAACCAGACGTCAGAGAAGTTTGTACTTTTATTACTAATTGCTGAGACATGGAACTAAAGCTGAACTAGAGGTGATACCTATGAGTGTCATGGTTACTAGTGGATTAACTTTCTATTATTTTGTATCATATCATAGTCTGGATTTGAGAATGGAGAATTGAGCAAATCTGGGATGGGGATGCATCATGTACCCTCATTCCTCTTTTGCTTTTCTTTTCATTTGGCAAAAGTAGGGCTAATACTATAAATGATCTAACTGGGTTCACAGGAGCCTCTATCACATCATCTCCTCAGGGGTTATCTAAACAGGGAAGATGATAATGAAGTCTGTACAGTGGTTGCAGTTTTTATGCAACAAGAAAATATTTAGAGACAGTTTTTAGAAGGTGGGAGTGGGATAATCCTTACTGTGCTAATGAAAATTTATTGAAGTGGCTCTAATCTTTTAGTATGCAGTAAATCTGCTACTTGGATCTCCCTTTCCTTGTTGCTTTTGGTATTCAAGGCAAAGGGTATCAAAGTGGGCATAGAACTTGAATAAATGGGATGTGGTTGTTTAGCCATCAGAAGTTCTGTACTATAACTTTTAATGCCTTCCATTCTTCAGGTCTGCGGCTCCCAGAGAACAAGGCAGAAAAGAGAACTATGAGAAGGAATGAACAAGCACATGCGAGACAATTGTAGAGAAAACTACCTCTTACAGACTGGTGAAGAGTTAAAGAAAATACTATTTGTCAGATATTATAGAATAGAACACAGGAAACTTTTTTGGTCAGTGGGTAGGTGTTTTCTATTTATAACTAAATAAAAGGTAAACCTACTGGATACAAAAATATGTTAAAAAGGATTGGTTCAGAAAATTATTTATTGTCAAATGATTTTAATGTTACTGGCATCTAGAGATGTGGGAATTATATCTCTTGTAGTCTTTATTAAAAACATAAATACCCAGAAATGCACATGTATGTATATAATGACTTCTTTATGTATAATTCATGTTCACATGTATTATTTATATTCCACTTGAGAATGTTTTCATCTGGATGGTTTGTGTTGTGACATGTGTGAGAATTCTTTAACATATTTTTAAAGAGACTTTCTTCTCATATTCTGCTTCCTCTCTTCTATCCAAGGGTAGTCCAAAGGTAGAGAATTAAATATATATTTGATGTGTAGAACAGAAATCAAAGGCAAAAATCTCTCATACCTTCTTCCATGTGCTTTAAAAATTATCATTAATTTTAAGTTCTAAAATGAAGTTCCTTTTGCATATGTGGGTGATTTACATAAGCACAAATATATACTAATCCTTAAGATGAGATAGAAATGAGCCTATATGAAAATTGCTTGAGGGGGTAGGGTGATGGCTCGGTATATAAAGTGCTTGTTGCATAAGCTCAAGGACCTGAGTTCTGAGTTTGGACCCTCAGTACCCATATAAAAGCTAGGCATGCCACTGCTAAGGAAGCAGAGACAACAGATCCCTAGACTTACTGCCTAGCTTGTCTGGCTCAGTTGGTGAGCTCCTGGTTCAGTGAGAGACCCTACTCAAAATATATTGTAGAAAGCAATTGAGGAAGACATTCAGTGTTGACCTCTGGCCTTCATGTGCACATATGTGCCTGTGTACCCACAGATATGTGTATACACACATATGAACATGCATACACATAACACATATACATATGCAAAAAACCCAATAACTTGAAAGTGGTAGAATTATGACTCTCAGAATCAGTGTTGGTTCTGTGAAGTCATATTGTATTGTGTTTGTATCAGAATTAGTTCCTTTTGGGAAGTCCTTTTTAAAACTTGGGTAAGGGCATTACTCAATTTTTGGTTCCTTAGAGAGATGAACTGTTTGGCCAGAGTGATGGAAAAGGGATGTGTCATAAGTGAAGTTACATGTTTAGGGCTGTTTCCAACTGTTCCTACTTTGGTGAGAGGGGTAAAAAGCTGAGGGTCATGAAGTAGTCTTTTTTGGCCAAACAATTTAACAGGCAGTGGGTGTAGTGCCAGTAGTTCCATTTCTGACAGATTTCCCTTTGAAGTGTATGTTCTTCAATATGTTTTTTTTCCCAGCCAAACATATGCCTGTGATTTGAAATCAGCTTAAGAATTTTCTTTCACTGTTAGCATTCATGTTTATCTTTCTGACTTTATAAGATGTAGAAGAACTTGTTTCATTCTAGACCCCTGCAGTGTTATTGTCATTAGGGTGATTCCCAGGGTAGGGTTTAGTTATTGGTGACTCTAGATACACACTTGAGAATTCTTTTTTGACAAACATTCCTGGGTACAGGTTAAAGAAAACCATGTTCCAGTTTGCATCTACTTTGCATCTTCTCTTCTATAATTATTTTAGAAACACATTGCCTTAGAAGTTCAAAGTTTACATTCTTCTAGGGATATAGCTGTTATTCTTGACTTCTTGCCCAGCATCAGGTCTGCTTGGTGAACTGCAACTCTGTTCATTTCCATTGAGAGTTCATTGGATGTATGGTAGGAAAAGACTTATAATACTGAGTGTATCTATGTGTCCTGTCTTGTTCTGGAAAGGTGGAACTTGTGTTTGATTAGATACTATGTTTAGGGTAGATAAATTGCCTAAGCCTCTGATAGTTTGGTGAGTGGTCATTGAATTTAAATGCTGGAGGTTTCAGAAGGAAGCACAAGTGAGGGAGCATCAGCTCATTAAATGATCATGATCACATCTACTGGGACAGCATGAAGGTAGGTCTATGTTCTATACTGTTGGCTTCAAAAGTAGGCCCTAGATTTTCTTTCCTTGGAAAACTGTTGTCAGATTGTGAAGGACCAAGTGTAGTCCGGGATCGCATTGCTGGTAGAAATCACCCAACCAAGAGGAGCTTCTGGGAAAAAGAGATTTATTTTGGCTTACAGGCTCGAGGGGAAACTCCATGATGGCAGGGGAAAATGATGGCATGAGCAGAGGGTGGACATCACCCCCTGGCCAACATAAGGTGGACCACAGCAACAGGAGGGTGTGCCAAGCACTGGCAAGGGGAAGCTGGCTATAATACCCATAAGCCCACCCCAACAATACACTCCCCCCAGGAGGTATTAATTCCTAAATATCCATCAGCTGGGAACCTAGCATTCAGAACACCTCAGTTTATGGGGAACACCTGAATCAAACCACTACACCAAGTTTGCCAGTACAGGCCTTTATAAAACTCTTCCTTCTTGATGACAAAATAATGAAAATCCTTTAATTTAATCAAATGCAAATTTATATTATAAGGTGGAATCAATTCTCAAAAAACAAAATCAAAACTCAGTTAGCTTGCAGATAAAAAGACTGTTAAGAGCTCTCTAGGAACTACATATTTTGAAGTTCAGCCTGTTTGTTTTTAGTTGAAGCCATTTCTTGGATTCAGATGACTTCTTGGAACAGCTGTTTGCCATTTTCCTATACTCATCCAACTAAAGTGATCCTTGTGCTGCATAGCTCTCATGGCAGGTGCCACCTTGACTTGTCCCTGCTGTAAAGTCTTTGCAGGCAGGCCCATGAACAGTTATTTGGATTCAGATGTTTAAGGCCAAAGAAAGAAGCCAAAATGAAAACAGGCACTTCTCATTCAGGAGGACTGCTTAATTTCTCCATTCTTCTGGGTGGGTTATTATCATACCTGGTGGGCTTATTGTCATGTGAGCCAGCATGAAGATGGATGAATATGTATTCCTCTAGTTCATCACATCTGTTGGCTTGATTTAGTACTCTGTGTAATCCTCTGGGCTTCAGTCTTGAAAATCCAGGGGTTTCCAGATACAGAATTTCAGTTATTCATAGTTATGGTGGATAATTTTATTACATGTTATATTTTCATACACAAGAGTGTAAGGTTATAACACTATGATTTTATAAAATATTTGGAAAAATGCTGTCTTCTCAATTTTCTCCTTTATACCACCAACTCTCAGTTAAATTATACCTTACTTACTCTTACCCTGTTTCAATGATTTTGCCAAGAGTGTCAAACTTATAATATATATATATATATATAAAATAGAGATTTCTTCTATAAGAGATTGTCATCTATCTACAGCTATGCCACCTGGAATGCACCCAATCTTGTCTAGAAGGGGTTGTCATTTATTTGACTAATTCATACAACACACAGTTTTATGTTGATAAGATTTGTGTGAAAAAGTGATCATGTGATAAGTATGGGTTTTGTCCTCAGGTAGGGGAGCTGTAGGAGGGAGCATGGCATTAACAACTGTGGTAGCATCTATAAAATGATTTCTCATGGACACAAATAAAATGCTACAGGAACACAGAGAAGGTTCAATCTTTCAGGGGACAGGAACCAACAGGAAACAATATCTGAAGCATATTCCAGTGGTTCTAGTTTTAGCTATGAAAGATTGGGTGTTAGTTTAATAATGGGGACTCATCTTGGTAGGTATAGTTTTGTTTTCCATCTACTAGTGATAGTCTCAAAAATTGTTATTATTTAGTCATACTAGCAGAAATATAGAATTTTACTTATTTTCTTCAAGGAGAGTCCTAAGAGGCAAAAATGAAGAAAAGGAGATGCTAATTGAGGTTTTAGGATATGATCATAAAACATTTAATTAAGATAATTTTTTATTTCTCCATGCATGCCTACCTCATTAGAGCAATTAGGAAATTAGAGTTTTCTATTTGGAATGGGAACATTCTATGAGTAAAGAGGTACAGAAAGAAGATAAAGAAAGTATTATGTTTCTAGAATTTCTGTGTAGGACATACCTGGGATGGATTTTTGATAGGAAATGAGAACAGGGATTTTTCTTAC
The DNA here is from genome assembly GCF_020740685.1 of Jaculus jaculus. Classification (NCBI taxonomy): domain Eukaryota; kingdom Metazoa; phylum Chordata; class Mammalia; order Rodentia; family Dipodidae; genus Jaculus; species Jaculus jaculus. Next base: position 60,714,035 of record NC_059111.1, on the reverse strand, counting down.
AGCTCTTCCTTCAGGATCCAGGCTGTTAGTTTTACTTAGGAGTATATGTTTATTTGGAATGAACTGGAAGGAGTGACTGGGCAGTGGTGTGTGTGTGTGTGTGTGTGTGTGTGTGTGTGTGTGTGTGTGTATGGGAAAGGGGAGGTTCATAAATTATAAATCATTCCTTGTTGTCTTCCACTGCTGAGACAGTGCTCAGAAAATTTTAAAAAACATTTTGTTTTCAATTAATTAATTGAAAAGAATTTTCTTAGACAGGACCTTTTTTATTTTAGAATGTTGTCTTGGGTGGGATTTAGAAAGCCTTGACATAAAGATTTGCTGAAGATTTGATTTCAAAAGGCAGTATCTTATCCTACATATAACTTAAAGAGATGAGCTTATGCAGTTGAAGAAAGTGATTTCTTCAACTTCAAGGGAATAGAATAAAGAAGTGCCCAAATACCATCACAATTATCCTCTTGTCTTACTTGTCCACTCCTGCTCCATGCCTTTTGTCTTAGTGCCTACGTGCTGGGGGAGAAAAAAAGCTCTTCAAGTGTGCCAAAATCCTGTGCCTTTCCAACCCTGTTGAAAGTCAACTGGTTAGATGAATCATTAATGTCTCTCCACTCATCTGCACAGCAGAGAATTGCCCTGGATCATATCCACATTCCTACCTTTGACTCTAAACTGAAGTTAGGACTTGCTTGTTCCTTTTGGCACATGTTCAGATCATGAGCACATTTTATGATATGTCCATCTGCACAGCTATCTAAATAAGAGCAGTCTTATGGGGAATGTGGCTGAGAGTTCACTTAAGAGCCTTCACAGGCTCCTGCCTGCCTCTTCCAGATTGGCAGCCACAAATGAGATTAATCATGACTCTCTTCAATCCTGTAGAAAGGTCTGGTCATACATTACACCTGGAAGTGTTGAGTACTTCTTAGAACCAAATGCCTGGTACAGTTTTGGTGGCTTGAATTTTGAGCTGTGTTGCCTTGTCAGGGGGACAAGTTAATAAAGCCTTGCTAAATAGTCCGTGGTATATTATTAGGAATGTCAGATAAGGCAGTCCCATGTAATTGCTATCAAACATTCTTGGATTGAAAATAAGCCAGTCTCTCAACAGTTTAGAGAGAGAGTCTTGGAACAGGTCCTTGGAATACCATGAGAAATGATAATGATATGTGGAGACATGCAGAAGGTCATGACTGTATCCTCCAACTTACTAATGTAAAATTTTTTTTGAAGGATCTATATGCTTACAAAGAAAATACAAATGTGAAGTAAACCACCACTATTAATAGTTAAAGATCTTTCTTTCTGCCTTCTCCCAGATGTGGTTACTCAAGTAATAAGATCATAACTGCTCTAACTTAGCATGTTAATGTACACTCTGTAAATCAATATGGAATCTGTGCCATTCCTAGTCTGCAGTCAATAGCAATGTTAAAAGAGAAAAAGACTACTTATTAGTATTGATAAACTGTTAGTTAATGCTCATAATAAGGTAAATGTTTGTGAGAACATGATCCACTACTAGATTCTTAGGGGAAAAATTGCCACAGAACCACCTATTAGGTACAAACTAAACTTAGAAAGTTTTCTAAGCACTAGTCATATGAGTAATAGCTTGCACAAAAGCAGTGTGATTTCATCACAATTATTGGGGAACACAAACTGGTGTGACATAAGTCTTATTAACCACAATTAAGAATGAAAGGGGGGGGCTGAAGCCATGGCTTAGCAGTTAAGGCGTTTGCCTGGGAAACCAAAGGACCCAGGTTCAATTCCCCACATAAGCCAGATGTACAAGGGGCACATGTGCCTGGAGTTGGTTTGCAGTGGCTGGAGGCTCTGGTGTGCCCATTCTCTATCTCTCTCTCCTTGAAAATAAATAAATAAAAATTAAAAAAAGAATGAAAGGGTAATAGTCAAATAGCTTTTCTCTAATTCAATTATTATACTATAGCTAGTTATAATATAATAAGAATGGAGGTGAATTTTCTAGTCTTAAATTACAAATGACATCAAAACATGGCTTTATTATTTAAAGCTCAGCCACAGTTACCCTTTTTCAGAAGAGAGATCAACTTTGAGTTCCCAAGGAAGATCACACATACCCATTTAGCAGAGCTGCTTTGAATGCAGGTTTTTACAAATTCTTATGTTTTCAGTGATTGCTGATCTGCCCATATACATGGAAAGGATCAACTATTTGGCTGTATTCTAAGGGAGTGGGAACTTGGTAATCAAGCACATCCTTACAGTATTTAAATTTTATTCCATAATGAAAGAGATGGATAAGCAGCTTGTATATGTTATCTGAAAGTGTCTATTTGCCCTTCTCTCTTTCTCCCCCTCTATGTATGTATGTATATATGTATGTATGTATGTATGTATGTATGTATGTATGTATGTATGTATATATGTATGTGTATATGTACGTACATATATATGGTAGGTCTATTTGTAAAGAATAACTTCAGTTTAGTTTTAAAAAAGCAAATGCTGTCCTCTCCAATGATCAATTACTGAATAAACTGGTAGTAATTAGATAGTCAAAGACAGTTCATTTTTACATGTTTAAAATTTCTTTATTTCTATCTCTTTTCTCTCCCTCTCTCCCTCCCTCCCTCTCTCTCTCTCTTTTTGAGGTAGGGTCTCACTCTAGCCCAGGCTGACCTGGAACTCACTATGCAGTCTCAGGGTGGTCTCTAACTCATAGAGATCTTTTACTTCTGTCTCCTGAGTGCTGACATTAAGGGTACGCCACCACACCCAGCTCATTTTCTTTATTTTTTTTAACAATTTGAATACCTCCCAATATGTGCTTGTCATAATAAATTTTCTTTTTACTAGGCTCTGAATCAAGCTTTCTCAGAAATTAGTAATGATGTCATTTAAACAAGATTTTACATTCTTAGCAAAAGAACCATTGAGACTTAGAAGGGATTTCATTCATTCTTAATTTGTCTCTTCTATACTTGCACTCATGCAATAGATTTTATAATCAAGTATATGATACAAAATACCACAATTTCACAAAACTGGAGTGGGCTGTCAAGGGAAGGTGTAGACATCTTCACAGGCTTATATAACTTTTCATTTTGGATGACTTAGCTCTTCAGTTTTTTAAATGCTAATGGTCTCTACATGTCTTTTTTTTTCTTTTATTATTATTATTTATTTATTTGAGAGAGAGAGAGAGAGAGAGAGGGAGAGGGAGAGGAAGAGGCAGATAGAGAGAGAGAATGGGAATGCCAGGGCCTCCAGCCACTGAAAATGAACTCCAGATGCATGTGTCCCCTGTGCATCTGGCTTATGTGGGTCCTGTGGAATTTAACTGGGGTCCTTTGGCTTTGTAGGCAAATGCTTTAACCATCTCTACAGCCCTACATGTCTCTTTCTTATACTACAATAGTAACTTTATATATGAAGCTACTCTTTATAGTAAGAAAAATTAAGATAACTAAAATATTATTTTATTACTCAATAACACTCTGGTTCTCCCTAACCCTGAGGTATTTTTTTTTTTCATACTTTCTGGTTGTGTCTGCTTCTGGATTGTGTTAAGCAGTATTCTCTGTTGAATTCCCTGCTGATACCCTGGCTTTAGGGAATGACATACACCAGAACATCCTATCTAATACTAAAACACATTTGCTAGAAGAGTCATTTAGAGTGAAGAGGAAAGTGAGCTTAAAACTATGTAGACTTCTCTAGATGAAAAAGAATGCAACTGAGTATATACAAATTAGAAAAAATGAAAAGTATAAATAAAAAACTCATTGCTAAGATACATCTTTCAATTCTAGGATAATAGATTCTATTAGACAAAGATATTGGAAAGATGTTGATCTCTCACTTAGCTTAAATTATAATTATTTAATTACATGTACATCTTAATCGAGATGTACCCATATCAGGTGGGTGGTCTCAGGGTGCAAAGACCATGCTCTTCCCTCTCTTACTGCTCTCTACTCTCCTACTGCCCTTCTGCCTCTTTCTCTCTTTCCTTATTTTCTTCTTGAAGTCACAAACCTCATTGTTGCTTTTGTAATGCTCCTCAAGATTTGCTCCTGTCCCATAGGGCAGATAGGACTACAGCTAGTGCATTGAGGCAGATATAGAAGGATTGTTGGGTGGGGAGGCAAGTGGAATGAGATAAGGATTAACCTCCTTGGGATCTCTCAGCGCCTTTCCATTCTTATATCTCATGTTAACCATATTTTCAAATTGTACCTATGGTCCAAATGCTTCAAATGTATAGATATGTAAATTTTTTTTAGTTTAATTTTTTAAATTTATTTATTTGAGAGCGACAGACACAGAGAGAAAGACAGAGGGAGAGAGAGAGAATGGGTGCGCCAGGGATTCCAGCATCTGCAAACGAACTCCAGACGCGTGCACCCCCTTGTGCATCTGGATAACGTGGGACCTGGGGAACCGAGCCTCGAACCGGGGTCCTTAGGCTTCACAGGCAAGCGCTTAACCGCTAAGCCATCTCTCCAGCCTGATATGTAAATTTTTTATCTACAATTTCTAGCTGTATTATGGGGATTTTCCCCAAGCTTCTGAAGCATAATATGCAGTATTCCTCTCCCATGCTCACCCCTGCCTTTCCTCTCAATTTCCCAACTGTACTGTAGAATAAATTCAGGTCTGGAAGCCATCTTTCACTTTCATTTTCTCTTGATTGCTCACATTCAGTAAATTCTTAAATCCTACATATTTACTTATTAAAATTTATTTTAATTTGTTATCTTTATATATATAAAGATAACAAATTATACACACACACACACACACACACACACACACATACATACATACATATATTTTGTGACTTATCCTAAAGTTTGAGTTCTTACAATTGAGTTCCTTTAACAAGCAGCCAATTGGTCTTCCCCTGTACTTTGTCTATCACACTGCCACTGAATTCAATGGAAGAACTAATTTTGTGGCTTTCCACTACCCATTCAATAAAGTACTTACTCTTCATCCTAGTATTCATGGTTGACTACTTACTGTGACTTGCATCCACATTACTGTAACTTTTTGGTTTTTCTTATGCAAGTAGTAGTATTTTTAACTCTAGCTATGCATCAGAATTTTGTGAATTTTAAAAACTAATTCACCAGGGGTGGTGGTGGAGATGCTGACATTTTCATACTTTCCAAGCTCTCTAGATGATCCTGGTGTCTCTAATATGCAGCTAGAATTACAAATTGCTATTCAATCCTAACACTTTGTGAAATGATTCACCTCTTTAAGTCATAAGCTTTTGTAAATATTTCTCCCTAAATTTCTAGAATGCCTTTTTCATCAGAATCCTATCCCTTTTTCTGGTTCCAGTTCAAACAACCTCCCTCCTGTCATGAAGTATGCATAATCTCTCATCCAGAATTCTAATAAAATACTGTAGCTCTGGTACAAACACAGAAGAATGAATGTAGTTAATTTAAGTGAATATGACATCTATCATTCACTGTATTTCAGTTAATGGTATAGTTGCATCATATTTTCTAGGTAAATCTTAGTAGGACAGAGACTGTATTATGTTATTTCTCATTCCCAATTTTATTCTGATTGCTAGTATAGTATTTTGCATATAATAGGCACCTTACAGTTTAAATAACCAAATTCATTTTGCTGAGTTTTGTGAGATGGGTTTAAAAAAATGATTATCTATCTGAAATGCTATATTCTTTAAAATTTTTTATTTATTTTTTGCAAGGATGGAAGGAGGGAGGGTGGGAGAGAGAGGAAGGGAGAGAGAGAGATAGCATGGGTACACCAGTGCTTCTAGACACTGCAAATGAACTCAATATGCATGTACCACTTTGTGCATTTGGGTTTATGTGGGTACTGGGGAATCAATCTCAGGTTTGGCTTTAAGGGCAAGTGACTTAACTACTGAGTCATCTTTGCAGCCTTGAAATACTCCTTTCTATCATTTGTTATTCCTCTGTCTACTAATGAGAATTTATGAGTATTATTCTTTTATGTGTGGATAGACTACACTAGGGCTATCCTGCCACAACATCTTGCAAAAGTAACTATATAAGAAAACTCATATTTAAAAAATACCACAGATCTTTGAAAACAAAGCAGACAAGATGGACTAAAATTCTATACAGGAAGGAATCCTGAGGGTAACTGAAGTCATTGGTTATTTTTTTCCATGCATATATTACTTAGTCTTAGGTTATAGATAATAGGTTATGCACTGAAATATAGTCATCTATTCAGAGGGTCTCCAACTGGAGAAAAATAGTTCTATAGAGTTTTGGTGGCAAGCATAGGTATGATGTGTTTGAATCTGAATGAGCTCAAATCTACAATTGTTTTCTCCATGAGGCATTTTCTGAGTGGTGTGGATTGGGAAAATGTTTTATAGAAGAAATAAACCTTAAAATAATTGGTATATGCATGCTACAAAAAATACTGGAAATGATGGGCAAAGACAAAATGTGTATGTGTGTGTTCATACATGTAATATGTGCAATGGTAGTGGTGGTGTGTATTCTGATGCAGTACCTCATGCATGTGTTGGCAGTGGCCAGAGGATAACACTGGGTGTTTCCCTCCATTAGTCATTTGCTTTTTTTTTTTTTTTGAGATAAAGAAGAATTTTCCAAACTGATAAAAATGTAAATGTAAGCTACAAATTAAAAATGGTCACTGTGCCAGGTATAATGGCATACACCTGTAGTCCCAGCTACTTAGGAGACTGAGGCAAAAGGATTGCTTGAGTCCAGGAGTTTGGGTTTGCAGTGGGCTATGCCAGTTGGATGTTCACACTGTTGGACATCAGTATGGTGACCTCCAGAATCAGGGACCACCAGGTTGCCTAAGGAGGAATGAACTAGCACAGGTGGAGAAAGAGCCAGTCAAAAATGCTCACTGAACTGCATGCAAGAAACCAATAACAAAAAGTTCCAATGCACATCAGCAATGAAGCTGCTTAAAACCAAGATAAAGAAAAAAAATCTCAGAAACTAGAGAAATAATGACACATTCCCATTGGAAGAACAATAATACTAATGACTGACATTCAACAGACACTATGACATCCAGTGGGTAATGGAATGTCATCTTTAAAATGTAAATGGAGGACTGGAGAGATGACTTAGCAGTTAAGGCACTTGCCTGTGAAGCCTAAAGATCCATGTTTGACTCTCCAGATCCCACATAAGCCACATCCCACATAACACACAAAGGTGAGCAAGCTCAAGGTCACACATGCCCAGTAGGTGGCACAAGTACCTGGAGTTTTATTGCAGTGGCTGAGGCCTTGGTGCACCTTCTCTCAAAAAGAAAGTAAAATGCTAATGGAACCATAGAATCCTATATCCTAGAATTCAGACTAAAAGGTGGAACCCTCAAGAGGACCTTAGAGGGAACACCTGAATCTAAGGGCCCTGGAGAGAGTGAGATGAAACATAACCTTTCTTTCTTCTCTGGCTTTTTCTTTTTTCTTTTCCCTTGGTGCTGGCCTGTAATTCCCTGAATCAGGATATGGTCTACATTAACAATGAGCTGTTGATCAGAGAGACTTAACAGATACCCCAAAACAAACAAGACAGACTTCTGTCAGAGCACTATAATGGTAAGACCCTGCTGCTGAAGACAACAAATACTGTTGGCATGGACCATGGAGAGACCTGGTTAGAATCTGGAGGAGAGCAAGTCCCAAGACAGCCCATTTACTGCTGGAAGGTGCTACATGAGCCACTGGGGGAAAGTGGCTAACATCTGTCTGAGGAACTCAAAGTCTAAGGGACTCAGAAGCAAGCAACCTGACTGATGCTCAGACAAGTGCAATAGTGGCACACAGCCATGATGGGTAACTAACTGCTCTTGGATTGGCTAACAGATCCACTCAGTGGAAAGGAAACCATATCTGGAACTGGGAAACAAGTCAGAATCATATCCAGATAATGATTCTGCTTTCCATTGCTAATGCTCCCACCAATCTTGGGCTATTAGAGGGTCTACACCCTTAAAATTCTCTCTAAATTAATAATGGTTATCCCATTTAACCAGTGCTGACTTTATTCTCTGTTGTAGACTCTGCTTCTCTTTTTCAGATGGGAGTGGGACTAGAGGAGATAAATGACCCAGTGCACTGCACCTTGGCCCCAGCTGAAACCATAGAGGAACTGGGGAAATGAGCAAGATTGCTGTGCTCTCAGTTAAGCTGATATCAGCACAAGGGTGATGGAGAAAGATACTGAGGACACTTAACACTACCAAACCAGACATCTAGCTGCTCCTAAGTTCCCATCACTGAAGTAGACTTAAAATGCTCCCAGCATGGCTCAGGGAATCTTGTGGAAGAGGAGGCAGAAAGATTGTTAGAGCCACAAGTTGGGACATTTTGCAGAGACACTGTCTCTCCCCCACCAATGCATGACCCACAATCCCCATAGGGTTATCTGCATCCTTAAAGAGGAAGGCCTCTTCAGAAAAAGGGCAGGGTGGAGGGAAAGGATGGAACCAACATGTGTTGTTTACATACAAAATATGTCAATATCTAATTTAAAAAAGATGAAAAAATGCTAGTGGATAAAAGTTGCCCTTATAAAACTTTATGCTCAGTAAATAGTTTAATAATAGTGAAACTCTTATTACTAAAAGGTTTTTCAATTTGTATATGAACTATTAGAAGTACATAAAATAAAATGACCTATTATAAGAGTAAAAAATTATAGGAAGGAATGATGAGCACAGGAAAAGTAAAAAAGAAAAAAAAAGGTAAACAAGAAAGAGAAAAGAAAACAACACTGTTCAAAGTAACAATAATAAAAAAATTTAGGCGCATAAACATATAAAAGTGAAACATATGTGGGACTGGAGAGATAGCTAAGTGGGTAAGAGCATTTGCTGTTCAATCATGAGGACCCGAGTTTAATTCCCAGAACCTACATCAAAATCTGGGTATAGTGCATAGCGACACTTACCTGTAACTTGAATTCTGAGGGGCTGAGACAAAAGGATTGCAGAGATTCATTGGTCAACCAGCTTAACAAAAAATGTGAGCTATAGGTTCAGTGAGAGACTATCTGAAAAGAAATAAGGCAGAAGAGCGATAGAGAATACCAAAATAAAAGTGAAATAAATGGACAATGGAGAGGAATGAGGAAAATAATTGATCTTGACTAAGGCATTATTAAGGAAGTGGTAAGAACTCACATTGAAATCCCTAGGGAAACCACCAAAAACTAGCACATCAGGCAGATAGAGTAGTTAAAAATGGAGTGATTAAAAAATACTTGCTTTCTCCAAAGAATGCACAAAGGGTAGAATAAGAACAAAACCAGATGGGGCAAATATTTAAAAAAAAAAAAAAACACTGAGCATTTTAACTAAAACAAAATATTGTCAGGCTGAATCTAACTGTGTCCTATTATAGGAGCCATTCATTACACAAAAGTTACAGGCTGAAAAATAAAATGATAGAAGTACCATGCAAAAAATAACGAAAAGCTTCTAGTATGGCTATAATATGAATGTGGATTTTAAAGCTAAAAGTATTATTGTAAGTTAAGAGAGGCATTCATTAAGGGTGAAAGAGCCAATTCAACAGGAAGATGCAACATTCTTAAGATAGCTTCAAACTATATGAAGCAGAACTAGACAAGGTTAAATAGATAAATAGATTTCAGTATTGTCTCTCAGAAGTGATAGGTTCATTCACAAAAGGCTAGTAAGAAGATTGGGTTGGGGATATCGTTTGTTACTAAGCAACTTGTTTAGCATGAGAATTTGCTCTACTAGGACTGTTCATGCAAGCTGTTCCTTTGATCTTGACATTGGTTCTCCTGCTTTTGAAAATACAAATCATCACTGAGAAAGATGGAGTTTCATTTTTAAGTCTTCCAGACTAATAAGACTACGAGACAAGAGAAGTGGGTCATTTTTGCAGAGAGATTTTTTTCCTCCTGTTTGGCCTTTTTCAAGTCACACTAGCTGAGTTATCCTTAGTAAGTACAGACATATCTGGCTAAGACTCTATTACGAAGTGCACAGATTAGAACCTGATTCTTAGTTTGGTGATTTGATTTACCTTCTTTTTAATAACAGGACCATATATAGCTGACTGTAGTTGGGTAGTTGTTTTACATGCATTCTGATAATACCAGGGCATTTGTTTTTAGAACATTACCTTTGAGAGTCATAGTTATGATGACTGATTGAAAACAGAACCATGTTTGCCCAGGAGAGGTTTAGATTCTGTTGAAATCTGGTCTGTATCAGGTTTGATGCCACTTAGTGAGTTTGAGTGAGGGAGGCAAAGTGATTGGGGTGGGGGGAACAGCATGCTTACTCATTTGGATAAATGGAGGTCAACACTGGTTTAAAATTAGGCAAGCTACTTAATATATTTCTGGACTCCAGGCTTTCCTAGCCCCTTAACAGCATTTGTCTGGTATTTGAAGGTAAGCAATGCTGACATTTGTGGCAAAGAATGTCCTGCGTATATTGTACAGTGTGTCTGTCCCCAGGCCTTCCTATGTGTCATTAGCAAAGCCAGCCATCCCTCGGGGGCCTTCCTCCCACTGGGAGTAGTTTTACACTAGAGAGGTTGAAAATATGATCAACTCAGGTCAGGAAAGCTCCATGACTTTTAAATTATCCTTAATTGGTAAATAAGCAGGAACATAAATTCCATACTTGAAGAAATTAATGCTGTCCCATAACACTGAGCTATAAATGTAGGGGAGATACACTCAAAATGAAAGAAAGCAGAGCTTTTATTTGCAAACAATTTTTATGAATCTACCTGTGAGTTCATTTTAAAATCATTTTTGGGCTGGAGAGATGGCTTAGCGGTTAAGCGCTTGCCTGTGAAGCCTAAGGACCCCGGTTCGAGGCTCGGTTCCCCAGGGCCCACGTTAGCCAGATGCACAAGGGGGTGCACGCGTCTGGAGTTCGTTTGCAGAGGCTGGAAGCCCTGGCGTGCCCATTCTCTCTCTCTCCCTCTATCTGTCTTTTTCTCTGTGTCTGTCGCTCTCAAATAAATAAATAAAAAATTAAAAAAAATCATTTTTATTATGAATACATTTTGTATGAACATATCATGTGTTGGTACCATCATTTCTCTCCTCCCTGCCCCCATTCCACATTGGGATTGCTGGTATTCCCCATGGCATTGTGGGTTATGAGTTGTGAGACTAGCAATCAGTCACTGGGGAGGGGGCAATGCCTCTGGGTAGGCTGTTCCAATCTGTGGTTCTTACAATCTTTCCATCCAATCTTCCGCAAAATTCCCTCAGCCACGGTGGGTGCATTTGAAGTCAACTTGAGCGATGAGCTATCAGGAGTCTCTGGATCTCTGCTTTGGTAGGTGTTGAGTGTCCTTAGTGTCTGACTTCATCCTGGTGCTGATTGTCAGACTCACCATGGAAGCCACACTCTTGTGAACTCCTTTTTTTTTTTCTTGGTTTTCTGAGGTAGGGTCTCATTCTAACTCAAGATGATCTGCAATTCACTATGTAGTCTCAGGGTGGCCTCCAACTTATGGGGATCTTCCTACCTCTGCCTCCCAAGTGCTGGGATTAAAGGCTGAGCCGCCATGCCTGGCATGAATTCATTTTTGAAAGACTGTCTTTTTCATTTATCACTCAGAATGTGCTTTTGGATGTACATATGTCTTGATTCTGATTATGTTAATTACAATTACAATTCATTAAAGAACCTTAAGCAGATTTCATGAGTTGTGAGAGCAGAATTCAGTCATTGTGTGTGTGTGTGTGGGGGGGGGGCAATGCCTTTGGATATGCCTTGCCAGTCTATGGCTCTTACAAGCTTTTGGCCCCCTCTTCTGCAAAATTCTCTGAACCTTGATATGTGTGTGTGTGTGTGTGTGTGTGTGTGTGTGTGCGCGCGCGCACGCTCGTGCATGTGTTTGAGGTAGGATCTTGCTCTAGCCAAGGCTGACCTGGAATTCACTCAGGGTGGCCTGGAACTCATGGAGATCTTCCTACTTCTGCCTCCTGAGTGCTGGGATTAAAGGTGTATGCCACCACGTCTGGCTGGTGGGTATGTTCTAAAGTTACTTCAGTGTTGAGCTCTCAGCTGCTTCTGGATTTCTGCTTTCATATGTGCTGAGCATCCTCAGCATCTATCACCATCACCCTGGCTCAGGTTGTCAGGCTAATGATGGAGGCAGCACTCTTGCTCATCTCACCAATTCCTGTGGTTTCACCTGCGCCCTGGGTGATGTGAGTGGGTGGTTTATCTCTTTTGTTCTTGCTACCTTCTAAAAAGAAAAACAGGTTTTCCAATGGAGAATGAGGTCAGCATAAGTTAAATGGGATAAGCATTGTTGATTTAGAGAGACTTTGATGGATGTATCCCCTCTTTTGTTGGCACATCTTCGCCACTGTTGGTAAGCTGCTGTTGCAGAGGTGATGTCCTGCCTCTGCTCATGTCATCCTTTCCTCTGCCATCATGGAACCTCCCCTGGAAACTGTAAGCCAAAATAAAACCGTTCCTTCTATCAGCTGCTTTTGGTCAGGTGATTTGTGCCAGCAACAACAGAGTAACTGCAACAGTGGCAGAGTGGGTCATATTGTGGTTTAAATTTCATATTTTATTTTAGGAGTGATGAAGAGCATCTTTTCATAGGATTAAAAGAGTTCATGTTTAACAGACTCCTTAATTTTTGCATTACCCATTGTTGATTTAAATCGTTTCAAATGTTCTTTGACTATGTACAAACAAAAACTAGGCATTCACTTATGTTTTGAGATAAAACCAAAACAGAGGTACAAATTATAATCAACCATCTTCTTTGCAAAACCAACAATGTTTAAAGCAACATAAATAATTTAAGGAGATACACAGCCTGTGTGACTATGGTTCCAGTTCCCCAGATCTGCCTTCACTGGTGACAAGAGATGATGGTATTATTTCACTACTCTTTTCTGTCTAGAACCACAAAATACTTTTCTTCTTCCATGGCACTGGCCTTCTTCATGCAAAGCCTTATTACCTCTGAAGTCTTCCCTGCCCAGTGCTAATTGCTGGAGTAAATTACAATGGGCTTCCTTGGCACCAGTCTCCTTGCTAACATGAGGAAGGTCAAATGACTTGGAAGGTGTAATGTTATTCTGGGTGGTTGCCTAGATAATAAAGATTGTGCCTATATTAGGAAAATGAATAAACTCAAAACAATGAATTCTCAACAACATATTCCAAATAAAGAATATGCATATGTACACAAATGATCAATAGCCTTGACATTGGGAAATTCTGATATAAAGCTATAGGTTTAGAGGTCAAGCTTGCTTAGGAATGTTAATGTGATTTCTGGAATAAACTGATTTTTTAAAAAAAATCACAATAGTTATCTTGGTAGCTGGAACACATTTATTTTTAGATGTCTTTGCAGTCTTTTCTTGGCTTGCCTTCTTGGGACTTGCACCTGTGTGAAGCTCAGAATAGGGTCCTCTTTTTGTTTTTATAGAGAAGACCAGGCCAAATTTGCTCAGTTTCTCTTTGGTATGTGATGGTCTTATTTTACTTCCAGACTTCCCCACACTTCACTTCCTTTTTGGGCCCAGATATATATCAGTTGTCTTTTTAATTTAATTTAATTTTTGGTTCATTTCCTGAGACTGTCATATCTATTTGTATGTGCCTTTGTCACATGGATAACATAGTCAGTAGGGCTATGACTCAAGACCTCCAATGGTATTCATTCAGGAGTTCTGGTAGGCTTGACTATGGATTCCTAAGGGTGAGGGGAAAAATGCATCTGCCTATCTGGATGTGAATCCTTGGTTTATTATTCACCACCTGAATCATCAAATAACTCTTTTGTCAAATTAAGGTCACTACCTAGATATTGAGAGCAAAGCTAATTGTTAATATGTATGAATAATGTTGATAGAGGTGGCTTGATTGAGAACTTACACTTGCCTGTCATATATATATGGAGAGAGAGAGAGAGAGTTTTTTTTTTTTTTTTGTATTTCCAGGTAGGGTCTCACTCTGGTCCAGGCTGACCTGGAATTAACTACATAGTCTCAAGGTGGCTTTGAACACACTTTGAACACATGGTGATCCTCCTACCTCTGCCTTCCAAGTACTGGTTAAAAGGTGTGTCCCACCACACCCGGCACCTGTCATATTTTTATAAAATATTTCATTTATTTATGCATTTGAGAGAGAGAGAGAGGGAGAAAGAAAGAGGCAGAGAGAGTAGCCACTGAAACAAACACCAGATGTATATACCACCTGTGGATTTGGCTTTACATGGGTACTGGGAAACCAAACCTGGGTCCTTAGGCTTTGCAGGCAAATGCCTTAACCACTAACCCATCTCTCCAGCCCCACCTCATCAGATCTTAACACAACTAAAATATTAACATAGTTAATGAATTTTTCTCCAAAAAGGTGATGACGTGTCATTACAATATCTATATACCTAGGTGTTTTGTATATATACATATTTTACATGCTTATGAATGCATGTACATAATTGGATCATATGAGATTATAACTTCTACAGTAAAAAAGAAATACCAGCAATATCATATGGTTTAAATATGTATTCATATATACTTTATTTAATATATTAGGCACCTCACCAAAGCAATGAAAAGAAAATAATGTCTAACTTTATTTTTTAAAAAATAAATATTGACTTCTGGTCAGGATGACAACCACCTAACCATGCTGTACCTCCCCAGGAAAGAAAGGCAAGGCATTAAGGGTTCACTGGATCTTTTAGGGGAGAGCGATCACTAATAGATTGCCAGTGAGAGGGCACAGACCACAGCACAAAAGAAATAACATGAAAAATCAAATGCAAGTAAATCCAGTATGATCACCAGTCCTACAATGAATGTTTCTAATCAAAACATAAAAGAGACATAAGGATCAGCACACCACAATGAAGCTATGAGCAATGCAATCCTGACCAAGCTACTGGTAGAACTTGCAGAAAAGCAACAAAGGACTGATAATTGTGTGGATGCTGCCATCACTAGACTAGACCTAATAGACAAGAAAATGTAAGGAGTTCAAAGACAGTTAAGAGATATGAAGGAGAGTGAAAAAAAGAGGACCTTAAAAATCAGCTGGCAATGCTAAATGAAGACATAAAGAAATACAAGGATGAATTCCAAGAAGCATCAAGAAAATCAGAAAATGATGTGAAAAGGGAGAAGCTATACATAGAAAAGTAGTGGAAAATGCAAACCTAATTGAACAAGTCCAAAACTCTTTGGAAGCTCTCAAGAATAGAGTCAGCCATGTGGAGGATAGAAACTGATCTGGAAGATAAGACAGAAGAAACAGTTCGAGAGTTCAAAAGTTTCAATAAGTTTAAAAATTTATGTTAACAGAACATGAGGGAATTGTGGAATACCCTTAAATATTCTATCATCCAGATCATGGGAATACCAGAAGGGGAAGAAATTCAAACCAAAGACATGGAGAACTTATTTAACAAAATGATCAAAGAAAACTTTCCTACTCTCTCAAAAGACAGGCCCATCAAGATACAAGAAGATAACAGAACTCCAAACAGATTGGACCAAAGGAGAAACTCTTCAAGACATATTTTCCTTAAGACTCTAAACACTGACACCAAAGAGAAAATCCTAAAAGTAGGTAGGGAAAAACAGCACATCACTTTTAAAGGCAACCCCATAAGAATTACTTCAAACTTCTCAATGGAAACCCTGAAAGCCAGAAGAGCCTGGAATGGAATACTGCAAAGTCTAAGAACCTATGGCTTCCAACCCAAAGTACTTTATCCAGCAAAAGTATTCCTCATAATAGATGGTGAAAGGAAAACTTTTCATGACAAAACTCAGCTTTACAATTATATAAACACAAAACCAAACCTACAGAAGGTATTTCAGGAAATTCTCTACACATAAGAATCAAAGAATCAACCTCAAATGCCTACAAGAAGTAGATCACAATAACCAAACTCAGAGAAGGCATAAAAAACTTTAAAGTCCACGAAAACACCAAACCACATATGCCAACAAAATGTGGCAAGGATCAAACCTCACAGAAATTACCCTAAATATTAATGGCCTTAATTCACCCATCAAGAGATATAAGATAACAGGATGGATCAGACAATTAGATCCCTCAATCTGTTGTCTTCAAGAAACCCACCTCACAAGTAAAGACATACACCTCCTCAGGGTGAGAGGGTGGAAAACAATATTGCAAGCAAATGGGAAAAAGAAACAAGCAGGCTTGGCTATAATAATATTGGATAAAAGAGACTTGAAAAATAATCAAAAAGACAAAGAAGGCCACTTTCTACTTATCAAGGGAACAATCCATCAAGAGGATATCACAATCATAAATCTTTATGCACCAAACATAGGGGCACTACAGTTCATAAAACAAAACCTACTTGACAATAAAATAGAAATAACCACCAACACCATCATAGTTGGGAACTTCAATACATCATTATCAGTAATAGATAGATCATCCAAACAGAAACTCAACAGGGAAGTAAGAGAGCTCAACAAAACCATAGATCACTTAGACCTAATGGATATCTACAGAACATTCCATCCCAAATCCACAGACTACACATTCTTCTCAGCAGCCCATGGAACATTCACTAAAATAGACTGTATACTGGTTCACAAAGCCTGCCTCCATATATTTAGGAAGACTGACATAATTCCCTGCATGATATCAGATCACAATGCTATATTGCTAGAAATTAAGATCATAAGACCCACCAAGAATCCCACCAGTTCCTGGAAACTGAACAGCACACTTTTAAATAATAAATGGGTAGTGGATGAAATAAAAGTGAAATTGAAAAATTTCTATAAATGAATGACAATGGGAACACATTGTACCAAACTTATGGGACACAATGAAGGCAGTTCTCAGGGGAAAATTCATAGCACTAAATGCCTTCATAACAAAGACAGAGAGATCCCAAATCAATAACCTAACCATCCATCTAAAGGCACTGGAAAAGCAAGAAGAATCTAACTCAAAAAGCTCCAGATGGAAAGTAATAATTTAGATCAGAGCAGAAGTTAATGATTTGGCTACCAAGAAAACAATTAACAATACTGACAAAATAAAGAGCTGGTTCTTTGAAAAAAATAAACAAGATTGACAAATCCCTGGCCAATTTGATCAAGCAAAAAAAAAAGATGCTCCAAATTAACAAAATTAGAAATGGAGTGATCACAACAGACATAAGTGAAATTGGGAGAATCATCAGGACTTATTTCAAACACCTCTACTCCACAAAACTGGATAGTATGGAGGAAAAAGGTAAATTCCTGGACACATGCCATCTACCAAAGCTAATCTCAGAGCAGATTAATCTCCTAACCAAACCTATCACACTCACTGAGATTGTCCCCCAAAAGAAGTGTCCAGGACCAGATGGCTTCTCAGCTGAATTCTATCAAACCTTCATGGAGGAACTGAAAATAATCTTTCTCAAACTGTGCCACACAATTGGAGAACAGGGAAATCTCCCTAATTCTTTCTATGAAGCTAGTATCGCCCTAATTCCAAAACCAGGCAGAGATGCCACAAGAAAAGAAAACTACCAGCCTATTTCCTTGATGAACTCAGATGCAAAGATCCTGAACAAAATCCTCACAAACTGAATCCAACAACACATCAAAAGCATTATCCGCCTTGATCAAGTGAGATTCACTCCAGGAATATAGGGGAGGTTCAACATATGGAAATCTGTCAATGTAATATACCACATATACAAGGTTAAACACAAAAACCACATGATCATTTTCATAGATGCAGAGAAGGTCTTTGACAAAATACATCACTTCATGATCAAAACATTGGAGAGAATTGGCATGGCCCATTCATAACTTAACATAATAAAAGCTACATACAAAGCTCCTAAAACCCAAATAATACTTAGTGGAGACAGACTGGAGGAATTCCCACTGAGATCAGGAACAAGACAGGGGTGTCCACTTTCAACTCTGCTCTTCAATATAGTACTGGAAGTCCTAGCTCAAGCAATAAGATAGGAGAAAGAAATAAAAGGGATACAATTTGGAAAAGAAGAAGTTAAGTTAGCTGTATTCACTGACAAGATGATTCTGTACATAAGAGACCCGAGAAACTATCCCAAAACTCTTGAAGGTGATTAACTCCTTTAGCAAAGTAGCAGGATGCAAAATCAATGCACAAAAATCAATAGCCTTTCAATATGCAAGTGACAAAGTTAGAGAGAAAGAAATAAGGGACATGATTCCATTTTCAATAGCAAAAAATAAAATACCTTAGAATAACATTAACCAAAGAAGTGAAATATCTATACAATGAAAACATAAAAACACTCAAAAATGAAGTTGAGAAGGACTTGAGAAAATGTAAAGACCTCCCATGCTCCTGGATAGGCAGAATTAACATTGTGAAAATGGCAATCCTACCAAAGGCAATATACAGATTTAATACAATTCCAATTAAAATCCCAACATTGTTCTTCACAGAGACAGAAGAAAATGATCTCAAAATTAATATGGAAAGGCAGAAGGCCTCGGATATCAAAGCATATCCTCACCAAAAGAAACAGCTCTAGAGGTATCACCATACCTGATCTAAAGCTATATTACAAAGCCATAATAATAAAAACAGCATGATACTGGCATAAAAACAGGAGTGTAGACCAATGGAATAGAATCAAAGACCAGAACTTTGTGTCAAGCAACTACAGCTAATTGATATTTGACAAAGGCCCTAACAATATAAGATTGAAATAGACAGCATCTTCAAGAAATGGTGCTGGACAAACAGGATGACCATAGCAGGAACCTGAAACTACATCCACACATCTTGCCATGCACAACACACAAGTCCAAATGGTTCAAAGACCTGAATATAAGACTGGAAACTAGGCTACTACTGGAATAAACATAGAAGGAACTTTCCATGATACAGGAATGGAAAAAGACTTCCTGAACAAAATCCCAGTAGCACAGAATCTTAAACAATCACCCAACCAATGGGATCACATGAAGCTGAAGAGTTTTTTTCACAGACAAACATACAATAAGCAAAGCCAATAGATTACCCACAGAATGGGAGAAAATATTTGCTGAATATCCAACTGACAGAGGCCTAATCTCTAGAATCTACAAAGAACTCAAAAACCTAAGCAATAACAAGTCAAACAACCCACTCACAAAATGGGGCAGAGAGCTGGACAGGCAGTTCACAGAGGAAGAAATACAAACACACACTTAAGAAAATGTTCATCATCCCTAATCATCAGGGAAATGCAAATTAAAATAACTATGAGATTCTACCTTACCCCAGTAAGGATAGCAAACATCAAAAAGTCAAATGCAAATAAATGCTGGTGAGGATGGGGAGAATTAGGAACACTCATCCACTGTTCGTGGGAATGTAAGCTGGTACAACCACTTTGCAAAACAATATGGAGACTCTTAAAAATGCTGACTATAGAGTTACCAACAGACCCAGTTATTCCTTTACTGGGCATCTACCCTAAAATCTTCAAGCCTCAGTCCAGAGAGATTTGCTCAACCATGAGTATAGTGGCTCAATTCATAATAGCTAAGAACTGGAATCAACACAGATGTCCATCACTAGAAGAATGGATAACTAAGATGTGATATATCTACAAGATGGAATTCTACACAGCAGTAAGAAAAAATGACACAGTGAAATTTGAAAAAAATGGTTGAACCTTGAACAGATCATTCTCAGTGAACTTACCCAATCACAGAAAAATAATCGCCACATAGTCCTACTCATCTACAGCATCTAACCTGAATCTACTCAGGATGTGGACATACCCAGCGAGCATCTCAAGGACTAGACAAGAGGGTGGGTGGGGAGGGAGGGGAGGGAAAGGGAGGAGGTGGAGAACACAAATCTAGATCCAAGCGGCCTTGATACCATAAAATTCTACTTCCTAAAAGACAGACCAAATGGCTGAACCTTCACCAGACCCTTAGAGGGAACACCTGAGTCAGAAGACACTGGAGAGAGTATGATGAAGACTGACCTTAATCTTCTACTGCTTCTCTCTCTCTGTCTCTCCCCCTCTTCTCTCTAAGTCTTTTATATTACTTATATTTTTCTTCCTTCTCTTCATGGGCACTGACCTGTAACTCCCAGTACCTGTGGGTGGCTATCATCCACAATGAGCTTTTGATCAGAGAGACCTATAAGGTTTCAAAAAAAAAAAAAAAAAGACAGATTTCTGTCAGAGTACTTGATGACCCACCAAAGGTTAGTGGTAAGACCCTGCTGCTGAAGACACTGTGTGTGGTTGACATATAACATGGAATGACATGGCTGGAAGCTGGAAGAGAGTCAGTCCTCAGATAGTCAGCATGTCTAGTGCCAGAAGGTGCTGCATGGGCGACTGGGGAAAAATGACCAATATTTGTCCAAGCAACTCATGATCTATCCTACTTAGCAGCAAATAGCCTGTCATGATGCTCACACAAGTGCAATAGTGGCACACAGTCTAGGTGGGAAACCATCTGCTCTTGATTTGGCTAAGTGGGCTGCTCAGTGGAATGGAACCTATAGCTGGAGCTGGGAAACAAGTCAAAACCATGTCCACCAATGAGCCTGCTCTCCATTGTCAAGCTCACACCAATTGTGGCTACAAGTGGGCCTACACCTATTAAATTCTCTCTAAAAAAGATAAGGGTTATCCCATTTATCTGGTGCTAAGTTTACTCTCCATCAAAGAATCTGCTTCTCTTTTTTAGATAGATGCAGATCCTAAGGAGAGAACAACCCCATCACACCTCAAAAGGGCCCCAGTTGAAACTAAGAATAATTGGAAAAACCAGCAATAGTGCTCCTTTTTGGTAAACCTGGTACCAGCACAAGGGTGAAGGCGATTGACACAGAGAACAATCAACTCTTGCCAAATCAGATATCCAGAGACCCAGAGGCTCCCAAAACCTCATCACTGAAGCAGACCTAAAATGAACCCAACATGGCTCAGGGAAATTGTGGAAGAGGGGGCAAAAAGAATGTCAGCCCCACATGTTGGGTTATGATACATAGAGTCATTTCCTCCTGCCCACAACTGAGGGCTAACTCCACAATGCATGACCCATATACCTCAATAAGGAGGGGTTGGGGGAGGGGCAAGGACAGGAAGGAGGCCAACAATGGTACCAACTTGACTGTATTCACTGAGTTCAAAACTAATTAATAAAAAAAGTACAGAAAAAAAATTTTATTTTTTTTTCATGTAGAGGAGACTGAGAGAGAAAGAGAGTATTGGGTGTGCCAGAGCCTTTTGCTACTGCAAACAATTTCCTGATGTATGTGCCACTTTGGGCATCTGGTACTGGTGAATTGAACTTGGGCTGCCTGGATTTGCAAGTAAGCACCTTTAACCACTGAGCAATCTCTCAAGCCTGTAACTTTCTTTGCTTTAAAAAAAAAAAAATCAAGCCAGTTAACTGAGACCTTAAACAGTTATTTAAGCTTCTGGAGAATGAATCCCGAATTCAGACATACAAGCCAAAAATTCTACCACAACAAACCAACAAAATTTTCTTGACATAAAATATTTTAGGGCCTGAATAGATAGGTCAATAGATAAAGGTGCTTGATTTCAATGCCTGCCAGCTTGGATTCCCCAGTTGTCCAAGAAAGCCGGATGTAAAGAGAAGTGCACCCATCTGGAGTTTGCAGTAGCAAGAGGTCTTGGCATGCCCATACTCACTCTATCTTCCTAAAAACACCCTCCTCCCCCCAACAAATTAAAAGCACTTTAGGGGCTGGGGCACTTGCTGTAAAGCCTATTGGATTGGGTATGATTACCCAATACTCAATATAAAGCTGGATGCAAAAATGGTGCATGGTATGTGTGGTTTATATGTTACACCCTCAATGTACAAATAATACATAAATTTTTTTTTTTTAAAAAAGAACTAGTCTTCTGGGTAAGATGGCTGCATAGGAGTCACACCAATCCAGCCTAGGGAGGGATTTTAGCAAAACCACAACAAAAAACCCAAAAAAAACAAAAAAACAAAAAAAACCAACCACTCCTCATCTGAAAAGTGAAGGTGTGTAGGTTTTTATTGGCCACAGTGGAGAAGCAGGAGAGACAAAGATGTTTCAGAAAGAAGAAGACTTGCCAGAATTCCACTGAGGAGCTTGTGGACCCAGACACAATCCCTGCAAACCAGTGTGGATTGGCGCACCTGCCTGGTGCCCAGCTACAGGAGCGGAGACTAAACAAGGGGATTTTCCAACATCATCAGTCTCCTTCTGAAGTCAAGAAACTTAAAGGGGAGACAGCAGAGGAGCTGCTGAAGGGGACGCAGGCAGGACAAGCTGAGCAGTTCCAGTACAACTCCAGGTATCCTGCCTGCACTGTCCCGTCCCACAACCAACAGCACCTCCACGTTCTGGAGAACACATTCAGCTCCTGGCAGCAGGCATCCAGCACAGCTGAACAGAATACCAGAGTCACAGCACAACACGGAGGGATCGAGGTGGACACTCAGCATTGGTGAGATGTGAAACCACCCCAAAAGGTAACAAGGCCGACTGACAAAAAGGCAGTTACATAGGCCTGCACTGGAGGTGCTAATCTCTCTTTTCATTTCAGGGCTGGTTATGGGTTATATGTTTTTGGTTGGTTTTACCATTCTCAATTAAGCTGTATTTTAGGGTTGACTACTGTTGTCTCTGATGCTTTCAAATTCATAGGGCCTTTGTCTTTTTCTTCTGTCGCTACTGGGGACAAGGTCTGATTCAGATCCAGGCTCACCTGGAACACATTTCATAACAGAAATCTCAACCTCCCAGCTAACAGGATTAAGGGTCTAGAAAAACACACACCCTTAGGGATTTTGGCTTTATAAGGTTATCTGTTTGTTTCAATCCCACACTTGCATACTCTGTGCTGGTTTTTATTGAATGCATACATTGCTCAGTTGAATTTTAGACTCTGCTATTAAATTGCTCCACCCAGCCCACTAGAGTACTTGAATAGCAGGGAAATTCAACACTTAGGGTTACTTCTGCGGTTGGATTGAAGTACAAGAGCTACATTTGGCACCTTAAACTCCTACTTCGAAGGTTCATAAAGTTGGATTTCCAAGTCTAAAAGCACCACAAATAACTAGAAAACCCAAGCATCAAATCAACTCAGGATGCAAAAATTGATACATTATACTACAAGAAACACAAAGAATCAAGACAATATAATCCCATCAAAAATTATAAATCCATCAGAAATGACCCCAGTTGAGATTGTTTTAGATGAAATGCCTGACAATGATTTAAAAAAATAATTTTATCTATACTCAAAGAAATCAATGAGGAAATCAAAGGAATCAAAGAAGAAAACAAAGGAATTAAAGAGAAAAACAAACTCCTGAAAGAATTTCAAGAGAATATGGAAAATCAGCTTAATGAAATAAGAAGGTCAAAATTGCCTCAAAAAACTTAAAGTACCTTGGAATAAACCTAACCAAGGAAGTGAGGATTTCTACAATGAGAACTTTAAAACATTCAAGTTAGATATTGCAGAAGACAGTAGGAAATGGAAAGACTTCCCATAATCTTGGATTGGAAGAATCAATATTGTGAAAATGTAAATTTTACCCAAAGCACACTACACATTTAATGCCATCCCCATTAAAGTTCCAAAGGCATTCTTCACAAAAATAGGAAAAAAAAATTCCTAAAATTCATTTGGAAGCACAAAAAACCCTCGAATAGCCAAAACAACTTTGAGCAACAAAAATAAGGCTGGTGGTATCACCATACCCAATTTTAAGCTATATTACAAAGCCATAGTAACAAAAACAGCATGGTGCTGGCACAAAGATAGACATGTAGATCAATGGAACAGAGTAGAGGCCCCAGATGTTAATCCAGGCAGCTATAGCCATCTGAATTTTGACAAAAATGCCAAAAATATTCATTGAAGAAATGACAGCCTCTTCACCATGTAGTGCTGGGAAAATTGGATATGTATATGTAGTAGGATGAAAATAGAACCTTGTCTTTCTCCATGCACAAGAGTCAAGTCCAAATGGATCAGGGACCTTAATATGAGACCTGAAACTCTGAAAGTACTAGAAGAAAAAGTAGGAGAAACACTTCTACATATTGGTATAGGCAATGACTTTCTGAATATAACCCTAATTGCTCAGGAAACAACACCACTAATCAACCACTGGGATCTCATGAAATTGCAAAGATTTTGTACAGCAAAGGACACTGTGAATACAGCAAAGAGACAATCTACAGAAAGGGAGAAAATCTTTGCCATCTATATATCTGACAGAGGATAAATATCCAGAATATACAAAGAACTCAAAAAACAAAACAACAAGAAATCAAACAAACCAATTAAAATTGGGATCTGGAATTAAATAGGGAGTTCTCAGAGGAAGAAATACAGATGGCATACAAGCATCTAAAAAAGTGTTCTACATCCTTAGCCATCAGAGAAATGGAAATTAAAACTACTTTAAAATTCTATCTAACTCCTGTCAGAATGGCTATTATCAAGAAAACAAATAATAATAAATGTTGGTGAGGATGTGGAAAAAGGGGAACCCTTCTACACTGTTGGTGGGAATGTAATCTGGTACATCCATTATGGAAATCAGTGTGGAGGTTCTTGAGACAACTAAAAATAGATTTACCATATGATCCAGCTATAGCACTCCTAGGCATATATTCTAATGAGTCTTATCACTACCTTAGAGATACTTGCACAAGTATGTTTATTGCTGCTCTAATCACAATAGCTAGGAAATGGAACCAGCCTAGATGTCCCTCAACAGGTGAATGGATAATAAAGATGTGGTACATTTACACAATGGCTTTCTTCTCAGCAGTAAAGAAAGATGAAATTATGAAAATTTTGGGGAAATGGATGGATCTGGAAAGGATTATACTAACTGATATAACCCAGGCCCAGAAAGCCAAATGTAACATGTTCTCGCATATGTGGATATTAGCTATAAATGTTTAGACTTGTGAGTGAGCTGGAACCAAAAATCAGTAGGAGAAGTCAGTAAGCTAGAAAAAGGCTATAAGGGAGAGAGGATAGGGAAGGACTTTGGGGGATGATATTGTATACATGTAAGTAGAAGAACAGATTACAGGGAGTTGAATGGCCTAAGTGAGGCCAGGGGAAGAGATTAAGAGAAGAATGGGGGGAAGGTCAATCAAAATTCAAGCTGTTGTGAATAAGACATATGAAAGCCTACTATGTTGGGTAGTGGCCCATCCAAGCCATAGATTGCTACTAGAAAATTTTCAGTGCCAGGGATGGGATACTTTCCAATGAGTTGTTGGCCATAGAGGTCCCTGTTGCTTCCAAATCACTACAGGCTATGGCCAAGGCCTTTGGTTTCCCATGTGTAACACATAGTAAAACCATATTACTGATGACTTCATATGCCTGGGCTGCAAGGTCTGAGAAATCAAGCTGGTGCTGAGCTGAAAATCTCCCTGTAGACAAGCCAACTCAAAGCTGAAAAAGCTATACTATATGTAGCCCTATGGGTGATAGAAGTCACCAGCTGTGAAAACAGTGGATACTGGAAGCTTCAAGTTTGGCCAGAGAGGCCAAACGATTAAATGGGTGCAATAGTGGCATGTCTGATCTGGGGGAAACCACCTGCTCTCCAATTGGACTGGAGGCTCACTATATGGGAGGGAATACATGCCTAGTACTGAAAACGTAATGAAAAGCCTATGGCAGAGGAAGTCATGAGCCTTAGAGGTGTTAAGCCTGCTCTGGTCTGGATAAATGTATATATTATTCTCACCAGACTTCCCTGAAAACATTACACTTAATGAATGTTCATATTCATATATTAATACTACTCTCATTTTTGGTTAGAGAAGCTTCTCTCTTCATTTATTTATTTATTTTGGGTTTTCAAGGTAGGGTCTCACTCTGGTCCAGGCTGACCTGGAATTAACTATGTAGTCTCAGGGTGGCCTTGAACTCACAGCAATCCTCCTACCTCTGCCTCTTGAGTGCTGGGATTAAAGGCATGTGCCACCATGCCCAGCTGGAAGCTTCTCTTTTCAGATGGTGGTGACCACTGGGATGACCCAATAGGCAACATAGCACTGACAAGAAGTGACTGAGGAGTGTTCAGCACTAAAACATCTCTATTGTACCCTCCAAGGCTCAGGGTCTATTGTGGAAGAGGTGGCAGAAAGAATGTAAGAGCCAAAGGAAGGGTATCACTCCTTACAATGAGTTACATTGAGTCCAGGCAGAAATTGGCCTTCATATACATGACCTCACAGTGCCTAGCAATACCTTCACAAGACCCTTATAATAGGAGAAAAAGACAATGACATCAAAATGAAAGAGAAACAGATGGAGAGAGGGAGGGGATATGATGATGGAGAGTGGAGTCGTGAAGGGGAAGGTGGGGGAGGGGAGGGAATTATCATGGTTTATTGTTTGTAAGTATAGAAGTTGCCAATAAAAACTTTTAAATAAAAGAACTGGTATTTAAAAAGTATTTTAATCTTGAGGGACAAAGAAAGTACTGCAAAAGGACTGTCTTGTTTCTAAAAAAAAAAAAAAAAAAATCCACAAAACAAACAAACAAACAAAAACCCCTAAAACAACAACAACAAAAATTCCTGGAATGCCTTTTCTAGCCAAATTCTTTCAGGGGCCTATGAAAATCTGACCATGAAAACTGTATTAGTAAGTTTTTATTACTGTGGCAAAATCTCTGATGAAGCAACTTAAAGGAGGTTTATTTTGGCTCACCATTTTAGACATTTCAGATCCAAATTATAATAGCTGACATTACCATTTCTAGTCCATATAAGGGTTCCACTACCCTCTGATATGTCATTTTCCTTTTGCCAGGAACAATCTTGGTTGGCTCTAATACTTCTGGCCTAGATGAGGCTGAACATCTGGAGTATGTGGTGGAGGAGCCTGGTAAGGAGAGAGGAAGAGGGGCAGGAAGGGGCAGATTCAAAGGCATATGTCCAGAGGCCCACTTATTTCTACCTGTTCCAACTTCCTACTTTCTATATCTCCCAATACATTATCAAATTGTGATTCCATAAAAAGATGAAATTCTTTCATTAGATCAGAGCCCCCCAGGATCCCAATCACTTCTTAACAGCCCATCAGTTGGGACCCAGCATTAATACCTTAGTTAGGGAACATTGCAAAGTATGACTAACTGCCATCACCATTCTACTCCCTAGTGAGGGTTCTTTCCACCACTCTATTCTCCCCCCCTTTTTTTTTCCAAGTGATAATTCTGTATCACTTTCTTTTCAAATAAATTATAAAGTCTTTGGGAGCAGAGACCATACCTTGACATGCTAGAGCCCTGCAAAATCTATGCGTTTGGCTGAAAATTGAAGAGAGGAACTTTCTGAATATAATTACATTATTTGTTGGCAGAAGAAAGTCCTTTCAGAGGGTGAGGAGTGCTGCATCTGGGGAAATCAAGCAAGGTTCATGCTGTTGTCAAGGACTTCACAGTTGCTACAGGGAGGCAATGCTGACACTCATGGAAGGCTTATTGAAGCAAAAATCCTCCGTGTTTTAGACTTATAGCAGTTCTATTCTTAGGAAAATGGTCAGAGGGAGCTTCCAGGCCAGATTGGGTATATGCTGGCTAAAGTGAATTCTAGATTCTTTACCAATGATTTCAGTATGGCAACACTATACATTTAACTGGCAAATAACTAAAGTCAGCTAGTTATCTGGTTTACACACTCATATTGATAACAGGGTGACATTTTTTCTTGATAGAAGAGTTTAAAGACATGTGAAGACTCTACAAGTATAAGTTTTGATTCTTGGGTAGGTCTCAATGTTCACCAATACCACCATCAATGAAAAATCCCCCAAAGAACCTGTGTGAACTATGTCCCCAAAGTCAACGACAATTTTTATCATAGCTTAGGAAACACCTCAAGGTACTTAATGACAACACTTCCTCTAACAACTTCCTTTTCTTTTTGCCCCTTGTGTTATTAAGAGAACTCAGTGGCCTAAAGAAGAAAGATAATGGTTCATGAACAGACCAGACACCTAATCAGAACATAACCAAAAGGTCAAGACTTAGCTGTACCTTATCAGTATGGAAATGCCAAGCATAGCAAAAGACACAGACAAATTTCCAACTGCCTTCTTGTTATGTTTCTGTGTTCAAAGCTGTGTGGAAAAGTCTCAACCACAGACAAGACAAAATGGCTTTTGGAAGAAAATAAAAAAAGACAATAAATAGCAGTACTTGCAGCTTCCGAGACCACGGTTTCTGAGGGTGAAATGGATGCTGGAGATGCATCCTAATCTCTCTCTGCACAGTTCCTCGGTCACCTTTGCCTGCTAGATGCTAGTGCTTGTGTTACTCACAGCAGGCAGCCTTTAAGAGACAGGAAGGGAAATGTGTCCTTGCTAAGTAAAGTTATAATTTGTTGCCATCCAAGACAGTTTACACAAGTTGTTTGCACTCTAAATTTGTCATGGCTATAAGTAAACGCATCTGTTGTGACTGGAAGGGCTGTGACTCTGCAAAGCAAAGCTCTGCTAGGTTTTCCCTGAAGCTAAGCTCAGATAATGCATAGAAAAAAAAAAAGACTTTCAATATTTAAGAATTTCAGAATCTTTTCAGGATTTCATCTCATTCCACAGGATGCCAGCTGACCTCACCCATGCAATTGCTGTTGAAAGCTGTGTTTTTTTTAAACAACAAGGTAAAATTGGAAAAACCTGTAATGATTTTGCATTTAATGAGATGGTTGGACTCTCTGTCCATATTGAAACATTTGGTTATGGAAAGAGGAATAGTTTAAGAGAGAAAGGTGGTGACTTAGATTGAATATGCACTGTTACTAACTAAGGAAGTGTGGGTGGCCTTGGCATTTCAGGAAATAACAGTAGAAACTGCAAATCACTGATGGGAAAGCATTTCATCTAGGAAGACAGCTAGAAAGGACCTGTATGAAGCAGATTCACAGAAAATAAGGCACGAGAGTTCACTGAGGGCAGGAAAAACTGTTCCAAACTATCCACATGAGAGCCATGTAGGTGCTTATTAAAAATAACAACCTATGGCTCTCCCTCTCAGGAGTCTGACTCAGGGTGTTAGAATAACTGGTTGGGAGGCCGTGATGTGAGGCAGCTGTAAGCATGGTGGGTTTCCATGTAAGCAAACATTCAATTCTGTGAATATGGCTAATTGAGAGTGTTCTCATTTCTATGGAGAAGATAGAGAACACAGGACTGAAAGAGGTCCAGGTAATTTGCTGACAGTACTTGACCAACCATGATGTCAGGATTAGATTTAAATTCTAGGAAAGGGGACCTCTCTCCCAAATTGTTTGTGTAAAAATAGATCTAGGGAAGAGATAAGAAGTCAGATTATACTTCGATCTCTAGCAAGTGGAGACAGCAAGGATAGGCCCAAAGACATTCCTGCCTTTACTGTCAGGGGCCCAGTCTCTCTCACTGCCTCACAGAGCTACCCGTCTCCCTCTCATTCTCCATGGCATTTCCATGCAGTAGTGGTAATACTTTACATATTTTTATTTATCCTTATTACTTGTTCCTTTACAGAACTTCACTTCTTTGAAATCCAAACTTGTAAGTTGTTCATTTTTGACTTTACTCCAGTTTCACACAGCCTAGTTTTAGAATACTTGTTCCACAGACATTAATTACTGAATAGTAATAGAGATTTTTAGGTAATGTATGTGGCGTGCATGTGTGTATGCATGTTTGTATATGTATGGACACAGTTATCTCTCTACATATCTTTTTTGTATATATGTATGTGTGTGTATGTGTGTATGTGTGTGTGTGTGTGTGTGTGTGTGTGTGTGTGTGTGTGTGAGAGAGAGAGAGAGAGAGAAAAGAGGTTGATGTTAGGTGTTTTCCTCAATCACTCTCTACCTTATTTTAGGGAAAGGGTCTCTCATTGAAGTTAAAGTTCATTAATTTGGTTAGACTAGCTAATTAGCAATCTCCTGGGGTTCCTTCTGTCTCCACCTTCTCAGTGCTGGGATCACAGGTGCATGCCACCACACTCAACATGCTTGGGATCTGAACTCAGGTCCTTGTGCTTTCACAACAAACCCTTTACTGACTAAGCCAGTCTAAGCCATTTCCCCAGCACTGACCTTTTTTTTTTTTTTTTAAATATTTTTATTATTTCATTGGAGAGAGAGAGAGAGAGAGAAAGAGAGAGAGAATGGGTGTGCCAGGGCCTCCAGCCCCTGCAAACAAGCTCCAGATGTGTGCACCACCTAGTATATCTGGCTTATGTGCCCTGGCCAGCGGGGAGTTGAACAAGAAGGACTCAAGGAGAAGCTAACCTGGATGGGAAAAGGCAAACAGACCCAAGAAGGAGACCATGCTAGGTGTTTGTCAAGGCCTCGAGAGTTTATTATTACATGTAGGTTTATATAGGGTTGTAGGGGGAAGGGGATGTGGTCAGGGCAAGGAGTTGTAGGGGGAAGGGGACGTAGTTAGGGCAAAGATCACAGAGTTACTGGTTAAACCGCAATGCCTTTGTTTCTTCATCAGCTACCGGCAGGATGGGGGAGTGTTTAGCCAGGTATACGATCCCATTGTTTCTGGTAGTTGAGTATTAGGTGAGGAAGTAGAAACTTAACTTGCTATATGGCAGTCTCTGTTAACATGGCCAAGGTTTGGTTCATAGCTCCCAACACTTATGTGGGTTGTGAGGAATCGAACCTAGGTCCTTTGCTTTGCAGACAAACACCTTAACTGCTAGGCCATCTCTCTAGCCTCCCTTTTCTATTTTTAGTTTTGAGGCAAGCCCAACAGATTGGGCTTCTTATTATGTGTGTGTGTGTGTGTGTGTGTGTGTGTGTGTGTGTGTGTGTGTGTGTGAGAGAGAGAGAGAGAGAGAGAGGAGAGTGAGAGAGGAGAGAGAGAATTGGCACACCAGGGCCTCCAGCCACTGCAACTGAACTCCAGATAGGTGTACACCTTTGTGTGTATGTGTGACTTTGCATGTTTGTTTCATTGTCCATTTGACTTACATGGGACCTGGTGAGCGGAACATGAGTCCTTAGGCTTCATAGGCAAGTGCCTTAACTGCTAAGCCATCTCTCTACCCCCCTCCTTTTTCTTAAAAAAGAAAAATGTAGTTACTGCATCCAGTGAGCATAAACATTTAGATAGTTTCAGGATTTTTAAAAAGTGAAATTTGTGTTCCCACAAATCTGATTCTTTAAACATAATATCTTTCTAATCACTTCTGAAATGACTGTAAGTGATCAAAAATATTTAGCTTATTGAAAAAAAGAGTAAAACTGTTTTTCAGATTTAACTTATAATGCTTTTTTTCAGAGAAGCCAAACAGTTTGTGGACTTTTTCCTGTAACAAGTGGCACTGAATGATACCTTCATGGTCTAAAGTGTGATAACTCTAAGGATGCATGTCTTGGGCAACATCTAGGATCATAAAATATTTTATTTTATAAATTATTCTTTTTCATTCACCAATTCTTAAGCTCTGCTGTCTCTTTTTAGTTTACTCACTCTTTTACACATTTAAGTAGGACAGGACTTGTGGGTCCTAAGCAACCTTTGCCATCCCACAAATCTAGGCTACTCAGGCTGGCCTAAAATGTTCACTAAGCGTGGCAGATTTATTTTCTTCCCTACCTATTGCCACTCTGAATTATTCTGATCCTCTAATGACTCACTTGCTCCAGAAAGTGGTTTATTTTTTTAGCCGCCACTTCAACTTTTGCAAAAAGTCTATAGCACATAATTCAGCACTAGCTTTATTCAGTCTTGTCTAGTTTATTTCCAATGACTGTTCTCCTCATGTGATTGTAGTAATTGTGCCATAGATCTCCCACAGGCCCAGTGGCACAACACAATGAAAGCCATCCTCAAGCACTTAACTACTGGATCCTTTAGAGATTTGGTTGAATCATATCTGCTACCTATTAAAATAGGATTAGTTTAACAGTTTTAAAAAAAGATTTTTGGAAAAGTTTTTGTATGCTTCTTTTCTACATATCATGATCTAGAAAGGATATAACCATACATCTGGGTCTCTGATGTGGGCTGTGTTGTATCCCTGGACAAATCTCGTCTCAGAATGTGATTATTTGGAACTAGAGCTTTTACAGAGGGAATTAATTTGAAGTGAGACTATTAGGATGATTTCCATCCCAATCCAACTTGTGTCTTTGTAAAAAGAGGAAATTTGGACACAGGATGAGATGCTAGGAGCCTAGGAAGGACCATGTATGGACACAGTAAGAAGATGGCCTCTTACAAGACGAGGAAGGCTTCAGGAGAAACCAAATCTGTCAACACCTTGATCTTGAACTTTCAGCCTCCAAAACTGTGAGGGAAAAAGTGTCTATCGTCAAGTCATTCACTCTATAGTGGTCAGCCCTGGTAAGCTAACAGAAGCCTTGTGTGTTACCTAGACAGAATTACCAGGAACCTCCTGGGATTGGATTTTCAGATTTGCTTTCTTGCCTCTGTTAGAGGTTTCTTGATCAAACCTCCTTGAGAAGTGGTATAAAATGGAGAGGAAAGAGTCTTCTCTCCCCCTTTACCTGTCCTAACAAACCCAGGCCTTGTTCACTGCAGTAGAAACTTGCCCAGAAGCTTTGTTTTCTTCAGCCTCAGGCTTAAGTCACTCCCTAAGTGCTAAAGCTTGTTTATTATTATTATTATTTTTGTAGATAGTTTATGTACATAGTGGTCCTTGGAACACCACACATGACTAAGGAAGTGAGATAGGTACTGGCAAAATCAATTAAAAGAGCATTCAGGAGTGGCTGCCATTGTGGGTACCTGGGACTGCATTTTGCCAGCGTCCTTGTGAGAGACATAGCCTCAGCAAGTGGCAGGGAAACTTGAGCATTTATCTACTGTTCTATGTATCTGAAGAGTTAACTCTTACTCCATTTTTGGCCTACCAACCAGTGAAGACCACCAGAAGAGGCATACGTGCTTAAGGTAAGAACCTGCTGGCTTATGGAAGGAACTGTCTGCCAAGGCTGCAAGAATGGGTATAGTGAATTAGTATAGGGCACTATCTGTATGCATATGTTAGGGACCATAAGAATAGATATTTAAATCTTTGGGCTTTTGTGGCTAATTCATGCTTATCCTCCAAATCCCTATTAGAGACATTCTTCAGTTTTTATAGTATTGTGCTTGGGAATTGACCTTGACCTTTATCTCCTGGTAGTCTCATCACCTCTGCCTCCTAAAGTTCCCAAGTAGAGCATATAAAATGTAGGGATAATTTACTCCTATCTTTAGCACTGCCACTTCCACCTCCAAGGTTAACAGGGAGGGACTGTCAGAAGTCATTTTGCAAAAGGATTGAAGATCATCTTGGGCAATAATTATTATGAGGGATGAGGCACCTATGGGTGATAGCATGGTGCAGTGACAAAGCTTAGTCATCAGAAAGAGTGGTCATTCTGAGAGTAGTTTTGTGTCTATGACTCACATTTGTTTCTAGTCCTGGTCTCCCTTCAGATCATGTCTTAGTCCTTCATAGAGTTGAAGGGAAAGCTGTAAATAAATTCCAAAAAGTGATTTTGCTAAAATCTGAATGAATAAGCAGAGTTACTTGGAGATCCCTCTAACAGAATGCAATACAACCACAGAGAGATTATTTCACTTCTAGTTTCAAGAGTGTCATTGGAGAGAACTTGAAGAGGGCAGAAGAATTTGGACACCAGAAGGTATATGACAAGGCTTGTTCACATGGGTGAGATGCCCCAGGGTTTTGGGAATTACTTGGGTAGTGTTTGATTGATGGCTTTGACATGACAGCTGAAAAGAAAAACCATGAATCTGGATTAGCTGATTAATGCAAACTAATTTATTCTCACAGACTTAAGGGAACAAGGCAAATTCTAGCCATATTTTGGTAGGCAGATCAAAGTGAGGATAGACACATACTTCCTAATATATGGTAGGTGCTAAACAACTCTTGGATGAGTGAATTAGCTTTTCTACATGTGACAAATGTCAAGAGCAAACAAGGACTAGAGTATGGATCTGTGTTAATTATTTTCTTATTGCTGTGATGGTTTGTGGGTTTAGTCTATCTTGATGGGAAGGCCATGGTGCACAAACATGGGGCAGCTGGTAACATTGTGTCTGTGGCCAGAAAACCAGATATGATAATTTCATCTCATGTTAAATGCTTTTAGTCTATTTGTAACATCATGATCTACTTTTATAGTCTCAACACTTTTCAAAAGGCTTTTCTGAGACTCATGGCAATCTCTTAACTATAAAATCAAAAACGAGCTAACATAATTCCACTATACAGTGACATGGAATGGACAATCTGACAATCTTCTTCCAAAAGGGAGGGTTAGAGACACAGCAAGGAAAAATGGGATTAAAGGAAGACCTAATCTCAGCAAGGGAAAATGTCAAATACTTCAGTCTATTCTCTGACATCTGGGGTTCATGATGGAATCATCTGGGGATCCAAAGGGCTTCCACTGCCCTACATATCAAACTCTGCCACCTCCAGAGTGGAGCTCTGTCAGTATCAATCTGTGCCTGCAGCATGATGTTCCATGGTCCTGGCATCTTCAACATCCTGGAATTTCCATTCCAATTTAGGTATTATCTTTTTTTATTTATTAGTTATAGACACTCTCAGTGTGTAAATAGTACATGTTGGTACCATCTTTACCCTCATTCCTGTCTCCCCTTCCAAAGGGGCCCTCCTCTTTGGGGATGCCAGTTATCCTGATGGGGATTTTGGGTTGTGCATTGTGGGGGTAGCCATCAGTTATGGCGAAGAAGCAATGTCTCTGTGCATAATGTCCCAACTTGTGGCTCTAACAATCTTTCTGCCCTCTCTTCAGCAAATTTCCCTGAGCCATGTTGGGTTCATTTTAGGTCTACTTCAGTGATGAGATCTTGGGAGCCTCTGTGTCTCTGGATATCTGG
The DNA here is from genome assembly GCF_020740685.1 of Jaculus jaculus. Lineage (NCBI taxonomy): Eukaryota > Metazoa > Chordata > Mammalia > Rodentia > Dipodidae > Jaculus > Jaculus jaculus. The sequence continues at coordinate 60,679,090 of NC_059111.1, read as the reverse complement.
TTTGGTAGGAGTTGAGTATTCTCTGTGTCTATCTCCTTCACCCTTGTGCTGGTAGCAGGTTCATCAAGAAAGCAGCACTCTTGCTCATTTCCCCAATTCTTCTATGGTTTCATCTAGGGCCCTGGTGTGGTGTGATGGGCTCATTCTCTCCTCAGCTTCTGTATCCATCTGAAAAAGAGAAGTAGATTCTCTCATGGAGAGTGAAGTCAGTACCAGATAAATGGGATAACCATAATTAGTTTAGAGAGAATTTAATAAGTGTAGGCCCTCTTGTAGTCCAAGATTGGTGGGAACTTGATATTGGAGAGTGAACTTGTTATTTGGATATGATTCTGACTTGTTCCCAGTTCCAACTATGGGTTCCATTCCACTAAGCAAATGTGTTAGCAAAATCAAGAGCAGCTGGTTACCCACCATGGCTGTGTGCCACTACTGCACTTGTGTGAGCATCTCATCAGGCTGTTTGTTGCTGAGTAGCTTAGACTGTGGGTTGCTTGGACAGATGTTGGTCATTTTTTCCCAGTTGCTCATTTAGTACCTTCTGGCACTAGATGAGTTTAACTTTCTGGGTACTGGCTCTCTTTCAGATTCCTGCTAGGTCTCTCTATGGTCCATACTGACAGCATATGGTGTCTTCGACAGTAAGGTCTTACAATTAAACTTTGGTGGGTAATCAAGTGCTCTGACAGAAGTCTGTCTTCTTTTCAGAATCCATGTAGATCTCTCTGATCAACAGCTCATTGTGAATGTTAACTGCATCCTGGTATTGGGAATAACAGGCCAGTGCCAAGAGAAAAGAAGGAAGAAAAAGATAGGTGATATAAAAGAGAAAGAGAGGAGGAGGAGGAGACAGAGACAGAGAAAGAGAGACAGAAAAAATTAAGGTTAGTTTTTATCATACCCTCTCCAGAACCCCCAATTTAGGTATTATCTTTACATCTCACAATGACATCTCAGGGACTGTTTTCAGGGAACTTATCCCTACCACACATTGGCTGGACTCAATGGATTTCTAGAACCTTGGTGTAAGCCCCAATGAATCCTTCATTCTTGCAGCTTGCAAAACTAGTACCATGTGGATGATACTGTCAAGTTGCTGCCAGCTTGACATGTAGCTTGAACCCCTTGGACCACAGTGTGCTGACTTTGGGGAAACATGTACCTAGGAAGTGTTTTGTAAGCACAGGATGCTTTTAGTAGCATTCTCAGTTTAGGTTCATTCCTTTCTAATGAATTGGCATTATCACAACATGGAGTCTTTGATGGGTGGGGTCTTGCCTTTAGGGTACCTTTTTCTGTTGTCCTAGTGCAGAGCAGGAGGTTTCTGTTTAATTATGCTAATCACTTTAAAATTACAGCTGCTTTCTCAGCCTCCTTGTCTACACTCATTCCTTAATTTTATTCTTTTCCTAGCCAAGCAACACAGTTTTTGTATCTTTCTGTTCCATTTGTTTTCTCTCGGTGTAGACTGGATCAGGGCAGTGAACAATAACTATCAAACAGCTTTAATTCTAATCTGTTTTTTTTTATATAACTTTTTAAAAAATTAATTAATTTATTTATTTGAGAGTGACAGACAGAGAGAAAGACAGATAGAGGGAGAGAGAGAGAGAATGGGTGCACCAGGGCTTCCAGCCTCTGCAAACGAACTCCAGACGCATGCGCCCCCTTGTGCATCTGGCTAATGTGGGACCTGGGTAACCGATCCTTGAACCGGGGTCCTTCGGCTTCACAGGCAAGTGCTTAACCGCTAAGCCATCTCTCCAGCCCCTGTTTTTTTTTTTTTAAATTTAATATGCCAAACAAATTTCAGCTTCATTCTAATTCTCAGGACATGGGCTGAATACAGCCACATTTTTTGCTAGAGTGTAACACAAGTAGCCTCTAACCTAGTTCCTGGTAGAGTCTTAATTTTGCTCTTAAACCTAATGAGCTGGGCCTCCACTATCTACAGTTTTTTTCAGCATCCTGGTCTTCCACATTCCCACTAGAATAGCCCATTTACCTCTGTTTACAGCATCCTAGGGCTTCTCTAACCTGAAGTCCAAATTCTTCCATATTTTTTTTGCCAAGAACCAGTTTCAAAGACCCAATAACAACATGGTCATATTTATCACAGCAATGGCTCCAATTTTGGTACCAATTTTCCATATTAATTACTTTTCTTTTAAGGATGAAAAGTGTTATTTTGGCTCATAGTTTAGAGGATACAGTCCATCATAGTCTAGTGTTCCACTCTCCTTTTTTTTTTTTGAGGTAGGGTCTTGTGTAGGATGACCTGGAATTCACTATGCCCTTGAACCCATAGCAATCCTCCTACCTTGGTCTCCTGAGTGCTGGGATTAAAAGCCTATACCACCAGGCCTGGCAGAGTGAGACAAGAGAGTGTGCATACCAGTGCCTCTAGCCTCTGAAAACAAAGTTCAGTGGCATGTGCCATCTTATGCATCTGGCTTTATGTGGGTACTGGGGAATTGAACTCTAGTCATTACAGGCAAGTGCCTTAATTGGTGAGCCATCTCTCCAGCCTTCTTTCTCCTTTTTATTTATTTATTTTTTTAGAAAATATTATTTATTTATTAGAGAGAGAAAGAGGAAGTCAGGGAGCAAGACAGAGAATGGGCATGCCAGGTCCTCTAGTCACTGCAAACAAACTCCAGACATGTGCACCATCTAAAGCATCTGGGGAATTGAACCTGGGTCCTTAGGCTTTGCAGGCAGGTGCCTTACCTGCTAAGCAATCTCTCTAGCCCTCTCCTTTTTATTGAACTCACGACTTCAACCTAGAGTCACCTCTACATTCTCTTCTACTTTTAGTTGATTTCTCTGCTTAATAATATTCACTATAATTACCATAAATCAACTTTTAAAAATATAATAGGAATATCAGCTACTAGAGTCCTAGAGTACTCTACCAATCCCCTTCCCTCTACCTTACCACCTGGCCACAGGACATTGGTACTGCTTGTATGACAATTGTGGGTACAACCAGGCTAAAAGGGAAGGCTGCCTTCCTCCGAGCTTCCACCTCTACATGCCACCCAAAGCTCCTCCCTCCCAGAGCAGTTCTTTGCTCCTTCTATAAAATCGCCTGTCTGGCCCTCATTCACTCTCTTTCTGCTTTCCTCCAAGTACATGTACCCACCCCATTTCTCTCTCTCCTGTCTATTTTTCCTTTCCTTTCTGTCCCCTTTCTCTCCTCTCCCTTCCCCCACTCTCTCCCACATTATCATAATACCATGGGCCCAAGAAACTGTCTATCTTGGTCCTCTTTTGCAAACCCTGACCCTGACATTAGTGATGTCCAATTATTTTGTTTTATCTGATTTTGACCCTCTCAAAAAGCATCTGCAGATTAGAAACTTCATTTGCTCTTATGCCAGCTGGACTATCTTTGCTGCCTTTCTGTGTAGGCTCTTATTTGCATCTCTTTCAGCTAAAACAGTACCTAAAACTAGCGTCTATTGTGCACTTCTCCTTGTATCTCCTTTGTAAGCTACTTGAAGCAAGTTTTGCTGGAGCCTGGTGAAAGTGTGCATTGTCTAGAAGACAGAACTATTTTTAGCTTGAAGGTAGCACTGTGTTTTTCCTCCTTGGAAAATTCCTTTTCTTTTGATGAAAGCCAACACTTGAAGCTAGTGGTGACAGATTAGGTCCTAATTGCTGTGCTGTTAGAAATAAGGAGAGATGTTTATTGCTAATCATGTAAATAGCAAACCAAATTTCATCAGGGCAGTAAGAGGAACCCACTCCATGGCCTAGTATTAACAGCATACTTTTTCACATGAGCCTGGGAAAACTTGTGAAGTGGCAATAATAAAAAACAGCATATGGTCTTCACAGGAACTTTGTCATACATAAGCAATGTGCTGTGGGTGTGGTAATGAGCATCAGGTGTATTGGGCTCAAGGCTTCTCAACTTAAGGGAGAGGAATTTTGCTTTTATGCACATGCTGGAATGTGTTTTTGCATTTCTTGCATTTAAAAAAATAATTTAAGGACTACGTTATGTTTTTATTCCTTGTTTGGAAGCTATACTGGCCAGCATAAGAAAATACTTAACTTGAGATCTTCAAAGGCATACTGGAGAGGTTTGGAAAGCATTTGGTTTGGCTTGAAGCAAGTTTGGCTAGCAAAGTGACAGGCACACAAGAAAGAACAACAGGTGAAAAAATGTGGAGTTTCTTTCATCTTTCAAAGGATTTTCTTGATGAATTGAAACAGCCATGAAAATAAGCACTAGCCTTGGTACCCACTGGCCTAGAAGGACTTTAGAGTGGGCCAAATCAGAGTCAGGCTGGGCCCTAATGAAAATCAGGCAGCAAGCCTAGGCCTAATTAAATATGTGCTGCCTTCCTCCCTCCTCTTTGATTCCCCTTTGGCTCAATTTTTAACAAAAAAATCTGGTTTTGTGGTGGAGAGATATTTCTCTTTGTCTCTGATAGAGCTGATAATGACTCACAGAGGCAGACAGTGGCATTTGTAACTCAGAACCAGTTAAAAGTTGTGTGGGCTAAAGAGGTTATTTTAAAAGGCTTATTTCTTTTAAAAGCTCCTTATGATAATTACTTGGTATATTTTTAGACTAAAGTGAATTATATCTCTTGAAGTCATTGATTAGAGTTAGAGAAAAAAATTTTATTTTTCTTAGGAAAACTATTGTGTTTGCTTGTAATGATGTTTTGGAATGGCTTTTAAGGATGTTGATTGATTTTCAGCAGCTTCCCAGACTTGGTTAAAGGAGTCTTTGGGTCCTATGAGTCATTAATACTTTTCTGACTAAGATTACAAAAGAGATTTCTGTATAGAAATTTGCAAAACTTTAAAGCATATTTGAACAATAAGAATTTCTTGTGAGAGTACATCATTTTCTTCAATGTCCATGTTCACAGAACAGGTATATGAAGACCTTTGGACCACAGATTCCTTAATTGACAACTTCTTTCTAGTCAGTACCTCCTGTGAAGCAGTTACTGCTTAGTTTGTTACTTGAATACAAATAAAACTTTTATGTAACCTTGGGATATAACATACTTCTCTATTATGCCATATTTATGAAGTCCTAGGAGAGACCTGAATTACAATAATTGGTGAGTCTGTTTCGTGTCTTTTCCAAAGCTTTTGCTTACAGAGAAACTTTTGAAGTCAGTGATGATGCTGGAGTTGGACGCATTTTGAAAGCACGTGCTTGGGAAGCAGCGTGGGTGAAAATCAGATTGGATCTGCAGACTGCGGGTGTTACAGGTGCATCTGGAACTCATGAGATATAGAAAGGACAACACAATGGTCAAATTCTATGACAGATGATACTTTTAAAAGAAAGAGGAGTATAATTCCTAGTCATCATTAAAGACAACAAACTAGACACCTTTTAAAGAAGACCCGTTTTCCTTTAGAAATGTGGAACAAGAAGCTGCACATTAGTTTTCCTTTTGAAGATTTGTGAATTTGGGGACTGAGGCAGGAGCAGAAGCTCACGTACTTCGTCTTGACTGGCTTCAGTTGCTTTGGTTTCAAGCTTAGCAACATGTTGCTGCTGAGAGAATGTGCACGTGCAGTGGATGTTTTCTGCTTTGCTTCACGAGGTGTGTATCAGGCATACATCATTTTAGTATAAGAGAAAAACACACTACAAACAATTAAGGACTTGCAAATTATCATTAGAATGAGTAGTACGCTGCAGTGTCAATTTAAAATATGTTTTTTGTAATTAATTATGTCATTGTTTTCTAACAATTCAAAACTAATTTGTCAGGACAATGAATTTGTCACTTATCACTTTAGAAAGAGTCTACAAAACTCTTTTTGTTCTATGCAGAGCTGTAGTGTTTTCGGTTTTGAGCTTTTGTAGCCTGGAAGCAACCATAGACAGTAAGCAAACAAGTGACTATGTGTATCTGTGTTCCAATAAAACTTTATGAATATTATGTAGTATAATTCATTTAGCATTAGCCTGTCATAATCTATCAGTCTTCCATCAAATGATTTTTTTTTCAGCTTTTTAAAAGCCCAGCTGATGGCTCACATCTGTAACCCTAGAACTGAGAATGTTGTGGTGGGAGGATATAAGTTCGAGGTGCACTTAGGCTCTGTTATGAGACTGTCTTTTTAAAGCTATATTTGGCTCTGGATTATATAAAGTCAGGCAGTGAGCCAGATTTTTCTCCAGAGCTATGGATTTCTGGCATTATTTTAGAATATAAGACCTTGTTACCATTTATGCCAAGATGTCTGTGAATTATTTTGAAGACTAATGTGTTTTCCCAATTCATAATTACTTTATAATTTTGAATCAGTGATTATTGTTTTAAAAACACATTGTTTGGACTTCTTGAGCATTGCAGTCTGGGGTCTAGCTAAGTGGCATGAGGTCTGATAAGTTAAACTCTCACTGTGCCCCTCTCATTATGTTTTAATTCTGTTCACATGCAAAAGACTCTTGTGTCATCGCATCACTTACTGCAATGAATAAACCTGCATAATTTTACAAAAAAATAACTGCATGGATTCTGTTGCTGCCTGAAGACTTGAGTGTTGGACTCCTGTTTACAAAAGTTTCCATGACAATCTGGCCTGAGAGAATGACAGGTTTGCCATCATGGGGAATTTCTCATTAAGGAAGCTTTTCTTCTACCAGGAAGCTTTATGGAGGCTTAATAGTGGGTCAAAGAAAAAAGACCAAATAAGACCTTTTCATAAAACATACCTTATATATCTACCCTGTCCTGAAAGAGAGCTTGTTTCTTCCTGTGTGTGGTGATAGGGTGGTGTTCACAAGCTGAGACCCTACAGAGGACCACCATGCTTCTGTAGATCTTTGCTTTTTAGTGGCTATCAAGAGGCACAGACCCACATATTATGCTATTAATATATGGGCCAACCCAAGAATCATGGGCCCCTGCCTTTCTCCATGGACAGTATATGGAGTACTGAAATAAGAGGGCTCTGGGTGCTGCTGAATCTTTACCCTGGTTTTGCTCTTTTCTAACTCTGTCATTTTTACTCAGTTTCCCCATGTGTAGAAGAGGCAGAGGAATCATGATGTCTCTCCTAGAGTTGTAATGAAGTACAGTAGTATATGTAATGTAAGTTAGGACGGCACCTGCCACATGGTTGTGAATAATAAATAATTATTATTTAATGATTTTTTTTCATTTTTTGCCTTGAACATTGTGTAACATTTTAATACTCTGTGTTTTCAAAAGAATTGTTTTGTTTATTTATTTATATTTGAGAGTGATAGACAAAGAGAGAGAGAGAGAAAGAGAGGGAGAGAATGGGCGCTCCAGGGCCTCCAGCCACTGCAAATGAACACCAGACGCGTGGGCCCCCTTGTGCATCTGCCTAACGTGGATCCTGGGGAATGGAGCCTCGAACCGGGGTCTTTAGGCTTCACAGGCAAGTGCTTAACTGCTAAGCCATCACTCCAGCCCTCTGTTTTTAAGAGGGAGATTCCTTTCCTCAGGTGTAATCACTGTGACAATATTCTTGTGACTCTCTCTCTCTCTCTCTCTCTTTTTTTTTTTTTTTTTTTTTGAGGTAGGGTCTCACTCTAGCCCAGGCTGACTTGGAATTCACTCTGCAGTCTCAGGCTTGCCTCGAACTCACAGAAATCTTCCTACCTCTGCTTCCTGAGTGCTGAGACTAAAGGCATTTGCCACCACATCTGGCTAGTCTCTCTCTCTTTTACTTTTTTTCAAGGTACAGTCTCTTTCTCTCTAGCCCAGACTGGTCTGGAATTCACTATGTAGCCTCAGGCTGGCCTAAACCTCACAACGATTCTCCTACTTCTGCCTCCCCAGTGCTGTGATTAAAGGTTTACACCACCATGCTCTGCTCTTCTTTTTCTTCCTTATCTAGTATCACCTTCTCATTTCTGCTGACCTTCATTCTACTGATCTGTATCTTCAGCCACCTCGGTCACCCTGTCTTGATTCTCATTTTGTTTTTTATTTTTAATTTAGTTTTTTCAAGCAAGCCCAACAGACTGTCTTTTTTTTAAAAGTGAGAGGAGAGTGAGAGGGTGGGGAGGGGAGAGAGAGAGAGAGAAAGAGAGAGAGAGAGAGAGAGAGAGAGAGAGAGAGGTTTGGTACACCAGGGCCTCCAGCCCCTGCAGTTGAACTCCAGATGCGTGCATTCCCTTGTGCACGTGTGACCTTGCATGCTTGCATCACCATGCATCTGGTTAACGTGGTGACCTGGATAGTTGAACATGAGTCCTTAGGCTTTGCAGGCAAGTTCCTTAACCGCTAATCCATCTCTCCAGCCCAGTTCTCATTTTTATCTTGGCCTTTAATCTATTCCTACTCAATACATTTTGTTACAAGTTAGTGATTGCCTAGCTTTAAACTGAGAAACACTTGGTTCATGTACAAGAGAAAAGCCTAGCTCATTGGTGCTACATGTTGTCATGTAGTGATGGTGCAGTTCAGACTGGATCCTGGGTCTTTTGTGTGTGTGTGTGTGTGTGTACATGTTCATATGCATATGTGGGTACAGGCAAGGTATATTGCTCTGGATTCTCACTCTGCTGAGGTTCTTTGTAGTGCTGACTATAAGGTTCCAGGAAATTCTCCTGTCTCTGCCTCCCATTTTGCTATCAGCATCAGCTGGGATTACAGAAGCTCTCCATGACTTCTGTCTTTTTATGTGAGATCTGGGAACAAAGTTGAGTACTCCAGTTTGAGTGGTGAGTACTTTATTCACTGAGCCATATCTCCCTAATCTCACCATGGATCTTGTTGGAAATCTTTAAGTTGCTCAAGGCAGGGTTGTAGTAAGCTGCTCACTCACCTACCTATAGCTGAAGATATAGCGCCCAATCGGAGAAATCTGGTTGAGTTCTAAACAGGCTTTATGAAAGCTCATTTGTGTTCTAACAGGACATCTCAGGACCTAGTAGAATGTCCTATGTCCTAAGGACCTTCAAGAATCCTTTATGATCAACTATGTATACTATGACTGAGTTCCCTTTTCTCTAACTGCTTTCTGGGTGATTGTAGAGGAAAGGCTGCATATAATTTTGAGTCCAGCTTAAGATTTGTTATCTGTCCTCATGGGCCTGCTCTGCTTGTGTCTCTGGAGCAGGCCAGAAGTGTGGACAGTTGTTGAGTGAAACTTTTGTTTTGGCTAATTACTTACCTGGATTTTTTTTTTCCTATTTTTTAGGGGGGAGGTGGAATCAAAGTAAAATGTTATTTTTGGCCTTCTCAATGTGGGTTCTTTTTTTTTCTAGAGAGAATGTATTGCTTGCATAAGGAAGAGTCATGTTGAGGAGGCCCACCTTCATATAAATTAATGTCAATGGGTTCTGCTCTTTTAGAGGAGTGTAAAAATGAGAACCAAAACAACAGCAGCAACAAAAATCAGTTTTATGTCCCATAAGAATATTGTCTGCCTTAAATGCCTCCTTATCCATTAAAAAAAAGAAAAAGAACACATGGGCCTAGAGTATTCCCTCATATTTCTTTACTCCCTAGGTATCTCATCCATATGAGCCACACTCCTGACTTCAAAGGGTATTTGTATACATAGAAAAACTCTCAAAAGGGAAAGAGACTGTCTCAAGTACATTTTTATTTGATTGAAACAATTCATCTGTATGGATTTGCTGTCTTGTTAATTGCATCTGCTCGAGGCTCATGTAGAGTTTACAATTGTTTAGTGATGATGCTTCTTTATCAGCATGTGAGGTTCCTGTTGTGTGCAAAAGACAAGTCAAGCCTCGTATCTGAGAAAGGCACACAGATGCCTGTTATTGAGGTTCATTTCAAAAGTGAAATATCTCTATTTCTATAGCATTTTTACTGTAGATTTTCTGGTGTACAATCAGTGGTGTTCATGGTGATTCTATTATTATTTTTCTAAGAGAAAGAGAAAGAAGAAAATTAGAATTTTCAGTGCTTACTACATATCAGGCATTAAACATACATGATATTATTTAATCCTCATCCTAACCTTCAAGCACAGGTATTTAGGTATTATTATCTCCAATATATCACACACACACACACACACACACACACACACACACATATATATATATATATATATAATATATATGTATATATTTCCAAAGTGGGAGTTGAACCTAGGATCTCACACATTAGGCCAGAACTCTGTCATTGAGCCATACTCTCAGCCCTATTCAGATAATTCCATGTTATAGAAAACTGAAGCTTGAGATTTAAATCACTTGCTAAAACCACTAGTAGAAGGATGTAGAGAGGATGTTTCATAAGCAGATATGTCTCTTAACTCATCCAGCCTTACATTGCTCAGAGATAATCCTTGCTAATCATCAAGAAGAGAATACTCAGTTAGGTTGTAAAAATATATCTACAAAACAGATTTCACTTTTTTTGGTTATAGACATAGAAAAGTATGCTGCCTTTCAGATTTTTTTGTGAACACAAAGTGACATATATATATATATATATATATATATATATATATATATATATATATATACTTTTTTTTTTTTTTTTTGGTTTTTCAAGGTAGGGTCTCACTCTGGCTCAGGCTGACCTGGAATTCACTATGTAGTCTCAGAGTGGCCTTGAACTCATGGCGATCCTCCTACCTCTGCCTCCCAAGTGCTGGGATTAAAGGCGTGCACCACCACGCCCGACTAGAGTGTTATATTTTTATTATGGAAATGGAATTACATGAAATATGCTATTTCACAGCTTCCTTTAGAAAATTGTGCTATACTTTACATACAGTAAAATTTACTATTCTTTGTCATTTGGTCTGGTAGGTTTTGACTATTATGTACACCCATGTACCCACCACTCCAAACATAACATTCCCACTCCAAATTAAGTGATTAAATAAACTACATATGTCTGTACCTAGAGATTGAATATTTAAAATCACTAGTCCATGTAAACACTCAAAGATCATAGTCCATGTAAGCATGAGGTTTAATTTAGGAAGCACATGGTAGATTAACAACTGAACAACTTCCTATTAGGTTGCTAATATTTCAGTAATAATTTTAAAACTTTGTAGTTATAAGGGAATTGCCACCATTGTATAAGAACTCAGATTTTCTTGCAAATGTATAAGAATGTAAACACAAGCTATTACTGAAAAGCAGAGATAAAATAGTGCTTAATTTTTGCTAGAATCTTCTTTCAGCTCAGATGACTAGATCTACAAAAGAAAAAGTGAGGACAGAGGAATTGCTATTCTAAAATGTTGCTCAATGTTTGGGGAGGCTGGGGACAGTTGTAAAAGGCAGGAATTGCTCTAAAATAAGGTTACTTCACAAAATTGTTTCATTTTCTTTGCTATTGATTTCTATTGTTATCGACAAATAGTAAATTTTAGTTTCTGAGAGGATCAAATGATATGTAAAAGTACTTTGGCATGGTTAAAGTGTTATTTGTATAGAAATTTGGAATGTATATACTTGTATATGGTATTTTCTAATTTGCTTGCCCCTTACAATCCAGTTTTCCCCATGCTACCCCATTATTTTTTCAGGGAGGAACAGGAAGAGTGTTTCCCGGAGGGGAGCAGGTAAGAAAGGGAGACAGGTCTTGTCAGTCAAAAGAGAGAATCTAAAATTCTAGGTGACAAAGAATCGGGAAATGAAGGGAGGGAAGAAGGGAGTAGGAGGAAGAAGTGGGGAAGAGAACAGAGAACTTAGTACTAGTATGGCAGTTCCATGAGTTGCGATAACATTCTTATGGAGGGTAAGATTAGCAACCTTCAGAAAGGTTGTAGTAGAGGTTAGGCTTTCCCTCTTTCCTGAGAGTGGAGTAAAGGCCCTTAAGAAAAGGTTTGAGATCGGCATGGCATTACAGAATGTGGAAATAATGCAGCAGATTGGTGAGGAAAGAATCTATGTGGATAATTCTAAGGTACTATTTCTAGCTGCCCAGGACCAATGAGAGGCATGTACAGGAGCTAGAAACTCTTATGAACCAAAGACAGGCGTTTTAAATGTTTGAAAGAGTTGGTGGTTCTGGGTAGGCCTGTTAACATTCTACTACTCATGAGACAGATGACCATCAGAAAGTCAGTTAATGCCAACTGTTGATGGACTTGGAGAATCCACTTTCACTGTTAGTGGAACTCTAACCTTGTACACATATTTTGAGTATAGTAGTCCTCAGAGAAGCCAGGATACACACACTGAGACCCAGTATTCCCCTTCTTGGATATAGATAGCCCAGAACCACTCTCATACAAGACTTTAGGGGAGCATATAAAAGTGTGTTTATTGATACTTTGTTTTGGAGGTAAATATTAGAGAAAATTGAGATGTTCAAATCTGGGGAAATGATTTGGGTTGACCTATGTACCTCTAAGAAATAATTAGCTAGATGCACAAAAGCAACATGGATAGATATTAAAAAAGCATATTGAATGAAAAAGAAAAAGTCCTATAGTACAATTATATATACATGTTGAATACATAGTAATACAAACAATATTGCATATTTCACAAAGATACAAAGTTACCTATATTACTGGATGTCTCCAGAGAGACAGAATCAGTAATATATGGATATAGATATAGTTCCTGATAATAGGAGAGCCTTCTCAACTATGATGGAAGCTGGCATTCTCACAATAGACTGACTGCAAGCTTCTAACCAGAAAAGCCAGGATCACATTTCTGTACAAGTCTGAAGTTCTCAGAATTAGAGTAGCCTGAAGCTGAAGGCCTGAGAAACTGGGACGAGTGAAGAAAGAAAGATGCTAGGGCAGACCTCTGGCTCTAAAGGCTTAAGGTTCCGAAGTTTTTATATCCAAGGGCAGGAGAAGGATATCCAAACTCCAGAAGAGACAGAGTGAGCTAGCTTTTCCTCTGTCTTTTTGATGTTTGGGCCCAAGGTTGATTGGCTGTTGCATGTGTACAATGTTGGGTGAGGGTAGATCTTCCTTACTCAGTTCATTGATTCAAATGCCTGTCTCTTCTGGGAACACCTGTCTCCAAGCTATCTGGGTATCCTTTAATCTAGTCATTTTAACAACAAAATTAGCCATCACATTATCTAAGTATACTTTTGATTTATAAACCTTAGATCTATCAGGGAAGGGAGTGGGGGTTAGTATAAGGCATTAAAGAGAAAGCAATCCACTTAATAAAACATGATATAGAATTTGAGAAGTTGGATGATGGTGTACAGTGAGCTAAGAGATATAATTAACCCAACTCTGAATCTTAAGTTAAAAAACAAACATATATAAGAAAGCTGTAGACTGCATATTTGAATCATGGTAAATGTACAAGGTGTTGAATTGTGGTTTATTTTTGGAAGAGCCTCCTCCTTTAAGGGAGGCGTTGTGAGGAATGACTAACCTCTCAGTAAGCCACTCATCCATATGACATAAACAGATGATTTCAGGCCATGATGGAATTTAGTAAAACACTTGTTATATAGTCCTCTGATGCCCTGAAAGATGAAACATTCACCCCCTGAGATTAATTTTTCACTGACTGATCAAACTCAATGTACTGTTTATGTTCACTGTAACAGGAATTTTAAAGTACATAAATTTTTTAGCAAGAGTCTGATATCCAAAAAGATACATTACTTTGATCTAAAGTAATTTGAAGTTCAACTGGATGAAATACTCCTACTATTTAAGCTACTTATTTATAAAATATGGATCTAGTTAATCAAATTTATAGTCTGAACCTGGAATGTTCTCTGATGTCTAGAGATGGAAGGCTAATATTCTGAAAACAGTTTCCTTCACAGTTTTCATTATTGACTAGCTATATGTTGGCCTATCACTGTACCTTTCTAGATCTGTTTCTTCATGTCTAAAATGGTTGGAGGACATCACTCCCTCCCAACTCTACAAATGTGATTTCACAGTGAAAAACCGTAAACAAAACAAAGAGGTAGTTAAAATTCCACTAAATAGCAAGTCATTCCAAAGTCTATCAATGTTTTTGCAGAGCCAGGAGAAAAGTAGGGTCTGAGTCAATTTCTATTTCCACACACTGTTCTTTTTTTTTTTTTTTTTTTTTGAGTCACTCTGTTCTTTACAAAGCCAGGTTTGCAATGCACAAAGTGTCTATTTTTAAGTATTCTTGAGGCCGTGTTTGAGCAGTAGATCCATGTGCTTGTACCTCAGCATAATCTCATCATTAGGATGCATAATTCTGAACAGTGTTAGAGGTAAAATTATGAGTACAAGTTTCTTGTTTTGTTTGTTTGTTTTTTGGTTTTTCGAGGTAGGGTCTCACTCTAGCCCAGGCTGACCTGGAATTCACTGTGGAGTCTCAGGGTGGCCTCGAACTCACGGCAATCCTTCTGCCTCTGCCTCCCGAGTGCTGGGATTAAAGGCGTGAGCCTCCACTCCTGGCCAAGTACAAGTTTCTTAAGGTGTTTCCACTACAAAAATATTTTGGCTGGTGTACAAAATGGTCCTTTAATATAATAATTACAGTGATACTTTATAGCCCTGGCACAGATACAGTGCTAAGTGCTTTCCAAGCATTAACTGAGTAAATTTCCATGACAGTGCCTATGAAGCAGGCACTTGTATTCTTCCCTTTTATAAAGGAGGAAAATGTGACATGGAGACACTTAGTCCATTATTTAGTGTTGTTACACACCAAGAAAATAGGAGCATAGGATTGGAACCCAGGTTATTTAACACATGCTTTTAACCACCATGCCTACTCTCTTTAATATGGTGAAGCTCTAGTTTATATAAAAATTGAATATTCTATACATTTTTCTGGAATGTATGTCTAAAATAGTATTTCCTCTAGTAGACTGATGATCAACTCTTGGAGGAAGATGACCAGAAAAGATCCTATGGGCTTAGCGCCCTTATCTGCTCCTTCCTTCAATATGCCTTTTACAATAGTACCTAATGCTTCTCAGTTCCTTCCCTGAACGCACCTAATATGTTATCCGTTTGTCAACTTATCATGGTTCTGTGTACCAGGTGTGCATGGTTAGTAACTTATCTTATTGATGAAGAGCTGGAGGCACACGGAAGTTCTGGCCAGATGCCTGGCAAGTGTCCTAAGAAGCACCTGAACAAGAGCCTATTTGTCCTTTGAAGGTTCATGTCTAAGTGTGACCAGCACTCTTGGGCTGAGTTGTTACAATACCTTCTACTGTCGTGTCTAGTCCATGTATTAAAGTCTGTTATTTATGAGTTGTAGCTCCCTACTTAACTCCTGGCTAAAGCATAATTTTAAACCAGGCTGAAAAATGAGTGTCTTTAAGAAATTTTAAAATTTATTTATCTTATTTAAAAATATTTTATTTATTTATTAGACAGAGAGAGAGAGAGAGAGAGAGAGAGAGAGAGAGAGAGAGAGAATGGGCATACCAAGATCTCTAGCTGCTGCAAACGAACTTGAGATGCATTTTGAGCAACCAGCTTTATGTGGTTACTGGGGAATCAAACCCAGATCTTTAGGCTCCACAGGCAAGCACTCCAACAGCTGAGTGATCTCTCTAGCCCCCATGTCTTTGTTTCTTATTGGCTTTGGACAAACACAAATCTTACTAAGGAGAAGAACAAAGGTATACATAAAAATTTAATTTTTATTCTCTTTACTAGGGTTGTTTTAAACAACGTACTATTTATATTAGGCAGGCATTTATTTCATTAGAATTTTTGAGTGTTTTGCTTTCATTTAATTAAAAGTGATATAATAGTTCATGAGTTTTTGTTTTTGAGGCAAGCTCAACAGATTGACCTGTTTTACTTTTATTTTTTATTTTTATTTTTTTGTGTGTATGTGAGAGAGAGAGAGAGAGAGAGAGAGAGAGAGAGAGAGAGAGAGAGAGAGTGTGAGAGAGAGAGAGAGAGAGAGAGAGAGGGAGAATTGGTGTACCATGGCCTCCAGCCACTGCAACTGAACTCCAGATGTGTGCACCCTTGTGCACACATGCGACCTTGCACACTGTATCACTGTGTATCTGGCTTATGTGAGACCTGGAGAGTCCTTAGGTTTTGCAGGCAAGCACCTTAACTGCTAGGCCATCTCTCCAGCCTCATGAGTTATTTTTAACTGAGAAGTAATATGCTGCAAATTAAATTGTCCATAGGGGAGCAAAAGCACATTGTGAATGTATATGAAACTATATGATGTTTATGGTTATGATTTTTATATGATTATTGACTTTACATGATTTATATGATTGTTTCTAATGCTTCAAATTATGTCCTTTCACAAACATTGACCTCTAGGTCAAGGACTAAAAAGCACTGACTTAGCCATGATTCACAGACTAGGGCTGGGGACACTGGGGAGAGAAGTGCCAGTAAAGACCCAACAATCACTCATCTGACACCGAGGGCCATATCTAGAACTACCCAATAATGTTTTTAATGGAGTCAAATCCAACTTGTTTATACATTTTTCCTTTAGTCTTGAGTATTTTGTTTCTTTTTTCTGAGAATAAAGTATTTTAAGTAAAATTTTATTTAACAAAAATGTTTTGTTTTAGGCTGGGCATGGTGGTGCATGCCTTTAATCCCGGCACTTGGGAGGCAGAGGTAGGAGGATCACCGTGAGCTTGAGGCCACCCTGAGACTACATAGTGAATTCCAGTTCAGCCTGGTCTAGAGTGAGTGACACCCTGCCTTGAAAAACCAATAACAACAACAAAAGGTTTCATTTTAGAAGGAAGAATTGTGTCAAATCGGTTGTTTGCTGGCATTCAATTCAAATAAACATTCTTTCTAGAATTGACCCTGAATTTCTAACTATATTGAAGCAAATTTTCTTGGTAAAAATTCTTAGGAATGAATTGCCCTGGATTGGTTCCTTATACTTAAAGTGGAAAGGTGGGTGAGGAAGTAGGGCATGTGACCCTGTGACACAAGGTGACTAGTTTGTTTCCTTATCATGGATCTCCTTACTGATGGTAGAGTGTTGGTAAAGTGGCTTTAGTCTGACAGCGAGACTCTTGGCTTGGGTCCAAACCTAACTGAAGTATCATCAGAAAGACATTCTTTACCATGTATAGCACAGTTCTAATGAGGGCCAAATATTGCAGCCAATTAGGCAGGGTAATTCCATGCTTGGCCAGGAGAGAGCATGCCTGTTCACTATCTGTCATGTAAGGGTTATCCACTAAATGTGGCTTTGTGTGGCAGGTCCAAGGCCAAAATGTTTTGTGAAATAAAAAAATACCATTACACATTTGTCAGCCTCACAAAGATCATCTAGTGCTGGGCTCCTTCCTGGTGGGTAGGTAGTGCTGAGGAGGGACCAGGCCAGCTGGTTCTTCCCAAGGGGTTGAGGAAGAGGGTGAACATTGGATGACTCAGAACCTCTCCTAGTCACCGGAGAAAAACCACGCTGAGTCGGGAGTCTTGTCGAAGCAGGAACTGGCTTTATTGTTACAAGCAGTTGCCTATATAATGTTGAGAATGAAGGCAGGAATTTTAGGATGTGGGGAGAGGTAAGGGCCAATAGTAAACCGTGACCTTTGAGATGATTGGTCCCAAGCATGTGTGCAGGAATTCCAACTCCTACGGGGAAGTAGCAGGCCAGAAGCCATTAGGGGTAGCTGGCCTGAGGCAGGTCACCAAACTTTAGCTAGGCTCAGGAAATTCCACTAGACCTCACACCCGGGCCTCTCAAGGCCAAACATCTCCCCCTTTTGTTTTTGTAAGAGCATTAGTCATGATGACCCCTATCTTAGGTTGTCCTCCTCTGGGGATCTTACCCTTCACTGAGTACCATGTGTTTAGCTCGCTGAGAACCCACTCCATGGCCTGTCTTAGGTTGTCTCAGTCAGTCTGAGATCTTACCTGTCAGTGGCCACATGGAGGGCAGAGGAGGTGGCAGTGGGTCATCTGAGAAACTTAATTCCTGAGTTTCCAGCCTGTGGTAATATATCTCAACCTGATGGAGTTTTATTTCCCCTAGCCATTGGTGAATGAATTGTGTAATTTTGTTAATTACACAAGGCCCAGCAGTGAGGATAAGGAGGAGGGGAAGGAGGGCCTAAGTAGAGGGAGGAGGTAGGGTAAGAAGCCATGTAAGCCTGACCACAGTGGGCTATCTTGGAGGTCCCATCACCTCCTCTCCAAGTCTTCCTGGAGCCTCTTAATCTTGTCCTGGACGATTCCCAATTTACTGGCATAAAAGCAGCATTTTTCCTATAAAAACAAGCATATGCCTCCCTTTTCTACTGTTAGGACTACCCCAGCCAGGGAATCTAGCTGTTGTTGGAGATAGGTCTCCCTCTGATATAATCAAAAGAGGGCATAGGGAGAACCTCATTTCCAGGAATGGTATCTATATCTGAGATTAAGGTGGCTGGGGCCCATCCAATTGGTGGGCAGAAAGTACTAGGCCATCCTGCCTCCACAAACATAAACCATTCCAGAAGGTGGGCAGCATTGAGCACTGGGCTTAGTTGTGTTAAAAGTATAGAAGGAAGGATGAATGTATCCCACATCTGTACTGGAATTATTAGGGGAAGGCAGGGCCCAAATGCAAGTTCCAGAGGAAACAATGGGAAAAGCTGAATGGGGATGGGGAAGGTGGCTGAGCAATTTTTTTAAGGTTGTATGGGCAACTGTACTGCAAGCAGCCGGGGAGGCCCAGATTGGAGGCAAAACCAGAGCAGGGTAAAGACCATTTTAGGAACAGTCCACAGGGATGGGACACTCCCTGGAGAAGTGATTGTCAGTGTCCCCATGTTGGGAACAAATATTCTAGGTTTCTTGCTGGTACCCAAATTGGTCTTTTCTCATCTTGAGGGAAGACACATCTAAACCCTCTCCCTGCTGTGAGGAGTGGGTCTGGTCCTCTCTAGGCCTCAGTCAATAGGTCCCTCCATCTTACCCAGATAGAACTTTAGGTAATGGATAAGGACCAATGTTTGTGAAAAGGGGATAGTTTATCTTCTTTAGAAAAATTTAAAATATTTAGGGTAAATAATGCCTTTTGTAGTTGGTCGTGTGGGGGGTAGGGATTCCCCCTTTTGTTTTTGTAATTGAGACTTGAGAGTATGATTATATCTTTCAACAATAGCCTGGCCCTGGGGGTTGTATGGGATGCCTGTGGAATGTGAGATTTTCCAGGTCTGGAGAAAATCTACAAAGGCCTTACTTAAGAAGCAGGGGTCGGGCTGGAGAGATGACTTAGTGGTTAAGCACTTGCCTGTGAAGCCTAAGGACCCCGGTTTGAGGCTCGGTTCCCCAGGTCCCACGTTAGCCAGATGCACAAGGGGGCGCACGCGTCTGGAGTTCGTTTGCAGAGGCTGGAAGCCCTGGCGCGCCCATTCTCTTTCTCTCCCTCTGTCTTTCTCTCTGTGTCTGTTGCTCTCAAATAAATAAATAAAAAAAAAAAAAAAGAAGCAGGGGCCATTATCTGTTTTAATTTGGCCAGGTAGTCCAAGGGTGGCAAAGCATTGAAGCATATGGCTAATAGCATGTTTAGATGTTTCCCCGGCATGTCCCAATGCCCAACAGGCACATAGGCATGAGAGAAAATATAAAGCCAAAAGCCACAGTACACTGCAGGAACTCCTGTTAGGCACACTTTGTATCTTTAGATTGAAATCTGAAACCCACCACCATACCTTAAGATCCACACAATGGCAGTGATTCTAGCCAGGTTGCTGCAGAATGCAGACTACAAATAAATAAACAGCTGAATATATTGGGGGCCATCTATTCAAACTATCATATTCCGCCCCTGGCTCCCAATATATTTATAACCATCACACATTATAAATTGTACTCAGTTCAATTTCAAAGGTCTCCACAGTTTTGACCAATTTAAGATACTAAGACCTGTAAAATCAAACAAGTTAAACACTTCTAACATATAAAGGCACAGAGTAAACATTTTTAACTGGTATAAGGCATTATTACAAGGTGAGACTGAAACAATGCAAACTCAACCAAAAAACCATCCAAAAGTGTTTGCATTTCTATGATAGTCTTCCCTTGGGCATCCTTTATATGGTAAAGCAATTGGACCATCTTCCTTAAGATTGCTAATGTGTTAACAATAGCAGCTTTAGTAATCTAAAGCCAGTCTCTATGCCAGTAAATTTAACTTCCTTAAGGTTTCCTAGCTTAAAATCTTAAATCTCTTAGTCCAATATCTCTAGCCAAGCACATCAGTCCATTAAATTCTCTGGGCCTGGGCAGCAGGATGCAGCCAGCCCTTATGCCAGTAGCCCAGTTCCAACAAAGTCCTCTGTAGTCTTTCCTTCCCCTTAGAAAGCTCATAAGCCAAGCCTCGAAGTTCAATGCTATCTGCACTTAACATTTTCAGACTCTCATCAGAATAGTCTATATAATTTGGCTTACCACTTCTGAAGACACCTTCAGTTGCAAGCACCAAGTCCATGCCTATTCCTTCAAAACAAAGGTTCCAAAAGATAAACATCCACATGGTCAGGTTCATCTCAGTCCATTCCTCGGTACCAAGTTCTGTATCAGACAGCTTCAGGTTCACTGAGATGAACTTCAAGACCAAGCACAGTTATTGAGGAAGGGATATTTATTGAAGCCTATAGATCCAGGGGAAGTTCCATAAATGGCAGAAGAAGCTGGCCTGCTTTCATAGGACCAAGGAAAGAGAGAGAGAGAGAGAGAGAGAGAGAGAGAGAGAGAGAGAGAGAGAGAGAGGCACAAGCCTAAAGGTCAAAAGCCACACAGTGTGTCCACTAGGAACATATGACCTGTTTAGAAATACAAAAGCCACAGATGCAGCTTGCTGAGGAACTGAAAGTGAAAGGAAAGAGAAAAGGAATGAAGAGATGTTGACAAGCAAGTACAGATTATAGAAGCAAAATTTAGCACATTAAATATGAAGACTGCCTCATAACTTATGAGGGTACGCTCACCCGCACATGTACACTGATTGACCTCCTCAAGTAGTCTGGCAGGTTCCTGGAACCCCATGTTAGGTGCCAGAGGCTGGGCTCCTCCCCAGCGGGTAGGTAGTGCTGAGGAGGGACCAGGCCCGCTGGTTCTTCCCAAGGGGTTGAGGAGAAGGATGAGTGTTGGATGACTCAGAACCTCTCCTAGTCACCGGAGAAAAACCACACTGAGTCGGAAGTTTTGTCGAAGCAGGAACTTGCTTTATTGTTACAAGCAGTTGCCTATATAATGTTGAGAATGAAGGTGGGGATTTTAGGATGTGGAGGGGGAGGGGTAAGGGCCAATAGTAAACCGCAGCCTTTGAGATGATTCGTCCCAAGCGTATGCGTGAGCCAGAAGCCATTAGGCGTAGCTGGCCTGAGGCAGGTCACCAAACTTTAGCTAGGCTCAGGAAGTTCCACTAGGCCTCATGCCTGGGCCTCTCAAGGCCCAACAACCTAGCACTTGGATTCTTCCTCGGGATAAAGAATGAAGTCTAAAGCTTATTTTATCCTGGAGCACAAATATAATCTAGTGCTGGAGACATGGCTTAATGGTGTTTGTCTACAAAACCAAAGGAGCCAGGCTCGATTCCCCAGGACCCACGTAAGCCAGATGCACAAGGGGCACATGTGTCTGGAGATTGTTTGCAATGGCTAGCAGGCCTGGTATGCCCATTCTATCCCTTTCTCTCTTCTCTTTATCTCACTCTTTCTCTGCTTGCAAATAAATAAATAAATTTTAAAAATATATAATATATATTAAATTTTGTGTCTAAAGTATTTAGAGACAAGTGAAGGTGTTCAAGCCTGGCTACAAGGAGCTTTTGAGGAGCATGTTCTGGAAGGAGATAGCACAGTGCAAATTCAGGGAATGTAGATAATGGGTGGCTAAGACAAAAGCAAAGGGTTAGTAGAGGTGACAAGATTGAGAAGGTAACAAGATCATAACACACAGTAAACTCATAATGTACACAAATTCACAGAAGATCTAGAAGTGAGTGGGAAAATACACAAGGCTCCAAATACACTTTAAATCATCAAGCATTCTATGCCTTCTATTTGTGTGGTGTTTATCTCTTAGCAACTCTGAGAGTTTATTTAGAATTTATATTAGTCTTTATAAAAGCCAACTTAGTTAGGAAACAAAACTTCTGTTTAGAAATGCAGAAGCTAGGATATATCAGAAGTGTTTGTATAATTTGCTCAAAGTCACTTTGTTTGGGATATGTTAAAATAGGAAGAAACAAACTATTTTCTTCTATCCTCTTCACTCTCAGTACTTCACGCCTGACACCAGCTGTGTGTGGTTGTCCTATGCCAAACAACTTTCCACCACCAGTTGAGCATCCTACAACTCAATTCAGTTCTGCTACTATTTATAGTTAGCATACAGCCAGCAGGTTAAGGGCCCACAAGACTGCACTTGTATCAGGTGCCAATGATGTCCAGCTTGTTAGAGAGAACTTCAGTGGGAAGTTCCCATGACCTCCTCCATGGGTTTGAACATTTGGTAAAGTGGTTCATCCAACTCAGGAAGTGTTTTAATAAAACAATAACTCAGAAACAGTGCTATAGAATAAATAATTAGGGCAACGTATTGGGGACACAGGGGTTCAGTGCTCTCTCCAGGCACAAGAACCTCTTCCTCCATATGTTCAGCCACATTGAAATGCTCAAACCCTACGCTTCTGGGGGTTTATAGAGGTTTATGTAGGTAGGATTACTGAAATCATTACCATTCTTGATGAACTCAATCTGTACCTCCTCTCCTTTCCACTAAGGTAGGACTGAAACTTAAAACTCTGTAATTACAAGGTTGGTTTTCCTGGCAGGTCCCCATCATGAGGCTATCCAGGGGCTCCAAGTCACCAGTCATCTCTGTGTACCAGGGCCCCTTATCATTGCAGAGATTTCAACTGGAAGAACACACACACACACACACACACACACACACACACACACACACACAGAATTTTGATTATAGCACAATTTCATAGACCACACTGATCTTTTGTAACCTACCTTTTGAGGAAGTCATGCGTTTTATTGACACCATTGGAAGTTAACACATTCCAAGAGCTGTACTTGAAGAATGTAGCTCAGTGGTAGATTGCTTGCCTAACAGTCATGGTATCTTGGGTTTGATTCCCTAGTACTATTAAAACAAACAAAAACCATAATTCATTCTAGCTGAGTATTTCATTTGGCTTGGAATCATAAAACTATATGTTCTGAAAGGTTGCAATTTCCTTAAGCCTTTTGTTTGAGTTCTCTCTATTTAACCTTTTCCCCCACATTTCCTTTGGAGAAAGTGCTCAAACTGCCACTACAGTAACAGTTAATAACAAAAAAAAAATCCTTCTCTCACTTGCTTTACATTGTTAGTTATTGGTGGGTAATACAACTAGTACCACATTGGCCAAATCTAGTGCTCAGACAGTGTGGTTTGTAACAAAGATTAAAGTTCTTAGGCAATGTTAGTGCCTGTTTTTTAACTATTTACTTTGCTATATTCTCACTCACTGGATAAAATGATTTACTTTTCTACCTCTTTCCATTCTTGGGTCATGATCTCACAGTACTGGGAACATTGAAGTCTATTTTGGGTCCCCTTTGGCTCCTTGCAACTCAGACTTTTACAACATTGAGATGATTCCCCTGGAGTGTTGAAGGCCTTGTTCTCAAGACAAGCAGCAACTCCTGCCCAGGATGACCTGGAATTCACTATGTAGTCTCAGGTTAGCCTTGAGCTCATGGTTATCCTCCTACCTCTGCCACCCAAGTTCTGAGATTAAAGGTATGTACCACCATGATTGGCTACTCTGAAATAATTTCATGTTAAGAAACCCAGTCCTCTAGACACATTTTTCTGAAAATGTTTTAAATTATGACAAAGTTAGGTTTTCTCCAGAATCAAAACTATCAAATCTGAAAGACAAGTGAAAGAACCTATGTCAGTCCAGATCATTTGGAGATGCTTTGGGCATCTAGTGCGT
Source organism: Jaculus jaculus (assembly GCF_020740685.1). Lineage (NCBI taxonomy): Eukaryota > Metazoa > Chordata > Mammalia > Rodentia > Dipodidae > Jaculus > Jaculus jaculus. Next base: position 60,655,260 of record NC_059111.1, on the reverse strand, counting down.
CTGCAAACTTTTGACCAGGGATTGTCATTAGAACTTTTGACTTCTCAAGGACATCCCTTCTGTGCTCACTGAGAATCCTGTCAGACCATACAGGAGAACTTTGTGAAAGGAAGGAAGCTTGCATCTCACTCCCTGCAAAAGGCCCAGCTCTAGTCAGCAGTCTTAACAAACCAGGTGGAGTATTTCCAGGGTTCAACTCTAATAAAATTTGCTTCCAGTAAGGATGAAATTGTCAATCCTAGGATGTTTTTCCAAAGCCTCTAGAGTTTGGGGGTGGGGAGAGAAAGAGAATATTCCCCCATCTCTCAAAGCCAACCTCTATCACAGAAGAACCAGGTGGGAATTAAGCTCTAGTATGGGAATGGGCTGCTAGGGATCATCCGAGTTGAACTTCATAGGCTTGCTCACACTTGGACACTAGTCTAATTCCTCCTCTTGCTTCTCCATAGTATGTTAATAAATAAAAGCATTGCCTCCCAGGGAGTCATATATTTGCATTTCAATGATGTTATCCTGGAAATAGTACCTTAAATTCAAAGGAGAAAATTTAACAAAAATTTAGTCAGTATGACAGACCAGTAGGAAAGAAATTCTGGGAGTGAATGTGTTTTGCAGAAAGGGACAAGTCAATCTGAAAGTATTAGTAGCTCTAATTTATGGTGTACCAGAAACTGCTGAAGTTACTTCTGGGAGCTCTTTTTCTGTGGATTCCTTAGAATTTGTCAATTGGAAGAAATCCAATTCTGGTATTGCCATATAGAGGACTGAAAATCATCTGCTACAAAACAAGAAAATGCTTAAAAATGCTTAACATACTGTTGTGAAATAATTGGCAGAATATATTAAGTGAAAAAAGCAAAGTACAGTACAGTAAGTATGAAATGCCTCTATTGCAAGTGAATATACTATCCTAAAAATATGAGTTAAATTATGTAAGATATATATGTGTACCTGGTATGGATTTCTATCCACAAATTTGTATGAAAATAAATGTTAGTTTATTTTCTTTAAAAAAATTATTACCTTCACACGAATGTGTGTAAGTATATATGAGAGCAGGCATGTGCATACCTGTGTGTGTGTGTGTGTGTGTGTGTGTGTGTGGAATGTGTGAGCACGCACATGAGTGCAGATCAGAGAAAGCCCTGAGTGTGGGTTAAATGCTAGGCTGATTGGCCTGCACGCTTTCTGGATTCTCCTGTTTTTTCTTCCCATTTTGCAGTAGGCTTCTTGGATTTCAGATGCTTGCTACAATGCCCAGCTTCATATTATCTAGATCTGAATTTGGGTTATCATTGCTTGTATAGTAAGGGCTTTACCCACTGAGCAATTTCCCTAGTACTTCTTTGTTTTCAATTATTAAAAAATAGAAAAAAATCTAGCAAAACCAAAACAAAACAGCCTTAGTACTAATGTGAGCTTACTATCCCTATCTGGGTCTGAATGATACAGAATAAATGTAAACAATGATCTTTGGGTACCATAGCCTCACAGGAGGTCTGACCTTCAAGAAGGGAAAACCCCAGACCAAAAGGCAACTTTGCAGCATGAAGTGCACATAACAGATTTGGAAAAGGAGAAAAATCACCCACCCTCTTAAAAAAAAAGCCTGCAGAATCAAGGAAAGAGGGCTCACTTATCACAGGCCTGATATGATAGCCCCTTAATACGCTACACCTAGCTGAGTGGCCTCACTGAATCTGAGTTGCCAGCTAACTTATCTAAGTGATTTGCAGAAGCTTGCTCAAAACCAGATACTTGGGCTGGAGAGATAGCTTAGCAGTTCAGGCACTTGCTTGCAAAGCCTAAGGACTGATGTTTTTGATTCCCTGGAACCCATGTAAGCCAGATCACAAGGTGAGGTATGCACACAAGTAGCACATGCGCACAGGGTGGTACACATGTCTAAAGTTTACTTGCAGTGGCTAAGGCCTTGGCATGCCAATTCTTTCTCTTTCACTCTCATAAAGAAAAACCAGTTATTTCTTTGGAACAGTATTAACAATTTCTTTCGCCCTGGTAATGCCTGAGTGAATGCTTAAGTCAAATAATTTTAGAGAGGATACATGGCGAAGAACTTTCATGCCTTAATTTTTACTTTTTCATGTCTGGTATAGATCTGGAAACATTTCTTAGTACAACATTGGCTCTTCCTGCAAATGCTGGATGGCCCAATCTTAAGGGTTAAGTATTTTGCCACTTGGAAAATGTCAGAATTGTGACCTTGACATGTATATTCATAGATTGGTTAGTTTTTTTTTTAAATTAAAATTTTTTATTAACATTTTCCATGATTATAAAATGTATCCCATGGTAATTCCCTCCCTCCCCACCCCCACACTTTCCCATTTGAAATTCCATTCTCCATCATATTACCTCCCCATTACAATCATTGTAATTACATATATACAATATCAACCTATTAAGTACCCTCCTCCCTTCCTTTCTCTACCCTTTATGTCTCCTTTTTACCTTAGTGGCCTCTGCTACTAAGTATTTTCATTCTCACGCAGAAGCCCAAAGATTGGTTAGTTTTTTTAATGATTTGATTTATTTATTTGCAAGGAGAGAGAGAGAGAGCGAGAGAGCGAGAGAGAGAGAGAGAGAGAGCGAGAGAGAGAGAGAGAGAGAGAGAGAGAGAGAAAACAGACAGAGAGAGAATGGGCATGCCAGAGCCTGTAGTCAATGCAAACGAACTCCAGCTGCATGTGCCCCTTGTGCATTTGGCTTACATGGGTCCTGGGGAATCAAACCTAGGTCCTTTGGCTTTGCAGGCAAATGCCTTAACTGCTAAGCCATCTCTCCAGCTCAATTGCTTAGTTTAAAATGTATTTTTCTTGTTGTATAATTAATAATATTACAGAAAATAAAAGAACTGTAGAAAATAAAATAAAGTGCACATAGTTATACAATGCAGAAATCCTGTGACTAAGATTTTGGAGTATTTCTTTCCATTGTCAATTCTATGCATTAATAACAGTTATTTTATCATGTAGAGATCATGCTGTATTTCCTTACATTCTAATTTTTCTTTATTACTAAATCAGAAATGTCTTACGTTATTAAACATCATTTGAAATTGTGCCATTTATGGGTTTCATAAAATTTCATTGTATGGATGTATTATAATTTATTTAAGCAAACCTTTATAGTGTTGGCTCAAATTACTTTAGACTGTCATGCAACTGTGTTTTTCTGGTGTTCTCTGAAATTTTATGAGATTCCATTAAAAATACAAGGCTTACTGTAGCAGCTAATTTTACATGTCAGTTTGGCTAAGCTATGGTTCTCATTTGTTCTGTCAAACTCTGATCCTGACATAGCTGAGAAGACATTTTATAGATGTGATCTGCATTTACAATCAGTTGATCATACATAAAAGAATTATGGATAATATAGGTGGGCTTCCAATAATCAGTCAAAGGCCTTATAAGGAAAACCGCCACCAACAAAAAACAAAACCAACCTAAAAAAATTCAAAACAAACAACTACCAAAACAAAAGATGTGTCACCCTCACCATATCTGCTGGGGCCCAGGAGTCATTGCAGAGAAAGTGGGAACCCAAATACTGCTCTCACTGAAATCCTGAAAACCAGTGCCAGGGCAATGGTAACACAAACTGTGGTCACTCAAATCTTATCAAAACAGAAATCCAGAGGCTACAGCTAATTCAACACTAAATAAGATTTCTAACACTCTACCAAGGCTCAGGGAACATTGTGGAAGAAAGGATGGAAAGATTACAAGAGCAGCAGGGTGGGTAGGATTAGCCTGAGGCAGGGTTCACTCCACCCTACCCGCAGAGACTGAGGCCTTCAGGACTACACAGTGAATCCCAATATCGTCACAGAGGAGGACCCTCAGTGGAATGGGAGAAAGGGAGAGGGGTTGTAAGAGTATAAACTTTTATAAAAGGTAAAATATAAATTAAAAAAGAAAACATTAAAATATTAGTAGGAAAATAATTGCTTATACTGAAGTTGTGTTTCTGACTTTCTGACAATGAGAAGCACTCCATTCTTACCTCTTCATTCAGTTGGCAAAAGGCATGGATTCTCACCACAGTGGTTACGTGGTGGCATTATAAACTTCCTCTGGGCCTCAACTTACTGCTTCCAGTATATATTTTCCTTTTCTCCTTTTTGCGAAAAAGGATGCGATGTAAGGAGCTGGGGTTTTTCCTTCTGATGTCTTCCTTTGGTTTTAGGATGATGGTTTCACTTTACTCTCTTGCTGAACAAAAGTTACATTTACTTTTGCTTTCTTTCTAAAGAGAAAAATATCATCAAATCAATGTTCTTTTCTCTTTCTTCCATGTGAGTGTTCTTTGTGCTGCTATTATAATGTATCCTAATAAGCTGTGTCCAGGATGGCCTACCTTTGACTTACACCTTGGGGAGCAGTGTTGCACCAGCTCTCAGGTATTTGAAGTTGGTTAGACCTTGTCAGGGATGAAGTTGGAGACTGGAAAGCAGGATGCTGGGTGGGCTTAATTAGCCCTATTAACTGTACATATTACAGAGCTTTGCTCAAGAATCTTCTCTAGTTTAATCCTTATTTCAGTTTGATAATCTTTTTCTAGAAAAGTCACTTTGTTGAATCAAAATCTCTGCATAAAAACCTAGAGTAGTGGTGGGCATGATAGTTTAGTCAGATTTAGCAGCATATAATCACCTTGAAAATGTAGGAGTCAAAGGCATGTATTGACAACTCTGGAGCTCAGTACCATGGGATATTAGCAAATTCCAGGTCCATGTTTTCCTTCCAATAGATGCTTCTGATCTATAATCACATTAAAATCACCTGAGAAATACAAATGCCCAAGGTAAAAGACATGTGACAAAGACATTTTATCTGTCCAGAAATATTTTATATTTTGGTGAGAAGAGGATGCAGTAGCTCAGTACATTTGGAATACCAGAAGAGAACCAAACCAGGCATCCCATAAAAAAGGGTGATCAGATGGAGTCATCTTCAGTGACTAATGAGTGTGGTTAGAACAGTGCCTCAGAAAGGAATCATCTCTCATTTTCTCCTGGGACTACAAAGTGTAAAACATTTAATATCTGTTGTAGAATCATGCCTCTTGATTCCAAAATACAAACATAGTTTGGGTCCCAGAATTTGGATTTAGCCTTAGAGTCTTTCTAAATGCCATTTGTCTGATGTTCAATATGGGGATTAAATGAAACCATGAAATTTGCTTCTTGGGAACATTCACTTTGAACTTAGCTTTTCTGCTACAGAGGAGATGATCTTTTGAACTGATGCCTTGCCACATTGACAGTATACTCAGAGCTTGGATGAGGGCCAGCCTCATTGAACCCCTTTTCTTTATTTAGCCTGCTCAATATTATTGGCAGGTTTCTTCCACCAAACGTTTGGAAGGGTTTTTGATAAGTTCAAGTAGATTCAATATCTTTCATGGGAAGTCATGCTAACTGGTAAGAAAGAGGGAAGTACCAATTGTAAGAACAGCAGCAGAAGTTGGATTACTTTTGCTCCATTGGACATATAAAGAGATAAACCAATACAGAATCAATGATATAACTTTTTTTAAAAAGTTTTGTTTGTTTGTTTTTATTTATTTACTTGACAAGGACAGAGAAAGACACACAGAGAGAGAGAGAGAGAAAGAGAGAGGGAGGGAGGGAGGGAGGGAGGGAGGGAGGGAGGGAGGGAGGGAGGGAGGGAGACAATGGGAGCACCAGGGCCGCCAGCCACAGCAAACGAACTCCAGTTGTGTGCACCCCCTTGTACATCTGGATAACGTGGGTCCTGGGAAATGGAACCTTGAACCGGGGTCCTTAGGCTTCACAAGCAAGTGCTTAACCACTAAGCCATCTCTCCAGCCCATTTTTTTTTTATTTTTTAAAAGTTTTGTTTGTTTGTTTTTATTTATTTACTTGACAAGGACAGACAGAAAGAGAAAGACACACACACACACACACACACACACACACAGAGAGAGAGAGAGAGAGAGAGAGAGAGAGAGAGAGAGAGAGAGAGAGAGAGAGAAAGAGAGAGAGAGGATATAACTTTTAAAGGAAAACATTACTAAGTAACTTTAAACTAAATAATGTCTCTTTTCTAAATAACCCTGGAGAATCTCTTTCAGTCATTTTACTTTTGTCTTGTTTTATAATTTGAAGGTTGGCATTATCATCCTCTCCTTTATGGGGAGAATTTAATTTTATGATGAACATGGCTCTTTCCCTCTATTTTGGCAAATACATGAATTCAATTTAATCTGTACTCTTAGTTTTTGCAACTTCTGTGAATCTCAGGAGTGTTGATGGAATAATTATGTAAGTTAAAATACTTATTTGATTCATTCAACAAAATATAAAGACTGAAAAATCTAGGGATATTCACTTCTTATTTTGGTTGCATCAATCATGGATGAACCAATAAATTTTCTAATAAGGAAGATTTGTTCTTGTTTTCTTAATGCAGAAAGTTTTTTTTTTTTTTTTTTTTTTAAGCCTGGTAGATATCAACAACACTGCCAATTTAGACATTGGAAATAACCTTCCAATTTTCATATCCTAAATATATTTCATGATGATTTTCTTGCATAAGGAAAGCTTTGTAAGGGGCTGGGAGATAGTTAAGTCAGTAAAGTGCTTGTCTTACAAGCAGAAGGACCTGAGTTCAGTTTTCAGTACAAACATGAAAATGCTGGGCATGGTGATGTGTACCAACAATTCTAGTGTTGGGGAGGTGGAGACAGGAGGATACTGTGGCCTTTTGGCCACTTAGTCTAATGAGAAACTCTGTCTCAAACAAGGGTGGTTTGTGTTCCCAGATGACACCTGAGCTTGTCCTATGGCCTCCACATGTACAGCCACATATACACTTGTACCCGCATACACATACACACTAAAAAGAAAAGCTTTATGGATTTAGGAAGAGCTTTTATATAACTTTTGTTGTTACATATCATATGGACTATCTTTTAAAGTAAACACAGCTTACAATATTCTAAGGTTTCTCTAGCACCAAGATCCAAACTCTTCACATTCCTCACACAAGCCAGTTTCAAAGGTTTATAAGTCACATGGTCAGGTTTATCATAGCAATGACCCCACTTCTTAGTACCAATTCTCTGTATCAGTTACTTTTTCATTGCAGTGAACAAATACCCGACCAGAAATAACTTAAGGAAGGAAAAGGCTTGGCTTTGGCTTGCCATTTCAAGAGGAGGTGTCACATCAGGAAGGCTGGTAAGTTGACATGAAAGCAGAAGGGGACACTGTGTGACGGAAAGAAGAGGAGCAAAGGGAGGGGAGCAGGGGGCATATGAAGACAGTGGTATTCATGTATGAAGATCTCTGCATGATATCCATTAGCAAAGGAAGAAAGACAGACAGACAGACAGACAGACAGACAGACAGAAAGAAAGAAAGAAAGAAAGACTGCTTGGCAATGCTGAAACCATCCAAGGACAAATTAAAGACACATAAATATTCTCCTTCATATGCTAAAGATAGAATTAAAAAATGACATGATTTTAGAAGAAGAAGGGAACAGTGAAAGGAGGGAGGACAAAGGAGGGGATTGGAGGGTGAATAGGATCAAAGTACAGTACATACACTTATGAAATCTCATGAGACCCATTCATATTTGCAACTAATGTATGTCTGAAAAATAGAACCACTGTTTTACATTGATCTGCTTATTGGTATTCAGCACTTGTTGAGTATTGACAATGAGCTAGGCATGTATAAACATTTCTTTGTGAAACCAATATAGCTCATGTTATGTGAGTAAAGCTATTTATGGCCTCTATCCAGTGAGTGGGAGGCAGGCTGGGTCCTGTCCAGGTGCAGGTCCACTGGGCTTCATTCTGTGACCACTATAACTATTATACCCTCTATTCACCAATTTTCATTGCAGAAATTTTTGAAATTATAAACTATTTTTCTTACAATGCTGAAGTAAACACACATCTCCTTCTTAATAATTGATAATGGGCCAGGTAAAAGTACTAGGGTACTATTAATTATTGGTGTAAGTGATATAAAATGGAAATAGGGGCTAATTTTTGTAATGTGAGAAGCATAAGTCCAGATATTTGGGGGATTACTTGGCTTACTTCAGGTATTCAGAAATGGAACGGTGGTAGGCCTGGTTTTATTCCTAGAGCCAATCTTTCTCAAATGATGACTAACTGGACTATGTTTGGAGATCCTGGGGAAGCTTTTAGAAGAGAAACGTTTGGGAGCCCCTGATTGTATTTTTATTCTTTACCTTCTGATATTGTAGTATTTTTGGAAGGAGTAGAAAGATCAAAGGGTCATGCATAGTGGATAGATGGATCCTAGACCTTCTCACTCACACCCTTCTCTTTGTTGGATGGCATAGTCTTTTCTAAACTTTGGAGACTCCAAAATAATATTGGATGACTGACTCCCAGAAGTATTGTAGATGAAGAAGTCAACAGAATGCTGGGATTTCATGGTGGGCCTGGAGAAAGGGAGAAACCCCTGTTTTAATCTTAAACCACAGTTTGATATAAGCCCTAAAGATTGCCCATAAGAAAAGGGAACCAGGTAAAACCTCTTTGACCATTCTCACACTGAATATAGACCTACTTGATAAAGAGATACTAAATTGTGATGGAAGTCTGTAAAAAAAAATCTTTGGCAATATGGTTGGCAACCTTTGGAATTTTGAGAAATCTTGAATAACAACAGCTAATTTTGGATAGATGTATTTTGATGGAGGGCATTAGCAGTAGGAAAATTCTTCATGCACCTCATTAGTACATGTGCCCACCACCCCTCAGTTCTTTTATTTCCTTCTTGTGGTTTTCATTTTAAATTAAATGTCTATTATATATGAGTTTGTGCTTGTAGCTAGGGAGATAAAGATAAGCCAGATATGGATCTTATAATATGTTAATAAATAATAGTTCTCTGATTGATATAGTAATAAAGTAAATTAGAAGCAAAGTAAGTGCACATGTGATGTTAGAAGAGTTCAGTTGTCTTCCAGCTTATATGGTGGACATCTCCTTAGGGACACTCGGTGTCAGGCATTGTGCCAACATGGAAGCCATAGCTGTGGCTGCCATTGCTGAGCTGAGTTCAGGGGAGGACAGAGGTCTGTAATCAGGCATTTGCATGCAGAGTGGTCAGTACTGAGTTACATTCTTCAATGAGTAAGTTCCTTTTATTTTTCCCAAGATAGGGTCTCACTCTAGCCCAATTGACATGAAAACTCTATAGCCCTTGGTTGGCTGCAAACTCACAGTTATCTTCCTACCTCTGCCTCCCAAGTGCTGGTATTAAAGGTGCACACCACTGCGCCCAGCTTCAATGAGTAATTTTCATTGCCTGCTAAAATGCCAAATATTTCTTAGGAGTACTTGGGGTGAGTTCCTGGAGAAGACCTCATTTGGTCTGGATTTGGGAAGGTGGTGCTTAACACAGGGTGAGGGAAGGAAATAAATGACTTCTGAGCAGGGAGACTGACTTGAGGGGTGAAACAATAGTGATAAGAACAACACTAGCTGAACTTACCTGATATTTACTCACCAGACCCTGTTCTGAAAGCTCAGCATACTTTGCTTGTTAAGTCAGCAAGATGGCTACTTCTGCCATTTTAAAATATTTTATTTGTTTGCAAGCACAGAGAGAGGAGAGGCAGACAGAGAGACAGGGTGAGCCAAGGCCTCCAGTCACTGCAAACTATCTCCAGATGTATGTGCCACTGTGTGCATCTGGCTTTACATGAGTACTGGGGAATCAAACCTGGGTTGTTAGGCTTGTAGGCAAATATCTTAACTGCTGAGCCATCTCTCCATCTCTACTTTTGCTATTTTATACATGAGCAAATTGAAACACTGACAGGCTAAATGATTTTCCCAAAGCCACACAGCTAGGAAGGGGTCAGCATGGAACTTAAACCCAGACAGTCCAGGTCCTGAATTGACTTAGCTTTACTACAATCAAAGTCAAGAGAGGAAAAGCTGTGAGGCAGCAAATATCAAGGTGAGTTTGACCAGAGGAAGAGGTGTCAAGGAACTCTGGGAAATAAATTGGAAAGACAGTTGGGGGGCCAGATTAAGAAAGACTGAGAGAATATGAGTATGACTTTCTTTTGGCAGATCAAGGGGAGCCAACGAAGGTTTTGGATTGGGGAGTGCTGTGATCTGAGCTGGGCTGCAGCAGATTCATGCTGAAACACTGCGCATGAGGGGGACAAGGCAGGGAGAGAAGGTAGGGGCTGAATGTGACAGAATGTGGGAAGGAGGACTGGTGACACTAATGAGAGCTCTTTAAAAGGGGAGGAGGGTTTCAGAGCCCAGGAACTTATTAGAACACTGAGAACTTGTGTTATCCTTTGACCTATGATGGGCAGTGGTCACAAAGGGTTAAATGAATATGCTGTTATGGAAATTTCTTGAACATTAACATTTTCCACTTTTCTTCAGTTTTATCAAATGTCCTTGTGATGGGAGAAAAAGAACAAACATCAAAAGTACCTTTTAACTTCACAATTCTTTCTAAATTTCTTTAAACTTATAGGCTATACTGCTGATTTGCAGACTTCAAAGTACACAGAAGGATCAGGGTCAGGTTGAAAAATTATTTCTTACAGTGTGATAAAATATGCATGTGAATCCTGTGACCTGCCACTGAAATTATTTATGTGCTAATGTAACTTTGTAACATTAATTGTGCAGTTTAATGCTCCCCTCCAGTAGTTTCTTCACTGTATGCTCTGGTAAATAACTTTTGCTTATTATTTGTGCTGTCCTTTACAGATTCCATGTGTTATTTATAGACTCAAAACTGTTATTTTTTGGAGACATTGTGGCAAGAAGAATAAATGGGGTATATTTTGATGGATAGTTGTTAGCACTTTTGTACCCTTTTGCTATCAGTTTTAAATTTTTATGTCTTTATTATCTAATGAGAACATCACCTTAATATATATTTACAATATTCTTTTTAGAAAGAACACTCTAGTCCTTAAATTATTTTTCAAGTGTGAATGCTTCTTTCTTTCCTCTAGCTAAGTGGGAGGAAACTGAAATAAACAATAATAGAGGCATCTCTAAAAGTTTATAGGGTTTCCTGGTATATATACATTTATGAAATTTCTATTAATAACATCAGAAGCTCCTTACTTTGAACATTGAGGTCTTATTTTTGGTGGAATTGATGGAAACGTCCCTTCTGATGGTCCTGAATACTGTTCTGCAGCTTTGGGATGTTAGTCACTGTCAGTTTTTCTTAGGTTTGAATGCTGATCTTTAATGATTCTTAAGGCAGTGGGCCAAATTTAATTTTTTTTAAATTTCATTTATTTTTGAGGGGGGGGGGGAGAATGGGTGCATCAAGGCCTCTAGCCACTGTAAACAAACTCCAGACACATGTGCCACCTTGTATATCTGACTTATGTGGGTCTTGGGGAGTCGGACCTGGGTCCTTAGTCTTCACAGGCAAGCAACTTAACCACTAAACCATCTCTCCAGCCTGAATTTAATTCTTGGTCATGTGGTAATCTACACAATTATTTTTCATAGTCTCCTTGACTTTTCCAGAGGTTTGAAGCAGTTAGTGAAAATATTTTAAAAATTGGCTTTTGGTTTTTTTCAGGGCTGTTCAAAATGTAATGTGTATGTGACTCATTGGGGGATCTTCTTGATCACTAGCTCTGAAATGGGGCCTGAAATTCTCTACTGCTAATCAGTTAGTCTGTGGACCACACTGTGAATAGTATGGTCTGGACCAAATGGCTATACATGCGATATGTTAGCTCCATCACCTTGGACAAGCCACTTAATACCTGCTTTTTGTTTGTTTTCCTCAGTTGCTACCACAGGGAGATTTAGAGTATCAAGTGAGAAAATGTATGCAAAAAGCCTGTCCTGTGGAAAATGTTTATGGAACGAAAAGTGAGTAACTGTTATTTATGACCTGACTTTTTAGGTAGGCTCATTTTCAGAGCATGTTGAGAAATCAAAATTGATGCATGGTGACAATCTATAGAGAAAAGGCCCTTGGTTGAAGTCTAGATTTTTACATGTATTATGTTCTTTTGATGGATTTCATTTGCAAAGCAAGAGGATTGATCAAGCAATCTGTGAGATTTCTTTCAACTCTAGCTTGTGAGTCTATGACCATTCAATAGGATACAGTCATCAGTCTTAAGATGTTGAAGTAGAATGTGTCATATGATCCTGTATTTGTTTCATCTGCCTCTAAATTCATTTGATTGAATTTAATTTAGAAGACCTCTGATAATTTCTCCCCTCCATATGTTGATTTCTGTTGTGTTAAAGACATCTGTAAGTCTGATGGGTTCACATTTGAAGCTACAGCCAATTTTGAAGTATCAAAAGAGAGCACTGACTGGGGAGATGGCTCATTGGATGCCATGAATACCTAAATTTGGATTCCTAGTACTCATAAAATGCAGTGGGCTGTCATCTCAGTGTGTCTATGTCAAGGGGAATCTTCCAGAAGGTTGTGAGCCAGCTAGCATGATTAACATAGTGTGAATGGGATGCCTTGTCTGAAAACAAGGTGGAAGAACTGATATCCAAGGTTGTGCTTTGACCCCCACACATGTGCACATACACACGGATGCACGTGTTTGTGTATGCACAAGTAGAACCATAGGAAAAGCTCAATTGTGGTATTAGAGATACCTCACTGTAAGCAGACAAAAACTGTCCTAGTTGCTTTGAGAGGCACTAATTTGAATGTTTATGAAATAATTTCAATTCTGCCCCAGGTATATGAAAATTTTTCTGGAGCTTGTGTCCAAAATTCAACCTTAGAGAAAAGATATCTAAACTTCCAATCTTTTTATTTCTTTTTATTTTATTTTTTTGAGGTAGAGTATTACTCTAGCCCAGGCTGACATGGAATACACTATGTAGTCTCAGGGTGGCCTTGATCACATGGCGTTCCTCCTACCTCTGCCTCCTAAGTGCTGGGATTAAAGGTGTGTGCCATGACGCCTGACTTAAACTTCCAATCTTAACTACCAAAATGTTTTGAAAATCACATTAAATTGTTTAACATGCTAAGAGGTACCAACTATAAATGATATCACTAAGGGGAAAATATTTTTAGTAAGAAAATAAATTACAACATAAACAGGCATTTTGAACAAAAAAATCTATTATTATTCAAGATTTGTTAGTCATCAAAAAATTTTTGTAGAGGCAATATCTACTGTAGGGGATGAACATGACTTTGTTGTAAAGAATAAATGGAAATTTGAAAATAGGAGATATGTGAATTGATTCTTATTAGTATGGAAATATTCCTGTCCATTTCCCTTACAAGGTTTTGAAGTAGCTGGAAGCTTTGTTAAAGGTGCAGCTCATAAAGAAATGGTGAACTGGCTGTGTCACACACTACCAATGGAAATGCAGACTTGTGTCACCTTTCTGGGGAGATGCTTGGGTATATTTCTGTTCTCCAGCTTTATTAAGATGTAATTGAAAAATAAGATTAATATATAGTTATGATGTATTATATGATGATTTGATAAGCACATGACACACAGAGAGGTTCCCTACCACAATCAAGCTCTTGAAATATCCCAGTCACCTCACATAATTGCCATTGCTTTGTGGATGAATGATGAAAATGCTTAAGGTCAAATTTTAGAAAATTTTAAGCATGCATGCAACAAATATTATTAACTATAGATAGCATGTTGTACATTAGCTTTCCAGGACATATTCATCTCATAAATAAGATTTTTTTTTTGCCTCATAATACCCCATTTGAACCCCATCCCTCCTGGCTCTTAGAACTACCATTCTGTTTGTTGCTCCTATGAGTTAGAATTTCCTTGTATTCTACACACAAGAGATATCATACAGTATTTGTCTTTCTTTTGTTACTAAAATATTTTATCTACTTATAATGAGAGACACAGAAAGAGAGAGGGAGAGAGACACACACACACACACGGGGGGGGGGGGGATGGAAATCGCACCAGGGCTTCCAGCTACTGCAAATGAACTCCAGATGAATGTATCCCCTTGTGCATTTGGCTTTACATGGGCACTGGGGAATTGAACCCTGGTTATTAGGCTTTGTAGGCAAGTACCTTAACCACTGAGCAGTCTTCCTAGCCCAGTATTTGTCCTTCTGTGTCTGACTTATATATTGCACTTAGAATACTGCCTTCCAGGTTTACACATGTTGTCAAAATGGCAGGTTTTTCTTTTTTATTCAGTTTTATAATTTTATTCATTGGTAATTTTGTACATGAATATAATGTATCCTGATGCTGATCTTTTTTTTTAAATTTAATTTATTAGTTTTCTTTTCAGCAAATACAGGCAGTTTGGTACCATTGTTTAGGCTCATCCATGATCTACCCCCTCACATTGGACCCTCCTTGTTGATGTAAATGGGTCGTGCATTGTGGAGTTAGCCCACAGTTATTGGTATGATAAATGTCTCTGCATATCATGACCCAACTTGTGACTCTGACATTCTTTCCGCCCCCTCTTCCGCAAAATTTCCCTGAGCCATATTGGGTTCATTTTTGGTTTGCTTCAGTGCTGAGGTGTTGGGGGCCTCTGAGGCTCTGGCTCTCTGATTTGGTAGGAGTTGATTTTTCTCTGTGTTGGTCTCCTTCCCCTTTGTGCTGGTATCCGGTTCATCAGGAAAACATCACCCTTGCTTGTTTCGCCAATTGTCCTTAGTTTCAGTTGGGCCCCTTTTGAGTTATGTTGGGGCAGCTCTCTCCTTAGGATCTGCATCTATCTGAAAAAGAGAAGCAGATTCTCCAATGGAGAGTAAGTTAGCACCCGGAAAATTGAGATAACACTTACTTTTTTGATAAAGAGTTTGATAGGTGTAAGCCCTCTTGTGGCCCATGATTGATGGTAGCTTGATATTGGAGAGTGGGCTTATGTTTGGGTATGATTCTGACTTGTTTCCCAGCTCCAGCTATGGGTCTCATACCACTGAGGGGATCAGTTAGCCAAATCAAGAGCAGTTGGTTCCCCACCATGGCTGTGTGCCACTATTGCACTTGTGTGGGCATCACATCAGATTATTTGTTGCTAATTAGGTTAGACAATGAGTTGCTTGGACATATATTAGTCATTTCCCCCAGTCTCCCTAATGAACATAGATGCAAAGATCCTGAACAAAATACTCGCAAACCGAATCCAACAACACATCAAAAGCATTATCCACCTTGACCAAGTGGGATTTATCCCAGGAACACAAGGGTGGTTCAACGTATGAAAATCTGTCAATGTAATATACCACATAAACAAGCTTAAACATAAAAACCACATGATCATTTCAATAGATGCAGAAAAGGCCTTTGACAAGATAAAACATCACTTCACGATCAAAACACTGGAGAGAATCGGCATGGCCGGTTCACATCTTAACATGATAAAGGCAATATACAAAGCTCCAAAGGCCCAAATAATACTTAATGGAGAGAGACTGGAGGAATTCCCATTGAAATCAAGAACAAGACAGGGATGTCCTCTTTCACCTCTGCTTTTCAATATAGTTCTGGAAGTCCTAGCTCAAGCAATTAGATAGGAGAAGGAAATAAAAGGGATACAATTTGGAAAGGAAGAGGTTAAGTTAGCTCTATTCGCTGATGACATGATTGTATATGTAAGAGACCCGAGAGACTCCATCCCAAAACTCCTGAAGGTGATTAACTCCGATAGCAAAGTAGCAGGATACAAAAATCAATGCACAAAAATCGGTAGCATTTCTGTATGCAAATAACAAAGATACAGAAAAAGAAATAAAGGACATAGTACCATTTTTAATAGCAACAAATCTTTCACTTTTAAAATTCATAAATATCGGGCTGGAGAGATGGCTTAGCCGTTAAGCGCTTGCCTGTGAAGCCTAAGGACCCCAGTTCCAGGCTTGATTTCCCAGGACCCACATTAGCCAGATGCACAAGGGGGCGCACGCATCTGGAGTTTGTTTGCAGTGGCTGGAGACCCTGGCACGCCCATTCTCTCTTCTCTCCCTGTCTGCCTTTTTCTCTCTCTGTCACTATCAAATAAATAAATAAAAATAAACAAAAAATATTTTAAAATTCATAAATATTTTGAGATTCTTATAAAAGAATTAGTAAAATTGTTTTTGTAATTTCCTTTTGAGACTGTTCACTGCTAATGTGTAAAAATGTAACCTATTTTTTGCATTGTATTTGTATTCTGCTGCTTTATTGAACTCATTTATTACTTTCAACAGTTGAGTATATTTTTGGTGTATGTGTGTGTATGTGGGTCTGTCTGTCTATGTGTCTTTATGGTTTTCTACATATAAGATCTCACAATATTAAAATAGGTATAAGTTTATTTCTTTGTTTCCAATTTGGATGGCTGTCTTTCCCTCCTTTCCTTTCACTTGCCTTCCTCCTCATTTCTTCTTCTCTTCCTTCTCTTCCTCTTTTCTCTCTTTATCCATAATTCCAAAGATACAATTTTCAGTATTATGTTAAATAGAAATAGTGAAAGCATGCATCTTTTTTTGGCTCCTGATCTTAAGGAAAAAGCTTTTGTTCTTTCATCATTGAGTATTTATACTGTAGTGGTTTGAAAGTAAAATGTTTCTCCACAGGCTCGTTTATTTGAATCTTTAATCCCAAACTGGTGGGGAGGTTTTGGACCATTTAGGAAGTGTAGCTTTGCTGGAGGAAGTATGTCATTGGGGAGGAGCTTGAGTCTAGTTTGCTCTCTCCACTTCTTGTCTGCAGCGTGATGCAGGCTTCCCACTCCTGCTATGCCTTCCCTATCATCATGAGCTCTAACCTCTAAAGCTGCAAACTGAATTAACCCCTTTCCTTCTGTAAGATGCTGCTGGTCGGGTATTTTGTCCTAGCAACAAGAAATTAACTGATACAGGGCTGGAGAGATGGCTTAGCGGTTAAGCGCTTGCCTGTGAAGCCTAAGGACCCCGGTTCGAGGCTCGGTTCCCCAGGTCCCACGTTAGCCAGATGCACAAGGGGGCGCACGCGTCTGGAGTTCGTTTGCAGAGGCTGGAAGCCCTGGCGCGCCCATTCTCTCTCTCTCCCTCTATCTGTCTTTCTCTCTGTGTCTGTCGCTCTCAAATAAATAAATAATTAAAAAAAAAAAAGAAATTAACTGATACAGGTATGAATCTTTATATATGGTTTTCATCTTGTTCAGATACTTCTTGTTTAGGTTGTTGAGTGATTTAACATGAAAGAGTATTAAATTTTGTCAAATGCTTTTTATGTATCTATTGAGATCATGTGGTTTTTCTACTTGTTCTGTTAATGTGTTGCATTATGCTGATTAAAGTTATTGTGTTGAACAGTCCTTGCATTCTGGGAATAAATCCTACTTAATGTATAATCTTTTAATATGCTGCTGAATTCAGCTTGCTAGTGTTTTGTTGAGGATTTTGCATCAGTGTTCCTAAGGGATATTAATCTGTAATTTTCATTTCTTTTATGTTTGAGGCTTACCTGGGAAATTTAATGAGATGCTGTCTTAAAAAAAAAGAAGAAGAAAGAAAAGAAAAGAAAAAGAAAGGTTGAAAAAATGGCTGGCAAAGTAGATCAGAGGAAGTATACTAGCCTAGTATGTATTAGGCCTTAGGTTTAATACCAAATAGTGAAAATAATAACGCCTCCCCCCCAAAAAAAAACAACAACTCTAAGACTTCTAAATTGCTTTACGATTTCTTCTTTGGTTCATTGTATGTTCAAGTTTGTGTTGTTTAGTTTTCATGACTTTGTGACTTTTCCAGGTTTAGTTGTATCCTAAATTTATCCTGATGGGGTCAGAAAAGAGTAAGTAAGATGTATATTTGAAAGTGTGCTGAGACTGCTTGTGGTTTAACATATTCTATTTTGGAAAATGTCCAATGACCACATGCAAACAATGTGTATGCTGTTGTTGGTTAGTGTTCTGTGTCTGTGTTAGGTCTCCTTGGTTCGTTATGAAGTTTAAGGGTTCTGGTCTGTTTGTACTTCTGTATGTAATAGAATATATAAGACTGACTAATTTATAAAGACTACAAATTTATTTTCTTAAAGTTTGTGTCCATATTTGGTCAGCTTATAGAACCTGTAACAGGTAGAGCCTTGTTGGAAGAAGTAGGTCATTGGGTGGGGGGAATCTTGAGGCTTTGTAGTCCAGCCCAATTTGATGTTTTTTTTCTTTTCTGTCTGCTTTCTGATCATGCTGCAGTGTGACACTGGCTTCCTGTTCCGGCTGCCTTGCCTTCCCTGCCACGTAGAACTTTACCCTCGGGCACAGTAAGCCAAAACACACTTTGCCTCCTAAAGTTAGGTCTGCACAGGTATTTGTTCACTGCAACAAGAAAGTAACCAATACAGTCTGGTTCTATCCAGCTCTTGGACTTCCTTTTTAGGGGTGTGATTGCTGACTCCTTGTCCTTTGCATTGATGACTCACTTTTCTAGATTCCTTCTTTGTCTTTCAGAAGTTTGATTATAATACATCTTTGTTTGAGCCCCGCAGTTTATCTTCCCTGGAGTTCATCATGCCTCTTCAATGTTTGTATTCTTAGCTTTCATCAGATTTGTAAAGTTTTCAGTTATCATATTTTTATTCTTTCTTTTCCCATTTCCCTGTCATCTTATGCTAGGATCTCCACAATGCATATGCTGGTCCATGTGATGCTGTGTCACACACAAACTTCTCCCTGTTCCCTTTTCTTCAGTCTCTTTCCATTGGCTTAATGATTTCTATTGTCTTATCTTCAAGTTCTCTGATTTTCCAAATCTCCAATTTTGTCTTCAAATTTCTCGAGTGAATTATAGTTTCAGTTTTGTAGCTTTCAGGTCAAAATTTTTTCCTTCCTTTCTTTTTGTTTAGGTTTTCTGTCTGTCTTCTTATTGGCATGTTGCAGTCTGGTTCTCATTGCTGGTAGAAATCACCTAACCAAGAACAGCTTCTGGGAAAAAGAGTTTTATTTTGGCTTACAGGCTCGAGGGGAAGCTTCACGATGGCAGGGGAAATCGATGGCATGAGCAGAAGGTGGACATCACCCCCTGGCCAACATAAGATGGACCACAGCAACAGGAGGGTGTGCCAAACACTGGCATGGGGAAACTGGCTATAAAGCCCATAAGCCTGCCCCCAACAATACACCCCTTCCAGGAGGCATTAATTCCCAAATCTCCATCAGCTGGGAACCTAGCCTTCAGAACACCTAAGTTTATGGGGGACACCTGAATCAAACCACCACAGGCGTTTCCGTATTGATATATCTTATTGATAGTTCCATAGTCTATACACATATAATTATTTTGACTTTTTCTAATCTTCCTTTATTGAGCATATTTTTAAGATAGCTTGTTTGAAATCTTTGTCTAGCAGATCTTCCATGAGGGCTTTTTGAAAAAGAATATCTGTTGATTCACATTCTTCCCCTTTGGATGAGTCATATTTTTCCATTTTTGTGAATATTTTATGGTGAAAATGAGACATTTGGTTCTAAAAATGTGACAACCATGGGAATTGGATTTCCCCTTCACCAAAATTTCCTGTTGTTGTTATGATCATTATTATCAATTTTAGTTTGTGGTGGTTATTGTCAGTAGTCAAATTGATTAGATCCAGAATCACCTACAAAATAAATCTTTACTCAATGTATATGATAGTTTCTTGATTAGGGTGATGTGGAAATATTCACTCTAACTTTGGGTGATACCATTCCACAGATTGAAGATACAGACTGAATAAAGAGGAGAAAGTGAGCTTAGCACATTAGAATTCATCACTCTCTGCTTCATGGTCTAGTCACCACACTTTCCCAGCCATCATGATACCCTCAAACTATGAGCCAAAAGAAACTCTTCCTTCCTTCAGTTGATTTTTGTGTGGCATCTTTGTTCCAGCAATGAGAAAAATAACTAATACAGTTTTTTAAATTTTATTTTTATCATTGTTTCTCTGACAGGAATCATTCTGAGGTGTAAACTTAAAGTCTTCTCAAACTCTCTCCTGAGTCTTTGCCTTTCCTTGTACATCTGTGGCCACTTCCTAGCTTCCTCCCCATATATACATTTCCTTTCCATGTTCTAGGATTTAATGTCTGATTCCTAAAAGGACAAAAAGGAAAACATGAAAAGTAGAGAGAGAGAGTGTACTTGCCCTCCCTTTTTTTGCCTTTTGCTTACTTATGTATTTAGTTTTGCACTACTGGACATTGAACCTAGGGCCTTGTACATGCTAAACATGTGATCTACCACTGACCCACATTCCCAGATCTCTCAAGTAAAGACTTTTTATTTTGAGACAAAGTTTTATTAAGCTGCTCAGGTTGGGCTAGAACTCACTCCATAGCCCAGGCTGTCCTTAAACTATTGATTGTGCTACCTCAGCCTCCTAAATCAATGGGATCAAAGGCCCAGGTACCACACAGATGGGAGATGGTGTGGGGGAGCAGAGGATTACAACAATGAGAGGAGGTTAAACAGTGACTGTCTCCCTGTCCTGCACCTTTGTGATCAGGAGCACCAGTAAGTGATCAGAGCACAAGACTCAGATATATGAAGGATAGGCTACATTTTCCTCCATTCAAATTCTGACAAGTTGCATGTAGTATGCTCTGGGAACAGGTGAACATCTGCCTGTTATGAAACTGGAGGTATGAGAAGAGTATGTACTACTGTTCTAGAGGTGAAATTGACCACAATTAATGGACATTAATGCCAAGTTGCTGTTTATGACTTCTTCTGCTAGTTATAATCCTTCAGTAAACTCCAGGGTTCCAAAATAATTAAATTAGATAGATTCTGCCAGTGAGTCATCTAGGTGAAGAGACAGATCTTTGTTACTTCCCACTTTGCCATTTTTCTGGAATCCTTTGATGTTTACTTTTTTTTGTACTAATTTTAAAAAAGCTCATCATTTTTTCTGTAAGCTATTAAAATGTTATGTAAACTTACTCCCAATCCAAACAAGAAGCTTCTTTTTGTTTAGCTGTGTATTGAGTCAATTTTCTCTGTTTTAAAATGAGTTAAAGAGAAACAAAAAGCTACATTAACAAGACAAGCTGCATGTGAAAGTCTAAAGTAGTAGTAGTTTTCATTTCTTCCTTTGTATTATTTGGAAGGTGAGGGGGAGAGAGAGAGAGAGAGAGAGAGAGAGAGAGAGAGAGAGAGAGAGAGAGAGAGAGAGAGAGAGAGAGAGGGAGGGAGAGGGAGAGAGAGAGAGAGGGAGGGAGGGAGGGAGGAAGGAAGAGGGACGGGATGGATGCCAGGGCCTCTAGACACTGCAAATGAACTCCAGATGCATGCACCACTTTTTGCATCTGGTTTTTCATGGCTACTGAGGAATTGAACCTTGGTTTTTTGGCATTGCAGACAAGTACCTTAACCACTGAGCAATCACTCTAGCCCCTTTGTATTTTTTGACTAACAAAGATATATTCACTTATAGTATACAACATGATATTTTGAAATACATCATGTAATTATTTATTTGTGATGGTGAGAACACTTAATATCTATTGTATTAGTAATGTCTAGGATTATGATACATCGCTAATTATTAAATGAGTGCTCATAGTGGCATGTAGTATATTCATAGTAGCCAAAATACAAAGAAATCAATGTTTAACAGTTTGTGAATTGATTTAGTTGCATACCCTTACAATGTAATCTTATTAAACAATAAAAAGGAGCAAGAAGGGGATATATAATACAACATGGCTGACCCTTAGAAATGTATGCTAAGTGAAAGAAGCTCCATGCAAAAGATTGTGTGTGAACTGGTCCCTATGTAGGTTAGCTTTCATTCCTGTAACAAATAGTTGGTATCAAACCTTAAGGAGAAAAAGTTTATTTTGACTCAGTTTCAGAGGATTTAGTTCATGAATGCTTGGTTGCCTCCATTACTTTTGGGTATATCCTAAGCCACAATTTTTGTGGAGAGAACATGCTGTAGAAAATCTGCACACTTTATAGCAGCCATAAAGGAGTATGTAGAGGTAGTAATAGATAGATGATAGATAGATAGGTGATAGGTAGATAGATAGATAGATAGATAGATAAGAGAAAAAGTATCTGAGGTCCCAATTTCTCTTTGAAAGGCACATCTATACTTTTCTTCCATATTCCACATCTCTCTAAAACCCTACCACCTCCCTAGAGCATCATAGGATGGTGACCAAGCCTTTAGCATATGGGCTTTGGAGGACATTAAAATTTAAACCATAACAATCCCATTTACATTAAGTATATAGAAAATTCAAATCTATGAGCAGAAGGAAAGTAGATTTGTCATTGTGAGAGCCTGCAGATGGGAATGTGAATTAACTGCAAATAGACATGTGGGATCTCATGCTGACCCTGAAAGCTTTCTAAACCTGCAGGTCACACAACTTGGCGAAAAATTCTTCCAATGGGCACTTACAATTGGTGAACTTTATGATGTGTATTTTAATACAGCTCGAAAAGACCATAGTGGCATTGGATCAGTGAAAAGTCATATAATGTGAGACTATAAAAATAATAAGTAAAGAGAATATATACAAACAGCAGGTGTTTTATGTGTGTGCATGCATGTGTGTGCCACATGTCATGATTTGTTTTATGATGGAGAAAATTATTGGTTTAGCTATATTAAATAATTCTTAAAGGGCTGGAGAGATGGCATAGCGGTTAAGCGCTTGCCTGTGAAGCCTAAGGACCCCGGTTCGAGGCTCGGTTCCCCAGGTCCCACGTTAGCCAGATGCACAAGGGGGTGCATGCGTCTGGAGTTCGTTTGCAGAGGCTGGAAGCCCTGGCGCGCCCATTCTCTCTCTCTCCCTCTATGTGTCTTTCTCTCTGTGTCTGTCACTCTCAAATAAATAAATAAAATAAAAAAATTAAAAAAAAATAATTCTTAAAAATAATTTAAAGTTGTTCAAAATTGGTCTCATATCTGTCATTGAACAAATATTTGCAGTTTCATTTAATATGAGATTCTTGTATTTCCAGTGATGCCATAGGAATTTCAGAACTCCTTACCTTTATTGGCTGTTTCTGTTCTTGTAGAAAACATATCCCAGGATTTATGCCTGGGAAAGGAGCATTCTTTGATCAGGATAATGTCTCCCAATACTTCCCGGCCCATGTGATTCTTCCAATGGAGAGTCTCCTTTAGGAAGTGGTTTGCTTGAAAATTCTTTGCTCAGTAGTTTTTTTAGTTCAGTTTATAGAGAAGTCAGACATTAAAACTTCTACTGATTTAGCTAGTTTGTAGATAGGTCGAATAATCCTGGCTTTTGCTGGTTAACCAGGTGTGGTGGTTTAAATGGATGTCCCTCAATAGATTCAGGAATTTATTAAGGTTTGTAATTTAGATCTCCAGCCACTTGGCTGAAAGAGGTGTCACTGTGAATGGAGTCTAGGGACCGGCCCAAAGTGTGTTTAGGGGTAGATCTGGAATACCAGCCCAAGATAAAGAGAATGCTTAAGCTCTGTTTGGTGTTCCTGGAATAATGCTTGATTATGGTGCTGGTGGTGATATGCCTCTCTGTGTGGACCTGTGAAAGGGAGCTGGCTTCTTCCACCATTATGGAACTTCCCATGGATCTGTAAGCCTCAATAAATCCTGCTCCTCCCATAAACTGTGCCTGGTTTGGAAGTTCATCCCAGCAACATGAAGCTGATTACAACACCAGGGAACCCACGTGGGCCCAGGCAAGGCAGATGGCATACAAACACCAGCTTCCAATCCACATCTCTGAGACACCATGCAGATCTTGAGTTACTCAGTGTTAGATTCCACTCTTCCCCCATGCCTTCCTGTTAGATTTTCGCCAACAATAGGATTTTCTCTGCTCCATAGACATTGGTGTTTCCCTATAATTGAAGTGACTCTGTCCTACAATGTAGTGAGAAATTCTAATTTGAATAGCACACGTGAGTTTTACAAAGGCTACAGAAGGTTAGGGGGTCAGTGATCCCTTAATGTTTGAACCTTTTTAATATTTTTATTTATTTATTTTTTATTTATTTGAGAGAGAGAGAGAGTGAGAGCAAGAGAGCAAAAGAGAGAGAGTGAGAGCGAGAGAGCGAGAGAGCGAGAGAGCAAGACAGAGAGAGAGAGAGAGAGAGAGAGAGCTTGAGAATGGCTGCATGAGGACTTCTAGCCATTGAAAATAAAGTCTGAACACATATCCCACCTTATGCATCTGGTTTACATGGGTACTAGGGAATTGAATGTGGGTCATTAGGCTTAGCAGGCAAATGCCTTAACTGCTAAGTCAGCTTGGGAGACAGAGGTAGAAGGATTGCCATGAGTTTGAGGCCACATGGCGATAACATAGTCAATTCTAGGTAAGCTTGGACTAGAGTGAGACCCTATCTCAAAACAAAACAAAACAAAAATACCCAAAAAACAAACAAAAAAAAGAGTAGGTGTATAAGTACCCTTGCTTCTTGACTGGGAATATTATAGTTATGTTTTACCCCACTTCTAGAATTTTCCTGTGAGATTAAACCAGTTAGCTGTTCTCCTTTAAAGCAGGCACAAGTAAACCTCTATTCTGGAAGATTAGTAGTGCTCCTCTACATCGACTATCCCAAAATGAAATCCAGAAAGCAATCCCATCTACATTAGCTTGAAAAATAAAATACTTAGGAATAAATTTAAACATGGAGGTAAAAGAATTCTACCACAAACGTACAAATGATAAAAGAAGTCAGAGAAGACAGAAAATAGATGGGAAAATATTTTGTATCCATGGATTAGAAGAATTAATGTTAAAATGCCTATGGTACCCAAATCAACCTACAGAGTCAATGCAATCTCTATCAAAATTCCAATAGCATTTCTTATAGAGATAGGAAAAATAGTTCCAAAATTCACATGGAATCACAAAAATCTCTGATTTGCTAAGGTAATCTAGTACAAAAACAAATCTAGAGACATCATACTTCCATCCTTCAAATTTATTATAAAGCACGTAATTAGAACAGTATGATACTGATGTCAAAACAGTCACACAGACCAACAAAATAGAACAGAGAGGCCAAAAATGAATTCAAATATTTTTGGTCAATGGATTTTCAGTAAAGATGTTAAGAATACACAATGGAAAAATCAAATATCCACATGTAGAAGAATTAAACTGGACCATTGTCATATACAAAAGTCAAGTTAAAATGTATTAGCAATTTAAACATAGGCCCTGAAACTACTAAACTACTAGAACACATGGGTGGGGAAAAACTATATACTTTTTTATCTTGGCATTTATTTTTGGGTTTGACCCCCTAAATCTCAGGCAGCAAAAAGACAAAAATAAGATGAATAGGATTATATCAAGCTGAAAAGCCCCTGCATAGCAGTGGTGATTTATGACTGAATTTATTCATTGCTCTCAGAGTTTAATGCCTTGGCTCCACAAGGAGGTGTCCATCTGCTTCACTACCAAAGCTAACTTTAGATCCAAGTGGGAAGAGTTGAGATGGGGTTTAGACAGGCCCCTTTGCACATAAGACATGTGACTATGGCTTGAAGGGATTTCCTAAAGGTTTTTATGGTTTTCTTGTACTTGGAATGAAGGGAAGGCAGTGGGAAAACAGAAACTTCTCAGAATGACCCTACTTTCAGGCAAGGGAATTATAGGTGTACATATAATGAGTATGGGGGAACAGAAACAGAACTAAGAACTGGAAGACCCTGCCTTCTCCACTAATTATCTTAGATACACAACCTCTGTGAATGAAAGTTACTTCATCTATAAAATGTAGATAAAACAAAACCTGCAGTCTTTCTGTCACAGGCTCTTATGAAGATATGAAATGCTTTATGACTATAAGTTATGATAGAGGTACTAATTATCAGAACTATAATATTATAGTCAGAGTTGTTTCTTAGAGAAACAAGCAATATCCCTGGGGGCAAACTCTGAATGTCCTAAGTTCAGTTTCTCAGACAATTTTTCTTTAGGGATTTGCAACATGATATATTCAAACAGAAAGGATCAGTTTCATTTTCCTAAACTATATTACTTGATGTTTAGGGAGGAAAAGATAAAGAACTCAAATTAGAAGAATAAAAAGGATTCCCTTGTAGATAGGGATTCAAGGCAAACATGATTTGGCCCCAGGAGAAAAATCATGCAGGGAGTGTTTGGTGACATGATTGAGTCCATATTTTATATGCCAATTGAACCCAGGCAGGTTTGCTTCTTGAAGACCTTACCGGGTTATTGACTTGCTTCAAATGTGTGCCTGTTTAAAATGGAGTTGTAGGGTAAGAGAGATGGCTTGATGGAGTTATGTGCAAGCATGAGGACCTGAGTTTCAACCCTCAGGACCCACGTAAAATTCTGGGTGTGGTGGTGAGTGTCTGTAAGTGCTTGGGAGGCAGAGACAGAGAATCCCTAAGACTCATAGGCTGTCCAGCTAAATCAGTGAGCTCAAGGTTCAGTAGTAGACCCTATGTCAAAAAATAAGGTGGGGAGGGTTGGAGAGAAGGCTTAGTGGTTAAGCGCTTGCCTGTAAAGCCTAAGGACCCTGGTTCGAGGCTTGATTCCCCAGGACCCACATTAGCCAGATACACAAGGGGGCGCACTTGTCTGGAGATTGTTTGCAGGGGCTGGAGGCTCTGGTGTGCCCATTCTCTGTCTCTCTCTGTCACTATCAAATAAATAAATAAAAATGAACAAAAAATTTAAAAAATAAGTGGGGGAGAGGTTGATCTCAGGCCTCCATTTGAACATGTACACACATGTACCACATATATCCAAACATGCATGCACGCATGCACATATACCACAATATACACATGCCAAAAATGCAACTGTAGCTCAGAACAGTTTCAAAAACTCTGAAGGATGGAATAAACATATTAATGTACGCATTAAAGATCATCCTATTGGCCTGTTTTCTCTGAAGTTTGCAGCCTGCTTTCTCCTTTGTTAGGAGAGCTATCCACTTAAGAGGTGCCATGAAGTTGCTCTAACTTTAAATTTAGACTTGGAAATGTTAAAGCTGTGCAACCTGATCTGAATAGAAATGTGGTCGCAAAGCGTAAAGAAAGTCAATGAAAACAGGACTTTAATATTTCAGAAGCTGTTTCCTCTCTGCATTGGGAATCTAAATAGAACAGTATGGGGCATGGGAATTAGAAGCAGAACATGAATCCTGCCAGGACAGAGGTGAGAAGCACATCTTCCTGGCTTTGCTGTCCATCATGAATAAGGAGTAGTTCATCAACAGCTCAGAGGTGGGAAGGCCTCCTTGTCCTTTGCAAATTCAAGGAATAAAAAGCAAGCATACTTAGGCACACAGATAAAGCTTTGAGATAAGGCCATTTGGGCCTAGCTGTGGTGCTCTTAAAGGTTTCTGTCTTGAACAATACTCTTGGAAGATGCCTAGAGCTCTCTGGTTACATCAAATCACTTTCATGTCCACATCTGTTCCCCATTATCAATCTGCCCAGATTTGAATTTTCCCCTCAGTTGCTCACTTCCTTATTGTAAAGAATTAATTATTAAATTTTGCTTCTCAATTCCTCCCATCCCTTTTATTTATTTAAAAATTTTTTTTTTGGTTTATTTTTATTTATTTATTTGAGAATGACAAACAGAGAAAGAGGCAGAGAGAAAGAGAGAGAATAGGCGTGCCAGAGCTTCCAGCCACTGCAGATGAATTCCAGATGTGTACGCCCCCTTGTGCATCTGGCTAACGTGGGTCCTGGGGAATCGAGCCTCGAACTGGGGTCCTTAGGCTTCACAGGCAAGCGCTTTACCACTAAGCCATCTCTCCATCCCGTCCAATCCCTTTTAGATGTGTATTAAATGTACTTACTATCCAGCTACAATCCAATGGAGAGGCATGATTTTTAATGTTGAGAGATGGGTAAAATCATTTTTCTTTTGATTCAGTTAATAGGACTGTCAGGTTGGTGGGTGAAAATGTATAGTTAAAAGTTTAACAAAATGCCAATGCATGACATCAAATTGTGAGCCAGGAATACTCCTGTGGAGTAGGTCCTCCAGTGAGAGGTTAGAAATGTGTTTGCTGGGAGAGCATTCCACCTCAACTCAGATCCCTCACTGTGATTAATTGCCTGGTGTGTCGGCTTTGTGCTTTGAACGTGAAAAGACCAATGTAAATACAAAGTGTATCATTATGGGGATAGTGGAAAGGATGCTAATGACAGGATGATAGATCAGAACTTTAGTGAAATGTGATGTTAAGCCCGTCAACAGAATTAAGTATACACACACACACACACACACACACACACACACACACACATATGTATGTATTTTTTTCTTTTTCTTTTTGACATAAGGAAATAGTGTTTGAATCCATGCAGGAATTCACCAAGTTTCCAGTATGGCAGATTACTTTGCTCCCATTTATAATGATTTTCAGCTTTCATACACAATCCATCTAACACTGATTCCCAGCTCTACATCTGTTTCCCCATCTCTTTGGCTGCTAGTAACAACTGGAGAAAAGAATCTATAAAAGTCGATGGCCTATAGTTATATTTGAAAAGGTTTAATTGGCCACCCCTTCCTTCTTTTGAATATATTGTGCAATCAAATGCTCTCCTCCTCATTCTGACTTCCAGTCAATTTAAGGCCTAAGGCTGGTGTGATCCATCGATGACAGATATGTTTAATGAACCTGGCTTTCAGCACTTATAGCTAAGAGGGCCCAAGGATTAGGTTTTATTTTATTTCACATCTTGATTAGCAATCTACAAGGAAGCTTCATCTTCGTAATGGAATTACATTTGTAGTATGAACAAAGCTAGGAGGCATTGCAAAGTCAGAGGTCAGCCTAGACAGATAAGCGTGGGGTAGGTAGGTGGGAAGGCCTTGTGTGACCTCAACCCACAACATGCTCTGTGGAGGGGGCTGTGGAGAGTGCCAGAAGTCCCAACCCTTTCCTGGCTTGTCACGCTGGAACTGAAGGGCCACAACTTATTTGGCTGCACAGCACAGATTTTTTTGCAATGTATTACTCACTGCTAGCTCATGCCAACTTTGGGAAAATAATCAGAAACATAGGTTTCCACATTAAGGATGAAACCAGAATGTAGTAGCATTAGACAGGCCTGATGGCAATACTTCCTTAAGGGCTAGTCTGCTGGGAAGTATTTCAAGAGCAGGTTTCACCAGGAGCACATGTGGCGATTCCTTTTTTTGGTCAATTCTAGAGCTGTACCTCTAGTGGGAGAGAAATGTAACCTAATCTTCCTCAACTGGAAACACTTTCTAGCAATTGAACACACTGACTCTCCTCATTAAGATCTTAACTTGATGTTCTCTCTGGGCCACGTACTCTTTCTTATGGAATTAGTCTATACCATGTACTTTCACATTTCCTCCTTTAGTGATTGCTGTGGTTTGGTTGCATTCTTCCGACTTCATGTGCTGGAAACTTAAAATCCAATGCAACAGTGTTGAGAGGTGGAACCTTTAAGAGGTAATTATGTCATAAAGGCTCTGCCTTCATGAATGGGCTAATGACATTCTCTCAGGAGTGGGTTTGTTATATGGAGGGAGTAGGTTTCTTACAAAAGGATGAGTCTTGCCTGTGTCCTATCTCTCTGTCTTATACTCTTGCTGCTGACATGGAATTATGTGGTAGGAAGGACCTCACCAGATGCCATGACATTGATGTTGGGTGTCTTAGCTTACATAACTATTAGAAATGCATTTTCTTCATAAATTACCAATCAGTAATATTTGGTCATAGCAACATGGAATGGACCAAGACAGTGAAGTGATACAAATGCTTTTCTCATGAGATGTGAGCTAATCCAGCTGTCCTAGGTTGTGAGAGGAGACCTGTGGACCAGTTTCAAGTGAACTGAGCCTAGTCATACATAGCAGATTATTTATTATCTATTTCTTTGCTTGTTGCTTTTGATCACTTTCAAGAAATAAAGAAATTATAATTTTAGAGTAAGAAGGGAAATTAGAGTTGGAGTCAAAAGTCTTTTTTACCCCATTCTGTCCAAACTAAAGACTCAGGAAGAAGTGACTTGTCCAAAGTATTTAGCATCAAAATAAATGAAATTGGGATTTCACTAGTCCATTCTATTTCCCTTCCAGGGACTCTTTGTGTTATCCAGCATTTAGGTTGAAGGGAAAATGGAAGTCTATTCATGATGCCATAGTGACATTCAGTAGATAAAGTATGGCCTTTGGTTAATTTCTCAGTCATGGATCAGGGATTTTGAATATTTGGGAAAAATCTTAGTATACGTCCTGTGGGATTTAAAACAAAAGAAACTACTTTTCACTTGTACTTTTGCTCATAGGAACTGTTACTTCTGAAAATTTCAGAGGTTCAGAAAACATGAACTAATGAGCATAGAGAAAAATTCAGGGAACAGATTTGATTCTTATAAACTTATAATTACCAGCCCATTTCAAAACCACTTCTATATCCTAGTTCCTTGGTTTGGGGAATAAATTTCCATAACATATGAAAGATAAGAATGTCAAACAAATGATACTTCCCAAAGATACCAAGCTACTGTAGCTTTCTATGAGTAGCACATTGCTTAATAATTCCAGTACATTTTTACTGAAATTATTTGAAAAGAGAAGTCTTTGTTTCACATCAAAATTAGCCACTTGAGAGCAAATTGGAAGATGGATGAGGGGAGCTATTGGAGGGAATACATCTCTGATACTGAAAACCTGCAACAGGGGTAGTCCTGAGCCCTAGGGGTGTAATTTCTGTTGCTGTCTGGCTATATGTATATACTATGCTCACCAAACTGCCCTGTAAGCACTTCTTTTAACATTCATACCCATATGTTAATGCTACTCTCACTTTTGATTAGAAAAGCTTCTCTTTCAGATAGCTGTGGCCTTGGGATGACTCAGAAGGCACCATGGTGCTGACAGGAAGTGACAGAGGAGTGCTCAGCACTGAAATATCTCTATCACACCTTCCAAGACTCAGGGTCCATTGCAGAAGAGGTGGTGGAAAGAATGTAAGGGCCAAAGGAAGGGTAGGTCTCCTTACAACGTGCTCTGCCAGACACAAAATGACCTGGATATCCATGACCTCACAGTGCCTGACACTACCTACACAAGACCATCAAAATAGGAGGAAAAGAGCATGACATCAACATAAAAGACAGACTGATTGAGAGGGGGAGGGGATATGATGGACAGTTGAGTTTTAAAGGGGGAAGTGGGGGGAGAGAGGGAATTACCATGGGATATTGTCTACAATCATGGCTGTCAATAAGAAAACCTAGTAGGAGGAGAAAGCATAATAGAAATAGTTCATGATGACATTTCCTATTTCAGTTTTAGTGAAGCTTTCCTTGCATGTCTAGGGCATACCTTGCTCCTACTTATTCCTCATAATATTTATTTGTGACAAAAATAATTGTAGAATTTTAGCTTGTTTTGAAAGTTGTTTTCATGCTGTAGCATGAAGGTTACTAGACAAGTATAAATATAAACATTATTATTATTATTATTATTGGATTTTTGAGTTGGGGTCTTGCTCTAGCCCAGGCTGACCTGGAATTCACTATGCAGTTTTAGAGTGGCCTTGAACTCACTGCAACCATCCTACCTCTGGGATCAGAAGCATGCACCACCATGCCCAGCAAGTGTGATTATTTTTAATATTTATGGTTTAAATCTCTCACTACAAATGGTAGTGATGAGGGAGGGGTTCTTAACACCTAGGAGTTGGTGGCAGGTCTCAGGAAGTATAACTTTTAATTGGCTTTAAATAGAAAAAAAAAAAAACATGTCTTTCCCACAAAACATAGATGTGACCTTTAAAAAGTTTTATTTCCTAATAAAATAGTGCTAGTACATGGACTATTTTTCCCCCTAAAAAACAAAAGTAACTGGCTTTAATTCTGTAAGTTTTATGGCTTTTAGAACATGTGGCCAGTGCTGTGTGGCATTCGTATATAGGAGGATGGAAAAGATTTGCTTGAAGAAAAAGGGAAAGAGTGGGAAGGGAAGCAAAGGAAAAAATAAAGTCAGGTTGAAATCAAAGGAAGGGTAAAAATGTCAGTGGAAAAATAGACGAGTCAAAATCTTCTTGAATATTTTATGGCGTGCTTGAGAGTAAGCTTGATCACCCAAAGGACACGCCACAGGGATTAGTGTTCGAAAATGAACAACAGATGTTGGATGTCAACAGACAATATCCCAGTGGGTGAAGAGCCTTTAGGGTGAAAGACTATATCTTCAGGTGGTCTCTGGTAGTTTGGGTAAATCTTTGATGAGGACTATGTTTCTTTTGCCACTGATGGAGAGTCACTGGAGCAAATCAAGGATTTTTCTAGTTAATATTCTTCAAAGTTTGTGAGAGAAATTTTGTCAGGTCATGGTCACTTATAGAACGTCTTCTAGGTATCAGTCAATCTACTTTGTCATAAGCCCTTTTCTGGAGGATTTATTGGTTTATTTTTTTTAGGAATGAGACCTCCTTAAATATACCTTTCCTGGCTGCTATATTTATAAGGTGTCTCTACTGCCGTGCTGAGTGGTTATTTCATTTTCCACTTTATTATCTTCATAGCAGTTAGCACGTTCTGAAATTTTATGTACATATTATTTTCTTTTTCACCTTTCATCTTTCTCAACGAATTACAAATCCCACAAAATTAAAGATGACTGTTTTTTAAAAGATATTTATTTTATTTATATGAGAGAAATGAGACAGATCGATTAGAGAATGGATGCTTCAGGCCCTTCAGGAACTGCAAATGAACTCCAGATGAGTGCGCCACCTTGTGCATCTGTATGTGGGTCCTGGGGAGTTGGACCTGGATCCTTTGGCTTTGCAAAGTACCTTAACTGCTAAGACATTTCTCCAGCCCATACATGACTACTTTTTGAAATATTTCATTTATTTGTTTATTTGAGAGAGAGAGAGAGAGAGAGGAGAGGAAGAGGTAGAGAAAGAATGGGTGCCCCAGGGCCTCTGGCTACTGCCAGCAAACTCCAGATACATGTCCTACTTTGTGAGACTGGCTTATGTGGGTACTGGGGAAATGAACCTAGGTCCGTAGGCTTGGCAGGCAAGTGCCTTAACTGCCAAACCATCTCTCTAGCTTGAGATGACTATTTTTTTTTTTAATCACAGTTTCCCTGGTGCCTAGAAGAGAACCCAGTACAGTATATGGGCACTTAAAACTGCATCTAGTGATGTGTCATATACAATATTTAACTCTAGAACTTGAATCAAGACCACTAAGTATATTAATTCATCATGATAAAAAAGTGTAGCAATCACAGAGAAGAGAGAAACAATTCACAATTTGCATGTTCTTCATGTTATATTGATTGACATGTTGAGAAAGTACCAAATCTTGTAGACAGTCTCTGATTAAGCTGGGTGTCTTTTTAGTTCTCTTAAATATTTTTATTTATTTATGAAGGAAGAGAGAGAGAGACAGAAACAGACACATAGAAAGAAAAACGAGTATGTCAGGGCCTCATGCCACTTCAAATTAACTCAGATACATTTGTCACTTCTTGCATCTGACTCTATATGAGTACTGGGGAATAAAACCCAGGCCAACAGGTGTTGTAAGCAAGTGCTTCTAACCCCTGAGCTATCTCCACAGCCCTGGGTAACTATTTTAAAAAAGATTTTATTAGCATATACTGATTATACATAGTAGTGTGTTTTGTTATGACATACTGTACATTTAACATAACTACAGTAGTTGGTTCTCCACTAGGGCCTGTGAACCTAGCCATAGGCTTTTTTTTTCTGGGTTTATAGTAACAGGCATCTCCCCTGTGGAGAGGGCTTTAAATACAATCAGAGATTGGTTGGCAAGCTGGGTTTAAAATGCTGCCTTAATGTCAGTTGAGATCATAGTGCATCAGGTAAATCTATTGGTTCATTTCCATCTCACCTCTTCTTTGTTCTTGCATACTGCCAAAAAGGTTTAGGGATTATTGCTCTAATTTCAGAAATCTGGACACTGAGTACTCTGCCAAAATTTTACCCCATTTACTTACAAAGTATCTATTCTTTGATTATATACTAAGCAGTGGAACATTTCAAGGCAAATAATGTACAGTTTTAATTCTAAATGGAGTTGATTGGTGGCCCAAAGACCCCTGAGGAGCCTGCATCCTCTAGGTTTGTTTCTTTGCTTGGAGACATTAGTGGCAAAGGGAAAGTGGTAAAAATGTAATTTTTAACATCCCTACATTTACTAAAAATAAGACTAAGGAATTTAATAACTATGATCCAAAAAAGAACACCATATTAAATTGTTAATACAATTATTTGAAAATATTTCATTGAGCCCTATTCCTACCATGAATTAAGTGAGTCGGTTTCTGTTCTAAGGGGTTAGTTAGTAGTTATATTTGACAGTAAGATTAAAGTCCACCTATGCACTTGGTACTTAGTAGGGAAAAATGAGATAGACAAAACGGTAACTGCAAAGAGGTCAAAGTCTGGTTGGGGAGACAAACCAGAACCATGATATGGTATAATAAGAACAGAGGTATGTTCAGTGTCCAGTTAGTCAGAAAAGGGATTGTTACTTCTCTAAAAAAATGAAAAGAATAAAGAAAACAAGGAGCTAATCCAAGTGAAAATTCTCTCCCTTGTTAAGAAGAGTTTGTACATTAAACCTTTCTTGACTCTTGAGTTCATGAAGACAGAAGATATAGTGGATCATTCTGGATCAATGGGTGGCAGGCTATGGTTAACACTAGCAAGCTTATTGCGTGGTTTCAAGTTTAGTTCTTTTTAAATTTTTTTTTGTTTATTTTTATTTATTTATTTCAGAGTGACAGATAGAGAAAGAGAGAGGGAGAGAGAAAGACAGAGAGAGACAGAGAGAGAACATACACACCAGGACCTTCAGCCACTGCAAACAAACTCCAGACGTGTGTGCCCCCTTGTGCATCTGGCTAACGTGGGTCTTGGGGAATCGAGCCTCAAACCGGGGTCCTTAGGCTTCACAGGCAAGCGCTTAACCGCTGAGCCATCTCTTCAGCCCTCAAGTTTAGTTCTTGATTGCAGTATTGAGACTATGAACACATTGCTGTACTATTAGGAGTTTGTGAGGACATGAAATGAAGATTTTTTAAATAAAAGCAAACTTTTCCTATTTGAAGGAATGCTCTTTAATAGGAGACTAAAAGTATGTTGTTAAAGTGTTGCATTTGCTAAATGATGGTGATGAGACATGGTTATTATTTTAGTGTTTTAATTTGACAGAGGTCATATACCAGAAGTTAGCAGATGCCACAGGAAAATCACTGAACACATAAAAGTAAGTAAAATGACTAGATGTATAACGAAGAAAAATGGTCTGCAAATTTTTACTGCAGGATTCTAAACAGAATCTGGTGTTAAGTGATTTTACACTATTGCTCTGACCTTCTGTTTGAGATGAAGCTGTCATTGCCAGTTCAAGGGTTCTGTGCACCTTTGATTTTAAATTAAATGTGAAAATCTCTTTATTTAATCTGAACTAGCATACTTTTAAACATTTTTAGCCAGATTCTGTCATATACCTGTTAAAATGATAGCATGAAAATATTAGTAGTAATGATAATAGTGTGCCATTATCTTTCCATCCTAATTTGATTTAAGAACAGATCCAGTGAAGAAAGTAATAAATCTTTAATTAAAGAGGACAGTGGATAAGGTTGGGTAAGCATTCATGACCCCATAATTTTAGAGTACAAAGAAGTAATTCATTCACTTACCAAATCTGGAATGAGCACTGAGCATTACAGGTAAGAATGAGTCTCAGAATCTCTTCCTTTAAAGAGTTTACCATCTGGAAAATTATGAGACATTTAGAAACAATTATGATATGATATAGACATTATAAGATAGAGGCTCAAATATCATGTTATATATGAAAACCCAGAGGGGGAAATGCCTGTCTTGCATTGTGTTGTCATTGAAGACTTCTAGAGAAAGATGCAAGTCGAATTACCTGAATAGAACTTTTAAGACTCAAATTAAGGCCTGAAGGCTGGGGTGTAGATAGGGATGGGCTTTCAGGGTAGAATGCTATAGAAAACTTGTCACCATCAAAGATGAAGTAATTCACTGTTGTTGAAATTTAAAACACCTCGGGGGAAATACTGAAAAATGTGATGGCAAGACAGGCAGTGGCTACATCACATTTTTTTTTTTAATGTTTCAAGAACAAATTTGAATTTATTGGATAGATGGGTGTAGCAGCTGCCTTCTCATTGAGGAAACAAAACATCAAACAAGAAACAACTTATGGGGTCTGGAGAGATGGCTTAGCAGTTAAGGTGCTATCTTGTAAAGCCAAAGGACCCAGATTCATTCCCCAGGACCCACATAAGCCAGATGCATAAGGTGGAGCATGTATTTGGAGTTTATTTGCAGTGGCTGGATGCCCTGGCATGCCCATTCTCTTTCTTCTCCTCTCTCTGCCTCTTTTTCTCTCTCTCAAATAAATAAATAAAAATAAAAGTATTTTAAGAAATAGCATATGGGAGAAAAGGGCTTTTCAGCTTATAGTCTCGAGGGGGGTATGTGAACAAGCAGGTGGCCCACATATATCATATATCAGCGGCAGAGTGGGGGCAGTCTGAATGGGCTAACTCTGAACATTCAGTGGGTTGGATTAATCAACCGCAAGATCTGCCCCCAGCAACCACCTCCTCCAGCAAGGCTCTACCTCCCGGAGGCACTACCAGCTGGGGACTAAGTAGGAAGTTTAATCACAAACACCTGAGTCTGTGGGGGGACATTTTACATTCAAACCATCGCATTGAGAGAACACTTTGACCAAATAGCATTTTAGAAAGATATTCTAGCATTGACATTGAGCTTAGATTGGAGTGCTTTAAGACTTGAGATCAGGACTCAAAGTAATGTGGTTTTAGATAGATGAATATAACACTTATCAATGCAGGGAATAAATGACAGGGATGGGTGAGGGGCTTTCTTTCAGATGTGTTTTATTCTTTGAGTAAAGCTCAATAAAAAGGATCTTGGCCATTAAACTTGTCGTGCACCTCATAATTTCCCACTCCCACACTTTGTGCTTATTTTCCCTTGGAAATGCCCTCTCTCTTGTGTTCCTGTAAACTCAAAAGCCCTCTCACATTCTCCATTAGCCTAAAATATTCTGCTCAGTGGTTCATTCATCTAGCTCTTCTTCGGAGAAGTGGTATAGGATAGTTTTCAGAATGTGGATTCTGGAGTCAGACTGTGTGATTTTAACTGGAAGCGAATTAACTTTCCATTTCCATTTGTAAAGGGGGCTAATGTTAATAAGCTTAATTGAGTATTAAGTGATGTGTTACTTAGCTTTTCATCATGTGACAAAGTAGTTGAGATAAACAATTGAGAAGAAAAAGACTTATTTGAACTCATGATTTCAGCTCATGGTCTCATTTCTTAAGGTAGAATCATAATGGTGGACAACATATGGTAGACCAGAGCTGGCCACATCACAGTGGCCAAATGCACCTTCCACCTTCTTCTGCTTTGATTCCATCTAGATTCCCAGCCCAGTGGATGACATCACCTACATTATGGGATGGATCTTCCTCCCTGGGTCCCACATGTCTGATTACCCTTGAAACACTCTCACAGATATACTCAGAAGTGAGTGTTTGGTTAAAAAATTATTTATTTTAATGTGTGTGTGTGTGTGTGTGTGTGTGTGTGTGTGTGATACAGTCTTACTGCAGCAAATGAATGCCCATCCACCTTTATGTGGGTGGCTGGGAATTGAATCCCAGGCCAGAAGGCTTTACATGAAAGGCCTTTAGCTACTGAGCCATCTCTCCAGTCCTTGTAAGTGTGTTTTTACTAATGTCCTAAGTGTCTTTCAGTCCAACCATGTCGACAATCATGATCATCCATTATAAATGAGTTCACTTATGTAAAGCAATCCAGCAGAATCAAGTATATAATAAGCACTCATTAAATGCTGGCTGTTATTATCATCCCTCCTTTGGCAGTATACTCTTTTGACATTTTATTATAGTTACATATAAATGTATTTCTCCCTATCATACTGTCAACTCCATGAGGTAAAGAATAATTTTTAAAAATATTTTTAGCACTATGCATAAGGTTTTACACAGAAGGTATTTATTTATTCATCCATTGTTCTGTTAAATACTGTTTGTTTTGAGTATAGAGTTTTCTTATTTAGAAAGAAAATACAATACAACCTATGTTTTCCCCTTGGGCTTGCACCATCAGCATATGACTTTAAGCCATTCTAGAGTTTAAGGTTGATGGTTAAGACATGTTGTCATTCATATATATGACATCCTTAAAGCTGAGTATTTAGTTAGCAATGCAATGACTAATTATATCTTTTGGTGGGAAACACATTCTTCTTTATAATTTGGTTCTAGGACTATTTTTACTTTTGTAAAGCATATTAATATATACCAACTCAGATATCAATTTCCTGTTTACTTTCCTAACACTAAACTAAGAAAGAGATTTCCCATCCAATTATTCACCCACACAATAGTAGTATCATTTAATAATTTTAGGTCATGATTTCTTAATTGAATGTTGAAAATATTGGAGTCAAAGTTTTGTTTATAGCTAGACTAGTGAATAGCAAATAAACATTGTTGTCATTGTCTAGATATGTCATATCTTTGTTATTTTAAAGACATCTTATTTACTGACAACTCTTATAAGTGCATATAATGTATCTTGATCACGGTCTCCTCCAATTACATTTTCTTGATCCCTACTTTTCCTCTCTTCTATTGAACCCCTTTTTCAAAATTACTCCCCCTTCTATTTCAATGTCTCTTTGTGTGTGTGCATGATGCCATGAGTTTAATTAGGGTTTCCTGCATGGGCACACGTGTGGAATTATTTATCAGAGCATATGAGTCCTACCAGTGGCTATACCATTGAAAAATATCTCTCTTATTCCCCCAGCCACCATTAACTGAGTATAACTCTGTAAGAAGGGATGGCAACCTCATGCCCTCTTCCATACATGACAGAATGTTGATGATCCAGTACTGTGTGTACCTTGGGCAGGTCATATCAGGCACTGTGAGGTCATGAATTTAAAGGCCATGTCATGCCTGGATGAGAGTATTGCATAGCTCTTTTCCCCATACTTTGGCATTCTTTCCCCTTTTCTTCTACTTTGTTCCCTGGGCCTTGATGGGGTGATACAGATGTTTCATTTAGCTTTGAGCACTCCAAATCACTTATTCTCAGTAGTTTAATAAATTTTCAGTCTCCTCAGTATTCAGCAACATCTGCAAAGAAGCAGCTCCCTAGCCACTGGTGAGAACAGTACTAAGCTGTGGGCATAGACATGCATATTCTAAACTTTGATGAGCATACAACACATCCACTTAGCCAAACAACAGTGGTAGCTCCCCTACTTGGTTTTTTTGCTTTTTGAGGCAGGGTCTTACTATATATCCTGGGTTAACCTGGAACTCACTTTGTAGTCCTAGGATAACCCTGAATTTACAGTGATCCTCCTACTTCAGCCTTTCAAGTTCTAGGATTATCAACATGAGCTATAATGCCTGGCTATATCATATGTTTGTTATAGGCACTCCACACAAGTGAGCTTTCCAGGGGACCAAAGCTTTCATTCTGCTGCCCAAAACACCTTCATTTAAAAGTGAGCTTATTAGAAATTCTTTAAAATAATGGCTCAATTTTTTATGTTTTTAGGCATGTAATCCCAGATATAATGTTACTTTTCATTGATAATTTAGCAACTCATAACTCAATAAGCTATTTCTTCAAAGAGAGAGAGAGAGAGAGGGAGAATTGGTGTGCCAGGGCCTTAGCCACTGCAATCGAATTCCAGATGCTTGTACCACCTAGTGCATATGTGTGACCTTGTGCTTGCACCACCTTTGTGCATTTGGCTTACATGGGATCTGGACAGAGATCAAACATGGGGACTTAAGCTTCACAGGCAAGTGCCTTAACTGCTAAGCCATCTCTCCAGCCATCAATAAACTCTTATTAACTTACTTTACCACATGTTAGGTGCAGGGTACCAAGGCCTGATGATTTGAGTTCCAGGTGCTCTGAAGTGCTTTTATATAAGGATTGCCTTGGGATATGTGGAGGAATATAGGGCTGTTCATCTGTGTGCTATGTGCTTGCTTTGCCCTTTTACATTTTTATCTCCCCCACCCTAGCTTTTCCTCTCTCATAGTACATCAGATGCTTTCTGTGCTGGCTGAGCACTCTGGTCTCAAGCCTCCCTCTAGATCCATAACCATATGGCATATGAATCCAGGCTGCTGATCGTAGCACAGACTCTCCTATCAGG
Source organism: Jaculus jaculus (assembly GCF_020740685.1). Classification (NCBI taxonomy): domain Eukaryota; kingdom Metazoa; phylum Chordata; class Mammalia; order Rodentia; family Dipodidae; genus Jaculus; species Jaculus jaculus. Next base: position 60,615,007 of record NC_059111.1, on the reverse strand, counting down.
GTATTAAGAAGACTACTGAGCACTAGGGGAAGCTAAAACTGGGTCTACACTTCACATAGCCTCAGCAGGAGGATGCATGGAGATCAACAAAAAGGCATATGATGCTTCTAAGTGGGGGCAACTCAGCCCATTTGTTCAGCTATAGGTAGTGCCTCTAGATTTAAGGGACCTTAATTTTAGTGTGCTCATCATTTTCAGGAAGCAGATTTTCTGCAGAACACCTCTGAAGTTTGAGCTAAGGCCATGGTCACGAGTATCTGTATCAGCCACAATTTCCTGATGCTCCAAGAACTCTTCTAAGAACTCTCCTTCCCACCTTTTAGTGATGCCAAAATTATCTAAAGTTGGAAAATATTTTCATCTGTTCCTGACAGAAATATATGCAAAGAGAGAATAACTTACTTCTGACCCTGGATATATTTTTAAACTATACAAATTTCAGCCTACTGATTATCATAGTGATTCTTTTTCTGTCCTTTATATATTGCTTGGGTCTTCATTTTGAGAGGGTATATAACTGTTATTGCAATTTCTGAAACTGGTACCAAAGTGATTTTTGCCAATGTTTTTCTAGGAATGTTCATAAATTCTATCCTTTTATTTTAAGAGTGTTTCATTAGTTCTTTAAACATAAATTGTATTTAACACTGGAAAAACCTTTATTTTTCTTCACTTTAGGAATTAAAAAAAATTTGGTTAGTATGTTGGGGAGAGGGTTCAGCAGTTAAAAATGTTTGTTCTATAAGCCTACTGACTTGAATTCTATTCCCAGCACTCAAGAAGCAGAATGAAAAATGGTGCATACATCTATAATCCCTGCAGCAATTACTTTCCCATTGCCGGGACAGCACACATGACCACAGCTGCTTATAGAAGGAAAGGATTTATTTCAGCTTACAGTTCTCAGAGGAAATTTTGTCATGACAGGAAAATTATGGCAGAGACATATAGACAGCAAGGCATCACACCTGACATCATCTTGCAGGAAGCAGCAAGAGTGAGCTGAGCTTGCCCTGGAAAACCAGGCTGGACTATGAAATTCCAAGGTGTGCCCCCAGTATACACCTCCTCTAGCCAGGTACCAGCTCCCAAAGCTGGTCATCAAATATCAGGCTTAATCACAAGCACATGAGACTATGGAGATATTTCACATCTAAACTAAATTACTACAATTCCAAAGTGCCTATGGCAGTGGAGTGGGGTAGAGACAAGAGAATCCTCAAGCTCTCAGGCCAGGTAGATTAACATTCCCAGTGCCAAAAAGACATCAGAAAGACCCTGTATTAAAAATGAGGTAGGAGGAGAGAACCAACACTACAAGATTGTCCTCTGATCGCTGTCCTCTCACCTCCACATGTGCATCATGGCCGCTCCATACTCAAGCAAATAAAAGAAAATAATTGTGGTTATGTTAGTGATATCATTTTAAACCTTGTGAAATGTCACTCACTAGCACATGTTGATAAATTGCATTTATAGTAGCAAAATCCCTTCTTTCTTGGCTTTTACTTTTGGTTAGAGAATTTGCTTTATTTTGCAGATTTTACAGATAAAATGGAGATTCATTTCTTCACAAACTTGAAGGAAATCAGAAACTGATAAGCTTATTTTTTCCTCATTTTACAAATGTCTGTAGTTTGAAGCTGTTTTATAGGAAATGAATTTTAACCACAAAGGGAAACAGAAACTTGATTACTCCCTTAGGACAGATACTTAAAAAGAGCCCACAACTTATCATGAAAGTCAAAACAAGAAGATAACTGTCCACCACAGACTTGCCACCTCTTCTGCATCTGCCAGGGCCCAGAAGAACCTGCAGTGGAAGCAGCATTATGAACACTGCTCTTACTGCTAACTTGACAACCTGCTCCTGGAGAATGGTGGCAGACATGGTGATCAAGCACAAGTCATCAAAGCAGAAATCCAGAGGCTACAAAGATCTCAACAATAAATCAGACAGCCAACAGGCCTGCTATGGCTCAGAGAACATTGTAGAAGAGGGGGTGTAAAGATTGTAAGAGTAACAGAGTGAGTAGGAATACCTTAAGACATGGACCCCTCACTGTCCCATTGGGACTGACTGAGGCCTCCATGACCCCGCAGAGGCAGGCCACGGGGAAATTGGAGTAGGGGAGAGGGAATAAAAGAGTGTGATCTGTTAAAACAGAAACAAAAAATGAAATTCCTTCTTTCTATCTCTTCCCCATTCATCTTTTTCTTTCCATGTCCCCTCTAACAGCATTTAGGATCATTACACTTAATTATTTCTTTTGTTCCTGTTCTTCCTGTGGTATGTACGTAGTGCCTCCAATATTCTAGGTGCCCTATGACAGAACTTCCAATCTGGAGGGTAGTGCAAAATGTGCACAAATGTCATAACTAAATACAACACCTGTTTAAATGTTGTAAAAAGTACAAGATGTGTTAGGTCTTCATGAAGGAGATATGGCTCTTGGTTGAGTCATCATAATAGTGATGGATATCTTATGGGACAAATTTCTAATGAAAACAGCTTGGAACATGAGAATGAGAACACACAATTTTGGAAGGGAAGATGAAAATAGAATCTGAAGGGCCTTAAAAGTTTGACTAAAGACCGAGTACCATTAGCACCTCAGTTCTGTAATTCAGGTGAGCCTGACATTGTAGAAACAGGGCCAAGGAGGAAACTAGTAATTATGAATTTGACGATGTTTAGGTGAAAGGCAGAATATGGGTTGAGGCATGGACAGAGCAACAGACACTGTCTCTTTGGGTCAGTCAGTCCCTGGCTGCAGAGCGGCCTGTGAGAAGGCAGATACAGTTCACAAAGGCCTTGCCAGTGGTGGGAAGAAAGCAGTTATAAGAAAGAGGAGAGTGGCTAGAGCAGTGGGCAGATAGTCAATCCAGAATCTGGGCATACCTTCATACTTTTAGGTTTTGCCTCACTGTCAACTTTTCATAGAATTTGCATAGTTTATTGTCTTGTATCCTTTCACCCCAATGCCCACTTCCCTGAGAGTCCTCCTCAGTAGGATCCTTGGTGTTTACTGTGGGGTACTTAGAACCTATGGTAGTCTTTAGATCTCTGGGGACCATTTCTCAGGATATTTCTAACCTCCCTTTGGCTCTTACAATTTTTTCACCCCCTCTTCCACAATAGTCCCTAAGCCTTGGTAGGTATATTAGTGTGTTAGCAGTTTGTTTTTAGTGTTGAGTGCTCTGTGGCCTCCATGTTTCTGTTATGATGTGTTTCAGTTCACCACCATGTCTATTGCTATTTCCCTAGAAGCGGTTGTGGGGCTAGCTTTGGGAGCAATATTGCTGCTGCTTCCTCTGCTGTTTTTAATGGACCCTGGTGAATGTGGTAGAGGTGACACATCTCATGGTGAGCAGTTGGCTATCTTTTCTTATTGAAATGATGGATCTTGAATGTCCCCGGTAGTCCTTGCCATCTGTAAAATAAAACAGATTCTCCAACCAAGGGTGAGAACAGCTTTGATTAAGGGGAGTATGCATATAATTTTCAGAGACATTTTGATGAGAATACCCACTCAACTTGTTCAAAGAACATGGGAGCTTCTCTCTGGGGATTGTGAGTTTCCTGCCTATGGGGCAGTGACATGGTTCCCAGCACCAGTTCTTTTCTACTCAGCAGGGATCATGTCCAAATGGAGGGCAGTTGGTTACCCACAAAGGCTGTGTGCCACTATTTGTACAAGTGTGTACTCCTTGTCTTGGTGGTAGATTACAGAGCTTTCAGGGTCCTCTGCTTATTTATGCTGTTGGTGACCATTATCATGAAGTAGCTCCTATAGCACTTTCCAGTTCCATTAGGGTTTGCCAGGAAAGGACTGGCTTTCTCTTGGTTCCCACATAATCTCTTAGTGCCCTGAAATGGCGGCCTGTGGTGTCTTCAGCAGTAGGGTCTTACTTTCAGCCCTATTGGATAACCAAGTACTTGGTAATGGCCTACATTGTTTTGGAGACCTCATGGGCCTCCTTAGCCAACTGCTCACTGTGGGGGGTAACCCGGTTATGGCCTCCTAATTCTTGGCTTCCATGGCCATTATTAGTTTCTGGTCCTCCTGCTGTGTGTGATTGTCGGGCCCTGAAAGGCCCAGGCATGAGGCCTAGTGGAACTTCCTGGGCCTAGCTAAAGTTTGGTGACCTGTCTCTGGCCAGCTAGGACTCAGCAAGATGCCTAATGGCTTCTGGCCTGCCACTTCCATGTGGCAATTGTAATTACCATTTCAATAGTTACAGTTTACTATTGGCCCTTACCTCTCCCCCATCCTAAAATCCCCGCCTTTGTCCCCAACATGATATAGGCAATGGCTCATAGCAATAAAGCGAGTTTTTTTTGTGAGTTCCTGCTTCAAAAAGACTCCTGACTCAGTGTGGTTTTTCTCTGGTGGCCAGGAGAGGTTTCTGAGTCGCTGTAGCTCATCTTCCTCTTTCAACCCCTTGGGAGGAACCAGCAGGCCTGGTCCTTCCACAGCACTACCTACCTGCCCGGAAAGGAGCCTGGCATCTGGCACCCAACATGGGGCTTAGAACCTATGGTAGTCTTTAGATCTCTGGGGACCATTTCTCAGGATATTTCTAACCTCCCTTTGGCTCTTACAATTTTTTCACCCCCTCTTCCACAACAGTCCCTAAGCCTTGGTAGGTATATTAGTGTGTTAGCAGTTTGTTTTTAGTGTTGAGTGCTCTGTGGCAGACTAGTGCCCCCATGAGAGGCAGTCATTGGGGAGGTAATTGGTGTATGTAGGTGAGTGTACCCTCATGAGTTATAAGGCAGTCTTCATATTTAATGTGCTAAACTTTGCGTCTATAACCTGTACTTACTTGTTGACATCTCTTCATTCCCTTTCTCTTTCCTTTCACTTTCAGTTTGCCAGCAGGTTTTGTATTTCTAAACGGGACCTACCAAGCTGCATCTGCGGCTTTTATATATCTAAAGGCTTGTGCTTCTCCTTCTCTCTCTCTCTCTCTCTCTCTCTCTCTCTCTCTCTCTCTCTCTCTCCTTGGGCCTGTGAAGGCAGGCCAGCTTTTTCTGCCATTATGGAGCTTCCCCTGGATCTTTAAGCTTCAATAAATATTCCTTCCTCCATAACTGTACCTGGTCTGGAAGTTTAGTTCAGCGAACCTAAAGCTGTCTGATGAGCTGAGATGAACCTGGCCATGTGGATGTTAATCTTTTGGAAACTTTGTTTTGGAGAAATAGACATAGACTTAGTGCTTACAACTGAAGGTGTCTTCTGGAGTGGTAAGCCAAATTTTATAGACTATTCAGATGAAAGTTTAAAAATACTAAGTGCAGACAGCATTAAACTTCGAGGCTTGGCTTATGAGCTTTCTAAGGGAAAGGAAAGACTACAGGGGACCTTGTTGGAACTGGGCTACAGTCATAAGGGCTGGCTGCATTCTGCTGCCCAGGCACAAAGAGTTTAATCAAGGTTAAATTTGTAATAGACTGATATGCTTAGCTAGAGATATTGGATTAAAAAAGAACCTCTCCTCACCATATTATAATCAAACTTCCAAACATACACACCAAAGAAAAAATATTGAAAGCAGTTAGAGAGAAAAATCAAGTTACCTACAAAAGCAAGCCCATTAGGATTACAGCAGATTATTCAACACAAACTTTTAAAGCCAGAAGGGCTTGGAGTGATATATTCCAAGTTCTGAAAGATAACAACTGTCAACCAAGGTTACTTTATCCTGCAAAGTTATCCATTCAAATAGATGGAGAAATAAAGACATTCCATGACAAAAGCAGGTTAAAGGAGTATTTGAAGACAAAACCAGCTCTACAGAAAATACTTGATAGGATCCTCCATGCTGAACAAAAGGAAAAGCACACATATAAGGAACCTAGAAAAAACAAGCTATACTCAAATACCAGTTAACAGAAGAGAGCACAGGTAGAACCAGAAACACACACACACACAAAAATGGCAAACATAAATACACACCTTTCAACAATATCTCTTAATATCAACGGTCTCAATGCCCCAACGAAAAGATATAGATTTGCAGACTGGGTTAAAAAGCAGGATCCTACAATTTGTTGTCTCCAAGAAACTCACCTTTCTACAAAGGATAGACATTATCTTAGGGTGAAAGGTTGGAAGACGGTGTTTCAAGCAAATGGGCCTAGAAAACAAGCAGGGGTTGCTATCCTAATATCAGACAGGGTAGACTTTAGTCCGACGTTAGTCAAGAAAGATAAGGAAGGCCACTTTATATTGATTAAGGGCACACTCCAACAGGAGGACATTACAATCCTAAACATATATGCACCTAACATGGGGCTCCCAAATTCGTCAAACAAACACTATTAGAACTAAGGTCACAGATAACACCAAATACAGTGGTGGTGGGTGACTTTAACACCCCACTCTCATCAAATGACAGGTCATCCAGGGAAAGAATAAACAGAGAGACATCTGGACTAAATGAGGTCATAGAAGGAATGGACCTAACAGATATATACAGGACATTTCATCCAAAGGCTGCAGAATATACATTCTTTTCAGCAGCACATGGAACATTCTCTAAAATAGACCATATATTAGGACACAAAGCAAATCTTAACAAATTCAGGAAAATTGAAATAATTCCTTGCATTCTATCTGACCACAATGGAATTAAACTACAAATCAGTAGCAAGAAAAGGCTATAGAGCATACACAAAATCATGGAAACTAAACAATACACTACTAAATGATGAGTGGGTCAATGAAGAAATCAAAAAGGAAATCAAAAAATTTATAGAGTCAAATGATACTGAGAACACAACATACCAAAATCTCTGGGACACAATGAAGGCAGTTCTAAGAGGTAAATTTATAGCCTTAAGTGCCTATATTAAGAAATTCGAAAGGTCGCAAGTAAACGACCTAATGCTCCGCCTTAAAGCCTTGGAAAAAGAAGAACAAGGCAAACCAAAAATCAGTAGATGGGAAGAAATAATAAAGATTAGGGCAGAAATTAATGAAATAGAAACAAAAAGAACAATCCAAAGAATTAATGAAACAAAGAGTTGGTTCTTTGAAAGGATAAACAAGATTGATAAACCCTGGGCAAATCTGACCAAAAGAAAGAGAGAAGAGACACAAATTAATAAAATCAGAGATGAACAAGGTAACATCACAACAGATTCCAGAGAAATTCAAAAAATCATAGGGACATACTATAAAAGCATATACTCCACAAAGTATGAAAATCTGAAAGAAATGGATGATTTCCTTGATGTATATGACCTACCTAAATTAAAACAAAATGAGATTAAGTACTTAAATAGACCTATAACAAACATGGAGATCCGAACAGTTATCAATAATCTCCCAACTAAAAAAAGCCCAGGCCCGGATGGATTCACTGCTGAATTTTACCAGATTTTTAAGGAAGAGCTAACACCATTGCTTCTTAAGCTTTTCCAGGAAATAGAAAAAGAAGGAATTCTACCAAACTCCTTCTATGAGGCCAGCATCACCCTGATACCAAAACCAGGCAAAGATAGAACAAAAAAAGAAAATTACAGACCAATCTCCCTCATGAACATAGATGCAAAAATTCTCAACAAAATATTGGCAAACAGAATACAAGAGTATATCAAAAAGATCATTCACCCTGACCAAGTAGGCTTTATCCCAGAGATGCAGGGATGGTTCAACATACACAAATCTATAAATGTAATACATTACATAAACAGGTTGAAGGACAAAAATCACATGATCATCTCATTAGATGCAGAGAAAGCATTTGACAAAATCCAACATCCCTTCATGATAAAAGTCCTACAGAGACTGGGAATAGAAGGAACATATCTCAATATAATAAAGGCTATTTATGACAAGCCTACAGCCAACATATTACTAAATGGGGAAAAACTGGAAGCTTTTCCACTAAAATCAGGAACAAGACAAGGGTGTCCACTGTCTCCACTTCTATTTAATATAGTTTTGGAAGTCTTAGCCATAGCAATAAGGCAAGAGACACACATAAAAGGGATACAAATTGGAAAGGAAGAAATCAAGTTATCATTATTTGCAGATGACATGATTCTATACATAAAGGACCCTAAAGACTCTACTAGCAAGCTGTTAGAGCTGATCAAAACCTACAGCAATGTAGCAGGATACAAAATAAATACACAGAAATCAGTAGCCTTCATATATGCTAACAACAAACACACAGAGGATGAAATCAGAGAATCACTCCCATTCACAATTGCATCAAAAAAAATGAAATACCTTGGAATAAACCTAACCAAGGAAGTAAAGAATCTATACAATGAGAACTTTAAAACACTCAAGCGAGAAATTGCAGAAGACACTAGAAAGTGGAGAAACATCCCTTGTTCCTGGATTGGAAGAATCAATATTGTGAAAATGGCAATCTTACCTAAAGCAATCTACACATTTAATGCAATCCCTATCAAAATTCCAAAGGCTTTCTTCATGGAAATAGAAAAAACAATCCAAAAATTCATTTGGAATCACAAAAAACCTCGAATATCTAAAATAATACTGAGCAACAAAAAAGAGGCTGGTGGTATCACCATACCTGATTTTAACCTATACTACAGAGCCATAGTAACAAAAACAGCATGGTACTAGCACAAAAACAGACATGTAGATCAGTGGAACAGAATAGAGGACCCAGATGTAAGCCCAAGTAGCTATAGCCACCTGATATTCGATAAAAATGCCAAAAATACTCATTGGAGAAGAGACAGCCTCTTCAGCAAATGGTGTTTTGAAAACTGGATAAATATCTGCAGAAGGATGAAAATAGATTCTTCTCTCTTGCCATGCACAAGAATTAAGTCCAAATGGATTAAAGACCTTAACATCAGACCGGAAACTTTGAAACTGCTAGAGGAAAAAGTAGGGGAAACCCTTCAACATATTGGTCTTGGCAAAGACTTTCTGAATACAACCCCAATTGCTCAGGCAATAAAACCACAGATTAACCACTGGGACCTAATGAAATTACAAAGATTTTGCACTGCAAAGGACACAGTGAAAAAAGCAAAGAGGCAACCTACAGAATGGGAAAAAATCTTCGCCAGCTATATATCTGATAGAGGATTAATATCTAGGATATACAAAGAACTCAAAAAGTTAAATAATAAGGAATCAAACAAGCCAATCAAAAAATGGGCTATGGAGCTAAATAGAGAGTTCTCAAAGGAAGAGATACGAATGGCATATAAGCATCTAAAAAAATGTTCTACGTCACTAGTCATCAGGGAAATGCAGATTAAAACTACATTGAGATTCCATCTCACTCCTGTCAGATTAGCCACCATCATGAAAACAAATGATCATAAATGTTGGCGGGGATGTGGAAAAAAAGGAACCCTTCTGCACTGCTGGTGGGAATGCAATCTGGTCCAGCCATTGTGGAAAACAGTGTGGAGGTTCCTAAAACAGCTAGAGATTGATCTACCATATGACCCAGCTATAGCACTCCTAGGCATATATCCAAAGGACTCATCTCATTTCCTTAGAAGTACATGCTCAACCATGTTTATTGCTGCTCAATTTATAATAGCTGGGAAATGGAACCAGCCTAGATGTCCCTCAACAGATGAGTGGATAATGAAAATGTGGTACATTTATACAATGGAGTTCTACTCAGCGGTAAAGAAAAATGAAGTTATGAAATTTGCAGAAAAATGGATGGACCTGGAAAGTATTATACTAAGTCAGGTAACCCAGGCGCCACATGTTCTCTCTCATATGTGGATCCTAGCTACAGATGACTGGGCTTCTGTGTGAGAATGAAAATACTTAGTAGCAGAGGCCAGTAAATTGAAAAGGAGACATAAAGGGTGGAGAAAGGAAGGGAGGAGGATACTTAATAGGTTGATATTGTATATATGTAATTACAATGATTGTAATGGGGAGGTAATATGATGGAGAATGGAATTTCAAATGGGAAAGTGTGGGGGTGGGGAGGGAGGGAATTACCATGGGATATATTTTATAATCATGGAAAATGTTAATAAAAATTTAAAAAAAAAAAACTTAAGATTTTTTTTGTTTTGTTTTGTTTTGGTTTCTTGAGGTAGGGTTTCACTCTAGCCCAGGCTGAGCTGGAATTCCCTGTGGAGCCTCAGGGTGGCCTAAAACTCATGGTAATCCTCCTACCTCCGCCTCCCAAGTGCTGAGATTAAAGGCATGCACCACCATGCCCAGCTGAGACTTAAGATTTTAAGCTAAAAAACCTCAAGAAAGTTAAAATTATAGGCACTAAGACTAATTTTAGGTTATGGTGGTTCAGTTTACATTGTTTTAGTCTCTCCTTGCTATGCCTTATGCCAATTAAAAATATTTACTCTATGCCTTTATATGTTAAAAATGTTTAACTTGTTTAATTTTACAGATCTTAATATCTTAAATTGGTCAAGACTGTGGGGACCTTTAAAATTAAACTGAGTACAATTTATAATATATGATAGTTATAAATCTATTGGGAGCCGGGGCAGAATTTGGTAATTTAAATAGATGGCCCCCCTCCTGGCACCTTGTGCCCAACACCCCCTACTGGGAATTGGTGGGCTATCCACCTCCTGGGAGACTACCATTTGGCCCCTTGGACTGACCCAGGTGGGGCAGGGGAGAAGTCCGCCCTCTTGTGGTGACTGGGCTCACTAACCTTTTCCCGTGCCTACTGGGCATCAGCACGTGCCAGGAAAAAATCTAAACATGCCATTAGTTATATGCTTCAATGTTTCTCCACTCTGGGGCTGCCTGATCAAATTAAAACAGATAATGGCCGCTGCTTCGTAAGCAAGGCCTTTGTAGATTTTCTCCAGACCTGAAAAATTTCACATTCCACAGGCATTCCATACAACCTCTGGGGCCAGGCTATTGTTAAAAGATATAATCAAACTCTCAATTCTCAATTACAAAAACAAAAGGGGGAACACTTACCCCCACACAACCAACTAAAAAGGCATTATTTACCCTAAATATTATTTATCCTAAATATGTTAATTTTTTCTAACAATTTATAATATGTGATGGTTATAAATCTATTGGGCTCCAGGGGCAAAATGTGGTAATTTAAATAAATGGCCCCCAATATATTCAATTATTTATCTTAAGGTGTGATGGTGGGTTTCAGATTTCAATCTAAAGATATACAAAGTGTACCTAGCAGGAGTTCCTGAAGTGTGCTGTGGCTTTTGGCTTTAGGCTTGTACTTTTAATGTCTAACTATCCTTCATATTCACAGCTTTAAAGTAGCTCCTGAGAAAGTTCAAACTGTACCTCCCTTTAGGATCTTGGGCTTGATCCTTACCCTAGATACAGTTTCACCTGTTAGATGCTCTATATACTAGGGGTAAAAGTTAAAACTCGTTTGGAGTGTCATGTGGATTTTCAATGGATTTGTGTTACTTCTAAAAAATATAATAACAGTCAACAGCATTGGGAAAATACATTTAAGAGATATTTGACACAATGATAATATTTCCTTAGATCTAATTCAGCTACATTCAGAGATTTTGTCTTTGCAAAATAATCATCTTACTTTTGATGCAGCTAAAGCTGCTGATGACTTAATATCTGCTTTTAAGTCTGCCTTGCCTAGATGGAATTCTCTCACTTCTTAGATAGGAAGCTTTACTGCTACAGGTGTTTGTCTTTTCCTCCTTCTGTGTCTGCTGCTTGTTAAATGCCTTTTGAGATCCATTATAGATATCCATGCAAAAGCACATGGGATTCAGCTAAGGACTGACCCCAGCTTCCTGAGATATTATCTTAAAGCCCCTGCAGAGGCTGGTAGTCAAAGACGGGTAAGATTCTCTCAAGTTAGGTCAACCTAAGACAGGGCATGAACAATGGAATTCATGTACTGATGATGGGTAAGGCCTAAATATCATAGAGGACAACCTAAGACAGACACAGTCTTTCTACACTGAGGCCTGGAGGGGCCCGGTTCATAAAAAATAATAAATAAAAAAGAAAAGAAATTGTCTAAAATCATTTGGCTGGCCTTGTATCCATAGCTCTGGGCCATTTGACAGCAAGACTTTAGCACCTACATGTAAGCAAGATTATACACATTCAGTGTTACTGATAAGAGCTGGCCATTCCTTGATATTTATGTTTGCATTGCTGGGATCAAAGGGTTTGTTTGTTTCCCAACCTTTGTACTGAGAAGTAATTAAAGTACAAAAACTCTGTAACAGAAAGGAGTTTTTTGATAGAAACTTATATAAAGCTCATGGAATTTTTGTCCATGAAAAAACTTTGTAAAAAGAAAAAGACCCATTTGGGTACCAGCGAGAGACCTAAAATATTTGTCCCAACAAGGGGACACTGACAACTACTTCTCTAGGGAGTGTCCCACCCCTGAGGACTGTTACCAAAATAGTCTTTCACCCTACTAAACTTAATAACTCCCTCCCTTGCGGAGGATTGCTGGCTTCGCCTCAGATTTGGGTCTCCCCGGCTGATTGCAGTACAGTTGCCTGTACGACCTTAAAAAATTGCTCAGCCACCTTCCCCATCCCCGATCAGCTTTTCTCAATGTTTCTTCTGGGCATTTATAATTCCAATATAGATGTGGGATACATTCATCCTTCCATCTGTACTTTTAACACAACTGGGCCCAGTGCTCAACGCTGCCTGCCTTCTGGAATGGATTATGTTTGTGGAGGCAGGAAGGCATATGACTTTCTGCCCACCAATTGGATGGGCCTTTGTGCCCCAGCCACCTTAATCCCAGATATAGATATCATCCCTGGAAATGAGGCCCTTCCCTATGCCTTCTTTTGTTTATATCGGAGGGAGACCTATCCCCAACAATAGCTAGATTCCCTGGCTGAGGTAGTCCTACAAAACAAGAGAGGACTAGACCTACTAATGGCCAAACAGGGAGGCATGTGTTTGGTTTTACAGGAAAAATGCCTCTTTTATGTCAATAAATCGGGAATCGTCCAGGACAAGATTAAGAGGCTCCAGGAAGACTTGGAGAGGAGGCAACGGGACCTCCAGGACAACCCACTGCGGACGGGCCTACATAACTTCTTACTCTACCTTCTCCCTCTACTTGGGACCCTTCCCTTCCTTCTCCTTCTCCTCCTCACTGTTGGGCCTTGTTTAATTAACAAAACTACACAATTTATTCACCAGTGACTAGAGACAATAAAACTTCATCAGGTCAAAATACATTACCACAGGCTGACAACTCAAGACAATACCAGCTACAGACTCTAAAACATTGGTTCTCTTCTGTGTGATTTGTGTGCTACAGGGACATGTGGCAAAGTCTGGGGACATTTTTGGTCATTGAAACTACATTAGAGGAAGGGATGCTGGTACTTAACACTAGAAGTCATGGATTTTGTGAAAAGTATCCAGGATAGGCCCCACTCCAAAAGAGTTGTCCAGCCCAAGATGTCAATGTTACTGAGATTGAGAAACTGTTATCCAAATTGAACTTGCAGTTAGGAAAAATATGTAAACAATAGGATTAATTAAAATCAAAATAAATTACAATCAATCAGGAAAACACAATGGGAATATCTTGGAGATGGCAAATAGCAAGTGTATTTGCCTCAATAAGTCAAATAATTTATGCTGTCTTGACTACTCATTTTCACTCACACAAATTATACATATCAGGTCTTTGCAGCTGTCCCAATCCTGTAAGTTTGATAGTAGTAATATTTTGCATAGAAAGAAAATGAAGCATAGAAAATAAGTTGACTATACTAGAGAACCCATCTAAACCCAGATTTGTGGATTCTTATCTAAAAGAAAACAATAAACCAACCCTTGCCAAATTCTACTACCCTATCCCCTAAGCCCACATACAGCTTAACTGGAAGGTATACTGGCCGAAAATAAAGGCAGGAACTAAAGCTGCTGTCACAAAGAAATGACTCTCCCAGCTTTCTATTTGGTATTTTAAAATGGGAGAGAAAGTGCATAGCTTGAATCTGAGATAATGCTGCTGCTTTGTGAATGCTCTTACAGTGCGTTGCCTTCAAAACAAATTGGTTCTCATCTACAAAGGTTTCTTTTTTGTATTCTCACAAACTCATTTTTAATGGCTTGTGTGGCATCACTTGTGCCCCTGAGCTGTAATGAAGCACTCTGCAAGTTGCCACATGCAAGTCAGAAATGAATCTCATGGAGAGCAAAGTACTGGCGCGTTAATAGGTTTTAATCCAAGGTAAGCAAACCTATTGAGCTGCCACCATGTGCTTTTAAAAATCAAAATGTCATGAAATTTTCAGCAGTTTTTTTTCCTTATCTGTAAATCAGTTTTGGTCCAGAGACAGTCAAGTAAGGATCAGAGGGGGGAAACAAAATCTCAAATGCACATAACTGCCCAAGAGCACACCTCGAGGAGTTTACAAGCATCATCCAGACAAGACAAAGAAATAATTGATGGAGTGCAAGGGAAACTAGAAGCTGTGGCGGGTGGGCATGTAAAGAGTCTGTAAGTGTAGCAGGCAGACATCTTGCAATACATTTGATCCTGTCTTCAGAATCTGGGGTGAGGAGGGAGGTATTGAAATCTGAGGGTCTGTATTCCATGGGTTTTCCCCTTAGGTTTTCATTGAAGTAGAAAGGCAGTGCATTTAATTTTTCTTTCTTGTACATATCTTGCCCTATTTACTGAGCATTAACTGCTAAATACTCACTTTTAAATTTCAGTTTACACCATTCTTTAGCAGATTTTCATAGATGTCTAACCATTCAGAAAAATCACAATCTCTGAATAATAAGTCAAAGTGAATCAGTTTTTAAACTGGTGAGACTTTCTGCCTATGTGGGGCTCTGGGAGTAAATTTTACATTTTTCCTCCTCTGACAGGTGGGTGACAGTGAAGCATACAGAGAGACTCAGGGGCTCACCCTTAGGGCCTTTGGGGCCAAAGCTTCTGGTCCAATTTTCTAGTTTCCTGTAGATGTGTTAATTGTTCTAATAACTATGGAGATGTTCCTAAGATTTGAGATAGGGTATCTGAGACTTGATATAGGGTCTCTTTTTTATGTCTTGAAATGCAAAATGTCTCCCTTATCATAGTGCAACAAATTCTATTAAGCTAAGTCATAGAACTGCTGAGATCTGCAAGGGAAAAATTGAAAAGTTAGTCATATTTTCAAATTTGCATTGAGACATCATTGCAAAGCTTACTGTGTGCCAGGCATGATTCCAAGGGCTTTATGACTTTAATACTCATAAAAACTTATGAAGGAGGTTCTCTCGTCACACCTGATTCAAATGGGCAAATGGAGACATGAATAGGCTAAGAAATTTGTTCAAGGTCACACAGCTTATGGGAGGAATGAGTGCAGTTTGAATCCAGGCAGTGTGTCTCTGGTGCCTTTGTGTACATGTAACTTCTCTGCCCTATTCCTTCTTGTACCAAGTAGCATCAATATACCCCACTTAACACTGACACAGAAATTAGAGAACTCTTGTGCTGCATTTTCTTATTATCAAAGCTTATAAATAATTATAGCTACTCACAGAAAAAGCCCAACAGGCTAGGAAGATCCTTGGTCCTGCTCAGTAAGCTACACATCTGTCTACAATGTTCTTTTCCTAAATTAGCAGCTTCTACATGATGTTGGCACTGCTGATATTTTATGAAAGCTGAAGCTATAGATGAGTCCTTGAAAATAGCAAGAAGTTCTGCTATCCTGGAACATGAGTGGAAGAGTCAGAAGAGAACATAAAACAATGCTGAATGAGCCTGCCCCAAATCCTACCAGATTACAAACTAGGGTCCATCACCAGTTACCCCAGCGACAGATTTCTATCTTATGGCATTGGGAAGCTGAGCAAATGGAAGAAGTTAGGATTCAGAAGATGCTAGGACAGTTTTTCTCACACTTTCCTGTTTTGATGAATATCCTCGTGATTTTGTTAAAATGCAGATTGTCTTTTGTAGGTCCTGAGTGAGTGGGACTGGAAATTCTGTGTTCCTAACAAACTTTTAGGGGTTGTTAATGCTGTTGAGGGCAAAGATATAGACTTGACCAACAGTACTGCCATCACTGGGAAGCTTGTTAGAAATGCAGTCTGAGCTTTGCTGTAGGTCTACAGAATCAGAATCCACACTGTAACAAAATCTGCAGGTGATTTAACATCTACTATACTTGTTTGGACAACAGTAACCCAGGTATTCTTAAAACCATGGAGATGCACGTCAGTTAAAAAATATGTTTTACTTTTTAATATGTATGTATATATTTAGTTATGGCAGAAAAAGGTAGAGAGAGGGAGGGAAGGAAGAAGGGAGACAGAGAGAGGATGGACTTACCTCTTATTACTGTAAATGAACTTCAGATGCATGGGCCACTTTGTGTGTCTGGCTTTATGTGGGTACTGGGAAATCAAACCTGGGCTTCTAGGCTTTGTAAGCAGACACCTTTAACTGATGAACCATCTCCCCAGGCGACCACATAGATCATTAAATATATCTTGTGAGAAGGGAGACAGACATGAAGTTCTCATTTGAAGTTCCATGTAAGTGATTGAAATATCTGTTTTCTTTGTGATCACTTTAATTACTGAAAAAGTCCTTGGAATACCCAGTTTCAAAGCTTATTTGCAAAAGTTCAGAGAATCTGTTCATTTCAAAGGAACTGTTCAACTCAATTGTTTCTCCTTTAGGATCTGCTGTAACCCCAAACACCAGAACATTTAGAATTTAGGAGAAAACCAGGAGTCTCCCAAGAACATCTCTATCTCTAGTCACCTATAGGCTTGTGCAGTTGGCCTGACTAGAAATGATGACCACTACCTGGTCCTTCTGGAGGTGTCCTGGAACTTATACTCAACTCTGATCATATCAGAGCAAGTGCCTAAGCCCTTATAGAGGGAAAAAGAATGTGAATCTAACTAACTCCACCTATGTGACTAGATGCTGACCTGGTTGGCAGCACTTTTGAAGCAGGCTTGGGTAGAGTGAGCCCAGATTGCCTAGGTGCCAAGAGACAGGAAAGAGTATGGACTGAGAACCCACCCACCCCAGGGATGTAGGGAGGTAGCAGGAGACAGCAGCATGCCAAGGCTTCAAGCCACCCAAGCTTGCTTCATTGTCTCATTGGATTTCATTTACACAACAACTTTTGGGATTGAAACCATTATAAGATTTCAAGACAGTGAGTACATAGCACTGAGTACTAAGTGGAGGACCATCTGAGCCTAGGACCCTGAGCAAATGCAGTCACATGTCCCTGAAGCCAGTCTTAACTCTGGAAATTTGCCTGAATCTCTGTGTTTTGGTAATTTATTCACACTTGTATATGCTGGGTCTATCTGAAAAACTACACGATGTTAATGCTAATCAGAGAGTCTATTGCAGTAGTTCTCCAACTCTTAGCCTAGACCAGCAGCATTGCCATCACCCATGAATTTGTTAGAAATATAGACACTTGATCTTTAGGCCAAAGTGGGAGCAGAATCTTTGAGAGTGGGACACAGCAAACTGAGGTCCTGGAGATTCTGACTCTGCATTTTTTGTATGTGTGTATGTGATACTGGAAACTGAATCCAGGGCCTCATGCATGCTAGGCAAGCACTGTACCCATTGAGCTAAATCCCTGTCTCCTTTTTTTCAGAGATGCTAATGCTAGCATAGCTTAAGAGTCACTGAGAGGGTGGTTATGACGCTTACAGTACAATGAGTCATTTTGTACAAAAAAGTATCTTAAGAACCACAAATTGTTTCAGAACTTCCAACAATTGTTTGGAGGTGACACTGGAGTTGAATTATGGACCACATAGTTATTCTCTATCCATGCGTGTTCTTCAGTAAGAACAGGTCTGTTGCAGCAGCTGCTGAGAGGCAATCTTGGGCCTGGTGTGATAGCATATGCCTGGGATTCCAGCACTCTGGAGGCTGAGGCAGGATTTCCATGAGTTTGAAGCCAGCCTGGGCTACCTAACAAGTACCAGGCCAACTGGGGCTATGTTTTGGGATCCTGTCCCTAAAAACTAAAAAACAAAGCCATATCCTCCCTCCAACAACAACAACAAAAAAAAAAAAAAATAAAAACAATCCAAAACTTGAGTGGCATTGCTCCCAGTAGTTACCTGTGATTCTGGGAAGGCTTTTTTGTTGAAGTTGATGAGAGTGTGGGTGAGAGGGAATAATTAGCATGGAACAACACTGAGCACCATCAGTTCTAGTCTCAGCTCTAACTAGTGGTGGCACTTCAGGAGGTTCTGAAGTAAATTATTTACTTTCTCTGGTCCCACTGGGAACAGCATCTTTGGTCATAAAATAGAGATCATACTACTTCAGTGATACCTACTTTATTGACTTCCTGTTAGACTGGGCTGAGATAATGAGTGAAATTCCTTACCATCAAGCCTGGCTTTAAGTCACCATTCACAAGT
Organism: Jaculus jaculus; assembly: GCF_020740685.1. Taxonomy (NCBI): domain Eukaryota; kingdom Metazoa; phylum Chordata; class Mammalia; order Rodentia; family Dipodidae; genus Jaculus; species Jaculus jaculus. The sequence continues at coordinate 60,596,630 of NC_059111.1, read as the reverse complement.
GGCAGAATGAATACTAATGTCATTGCATGATGAAGTTATGCACTTGTGAATGTGATTGGTATTGATAATTATCTGATGTAAATAGAAGCATCCTATTTCCCTACCATGGCTTTTTTTTTCTCCTTAGCACATTTCTAGGGGTTCTACTTGGACCCCTGGAAGCTTAAGTTTAGGAATTGGAAGCTCAGCTTTTTCTAGCATTAATCTTACTTTTGTGCTGTGCATACAATATTGGAATTTCATAGGATTTATTCCTCATTGCCCTCATATACTTTTTAAATCAATGATTGGCAAAGCAGAGAGGGCTTTCTTCAGTAAATATTTGTGAGGCAGATCTATCTTTCCCAGTTTTCTGAGCCAGGCAAAGACCCACTTTGAGCCTGGTGTAGAGAGGATGAGGCTGTATTGATTTACTGCCTGCTCCATCATCACGTCACTTGTAGGAAGAATAGAATTATCTCTGCTCAGAAGCATGGGCCTTCCTTTGTGTGTGGGGCTCAAAACCAACTCCAGGCTACTTGTATTCTTCTTATTTAATAATGAATGAAGATCAAGGTCTGCTTGGCTCTGAATACAAACCATCTTGCTTATGAGTTAAATATCAAGGCCAACAAGCTTTTTCTGCAAACATGTACTGCTTTTCGATTAGTTAAAAAATCAACTAAACAAAAGCAATAAAAAATAACCCCAACCCAAATGGTTTAATAGTAAAAGAATACTCTCTTTAGGGACCTTGGGTCCCAGGTGGAATGCATCTGGATGCCATTAGTGCTGCAGAACTTTAATGCTAAGGGTTGGAAACACATATACCCCAGCTCTCCCTGGTATCGATTTCTCTCATACTGATTTACTGTGGGCCTCTTGGCATTTCTCTACTGCAGCTAGCAGCTCAGCTTCAGCCCCAAAGGGCTTTATTTAATGAAAACTTGGGGCTTATACTGTGAGAAAGCTGCCCCAGGAATTGAAGCTATAGACATCCCAATGGAGAAAACATCAAGACAAGCGTCATGTGCGGGACCTGCTGAGGAATGAGAGAATGTATGGAGCCTCTGCAAAAGCATTTGTTTTAAAGAGAAGAAGGAGCAGCAACCTTCAAATGACTGTGGAAAGTTAATAGAAGCTCTTATTACTGAAAGATAAAGTGCTTGCATGAAATATGTACAGAAGTCTCACTGGGAGAGGGAGTCGGAAGAGGAGGGAGCCACACACATTAGAGTTGTGGAGAAGTCTGTCTGACTATGTATTAGAGTTGGCTACAAACAAACAGAGTCTTTAGGGAGTGTTAAATGGATGTATTATTTTAAAAATAAACTTTTTATTTTAAAATCTCCTTAGATTTACATAAAAATCATAAGGCAGGTCCAGATATTTCCCATGTTCCCTGTACCCACTTTCCCCTCTTGGCAACATGTTACACAATTGGGGTGCATTTGTTCCAACTAATAAACTAATGTTAACATAGTATCATAAAGTAAAAGCCCATACTTTAGTTAGATTTCCTTAGTTTTTACTTAATGCTCTTTGTCAGTTCCACATTCCCATCCATAGTACATTTAGGTATCTTGTCTCCTTAGGATCCTCTGGTTTGGGACAGTTTTCCAAACATTTTTTGTTTTTGTTTTTGATGACCTTGACAGTACTGGTCATTTAGTCAAATGTGGATGCAAGGTTCATCTCATGTTTTTCTCAGGATTAGACTGGGGATTATGCATTTTTGTGTGGAAGACCATATAGGTAAAGTACCATTTTTATCTTATTGGACCATACTACACACATGACTTATAACTATTGAGCATTTGAAGTGGAAGTGATTAGGTGTGAACAGGAATTGAGGGTTTATAATTAAGATTTTTGCCTCCATGTGTGGCATAATTCAATGCAAAGTAAAGTAAAGAGGCATATAAACAGACCATTGGTATTAAGGAACCACACAAGTATGTGCTGAACAGCGATGTTAACAAGGAAACACAGTTACCCCTTGTGTCTCATGAAAGAAGTCATTAGAGAAGTGCCAAAAACAAGAGAAGGGGAAAATGAAACATATTTGATCTTTGTTCTAGTACTACAACTAGTTTATGTTGAATCAGCCTGCAAAAAGTACTGAAGCTGGCTTGTAAGAAAATCTTACTGAAAATTTGAAACTAATCCACCAAGCTCACCTACTCAGAAATAAATATGGTAATAAGAAAGATATATGAGCTTTCTAGTGAACTGTGGTTGTCCATTGTAGCTCTTCATCTGTTCATTTTTAGTAGCTGGACAGTAGTCTGACTTTCTGTGGCTCATCTCTTCAGTGGAATGCTGATATTTAAAAAATAAAAAAAAAAGTCATGACAAGGTCAGTATGGCCATGAACTTTTGTACTTTCATTATGTTAATCCTTCATGTCACTCAGGTCAAGGACTTTGTATAATTTATACAAGCATTATGCTTTCAAATCCTCTTGCCTCAGAAATCATGTCTCTGAATACTTCACTTCTGCAAGATTAGGTAATGCTTATCACATGGAAGCTACAAAGCTACACACTGGAGTGGCTGAATAAATGAACATCAGCATGGAGCCATAAAACACATTCCTGGCAATTCAGTGGGAAACTTTCTATGCTGTCCGAAGGTCTGTATGGAATGGTTGGGGGCTGAATGGAAGGGGATTAGTTTGGTAACCCTGCCATAACAAAGTGCCACAGAATGGGGGCTTACACCAGAGAAACTCATTTCCTCACATAGAGGCTAGCAGTTTGAAACCAGGTGGTTGGCAGAGTCAGTTTCTTATGTTGTGTCTTTTCTTGCAATGGTGTTGGCCATTGTCTTACCATGTCTCCATGTATTCTTCCTTCTGTGTCTGTCCTTGTCCTAATCATATCTTCAGAGAAGGACACCAGTTTTATTGGATTAGGGCTCGAATAACTTGTTAACCTTGACAACTGGCTCAAAGGTCCTATATCCAAATGCAGTCACATACTGAACTACTGGGGATTACAGAGCTCAATAGACAAATTTTATGAGGACATACTCCAGCTCATAACAGGAAGGGGAAATAATTTGATACAATGGGAGCATGGGAGCTGCCTTCCCTTAAGATATACATTGAGAAGTCTGGGATGACTGACATTTGGAGGCAGACTTTTGGCTGAGCTATTTGAGGATATTATAACAAGGAAGAAAATGTAAGAAAGATGGTATCATGTGTGGAGAAAACGTGCTATGTAATATGGCTTTGTGCCCATTTGGAGATGTTACCTGGGGTGTTTGTACAGCTGTTCTGTCATTGTCCCTATCAGCAGCCTGAAGGCTGATTTCCTGGTGAATTTTCACCTAATTTCTTTTGCATCTACCTTATAAGGGATCATTTCATTCCTGACTTAAAAATGCATCAACCAGAATGCTGATTTTTAATGTACATCAGGAAGTATAATTATGGAGTGACCTGGTACTCTAGGTCCTTGGCCCACATACACTTTCCCTGCAGGCATATCTAAACAGGAGAGTCCATTATCATCAGAGGGCAGCTTGGTAAGCATGGAATCAGGCTGGGGAATTAGTTACCAGGCACAGCCTGCCTGTGCTTTTTATTCTTTAGGCTAGTCAGCACTGAGCTGCAGACTAGTGGCATATGGCTGGCCTCTTCAGCTTTTGTTATTCCCGTGACTATCCATTGCCCCCTCTGACAATTCTTCAACCTGTAGTATCCAGGTCAACCATCCCTTTCTCTCAAAAGCCTTATTTTCCTCAGGAAAGAGTCCTTCTTCCCTATCTATGCAAAGTATTTATATTGAATTCCATGCTGTGGTCATTTCTTTATTCACCAATATTTTCCAATGAACTCAGAAGATAGAGTGAAGGGACTTTGTCCAGCACCATAACATACATACATACATATATACGAGTGTGTATTTGTTTTTGTTCCTACTTTATGTTTTAAGACACTCCCAGGAAGTTGTTCATACAGCAAAATCTTTTATTATTTTTAATTTATTATTTTTTCCTTTTTATTTCATATTTAAATTAAAAAAATTTTATTAGTTATGTACACAGTGTGTATACAGCCATGTTTATAGCATTGTTTGCCTCCTCCCTGCCCACCTCCTCCACAGAAACCCTCCTTGTTGAGGAATGTGGGTCGTGCATTGTGGGGTTAGCCACCAGTTATGGGGAACAGCAATGTCTCTGTGCACAATGTCCCAACATGTAGCTCTAACAATCTTTCTGCCCCCTCTTCCACAAATATCCCTGAGCCATATATGGTTCATTATAGGTCTACTTCAGTGATGAGGTATTAGGAGCCTCTCTGTCTCTGGATATCTGGTTTGGTAGGAGTTGAGTGTTCTCTGTGTCTATCTCCTTCACCCTTGTGCTTGTACCAGGTCCACTAAGAAAGCAGCACTCTTGTTCATTTCCCCAATTGCTCTTGGTTTCAGCTGGGGCTCTAGTGCAGTGTGATGGGCTGATTCTCTCAGGATTGGTGTCAATCTGAAAAAGAAAAGCAAATTCTTCAACAGAGAGTGAAGTCAGTACCAGATAAATGGGATAACCATTATTATTTTAGAGATAATTTAATAGGTATAGGCCGTGTTGTAGCCCACAATTGGTGGGAGCTTGACAATAGAGAGTGGGCTCATTTTTTGGATATAGTCCTGAGTTGTTTCCTAGTTCAAGCTATGGGTTCTGTTCCACTGAGCAGATCCATTCACCAATTCAAGAGAAGTTGGCTACCCACCATGGCTGTGTGCCACTATTGCACTTGTGTGAGCATTACATCAGGTTGTTTCCTGCTGAGTAGCTTAGACGATGAGTTGGTTGGACAGATGTTGCTCATTTCCCACCAGTCACTCATGTAGCACCTTCTGGCACTAGACAAGCTAACTGTCTGGGGACTGATTCTTTTCCAGATTCTAGCCAGGTCACTCCATGTTCAATACCAACAGCATATGATGTCTTTGGAAGTAGGGTCTTACCACTAAACTTTGTTGGGTCATCAAGTACTCTGTCAGAAATCTTTCTTCTTTTGGGAAACCTTGTAGGTCTCTCTGATCAAAAACTCACTGTGGATGGTAGCCACATGCTGGTACTGAGAGTTACAGGCCAGCACCAAATGAAAGAAGGAAGGAAAAGATAGGTAATATAAAAGATATAGAGAGAAGAGGGTGTGAGAGAGAGAGAGAAACAGGAGAAGATTAAGGTTGGTCTTCATTAGACCCTCTTCAGGGCACTGTGATTCAGGTGTTCCCTCTAAAGACATGACGAAGGTTCAACCATTTATTTTGTCTTTTCGATGTAGATTTTTATGGTACCATTGCCATTTGGGTTCAGTTTTGTGTCCCCCACCCCCATCCTTACCCTCTCCTCCCATCCACCCTCCCTATTGTCTGGTTCTTGAGATGCTTATTAGGTATGTCAGCATCTCAGACAGATTCAGGATAGGAACCACAGATAAGTGAGACCATGTGATGATTATCTTTCTGTGATTGGGTGAGTTTGCTGAGAATTACTTGTTGCAAGTTTGACCATTTTTCTTCAAATTTCATTGAGTCATTTTTCCTTACTGCTGTGTAAAATTCCATCATGCAGATATACCACATCTTGGTTATCCATTCATCCAATGATGGGCACCTGGATTCATTCTAGCTCATAGCTGTTATGAATTGAGCAGCTATAAACATGGTTGAGCAAATATCTTTGAACTGAGGCTTGGAGCTTTTAGGGTAAATGTCCAGGAAAGGAATAACTGGGTCTTTTGGTAACTCTATAGCAACCTTTTTAGGATTCTCCATATTGCTTTCCATAGTGGTTGAGCCATCTTACATTCCCATCAACAGTGAATGAGGCTTCGTTTTTCTCCACATCCTTTTCGGCATTTGTTTTCATTAGATTTTGGTTTTTGAGGTAGGGTCTCACTCTAGCTCAGGCTGACCTGGAATTCACTATGTAGACTCAGGGTGGCCTCAAACTCATAATGATCCTCCTATCTCTGCCTCCCTAGTGCTGGGATTAAAGGACTGTGCCACCATGCCAGGCTTCATTAGACTTTAATGTTTTCTCTTCTTACTGGGGTAAGGTGGAATCTCATAGTTGTTTTAATTTGCATTTCCCTGACGATTAGGGATGATGAACATTTTCTTAAGTGTATGTTTGCCATTTATATTTCTTCCTCTGAGAACTCCCTGTACATTTCTCTGCCCCATTTTGTGAGTGGGTTGTTTGACATTTTATTGTTTAGGTTTTTGAGTTCTTTTTATATTCTTGAAATTAGGCTTGTGTCAGTTGTCTAGCCAGCAAATATTTTCTCCCATTCTGTGGGTAATCTATTGGCTCTGCTTATTGTATGTTTTTCTGTGAAGAAACTGTTCAGCTTCATAAGATACCAATGATTGAGTGATGGTTTAATTTCCTGAGCTACTGGGGTTTTGTTCAGGAAGTCTTTTCCAATTCCTACATCATGGAAAGTTTCTTCTCTGTTTTCTTCCAGTAGTAGCAGAGTTTCTGGTCTTATATTGAAGTCATTGGTCCATTCTGACTTGATTTTTATGCATAGCAAGATGTGTGGATCGAGCTTCATTTTCCTGCATGTGGTTATCCAGTTTGTCCAGCACCATTTGTTGAAGATGGTGTCCTTTTCCCAGCCTACATTGTTAGGGCCTTTGTCAAGTATCAAATAGGTGTACTTACTTTTCCTGGGTCCTTGATTCTGTTCCTTTGGTCTATAATCCTGTTTTTATGTCAGTACCATGTTTTTATTATTATGGCTTTGTAATAAAGCTTTGGATTAGGTATGGTGATGTCACCAGAGGTTTTCCTTTTGCTGAGAATATGCTTGGATATCCGAGACATTCTGCCATTCCATAATAATTTTGAGATCATATTTTTCTATCTGTGAAGAAAAATATTGGGATTTTTATTGATATTGCATAAAATTTGTATATTGCTTTGGGTAAGATTGCCATTTTCACAATATTAATTCTGCCTAGCCAGGAGTGTGGAAGGTCTTTCCATTTTCTCAAGTTCTCCTTGATTTCTTTCTTGAGTGTTTTTAAGTTTCCATTGTATAGGTCTTTCACATCCTTGGTTAATGTTATTCCAAGGTATTTTCTTTTGTTGCTATAGAAAATGGGACAATATTGCTTATTTCCTTCTCTGTATCTTTGTCCTTTGCATATAGAAAGGGTACTGATTTTTGTGCATTGATTTTGTATCCTGCTACTTTGCTGAAGGAGTTAATCACCATTAATAGTTTTGAGATGGAGGTTCTCAGGTCTCTTATGTATAGAATTGTGTCATCTGCAAATGGTGCTTACTTAACTTCATCCTTTCCAAATTGTATCCCTTTTATTTCTTTCTTCTGTCTTATTGCTTGAGCTAGGACTTACAGTACTATGTTGAAGAACAGAGGTGAGAGTCGATACCCCTATCTTGTTCCTGATCTCAATGGAAATTCCTTCAGCCTCTCCCCATTAAGTATTATTTTGGCTTTAGGAGACTTATATATAGCCTTTATTATGTTGAGATATAAACCATTCATGCCTATTCTCTTCAAAGTTATTTTTTTTTCGAGGTAGGGTCTCACTCTAGCCCAGGCTGACCTAGAATTCACTATGGAGTCTCAAGCTGGCCTTGAATTCATGGCAATCCTCCTACCTCTGCCTCTGAGTGCTGGAATTAAAGGCGTGCGCCACCACACCCAACTCTCTCCAATGTTTTGATCATGAAGTGATGTTGTATTTTGTCAAATGTCATTTCTGCATCTATCTAAATGATAATATGGTTTTGTGTTTAAGCTTATTTATGTGGTGTATTACACTGACAGGTATCTTTGTGTTGAATAACTCCTGCATTCTTGGGATAAAACCTTCTTGATCAAGGTGGATAATGCTTTTGATGTGTTGTTGAATTTGGTTTATAAGGATTTTGTTCAGGATCTTTGTGTCTAAGTTCATCAGGGAAATAGGCCTATGGTTTTCTTGTGGCATCTCTACCTGGTTTTGGTATTATGGTGATACTAGCTTCATAGAAGGAGTTGGGGAGCTTTCCTTGTTCCCCAATTGTGTGGCATATTTTGAGAAAAGTTGGTTTTAGTTCTTCCATGAAGGTTTGATAAAATTCAGCTGAGTATCCATCTTGTCCTGTACTCTTCTTTTGGGGGAGGTTTTTGATTACCTTTGAATGAATCTTGATAGGTGTGATAGGTTTGTTTAGGAGATTAATCTGCTCTTAGTTTAGCATTGGTAGATGGTATGTGACCAGGAATTCATCCATTTCCTCCATATTATCCAGTTGTATGGAGTAGAGGTTTCTGAAATAGGTCTTGATGATTCTCACAATTTTATTTATGTCTGTTGTGATCTCTCCTTTTTTATTTCTAATTTTGTTAATTTGAAGCATCTCTTTTTTTCACTTGCTCAAATTGGCTAGGGCTTTATCAATCTTGTTTATTTTTCCAAAGAACCAGCTCTTTGTTTCATCAATTTTCTTAGTTGTATTCTTAGTTTCCACTTCATTAATTTCTGCTCTGATCTTAATTCTTTCTTTCAGTCTGGAGCTTTTTGGGTTGGATTCTTCTTGCTTTTCCAGTGCCTTTAGGTGGATGGTTAGGTTACTGATTTGGGATCTCTTTGTCTTTGTTATGAAGCCATTTAGTGCTATGAATTTTCCCCTGAGGACTGCCTTCATTGTGTCCCATAAGTTTTGGTATGATGTGTTCTCATTGTCATTCATTTCTAGTAATTTCACAATTTTAATTTTTCTTTTGTCCTCTACCCACTTATTGCTTAAAAGCATGTTGTTCAGTTTCCAGGAGCTGATGGGATTCCTGGCACATCTTTTGTTCTTAATTTCTAGCAATACAGTATTGTGATCTGATATCATACAGGGAGTTATGTCAGTCTTCTTAAATATATGGAGTCAGGCTTTATGACCTAGTATATGATGTATTTTAGAGAAGGTTCCATGGATTGCTGAGGAGAATGTGTAATCTGAGGATTTGGGGTAGAATGTTCTGTAGATGTCCATTAGGTCTAATTGATCTATGGTTTTGTTGAGCTCTTTCACTTCCCTGTTACTTTTCTGTTTGGATGATCTATCTATTGCTGATAGTGGAGTATTGAAGTCCCCACCTATTATGATGTTGGTGGTCATTTCTCTTTTGTTGTCAAGTAGGTTTTATTTTATGAATTGTGGTGCACCTGAGTTTGGTGCATAAAGACTTATGATTGTGATATCCTTTTGTTGGATAGCTCTCTTGATAAGTAAGATGTGACCATCTTTGTTTTTTGGTTACTTTTGGTTTGAAGTTTATTTTATTTGATATTATTATAGCTATGCCTTCTTGTTTCTTATTTATGTTTGCTTAGGATATCATTTTCTACCCTTCACCCTGAGGAGGTGTCTGTCTTTGGTGATGAGGTGGGTTTCTTGAAAACAGCAGATTGAGGGGTCTAATTTTTTTTTGCCACCTCATTAGCTTATGTCTCTTGATGGGTGAATTAAGGCCAGTAATATTTAGGGTACCAACTGTGAGGTTTGATTTACTCCCTGTCATGTTGTGGTGGTTTTATGCTTTCTTGGGCTTTGTAGTTCTTTGTACCTTCGCTGAGTTTGGTTATTGTAATCTGCTTCTTGAAGGCACTTTGGGTTGGTTTTTGATTCTTCTATTTGGAGAATTTCCTGAAGTACTCTCTCCACATTTGGTTTTGTGTTTATATAGTTGTAAATCTGAGTTTTATCGTGGAAAGTTTTTGTTTCACTATCTATTATGAGAGATACTTTTGCTGGGTAGGGTAGTTTGGTTTGGAAGTCATTGGTTTTAAGCCTTTGCAGTGTTGCAGGCACTTCTGGCTTTCAGGGTTTCCATTGAGAAGTCTGAAGTAATTCTGATGGGGTTACCTTTATATGTAATGTGTTGTTTCTCCCTAGCTGCTTTTAGGTCTTTCTCTTTGCTATCAATGTTTAGAGTCTTAATGATAATATGTCTTGGAGAATTTCTCCTTTGGTCCAGTCTGGTTGGAGTTCTATTAGCTTCTTGTAACTTGATGGGACTTTAATTGGAAAGGGTGGGAAAGTTTTGATAATTTTGTTGAGTAACTTCTCTATGCTTTTGGTCTGAATTTCTTCCCCTTCTGGTATTCCTATGATCTGAATGTTGGATGTTCAAGGGTATCTCACAGTTTCCTCATGTTCTGTTCACAAAAATTTTTGAACTTATTGAAACTTTTGGACTCATGAACTGCTTCTTTTGTTTTTTCTTCCTGTTCTGAGTTTCTGTCCTCCATGTGGCTGACTCTATTCTTAAGAGCTTCTACAGTGTTTTGGGCTTATTCAATTTGGTTTGAATTTTCTACTGCTGTTTAATGTATAGTTTCCATCCCTCCGTTGAGTTCCCTTTTCATGTTATTGTTTGATTTTCTTAATGCTTCTTGGAATTCACCCTTGCATTTCTTTATGTCTTCATTGAGCTTAGCCAGTGGGTTATGGAGGGCCTCTGTTGCCCACTCCTCCACACACTTCTTTAGATCATTTAACTGTCTTTGGAACCTTTCTTGGTCCTTTTCTATTAGGTCTAATGTAGTGAGGACAGCATTCATATGATTATCAGCCCTTTGTTGCTTTCCTGCAAGTTTTGCTATGTGCTTGGTCAGGTTTGCATAGCTTGTATTTTCAATTTGGGGTTCTGACCCTATTGTCTCTTCTATGTTTTTGATTAGAGATATCCACTGTTGGACTGGGCAATCTTGTTGCGTTTACTTGCATTTGATTTTTCATGTTATTCCTTTTGAATTGTGGTGTGCCCATCACAGTGTAGGTGTGTTATTTAACCTAGGAGGAGGCTATTGTCTATCCTTGAAGTATCTTCAGTAATTATTCCCTTTTATGTTCACTTCCACTAGGCTTCTGATGGCAATGGGGCCTGCCTACTTGGAGGGAAAGAGCCCTGATGAACATGCTTGTTTTCCCATGATTCTGGTTATGGGACTGAGTGATCAAGTGGGCCAAGGGGATGGGGGTAGAGGGGAATGGGACAAAGCAGACTGGTGTTGAGGCTGGACTGTGGAGTGGGGAAGGAGGGGAATACATGGTGTAAGAAGGGATGGGACAGCAGATCCCTTGGGACCCTGTTGCAGGGTATGGATGGAACTACCAGGTCCTGTGACAAGGCAGAGCGGCAATATGGGACTGCTGTTGGTCAGGTGACATGCGGGGTTTGGTGTTGAGGTTGCCTGTGGTGGGAGAGCCTAGGGAGGGGAGAACCCTAGCCTGTTGGCCTGGGTCTGAGCATGGAGGGGCAATGGTGTGTGAAGGTCCCTCTTGGTGGCAGTGGGAGCACTAACCTGCTGACTTGGCTTGCATATGGAGGTGAGGGTGGTGGCAAATAGGATGGCATTTGCATGTGGAGGTCTCCTTAGGGAAGGCTAGCCTGCTGGCTTGGGTCTGTACATGGGGATGGGGGTGGGTGGTGAGTGGGAAGGCATTTGAGCCTGGAGGTCCCCTGAGGGAATGCTAGCCTGCTTGCCTTTATTTAATTATTTATTTAATTAAAGAGAGAGAGAGAGAGAGAGAAAGAGAGAGAGAGAGAGAGAATTGGTGTGCCAGGGTCTCCAGCCACTGCAAATGAACTCCAGACATGTATTTCAGCTTGTGCATCTGGCTTATGTGTGTCCTGGGCAATTGAATCTGGGTCCATTGGCTTTGCAGGCAAGTGCCTTAACCAATAAGAAACCTCTGCAGCTTGAACATAATCTTATACTAATAGTTATGAAGTCAGATAGACAAATAAGCATGTCTGTCTATCAGAAAAATATATTCTGAGAGGTTAAGTGAACTGTCAGTTCTCAATTATATGTATTTTCCACCAAACTATTTGTCTTCAAGATTGCCTTCTCACTTGTCAGTTGTCTCCATCTCCATTCTGTGAATTCACACTCAGTGCTTGAGCCTTTCTCCTACATTTTTCATTTGCTTTTTTCTTCTCCTAGCTCTTTAAATATGAAGTGTTTTACTCGTGAAGGGACCTTCCATGTCCTGCCTTCCTGGGGAGAATCCATTTCTTCAAGATCCTTTTCTCCCCTCTTCTGAGCACCCAATCTTTCTTCACACATTTTTCCACCAATTTTCAAACTAAACCTCCATTTCTTTAGAAATTTATGCTAAAAAATGTAACCCTAGGATTAAATTTAATTTGATTTAAAAATGCAAATAGCCTTGTAGAGGTTTTTTTAGTTTTGTGTAATTTTCTTGTAAATAGATCCTGTTTACTATGTTGGGAGAGAGAGAGAAGGAGAAGGAGGAGGAGGAGAGAGATATATGTATGTACATCTTGCTTTCACATAATACATATACACACATGTAATTATCTTAACTCTGTATTTGGTAAATTATTCTTGCCCTTTAAAAGATAATTTTTAAAAATTAAAAAAAAAGAAATTTCTATACCTTCTAGTCCAGAATCTTCCATGAAAGAGGTTTTAGATGGTCTGCAACTAGTCATTATAGCCTTTGGGGAGATATGATGCTTCATGGATGAGTCATTAGTTTCTGGGCCCAGAGAACAAATCTGAAGGACCTTTTCATATCTTATAATTAAATACATTCTGCAGCTTGCAGATAAACATGCTGATCTGACAGTGAGTTAAGGAGGTTTATCAGCATTTGTGCACCTGCAGTGTTGACACTAAAATACATGACTTCATTAAAACTCACTGTGCTTGTGAGAACAATGAGGAATGGTCATAGGTGTAGAAAAGAAAGACACTACTAGATTGGAAGATTTAAGCTCATCTTTGAAGGGATGAACTTATTCTATCCGACATGTCCAGCTGTGCAAACAGCAGTGCAAAGTAAGCTTCAGTTAGCTGTACTAAGTGTAGGATTAAACAGAGGCTGGGCCACATATAAATGATGAGAATGCTTCATATACTCAAATGCTATGAATGCTGCACAGAGGGGGAACAAGAGTCACAGAAGTATTTAACTAGCTGTCATAAAAGGAGACTATTTTCAGGACCTTCTAGGAACATTTCTTTTTCCAGTAACTTTTTGCCATTTGAGGCCGGTGTTTCCTAGGATGAAAAGAACAATGCAAAACATAAATCTCTCTCTCAAAAAAAAAAAAAAACTCCACAGGGAAATAACAAGGGTTTCCACAGTTACCATTCTCTTATAAAGTATCAGAATGAGGAAACAGTGTAGAAGTGTATGTGTACTTATGTGGGTGCTGGCACTTAGAATAAGAGTGTAGCTAACAGTGATTTAGTCTGAGATAGAAGACACTGTCATGAAGGTACTAGAAAGCTGAACTCAGGTTCTAGAAGCCTTGGCAATAGGAAGATGAACAGGACAAGACAGATTTGAATATTGTACCAACTTTATTTGAGGATCTGTGGATAGGAGTGGATATTTTTATATGGTCATGTCTTTGGTGAGAGTTGTGGGTAGTCTGAATAGAGTTAGTCAGAACCTCTGTCCCAGATAGGCAGGAAAATGCTTTGGGAGGGAACTCAGACTCCCTGAATGTCTGTTCACCAATTCTCAACTGTCTGGACACTGCCATGAAAATTGAAGGACAGAAGATTCCTTATTTCCCGTAGGACCTCAAAAATGCTACAGATATCCTTGAAACTTTTGTGAGTAGAATAAATAGATAAGTTGACTTCCCTTATAGCCATAGTAGCTAAATGTTGTAGGTTTTATCCATGTTTCAGGACTGTAATGGATTAAACCTCTTTAAGATGTGGCCTGAAATGTTTCACTTTTATAGTCAGAAAAGATTTTGATAGTCAGGCAAGGTGACACATATCTGAAATCCCATCACTCCTGGTAGGGAAGGCAGAGGTAGACAGATGGTGAGTTTGAAAAAAGCCTTGGCCATACAGTGAGACCCTGCATGTTAAAGCCAAAATAAGAAGGGAAAGGCTATAATACAGCATACATAGTGAACTTAGAAATGCTGCTAAGAAATTCACTGCAATCTATGGTTATGCTTTTCTATCTGTCAATAATGTTTCATAAAACTTATATAGATCTCTTTGTTCTTTCTTGAAAGAATGTATAGCAAGTGCTAAAACTATTTTATTTAAAGTTTTACTTGATATGACACAACCATAGGACAGATGCAGTCCTGTGTGAAAAATTATGGCCATGGACACTTTAGAAACACACACAGGGAAAGTACGTTGCTTAACAAGATGCATGCATATTGTTAAACTCCAAATTCTTTTAACAATGTTCTTTGCTTCTTTTGTATCAACTTAATACAATATTTAGTGAGAGAAATGTTCACAATCAGTCATCAGATTTGTTAATATAAACACAAAACACATATAATTAGTGCCATATGTAAATATGCTCATGTATTTCTCTAAATCACATAATACTTGGTCATCTCCCTTGGCAACCGATCCAGGTTTGTCTGTTTCATGCATCACAATGGATCTAGCTCAGAATTTATTGGCACATTAGTCAATAAGTTACCAAAGTTAATCTTCATTTAATGAATCATCAGCAAGGGAGATACACCAATGACAAGTGTTCAATTTTCAGAAATCTCTTACCCAATCTGTCTCTCTTCCTTCTGTCATCCTAATTATTGATTTAATGTCTGAGCCCCTCCTCCCAATCCCTCAGTCAGCACCCTTGAGAGTTCAGTCTTTTAACGATGTTCTCATTAGAGTCAATAATTCACCATGGCATATTATATAGTGCCCTGAATATCTATAAAGCTGTTCTTTCATGTTGTACATCCTGGGGTGCTCAAATAATTAATTTGTCTAGCTATACAGAACAATACCTTCCATTGTGAATGGTAAAACTGTGCAATCCACAGAGGCAAATGTGCAGAATGGCTTGGAGACAAGCTCTGCAGGAGAGCTGCTCAAGAGGATTTTAATGTTGGAGTCAGGTAGTTTTTTTCTTGGCCCTATGTGAAGATACAAAATCAGCTGCACACTTGTAATGTAGTAGTCAATTGCCAATTGATCTAAGTATTTTTGGGGGTATTTTCTTCTGAGTTTTAAGAATAAAGTAATTCTTAAAAATGGTTCATTTGGTGACATTTGACACTTTTGTTTGATATAAAATATTCCAGAGATATATCATTAAGGCTCAGGAGAAAATCCTAGCATCTGTCTCTCAAGTTATTTCAGAACTGTTTAGGTTTTGTGTATGAAACACATGGATATGTGTGTAAGTTAAGGACCTTTAACTAGTTCACATTAATGAAAGCCATTCACTAGTAGCTCATTTGCTTACATTAACAAGGAATAACTATGTGTATTCACATTTTAATTATTGCCAAGGAACAAGACAAATTCCAACATAAGTCGTGGTGAATTGCTAACACTTTAGATAAATAAAATGAGAACTTTTTAAACATTCACAATATAATTATAGTTATATAATTATATATAGGCCCAAATTCAAATTTCAGCCTGCCAAATAGATGGTGTTGAGTGAGGCCAGACCAGTGAAAGAGATCAGTTTCTTCTAGCTCTAATATTCTATATTTCTTTCCATGATGGCTTAGGCCTTCAGTGAATAATTTGTTCATCAATTGGGATATAAAGCATTTAATAACATTCATATTTTCATTAAATTATTCCAGTTAGATATTTGTGGGAGCTAAAAAATGGATGGATTATTGTCTAAGTAATTCATTTTGGATGGGTCAGTTCCCACACTGAAATTTTTGTTTTTATTGAAACTGGCTTAGGGAACCCATGCTAGAATATATATATCCATTTATTTCTTGGTCATAATATGAACACTGCCATTGGAAGCAGTTCTTAAGAGAAAGAGAAAAGAGAGAAGAAGGGAGTAACGGAGGGAAAAGATCTTGAGCCATTGTAACTATAACATATTATTTGGAGGATAAGAGATGTCACCCCAGAGACTACAGGTCCATCTAAGGTATCAAAGTATACTCTACCTAACTACCTGAGGACAGGTCTACTTAATATTCCTACCATACCCCTGTATCCCATCCTTGAAGGGATCCTGAATGAAAGCCTGAAAACAAATCTGAGATTCAAGGTGTTTTTCTCTGAAGAAAACTCAACTAGACCAGACATTTATTGTTTTTTTTTTCCTGTCATCCAGCAGGCAGTAAATATTCAATTAAGTATTGTCAAAATAAGAGATTACATTTATAAATTGTTTTGCACATCCATATTGTACTGTGTATTAAATTTGCATTCTTGTTATCCAAGATTTCCTATGGATTATAAAAGTACTGTAGTTTGTACACAGAACCAGTGTCTGTACTTAATAATAGAATCTTAGGCAAAGAGACACAGCTTTGCTTGCACATTTGATTGTTCACTTGAAGTCCTTTGTCTCCAGGCATGTATTTCTGAGCATTATTCCTAAGAACCCAATTGGTACAACTTTTTGGAGTTAATAAAACTGTGTTCCCACTGGTTTCTATTGCTGTCTGTGCAAAATTTCCCACTGAGTATTTGATGAATTTCTACTCCTTAGGGACCCTAATTTTTTTGTGAGTACGCTGAGGATCCACATGCCTTGTCACAGGGAGGAAGATGACTTCCTCTGATAACACTCCCCTGGTACCTGAGGAACTTATCTCAACTCTTTATTTGGCTGTTTCTGTTATGCTGGCATGGGTCCAGAGCATCAGGGAAGAAAGGATTGTGATTTTACAGAGAACACTTTATTCCCTCTTGGGAAAAGTGAACATGACTCAATGTCAGGAAGGGAAATTTTTCATAGAGATAAAGAGAATGAACATCCGCCTACCTCTTTTAATGGTTAAAACACATTTAACAGCCCTTTTGTATTTTGTTTTCTTGAGGAGCTCAAACTTAAATAGTTTCAAGAAATCTGATTTCTTGAAACCAGACCAGCTTTTCTTGTGACAAGAGACTGGTTTTCCTTTCCCGGAAGACCTATGTGGTGAGGGGGCCTGAAATAGTGAGGTCTGATAGGATGCAGGTCGATGTGTGTGTGTGGTGGTGAGTTCTGCAATGAAGGTCCAAAAGTTATGTGCGAAGTAGACTCTCCCATTTGAAAATTTGAGAGGAGGATTACAATAATTAAAGATTGGCCATGTAAGGTATATAATCTATCAATAAATCTTAATCTATTTGTGGGGACCTTACTTTTAAATAATTACAAAAACCATCCTGAAGGTGATGGGTAACTGATAGTAAATTTAATCCTCTGTTAATCTTCATCATTGGTACCATTCCCTCATCTGAAAACTGTAACTCCTTTACATCTCTAGAGAGTATAGGAATGGATGTGGGAGAAGAGGGAATGGGGAGCAGGGTTAATTGAAATTTAGGAGATATGAAAATACTATCATAAAGAGCAGTTGGTTTCCCACCATGGCAGTGTGTCACTATTGTACTTGTGTGAGCATCATGACAGGTTATTTGCTGCTAAGTAGGTTAGACCATGAGTTGCTTAGACAAATATTGTTCATTTTTCCCCAGTTTCCCATGTAGCACCTTCTGGCACTAGAGGCCCTGACTGTCTGGGGACTGACTCTGTTCCAGCTTCCAGCCATGCCATTCCATTTTATGTGTCAACCACATAAGGTGTCTTCAGCAGTAGGGTCTTACCACTAACCTATGGTGGGTCATCAAGTACTCTGACAGAAATCTGCTTTCTTTTAGGAAACCTTGTAGGTCTCTCTGATCAAAAGCTCATTGTGGATGATAGCCATATGCTGGTACTGGGAGTTACAGGTCAGTGCACACTAAGAAAAGGAATAAAGAAATAACTAATATAAAAGAGTTAGAGAGAAGATATATATATATATATATATATATATATATATATATATATATATGCTGGGTATGTAAGGCATCTTGGTTAGAGTCAGGTTAGGTGCTATAGATGAGTGAGACTATGTGACAATTTTTTTTTCTGTGATTAGGTAAGTTCACTGAGAATGATACTTTGCAAACATTAAAAGTATAATTAAGACTTTCACAGAGACTTTTTCATGAGGTTGAAACAGGTAGGACCTTCTTTTAAATGTAGTACCATACTATTTTTATGCTTAATTTTTAAGGTAAAGATCATTTGTCTCCAGGAGAAAGTGGACGAGCTCCATCATTTCTGTGAGTACCATATCCACTGCCACTGTCAGGTATACTCGTTTATCTGTAGTAAAAAATGTCTGGATTAAAAATATCTAATTAAGGGCTGGATAGATGGCTTATCAGTTAAATCACATATGTACAAAACCCAAGGACTTAGGTTTGATTTCCAGTATCCATGCCAGCCAGATGCATGAGTTGGCACATACATCTGGAGTTTGTTTGCAGTGACTAGAGGTGCTGGTGTGTCCATTCTTTCTTTCTCTCTCTCTCTGCTCCTCTGTCTCTT
The DNA here is from genome assembly GCF_020740685.1 of Jaculus jaculus. Classification (NCBI taxonomy): domain Eukaryota; kingdom Metazoa; phylum Chordata; class Mammalia; order Rodentia; family Dipodidae; genus Jaculus; species Jaculus jaculus. The sequence goes on along the minus strand of NC_059111.1, from coordinate 60,578,294 downwards.
TCTAAAATAAATAAATAAAATATTTTCAAAAAATCTAATGGTTTCCCACCAGGAAGAAATAGTAAGACCCTATTGTTGAAGATTGCATATACTTGGGCTGCAAGATCACTGAGAAATCCTGCTGGAACTGAGCTGAAAACCTCCTCCATGTAGACCAGCTGACAGAAAGCTGGAAAAAGCCACACTGCATGCAGCTCAAAGGGAGAGAAATCACCAGTGAAGATATTCCACAGTGGACACTGCAAGCCTTATATTTGACCAAACAAGCCAAATGAGCCAATGGATGCAATAGTGGCACGTTTGTTTGGGGAAACCAAGTGCCCTCTAGTTTGACTGGAGGACCGCTACATGAAAGTGAATACATCCCTGATACTGAAACCCTACAACAGGGGTAGTCATGATCCCTATGGGTGTAACATCTGCTGCTGTCTGGCTAAATGTATATACTATGCTCATTAAACTGCCCAGTAAGCACTTATCTTAATGTTCATCTTATATATTCATCTATTCATACTTTTTTTGTTAGAGTACTTTTCAGATGGCAGTGGCCTTGGGATGACTCAGAAGACATCATGGTGCCGAGAAGAAGTGACAGAGGAGTGCTCAGCTCTGCAATATCTCCATTATACCTTTCAAGGCTCAGAATCCATTGTGGAAGAGGTGGCAGAAATACTGTAAGAGCCGAAGGAAAGGTAGGACACCTTACAAAGTGCTCCTCCAGACTCAAAATGGCCTGGATATCCATGACCTCACAGTGCCTGACACTACCTAGAACAAGCTGAGACAGACTCTTGATATTCTCATCTTCTCTTTAGGAGTAGCAGAACTGCTGTGGTCATGGAATCCAAACTAGAACAAAGTGTTTTCTCATCCAGCCTTAGTCAGGATTCACCCCTCAGTCCAGTAAGCCAACCCCTTTTAAATAACCTCTTCTGAAAATAGGCTAGTTTCCAGGTAATGCAAGAACAACCAAGGAAACTTCTCTCTATAGATTTCTTAAGGGAAGATGGGCCAGTTGCTTATTGTGGTTTAAATAAAGTGTACTCCATAAAAAATGTAATTAAGAAAATAACAGAATGAATGAATGTACCATGTACAGATGAACCATGCTGCTCCCAGTAGTCATGGGCACTAAACAGTAATATGAATGTGAATTGTTGGTCAGAGAAGTCCCAGGAGGCCCCCAAACAATGCAGGCTATTGTCCATTGGTCTTGGCTTCTTACTAGCACTGAATGATAAAACTTTTGCTGTAGACATAGTACCTCTTGGTTGCAGGACATAGAGATATCAAGCTGGAACTGAACTGAAGCTTCCTATTTGTTAGATATAGTACTATGAGGTTCCATGCAGGCTGCTGGCACAGAAAAGTAATCAACCATGTCATCCAGTGATGGATCCTGCTCTCAACAATACTGGCCTACCATGCAAAAATGCAAAGATTGATAGCTGATCAAAGAGCTGAAATAAGTGACTGGTTGATAAGTGATTGATTCAGGGAACATTAGGAAGAGGGGATGAAAAGAATATAAGAGCTGGAGGGTATGGAGGAATGCTGTGGAATTATGCCTTTCAAAAGTGACATGGACTTTATACTTATGAACTAATAGCATCTATGGTTACATGCACACGATCTGCATATGATAGAAGCAATCAATAGTCTTTTAGGAATTTGGGATGGGGTTATGAGGTCACTCCCCTCTCTGAGGAGTTAATGACAGTTAACAGTTGTTCAGGGAGTGGGAGTTATTTTCTTCCATGGCACAGTCATTGGTAAGTGGTGGGAAGAAAAACAAGGGGTACAATGGTACTGGGAGGAATAAAAAATGTTAATGTTGGGTGCAGATGATCTAAATGCAATATATATGTATGAAAATGTTAAAAACACCAATAATTAAAATACATTTTTGTTTTCTTTTTGGAGCTTTGGTAATGTGTTCAGTCTAGTATAGATGCTCTGTATTGTCCAATGCTATTCATTGACTGAACTTCAGAAGTTCATATGGGGCTCTCTTAACTTTTCTGTTATGAAAATACAATTTTATTAATAATAATAAAACAGAGACTTTTCATTACTTTTACTACCCCTCCCATATTCCTGCTTATCTGCTAGTACAGAATGAAGCATTTCATGTGGCATATACTATAGGACTTGCCATCCAGCATCTGACATTTGCATTCCTTAATAAATCAATTCATACAAATGGAACCATAAACTATTTATCCTACTGCTACCGGTTTATTCCAATCAATATAATTTTTTAGGTTTAATCCATGTTATAGAATGCATCAGAATTTTCTTTCTATTTAAGGGTGAATAATATTCCATTGCATGTATATATCACTTGTATCCATTCATCCATAAAAATGAATATTGAGGAACACAGACATTTGGTTTATGGCATCCCATCAAAAGATATTCACATTCTTGTCTTTAAAACCTATGAATGTTACCTTATGTTGCACAAAAAGGAGTTTTCAGATACAATTAACTCAAGAAACTTAATTGGGAAGATTATCTGTGTCTGGATTCTCTGAATGGGTTTTAAATGAAAAAATATGAATCCTTATGAGAAGGAGGAAGCAGAGATTTAAGACCAAAACAAGAAGAGGCAGTGTGGCCATAGAGATATAGTTTAGAGTAACATGGGCCAAAGCTACCAGAAGTTGAAAGAGACAGGAATGTGTTCTTCTTAGAGTCTCCTGAGAGAGTGAAACACTTTGCTGTTGGCCCAGTGATTCTGATTTCAGACTTTTGGTATCTAGAACTGTGAGGGAATGAATGTCTATAGTTTCAAGTCACAAAATGTATGAACACTTGTTGCATTAGCCATAGGAAACTATATACTATATGAAAATTAGCTGATGCCAAATGTTCAATTGATCAGATCTAATTTACGTATACAAATTATGCAAGTGACTTAGTTTTTCTTTATCTGTCTCATTGAGAACCATGTTAATTTGTACAACTCAGGATTTACATTCTTTCTACAATAGTCTTAGAGAATTTTTTCCTGATTGGAAAAATTATATAAGTCAGTTGGAAAAAATTTAGAAAATATGCAAAAGCATGGCCTATTAAGCAAAAATCTTCTATAATCCCAATGCCCAGTTATGTTGACATTTAGCTATAGTTCCATCATCCTTGGAATTTGTAAACTATATTTACATTAACACCACAAAATTTATTTTGCATAAATTTGGCTTTTGCCTAATATGCATTTTGAATATTATTTCATGTACAAAATTATTGTCCATGAACTACTATAGATATGGAGAATTGGATCAGCTGAAGTCTGTATATGTTGACTAAACTACATGATGGAACAAAGGCTAATTATTCATTGCTTTCTCTCCTTAAAAATTTGTATTTGCTTGATGTTTATTTGTGATGTAATTAAAACACTTTCATACATATGTATCTTGTTCTCTTTTTCTTCTTCTTTTTTATATTTTTGCACTGCTGGAGACCCAGGTGATTGGTCTACTATGAAACCATATCTCTAATACTTTTTTTTTAAGGTAGGGTACTGTTGTGTATCTCAGGCTGTCCTCCAACTCATTATCATCCTGCCTTGCCAGGCTTTCATTTTCTTTTCTTAGGATCAACACTCTAGAGAACATCCTGGCATATAATAATTTTGTGTCTGTCTTGTATGGTTTTGAATTGCTCATTCTATATTCCTTATTTATATCTTGAATGTCTTAATATTTTATTCTTTTCCTTCCTCTCTTTCTTTTCTTTCTTTGCTCTGTTGGGGATATATCCCTCAGGATTTCACACATGGTAGGCAAGGGCTTTACCATTGAGCTGTATGCTCAGTCTCTAGTGTTTTTGATTTTAGAAAATAATTCATATAATAAAGTTCAAACACCTTAATATGCAAAACAAAAAAGATACAAAATATATTTTAATATTTGTACTTAAATAATTACACAATTAATTAATTACAGATAGACTTGTAATGGTAATTAGAATAAGTCAAATATGCTCACCTCTACTAATAGTTAATCTTGGCTTTATGTGTGCAAGATAAATATCACTAATAAATAAATTTAGTATTTCTCTGATAGCAAAAGCACTAGTTGATAACATTGGTTATCATAAATTTAGCATTTTAGAAAATTTGCATGGAGATCTTAGCATATTATTCATTACTATCACTCTTAGCCAGTATTAAACTAGAAATGGACAGTATCCTACTCTAGAAAGATAGTAATTCTGAAATCTTAAATATTATTGGTTTTCAAAATGATTCCATTGTCATCTGAAGAGAGAGGTTGAAAGGAAGAGGATAACAGAAAATTCTTATTTTTTTAAGCCTTTCAAACTGATATTGTCTATTGAAAAATTATTTTATAAATATGTGCACCACAAGTAAACAAAACAAAGGCACTTGTGTGGTGGAATTAGATTTTTTAAAGCCAGTGAAATACTCAAGAGTTTTGGCAACCATTAGATGTCTTCCCAAATGAAGGCCAAGGAGAGTACTACTAACTTACACAGGAAGGTAGAAGGGGAGTAGGAAAAAATCAGGTGTTTTATTGGAAAGAAAATTGTAATTTCAGATGCTGTTTAGTGTAACCATGGGGGACCCTAACTCCAGCTGGTAGAAGACACTTAGCTAGATGAAGCCCTGTGGCTTTGTATTTTGTGCACATATCCAGGTCTCTTTGTGTATACTGCTATAAGAATCTCTGTTGATATAGTATGCATCACTTTTATTCAGATTTTCAAAGTAAAAATCTCTGGGATGAGTTCTTTCCTTACTATATTTTTGAGCTTTGGTCTTATATCATCCCCTGATATAGTATCTAGATTTAGGTTTGCCATCTTCAAACTTCAAAAGGAAACAATTTTAAATACAGTAATAGAGTTGGAAAATGTTGGATAAATGATTTAGTTAACTTGTAAAGGTAGTAAAGTTCATAAGAGACATGGTAGAAAATTGTCTTTAAGAAGGTGGTAGCAGAGGATTTTAGGGTATCAGTGGCTATCCTCCTAGAATAATATTAATAAAGTCCCTTAACAAGTGGATGAATAGACTATATGGTTTCAGCAAATATTTATAAGATGCATATATTTGAAATTTCTTGAATATATTGAGATGATTATTCCAGAAATATGTATATATTCATCTCTCTTAAAAGGTTTGATAATACCATTATGGCTCATTTCAAAAGAATGTAAGTAAGTCACTTAAAATGATAATGAATGTTATTTTAAAATATTTTATTTTATTTATTTAGGAGAGAGAGAGAGGCAGATAGAGAGAGGAAATGGTCATGCCAGAGGCTCTAGCACTGCAAACTCCGCCTTGTGCATCTGGCTTACAAGGGTACTGGGGAATTGAACCTGGGTCTTAAGGCTTCTCAAGCAAGCACATTGACTGCTAAGCTACCTTTTCAGCCCATGAATGTTATTTTTAAAACAAAGTTTAATGAATAAATTTAAATCACAATAAGTCAGGTCTTAAACAATTAGTAAACAGAAATTTTTGGATGCTTATTCCATAAAATACATTCAACTTTGCTATATGACATAACTAGAGTGTGTGTGTGAGTCTCTCTCTCTCTCTCTCTCTCTCTCTCTCTCTCTCTCTCTCTCTCTCTCTGTGTGTGTGTGTGTGTGTGTGTGTGTATAGGCATTAGCCTAGTTAATTAAGAAACAATATGGAATTTTCCATTTATTCACTTCCTCATTCATTCATTCAATATTGCAGGAGTTAGAGGCAAAACAAAATTCAAACCTTATTCTTTTTGTGGAGCTTAAAGTTAATGTGTGCCTCTATGAGAGAGTGACAGACATGCACATGCACATATACAGAAAAGAGAAAGAAGTATTAAATAAATAGACATAAGAATGATTTTTTAATGAATGAACACAGATGGTGCTATGTGTGCTATTAGCAGATTTGACTGAGATTAGGGGCATAAAAAGCCTCTCTGAGACAATTTTACAGCTAAGGTCTGAAGGATTGGGTTAGTGTTAAAGAGACCAGTGATGTAAGAAAAATGAGTAGCTTGTCCCAAAGGCTTGGGGCCAGGACTGAGCTTACCTGGCTTGCAACTCTGACAGATGGCTAGTGTGGCTGTGCTTGGGAAGGATGAGATGGCAGGATGAAGCTGGAGATACAGGACAATCCAGAGAATGCAGGGCCAGGGAGAAGAGACTGTAAGGAAATTTCTACAGAGGATTTGTGTGATGTCTGACTCTGAAAGAATCCGCTGGGTAAAAGTACTCCAGAAGCATGTGAACAAGGGCAGAGAGGAAATACACATACATTTGTATATGTGGGAGTGTATGTCGTATAGGTGGTGGCTTTGTTGAATTATACACTATGAGATAGCAAGTAGAGTGAAAAGGGAACTTGTAGGGCAAGGCAGAGATGACAGACCTCAATGTGCCTTGGGAGAGAGATACTGCAGTAGTTCATATGCCAACAGGATTCACTGAATAATTTCAAAGTATAGAGGTATTTTGTATGATCTATAATTTACAGGACAAATCATAACCATGCTGAAGGAGTAAACTGGGCTTTCATGCAGTAAAATAGACTTTAACTAGGTTAATGACACTAAGGTAGCCTGAAGCAGAAAAGATATAAACATGAAATGAAAACTGGCAGATTTGATGGCTGATCAGATATAGCAAGCAAGGAATGGAAAGCAGTCAGGGTTGAAACTGAGGTTTCTAAGTTGAGCAGTTAGGTGGAGAATACAGACCTGGAGTGTATGCATGAAATATGTAGAGGATGATGAATTTATGGTCTCTGTTCCCAGCACAGTGGAGGAACCATATTTGCCATAAAAGACAGAAAGCAATCAGTCACTCAGCATCCAATTTATGCAAAGTATTCTTTCAAACATCTTAGTCATTCATAACAGCACTGTGGGTAGTAATCTCAAATCCAACAGGTTAAACAATGACTTCAGTTGTTTATGTTAAAGGTCACTACAAGGCTGAAAGATGGCTCAGTGATTAAAAGTGCTTCTGGAAAAGTCTTTCAGCACATGTTTGATTCCCAGTATCCACATAAAGCCAGATGCACAAAGTGGCGTATGTGTATGGAGTTCCTTTTCCTTTCCTCTCTTCTCATAAGTAATTTTTTTTTAAAAAAAAATCATTATGAGTCAGGTGTGGTGGGAGGCAGAGGTAGAAGAGGTGCTATGTGTTCAAGGCCAGCCTGTGACTACAGAGTGAATTCCAGGTCACCTTGGTTTAGATTGAGACCCTACCTTGAGTCCCCATTTCCCCCAAAATAAAGGTCATTATGGACATAGAATGTAGTGACATGACTGTCACTGAGCTTATATAAAGGAGCTGTGGTTAGGGAGAAGTTAATATGCACACATAAACACATGATTTAATAGTATTAAATGCTAATTTATGATTATTACAATCTTTAGCAATGACACTGGAGATGGTGAGAAGAGAATATATGGCAGTTTGGGAAAAATCTTGTAGCAAATATGCTACCATGCTGAGGATCTCAACAGCTTTACAACTAGCAAAGGTAGAGTATCGGGTTTACATGTTAGAACCACATAAGGTTTAATCTCCTTCAGTTATGTTATATCAAGTTGGGATGAGCAAATAATACCAGAGCGTTGTTCTTGGTTTGAATTATACACGTTCAAGGCAAATAGATAATTTCACATTTTCATTTGAGAGAAAACTCTGTTCCTCTCAAATGTCTAGTTTAAATCTTTTGATAGTTACCATTATTTTTAGGAATCTAATACTTTTTGGAATAGAAACTAAGGATGGTTACATAAAAGTCACAACAGAGCTCCCTGGATGAGAAAAGTTCAAAAGTAATATAAAAGCCCAACGGGGACTTACAAACAATGACTTGAGGCCACTGACTATGGAGAAAGCTCCCAAATAACCTACTGGACCATCTTGTAACATCAACAGGGGCAACACAGCTGCCACTGGGCTGGGAGAGATCTTGCTGAGATGGAGTATCTTGGCACCATAAAGACACTTGGGGATTTCTGGTCAAAATGGCATCTGCCTAACCATGCCTCACCTTGCAGAGAAGGAAAGGCAATATCTTTATGCATTCCTACCATCTGAGAGCTTCACATGCCTCTGCCAATCAGGCCAGCAGGCTAGCGATCCCCACACCTGAGGCTTTCCCACCACTGCAGAGTTCCACAAGTGAATGCCATTCCACTCACCATGGCCTACCCACACCCTCACCCCCACCCCTGTGCACAGACACAGGCAATCAGGTTATTCTTCATACCTGCCTCCCCTTTCCCACCACCAAACCAGAACCCCGCCAATCCCACCATCCCCTCCCCCCATACATCACCTGAACCCCAACAGTCCCATAGCCCTGCTCTGTCTTGTCACAGGACCTAGAAATCCCATCCACCCCCTGCTACATAGTCACAATGGACCTTCTGTCCCATCCCCTCACCCCTTAGCATCATGGAACCACCATGCATTCTCATCTTTCCTGCTTCAGCAGCTCAGCTGCAACATCAGTCTGCTTTGTCCCCTTACCCCCTACCACTTGTCCCCTCAGGCCACCTGACCATGAAGTCCCATACCCCAAACCACTGAAAACAAACCCCTTCATCAGGTCCATGAGCCCCCACCACAGCCTCACAGGCTCCTTTGCTCTGAATAGGTAGGCACCATTGCAATCAGATACCTAGTCAAAGCAAATACAAAAGGCAATGATCACTGAAGACACTTCAAGGGCAAGCTATAGCTTCCTCCTAAACTAAATAAGGTCCTGCACTGTGATGGTCAGATCACAGTGAAAAGGGATAATAAGAAATATCAAATGCAAATAAATCCAACAAGATTTCCCACTCCCACAATGGATACCTCTAATCAAAACATATAAGAGACAATAGGATCAGAAACCCAAAATGAAGATACAAGCTATGCAACCCTGGCCAAGCAAATATCAGAACTTGCAGAAAATCAACAAAGGGCCAATAATTGTATGAATGCTGCCCTTACTAGATTAGACCTAATAGAAAAGAACCAGGAAGGGTTCCAAAGACAGTTAAATGATCTGAAGGAGAGTGGAAAAAAAAGAGGACCTCAATAACCAGCTGGCTAAGCTCAATGAAAACATAAAGAAATGCAAGGATGGATTACAAGACGCACTAAGAAAATCAGAAAATTATGTGAAAAGGGAACTCGACAGAGGGATGGAAACTATACATAAAAAGCAGTAGAAAATACAAACCAAATTGAACAAGCCCAAAACTCTATAGAAGCTCTCAAGAATGGAGTCAGCCACAGGAAGGATAGAAACTCATAACAGGAAAACAAAACAGAAGAAACAGTTTGTGAGTCCAACAGATTCAATAAGTTCAAAATATTTTGGAAACAGAACATGAGGAAACTGTGGGATATCCTTAAATATCTCAACATTCAGATCATGGAAATATCAGAAGGGGAAGAAATTCACACCAAAAGCATGGAGAAGTTATTCAAGAAAATTATCAAATAAAAATTTTCCACTCAAAATAAAGTCCCGTCGTTATAAGAAGCTAACAGAACTCCAAACAGACTTGACCAAAGGATAAATTCTCCAAGACATAATATCATTAAGACTTTAAACATTGACAGCAAAGAGAAAGTCCTAAAAGCAGCTAGAAAGAAACAACACATTACATATAAAGGTAACCCATCAGAATTACTTGACTCTCAATGGAAATCTTGAAAGCCAGAAGGGCCTGGATTGCTACACTACAAAGGCTAAGAACTTATGGCTTCCAACCCAAGCTACTCTACTCAGCAAAAATATCCCTCATAACAGATGGTGAAAGAAAAACTTTCCATGATAAAACTCACCTTTACAATTTTATGAATACAAATTCAAACCTGCAGGGCATACCTCAGGGCATTCTCCACACAGAGGAATCAAATAACCAACCCAAAGTGCCTACAAGAAGCAGATCACAATAACCAAACTCAGAGAAGTCACACACTCAAAAGTACAAAATCCAAGAAAACATCAAACCACATAATTCACCACAATATAGCGAGGATTAATTAAATCAAACCTCACAGTTGTTACCCTAAATATTAATGGCCTTAATTCACCAGTCAAGAGACATAAACTAACAGTGTGGATTAGAACATTAGATCTCTCAATCTGCTGTCTTCAAGAAACCCACATTGCACTAGAGACAGACACCTCCTCAAGGTGAAAGGGTGGAAAATGATATTCCAAGCAAAAGGAAATAAGAAACAAGCAGGCACAGCTATACAAATATAGGATAAAATAGACTTCAAACCAAAACTAATCAAAGAAGACAAAGAAGGCCACTTGCTACTTATCAAGGGAATGATCCAACAAGAGGACATCACAATCATCAATCTTTATACCCATGTACACCACAATGCATAAATCAAAATTTACTTGACAACAAAATAGAAATAACCACCAACACCATCATAATTGGTGACTTCCCTACTCCCCTCTCAGCAATAGATATATCATCCAAACAGAAAATTGACAGGGAAGTGAGAGGTCAATTATACCTCATGGACATCTACAGAACATTCTACTCCAAATCCACAGATTATACATTCTTCTTGGCAGCCCATGGAACCTTCTCTGAAAAGGATAATATGCTAAGTCATAAAGCCTTCCTCCATATATTTAGGAAGATTGACTATATTTCCTGCATGATATCAGATCATAATGCTATATTGTCTAGAAAATAACAACAAAAGATGTGCTAGGAATCCCACCAGCTCCTGGAAACTGAACAGCACACTTTTAAGCAATAAATGGGTAGTTGATGAAATAAAAAATACAAAATTTCTAGAAATGAATGACAATAAGAACATACCATACCAAAACTTATGGGACACAATGAAGGCAGTTCTTAGGGGAAAATTCATAGCAAATGTAACATAAACATAATGAAGACAGAGAGATCCTAAATCAAACCTTTGGAAAAATAAGAAGAATCCAACTCAAAAAGCCTCAGATAAAAATAATTAACATCAGAGCAGAAATTAATGAATTGGAAACTAAGAAAACAATTAAGGTAATTAATTGATGAAGCAAGGAGCTAGTTCTTTGAAAAATAAACAAAATTGATTAACCCCTGGCAAATTTTATCAAGCAAAATAAAGGTATGCCTCAAGTTAACAAAATTAGAAATGAAAAAGGAGCGATCACAACAGACATAAATGAGATTGGGACACTCGTCAGGATTTATTTCAAAAATCTCTACTCTACAAAACTGGATACTATAGAGGAAATGAATGAATTCCAGGAAAGATACCACATGCCAAAGCTAAACTTGTTGCAGATTAATCTCTAAACAAACCCTATTACACCCATTGAGATTGGAAATGTAAACAAAACCTTCCCAAAAAGAAGAGTCCAGGACAAGATGGCTTCTCAGCTGAATTCTATGAAACCTTTGTAGAAGAACTAAAAACAATTTTTCTCAAACTGTGCCACACAATTTGAGAGCAGGGAAAGTTCCCCAACTCCTTCTATGAAGCTAGTATCACACTAATACAAAAACCAGACAGAGATACCATGAGAAAAGAAAACTATAAGCAAAGATCTTAAAATCCTTGCAAACTGAATTCAATAACACATCAAAAGCCTTATCTACCTTGAGCAAGTAGGCTTTATCCCAGGAATGCAGGGTTGGTTCAACATATGGAAATCTGGCAATGTGATATATCACATAAATAAGCATAAACACAAGACCACATAATCATTTCAACATATGCAGAAAAGGCCTTTGACAAAATATAACATCACATTATGATCAAAACATTGGAGAGAATAAGCATTGACAGTTTATATCTCAACATAATAAAGGCTATATATAAGCTCCTAAAGCCCAAATAATACTTAACGGGAAGAGACTGAAGGAATTCCCATTGAGATCAGGAATAGGACAGGGATGTCTACTCTCACCTCTGTTCTTCAACATAGTACTGGAAGTCCTAGATCAAGCAATAAGATGGGAGAAAGAAATAAAAGATATACAAATTGGAAACGAGGAAATTAAGTTAGCCCTATTTGCAGACATGATTCTATACATAAGTGATCTAAGAACCTTCATCTCAAAACTTTGAAATGTGATTAATTCCTTCAGCAAAGTAGCAGGATACAAAATCAGTGCAAGAAATCAGTAGCCTTTCTATATGCAAAAGACAAAGATACAGAGAAAGAAATTAGTAACATTATCCCATTTACAATAGTATCAAAAAAGGTAAAATACCTTAGAATAAAATTAATCAAGGATGTGAAAGACCTATACAATGAAAACATTAAAAAAAACTCAAGAAAGAAATTGGGCAGGACTTGAGAAAATGGAAAAAACCTCCATGCTCTTGGAGAGGCATAATTAACATTGTAAAAATGGCAATCTTACCAAAAGCAATATACGGATTTAATGTAATACCAGTAAAAATCCCAAAATTTGTTTTCACAGAGATAGAAAAAATGATCTCAAAATTTATATGGAATGGCAGAAGCATCAGATATCCAAGCATATCCTTAGCAAAAGAAACACTTCTGGATGTATCACCATATCTGATTTAAAGCTATGTTACAAAGTAATAGTAAAAAAAAGTAACATGGTACTGGCATAAAAACAGGCTTGTGGACCAATGGAACAGAATTGAGGACTCAGACTTTGGGTCAAGTAACTATAGCTACTTGATATTCAACAAAGGCACTAATAATGTAGACTGGAAAAAAGACAGCATCTCCAACAAATGATGCTGTGCAAACTGGATAACCATAGCAGGAAAATGAAACTTTATCTACACATTTCACCATGCCTAAAAATCAAGTGCAAATGGATCAGAGACCTCAATATAAGACTGGAAACTTTGCTAGTACTGGAAGAAAAAATAGGAGTAACTTTCCATGATGTAGGAGTTGGAAAAGACTTCCTGAACAAAACCCAGTAGCTCAGGAAAATAAACACTCAACCATTGGGATCTCATGAAGCTGAAAAGTTTTTTCATAGACAAACATATCATAAGTAGAGCCAATAGATTACCCACAGAATTGGAGAAAGTTTTTGCCAGCTATATAACTACAGAGGCCTAATGTCTAGAATCTATGAAGAACTCAAAAACCTAAACAATTAAAAAGTCAAACAACTCACTTACAAAATTGGGCAGAGTACTCTACAGGGAATTCTCAGAGGAAGAAATACAATGGCAAACACACACTTTAGAAAATGTTCAACATCTCTAACCATTTGGTAAATGCAAATTAAACCAACTGTAAGATTCTACCTTACCCCAGTAAGGATAGCAAACATTAAAAAATCTAATGAAAACAAATGCTTGCAAAGATGTGGAGACATAGGAACCCTCATTCACTGTTGGTGGGAATGGAAGATGGTACAACCACTATGGAAAGCAATATGGAGACTCCTGAAATGGTTGACTATAGAGTTACCAACAGACCCAGTTGTTGCCTTACTAGGCCTTTACCCCAAAAGCTCCATGCTTTAGTTCAGAAAGACTTGCTCAATGATGTGTATAGCTGCTCAATTCATAATAGCTTAGAACTGGAATAAACCCAGAAGCCCCTCATTAGATGAATGGATAATCAAGATATGGTATATCTACATGATGGAATTCTACACAGTAGAAAAGAAAAATGACAATGAAATTTGAAGAAAAATGGTCAAACTTGCAACAGATCATTCTCAGCAAATTTACTCAATCACAGAAAGAAAACCTTTGCATAGTTTCACTCATCTGTGGCTCCTAACCTAAACCTTCCTGAGATGCTGACATATCTAAAATAGGCATCTCCAGGACTTGGCAATTGAAAGGGTGGGGTGGGAGGGGAGGGTAAGTTTGGTGGGGGGTGGACACAAACTGTACCCAAGTGGAACTGGTACCATAAAATTCTATATGCTGAAAGACAGTCTGAAAGGAACCTTCATCAGGTCCTTTGAGAGAATACCTGAATCAAAGGACCCTGGAGAGGGTATGATGAAGAGTAACCTTAATCTCCTGTTTTCCTCTCTCTCTCTGTCTCTCTCTCTCTCTCTCTCTCTCTCTCTCTCTCCCTGTCTTTCTTTCTCTCTCTCTCTCTCTCTCTGTGTCTCTCTTCTGTTTCTCTTGTACATTACCTATCTTTTTCTTCCTTACTTTCTCTTGGTGCTGGTCTGTGACTCCCAGTACCAGCATGCAGTTAACATACACAATGAGCTGTTGATCAGAGAGACCTATAAAGTTTCCCCAAAAAAGAAAAATTTCTGTCTTTGACCCACCAAAGGTTAATGGTAAGACCCTAGTTCCAATGATATCATATACTATTGGTACCGAACATGCAGACACCTGGCTGGAATTTGGAAGAGAGTCAATCCCTAGTTAGATCATCTAGTGCCAGAAAGTGCTACATGAGCAACTGGGGGAAAATAGCTAACATCTGTCCAAGCACCTCTTGGTCTAAGCTACTTAGCAGCAAAGAACCTCACGTGATGCTCACTCAAGTGCAATAGTGGCATACAGCCATGGTGGGTAACCTACTGCTCTTGAATTGGCTAATGAATATACTCAGTGGAACAGAACCCCTAGCTGGAACTGGGAAACAAGTCAGAACCATATCCCCAAAACAGTTCAGTCTTCCATATCAAACTCCCACCAATCTTGGGCTACAAGGTGGCCTACACTTGTTAAATGCTCCCTAAAATAATAATGATTATACCGTTTATCCAGTGATGACTTCACTCTCCATTAGAGAATCTGCTTCACTTTTTCAGATGGATGCAGAACCTGAGGAGGTGACTGGCTCATTGCACCTCACTAGGGGCCCAGCTGAAACCATAGAGGAATTGGGGAAATGAACCAGAACGCTGCTTTCCTGGTGAACCTGTTACCAGCACAACAGTGAAGGTGGTAAACACAGAGAACACTCAACTCTTACCAAACCTGTTATCCAGAGACACAGAGGCTCCCAAGACCTCATCACTGTAGTAGACATAAAACAAGCCCAATATGGCTCAGGGGAATTTGTGGAAGAGGGAGCAGAAAGTTTGTCATACCACAAGTTTGTACATTATGCACAGTCATTGCCTCTACCCCATAACTGAATGCTACCCCAACAATGCATGACTCACATTCCCCAATGAGGATGGTCCCTTTGGAGTGGGGAGGACAGAGTAGAGGCTAACAGTGGTACTAACATGGCTGTTTACACACTGAGTATATACATAACTAATAAAGAAAAAAAGAGGGTAAAAAAAACCCAAAATAAGACTGGAGAGATGGCTTAGTGGTTAAGCACTTGCCAGTGAAGCCTAAGGACTCCAGTTTGATGCTTGATTCCCCAGTACTCACGTAAGCCAGATGCACAAGGTGGCGCATGCATCTGGAGTTCATTTGCAGTGGCTGGAGGCCCTGGTGCACCCATTCTCTCTCTCTCCCTCTCTTTCCTCTCTCTCCCTCTTTCTGTCTGTCGCCCTCAAATAAATGAAATAAACAAGAAAAAAAATTAAAAAATATATTTGATAAATAGATCTCTTAAGTTAAAAAAAGGACACTTGGCATCTATGAAATAGAGCTTAACAACTACAATTCATGTTATATACAATTAATAGCTAATCAGTTCTGGAATGACTTGTTACACAAATTTGAATATATGATCCTGGCCTTTAAATACCAAGAGTTTAATATAGGGAAGGATTTCTTATAAGCTTTGAATTGTGATCTTCTTAGATAAGTCTGTTTCTATCCTACACAGCTGATAGAGGCTAAGATGGAAAACAAGATGTCTTCTAGGGATATGCCCACCTCTTTGATTCCAGCTTCTTCGTTGAATTAGATAGTTTTGCTGGTTTTACAGTAAAAACATTTTGGTTATCAGCAATTTAATCTAACTTGAGGCAACAGGACTGAAATCACCCTTGAAGAACAGCAGCCTACATTTGCTAACAGCTCTAGGGAGGCTCCTCTGCCACTGCCCTTGGAAGCTCTTTCCATTGTCTTCGAATCCATTCTTTCAGGAAGATCTTACCATTGACCTAAATCCCTCTGGAATTAATTAAAGCCATTTTACTTCTGTTCTAGAAAGAGCATTGACAAGCACAGCTTGTCCTTGCTTATTTGAATCCCCATCTTCATTTTGAAGACTGTAATGAGGTGTCCAGTTGGGCTCTTAACTTCAACTCCAAGTCTCTCTAACTTCCCCACAAGGACCTGATCCTTTTCAATTTGGAGATTCTGTTAGCCAGGGTAGGTAAGGTAAATGAACCCCAACAAGGTCCTAATCTTTCTATGACTCAGCTTCCTAGCGTGAAACACAGAAAATTTAGAATAAAATTAAATGTTTCCAAAAGTCTTAATATCTTTATTGGGGTATTTCTGGGATAGGAAATAGTGTGTGTGTGTGTGTGTGTGTGTGTGTGTGTGTGTGTGTGTGTGTCTGAGAAAGAGAAAGAGAGAGAGAGAGAGAGAGATTATACAATACTTAAATTTTCCTTCAATGATACACATGCTTAGGTTTACCTTTGATATCTACCCTTCTGCCTTCTCACTGTTTTTCATTAAGTTTACACACACACATGCCCACACCCATCCCCCAACACACACATAAAAATAGAAGTTAATCTGTTATCAGTAGTAAAATAATATTCTAAACCAAAAAGATATCAGAGCATGTTTGAAAAATAATTACCATATATATATATATATATATATATATATATATATACAGATTGCCAAGCTATGATGCATTAATGAACAGATAACAATGTTGAAAAAAGACAAAACTCATGAATCATTCCTGAAGATGCTGGAAGGCAATGCAATAATTATGATATCCATTTTAGTGTTAGAAACCTCTTAACTAGGAATAGAGAGACATTACATTATCATGATATATATTTCTATGTCTCAACCAACAAGCCTGCCACATGAGTAATGAGGAGTTAAAAATAGTCTCAAATCAAAGAATAAGCAAAATGGCCAATTACTACTCTGATCTCAAAGAGGTCTGGAAGTACTCATCACAATTCTGGAGAAGAATAATCAGCTTGGGAGACTTAAACAGCCAGTGGAGTTCTTATTATGAAACCAGTATCATTCAGAATGATCCAGACATTGCAAGATAATTGAGACTATAGAATTCCATGGAAATCTGAAAAGGGACAAAGGTAACATTGCATAAGTATTTATTGTTTAAAAAAATCAAAAGGGGCTGGAAAGATGGCTCAGCAGTTAAGGGTGTGTGGTGGTTTGATCCAGGTGTTCCCCATAAACTTAGGTGTTCTGAATGCTAGGTTCCCAGCTGATGGAAAATTGAGAATTAATGCTTCCTGGAGGCAGCATATTGTTGGAGGCAGGCTTATGAGTGTTATTGCCTGTTTCCCTTTGCCAGTGTTTGGCACACTCTCCTGTTGCTGTTGTACATCTGATTTTGGTTAGGAGGTGATGTCCACTCTCTGCTCATGCCATCATTTTCCCCTGTCATCATGGGGTTTCCCCTTGAGTCTGTAAGCCAAAATAAACTTTCATTTCCCACAAAAGTATTTATTATTTAAAGTATTTATTTAAAGTGTTTATTATTTAATAAATGGAACCAGATAAAATATAAAATGCCCAATAAATTTGACTTTCATGTAATCACTATTTTTTTAGTGTAACTGTGCACAAAATATTGCATGGGACACACTTACACTTAAATAATCTTTATTTTTCATCTGAAATTGAAATTTAACTTGACATCTTATATTTTTATTTGTGATGTCTGGTGGCTGTAGTGCCAAGTAAATATGTTATTTCTCATGTAGACAAAAGTAAAGTGGTTGCTTACCACATTCTGTACATAACCATTACTCTTAAGAAGACCAAGTCTTAAAAAGGCAAAACAGCAAGACAGAGGGGAAAATTCAGAATAGAAAAGAATTTCCTGATACTATGGCAGTTTGAATCAGATTTCACTTACTAACTCATGAGTTGTGAATGCTTGGTCCTTAGATGATGGTAACTTGGGAGCAGTAGCCTTATGGAAGAGAAGTATTATTGGGGGTGGGCTTAGAGGTATTATAGCCAGTTCTCTTTTGCTACAGATTGGCTCCCTCTCTTGCTGCTGTTTTCCCCCTACTGTGGTTGGGGTGATGTCCAGCTTCTGCACAGGCTATGCTTTCCCCTGCCATCATGAAGCTTCCAATTGAAAGTATATGCTAAAATAAAATCTTTCTTCCTATCAGCAGCTTTTATTTTTTGTTTGTTTTGGTATTTCAAAAAGAATAGTATCAGAATATGTAAAAAATATCTATAAATCAGAAAGATTTCAATGATTAAAAAACAACCAAAAAGCTAAAAACCATCAAAGATATGAAGAGAAAATTTATTTAAGAGGAAGCAGAAATGGCCAGTAATTGTGGGGATTTGCTCAAACCCCTTAGTCATTTGGACCATGAGAGATACCATTTCAACCCATTAGATGGGCTGAAAAATAACTTGTCAAAGTAATCATTGTGAAGTGTATGTAGATATCAAATTATTACATTGTATACATTGAACAAATGGCATTTTTGTCAACTAGATATATAAAAAAGTTGGAGCATGCAGTGTTTGGGCAAGAATTTGGAATGATGAAAGTATAAATATATTTCGGATGAATGTGAAAATGAGCACAATCATGTTGGTAAACATTTTTACTAAAATGCCAGCTGGGCCAGTTGAACATGAATGCATACTCTATTTATAGCAAGCCCATGCTTATGCTAATTTATCCTGTAGAAATGCTGTTTTTTCTCTTTCTTTATCACTTCTCCCAGTGTGCATGGTGAAGAATTGAACTCAGGGTCCGGTGTATGCTAGAAATATGCTGTACTACTGAACTACATCCTGAGTGTCCCAGAGAAACTCTTGGTTAGAGAAGCTTCTCTTTTCAAATGGTAATGATGACTGGGAGACTCAAACTTGTCAAAATGCTAAGAAGAAGTGACAGTTGAGTGTTCAGCACTAAATGAGACCTCTCTATTTCACCCTTCGAAGCTCAGGGACCATGGTGGAAGAGGTGTGGGAAAAATATAACAGCCAAAAATGATGTGGGGAGGTAATTTGGAATACTGTTTTCCAAATATAAAGTGGCAATTTACATTCATTTATGTTTTCATAGCAGCTGTTGCTACTTGTACAAGACTCTATAATATGAGAGCACACACACACACACACACACACACACACACACACACACACACACACAAAGACATCAAATTAGAAGTCAGACTAGTTGAAAAGAGGAAGGGATTCAGAGGAGGTGGGATGGGAGTGTGAGGACAAAGGAGGGTATTGAGAGAGGATTACGATCAGGATACTCTGTGTATATGTATGGAGGTTGTCAATATAAAGTAAAAAAACATAGCTGCAGCCTGTCCAGTTCTGTGACCCTGAGTAGAGACAACTAGATTAGGCTCTCCCTGAGATTGTCTCACTTCCCAGAACACCCAGTCCTGACCCCTGTGGAGACTTCTCTCTTACTGAGTAGGCAACTTGGCTTGCAAGTTAATGCTTCCCTGTGCCCTTTCAATCATGTGTGTACTGGTCCCATGCATTTGATGCTGTCTCCACTCTGGCCACCATGCCACCATGCCAGCACTTACCCTGAAAAGGGATAGCTACACCAAGCCCTCCTGCTGATCCCACTCCTCAAGGAGGCCAGTCTAGAGGCCTATGGAGATGATCCGTGCATGAAGTAAGCTTCTAGCTTCCATTGTACACTCCCAGTTCCAAGAAAGACCTCTAGCCCATGCCCATCTGGACACCTAGATCAAGGTTAACCAGGTCACTCATCACAGTTCCTGCTAGTACCTCTATCGTGGTATGGTCAGCAAGACAAAGGAATTATCTTTACTTGGACAAACCCAAAGCAAAACAAATAACACAAGAAAGGAAGGCAAGATATCCACACCAAGAATGCCTAGTCCCATAGTGGAAGCTTCAGATGAAAACTACAAATGAAATTACAGACAAAGAATCCCAATAAAGGAATTATGATATACATATTTAGCAAACTTAATAAGGCTATGGACAAATGGCTGAGTAAAATAGAAGAGAATCAATAGAAAGAACACAATAAACAGTGGAATGAATTCAAAGAAGACGTGATCAAATACCTGGTCTACATGGAGGAGGTTATCAGCTCAGTTCCAGCAGGATTTCTCAGTGGCTTTGCAGCCAAGTATGTGGAGTCTTCAGCAGTAGGGTCTTACCATCTATTCCTGGTGGGAAACCAAGGGTCTCAGTAATGGCCTATTATGTTTTGGGGCAACAGGGTCCTCCCTGGCCAACAACTCACTGGAAGGTATCCCATCCCTGGCACTGAAAATTTTCTAGCAACAATCTACAGCTCCTGAGTGTTCCATTGTCCAAAAAAGTAGGTTTCCATATGGTTTATTTATATCCTCTTAGATTTTGATTAGCCCTCCCTCCACCTTTCCTTTACTCAATCTCTTCCCCCGACCTCACTTGGACCTTTTCACCCCCATTAATCTATTCTTCTACTTACATATATACAATACCATCCTATTAAGTACCCCTTACTTCCTTTCCTTTACCTTTATATCTGTTTTCTAGCTTATTGGCCTTTGCTACTGAGTTTTCTTACTACTCACACAGAAGTCCAATCATCTGTAGCTAGGATCCACATATGAGAGAGAACATGCAACATTTGGCTTTCTGGGCCTGGGTTACTTAACTTAGTATAATCCTTTCCAGACACATCCATTTTCCTGAAAATTTCATAACTTCATTTTTCTTTACTGCTAAGTAGAACTCCATTGCATAAATGTGCCATATCTTCATTATCCACTCATCAGTTGAGGGACATCTAGGCTGGTTCCATTTCCCAGCTATTATGAATTGAGCGGAAATAAACATGGTTGATCATGTACTTCTAAGGAAATGGGATGAATCCTTATGATATATGCCTAAGAGTGCTATAGCGGGGTCATATGGTAGATCTATTTTATTTTATTTTTTTAAATATTTTTTTAAAAATTTATTTATTTGAGAGCAACAGACACAGAGAGAAAGACAGATAGAGGGAGAGAGAGGGAATGGGCATGCCAGGGCTTCCAGCCTCTGCAAACAAACTCCAGATGCGTGCGCCCCCTTGTGCATCTCTAACATGGGACCTGGGGAACTGAGCCTCGAACCGGGGTCCTTAGGCTTCACAGGCAAGCACTTAACCGCTAAGCCATCTCTCCAGCCCAATGGTAGGTCTATTTTTAGCTGTCTTAGGAACCTCCACACTGATTTCCACAATGGCTGGACCAGATTTCATTCCTACCAACAGTGTAGAAGGGTTCCTCTTTTTCCACATCCTCACCAGCATTTTTCCTCTAGCAGTTTCAGAGTGTCAGGTCTGATATTAAGGTCTTTAATCCATTTGGACTTAATTCTTGTGCATGAGAGAGAGAAGAATCTATTTTCATCCTTCTACAGATACCTATCCAATTTTCCCAGCACCATTTGATGAAGATGTTGTCTTTTCTCCAATGAGTATTTTTGGCATTATCATCAAATATAAGGTGGTTATAGCTACTCAGACTTACATCTGGGTCCTCTATTCTGTTCCATTGATCTACATGTCTGCTTTTGTGCCAGTGCCATACTGTTTTTATTAATATGTTCAGTAGTATTGGGTAAAATCAGGTGTGGTGATACCACCAGCCTTATTTTTGTTGCTCAGTTTGTTTTAGATATTTGAGATTTTTTGTGATTCCAAATGAATTTTTAGATTGTTTTTTTCTATTTCTGTGAAGAATGTTGTTGGAATTTTGATGGGGATTGCATTAAATATGCATTTGTCTGCAACTAATGAGATGATCATGTGATTTTTGTCCTTCAGTCCATTTATATAATATGTTACACTTATCGATTTGGGTATGTTGAACCATCCCTGCATCTCTGGGATAAAGCCTACTTGGTCAGGGTGAATGATCATTCCGATATATTCTTGTATTCTATTTGCCAATATTTTGGTGAGAATTTTTGCATTTATGTTCATGAAGGATAATGGTCTGTAATTTTCTTTTTGTTGTTCTATCTTTGCCTGGTTTTGGCATCAGGGTGATGCTGGAATCATAGAAGAAGTTTGGTAGGATTCCTTCTTTTTCTATTTTATAGAAAAGCTTAAGAAACAATGGTGTTAGTCCTTCCCTGGAGGTTTAGTAAAATTCAGCAGTGAATCCATCTAGGCCTGGACTTTTTTTAGGTGGGAGATTTTTGATAACTGCTCAGATCTCCACATTTGTTAGGTCTATTAAAGTGATTAATCTCATCTTGATTTAATTTAGATAGGTCATATAAATCAAGGAAACCATCCATTTCTTTCAGATTTTCATATTTAGTGGAGTATATGTTTTTAGAGTATGTCCCTATGATTTTTTGAATTTCTCTGGTATCTGTTGTGATGTTGCCTTTTTCATCTCTAATTTTATTAATTTGTGTCTCTTCTTTCTTTTCTTCAGATTTGCTAAGGGTTTATCATCTTGTTTATCTTTTCAAAGAACCAAATCTTTGTTTCATTGATTCTTTGGATTTTTTTTTCTTTGGTTTTATTACATTAATTTCTGCCCAAATCTTTATTATTTCTTCCCATCTACTGATTTTCAGTTTGCCTTGTTCTTCCTTTTCCAAGGGCTTAAGGGGAAGCATTGGGTCTTTACTTGAGACCTTTCTAGTTTCTTTTTTTAAAAATACTTTTTGTTTATTTTTATTTATCTATTTGGGAGTGACAGAAAGAGGGAAAGGGAGGGGGGTGGGAAATGGGCACACCAGGGCCTCCAGCCACTGCAAATGAACTCCAGATGTGTGTTCCCCCTTGTGCATCTGGCTAACGTGGGTCCTGGGGAATCAAGCTTTGAACTGGGGTCCTTAGGCTTCACAGGCAAGCGCTTAACCACTAAGCCATCTCTCTAGCCCTAATTTCTTAATATAGGCACTTAAAGCTATAAATTTCCCCGTTAGGACTGCCCTCATTGTGTCCCAATGTGTTCTCATTACCATTTGACTCTATGAGTTTTTTATTTCCTTCTTTATTTATTCATTGGCCCATTCATTATTTAGTAGTGTATTGTTTGGCTTCCATGATTTTGTGTATGACCTATAGCTTTTCTTGCTATTGACTTGTAGTTTGATTCCATTGTGGTCAGATAGAATGTAAAGAATTATTTCAATTTTCCTGTATTTGTTAAGATTTGCTTTGTGTCCTAATATTTGGTCTATTTTAAAGAATGTTCCATGTGCTGCTGAAAAGAATGAATATTCTGCAGCATTTGGATGAAATGTCCTGTATATATCTGTTAGTTCCATTTCTTCTATGAGTTTATTTAATCCAGATGCCTTTCTGTTTATTTTTTGCTGGGATGACCTGCCAACTGATGAGAGAGGGGTGTTGAAGTCACCCACTACCACTGTGTTTGGTGTTATCTGTGAAGTTAGTTCTAATAGTGTTTATTTGATGAAGTTGGGAGCCCCCATGTTAGGTGCACTCATGTTTTGGATTGTAATGTCCTCCTGTTGGAGTGTGCCTTTAATCAATATAAAGTGACCTTTCTTATCTTTCCTAACTAATGCTGGACTATCTACCTTGTAAGATATTATGATAGCAACCTCTGCTTGTTTTCTAGGCCCATTTGCTTGAAACACCATTTTCTGACCTTTTACCCTAAAATAGTGTCCATTCTTTGTAGAAAGGTGAGTTTCTTGGAGGCAACAAATTGAAGGATCCTGCTTTTTAACCCAGTTTGGAAACCTATGTCTTTTGGTAGTAGCAATGAGGCTATTGATATTAAGAGACATTATTGAAAGGTGTGTATGTATTTTTGCCATTTTTTGTAGTTCTTCTGATTTTACCTTTGCTCTCTCATGTTAACTAGTATTTGAGTATTGTTTGTTTTTTTCCTGGTTCCTTATTTGTGTGCTTTTCTTTCTCTTCAGCATGGAAGATTCTTTCAAATATTTTCTTGTCTTCAAATACTCCTTTAGCTTGCTTTTGCCATGAAATGTCCTTATTTCTTTATCTATTTGAATGGATAGCTTTGCAGGATAAAGTAACCTTGGTTGACAGTTGTTATCTTTCAGAACTTGGAATACATCACTCCAAACCCTTTTGGCTTTTAAAGTTTGTGTTGAGTAATCTGCTGTGATCCTGATGGGCTTGCCTTTTAGGTAACTTGATTTTTCTCTCTAACTGTTTTCAATATTTTTCCTTTGGTTTGTATGTTTGGTAGTTTGATCATAATATGGCGAGGAGAGGTTCTTTCCAGGTTTTGTCTGGTTGGTGTTCTAAAGGATTCCTGCATCTGCATTTGTACCTCTTTCCCAATTTGGGGGAAGTTTTCTTCTATGATTTTGTTGAAGACACCTACTATGCCTTTGGAGTAAAATTCTTCTCCTTCTATTATACCCTGAATTCTTATGTTTGATGTCTTCATCATATCCCGAATATCTTGAAATTTCAATTCCTTTTCGATTAGTTTGTCTTTCTCTTTGTTGGACTATATTAGATCTGCCACCTGGTCTTTTAGCTGAGATATTCTGTCCTCTCCTTCATCCATTCTGCTGGTGAGATTTTCTACAGAGTTTTTTTATTTCATTAACTGTGTTCT
Source organism: Jaculus jaculus (assembly GCF_020740685.1). NCBI lineage: Eukaryota > Metazoa > Chordata > Mammalia > Rodentia > Dipodidae > Jaculus > Jaculus jaculus. The sequence goes on along the minus strand of NC_059111.1, from coordinate 60,553,683 downwards.
TCATAGGTAGTCATTCTTACTGGTTTTTATTATTTCTATTTTTATTTATGTCTAGTATTGACCTCTTTATTTCATTAAATTGGTGTCCTGTGTCTTCTTTGAGTCCTTTGATTTCCTCTTTCATTCCTTTGATTTCTTTTTTTAACTTTTTTGAGCATATTTATAATTATTCTTTTGAAATTTTTCTCAAGCATTTCCTCTAACTCATTCTCACTGCAGGTCATTTCTGATACATTAATTCTTTTTGGTGGTTTTATATTATCTTGATTTTTTGTGTTTCTTGGGTTATAATGTATATATTTTTGTATCTTGTTTAATTTGATGCTTGGATTTTCTAGTTAGCTGCAGTATTATTAGATGTATCAATCAATCTGATGTTATATATTCTCAGAGTAGGAGCTTAAGGTGCTATGTGTGGCTCTCAAGACTCTCAGAGTATCTACAATAAGGTGATCCTAGGTATTGGTTTGCCTGCTATGAGAGTATTCAAGTAGGCTGAGTGGGACAAAATAGAGGCTGATTCTAAAATTTAACTAAACAATGTACACTTTCAATTAAAAAACAGCACAGAGTATTAATGCAACAGTAGGTATTATGACAACCAGATCCTCTAAAAAAATCACTGTCCCTTAGGGTGTTTGGTTCCCCACACCCTTAATCCTGTCAACAAGGAGGTAAAGATTTCTGATCTGTTGAGGGTTCCAAGTCAGCTTGTGACCAAGTGAGACCCTTCCCTAATGTACAACAGAAGAGGAAGCAAAGCCACTATAAATCAAGAAGCAACAAATAACAAGCCCAAAATATGGCTTATTAAAGAATGACAAATCTGACCATCCATCAGATTTAACCTATAATTTATCCTGATATGGAAGGTGCAACTAGAACTTCCAGTTCAGGCCTATATACAAGGCTTATTTGGTGGGTACGGACCTGGTGTAATCCTAGTTACCTTTTGGGATGATTTTGATCGCAGTTATGCTGCACTCCTGCTTGGGTCCTTCTTTGGTGCACTGGGGGTTCAAGTAGGCTGTCTGGGTTGTTGGATTGCTGCTCTGGTTGCCAGTTCTGGGTGCAGTGATCTCCCTACTTCTGGTCTCTAGTGCTTTCTGGCACTTGCAGCTGTGGTGTAGGAGGGGAGGCTGTGGATAGTGGCTCTAGTTCTCCCACTGGTCCATGTGATCCTCTACCTCATCATCTGCTTCTCTGTTGTTTGCTGCAGTTCTCCATGTTTCTTGAGTTTGCCAAGAGCTCCAGTGTGAGTGGAAAATACCCTCACCTGGCTTTTCCTGCAGCTCAAGCCAAGCCTTGCAGGTGTGGCCCCATGGACCTGGTGCCACTGCTGCTGGAGCTGCTTCTGTCTGCCTATGTGGACTCAGGATGGTATGGGTCTCTCCTACCTACTTTTATGCTGCCATTGGTAATTTCTTATACACATAACTTTTTAGTAGAAAAGTATATTTTGCTGTTTTTGGTTTTTCTTTTTCTTTTTTGCTTTTTCTCCCCATAGGCTGCTTTAGCGTGGTTCCTACACTGCCATCTTAGCTGGAAGTCCTGAATTTCTTATTTCATATAATTTTTCAAATCTGAACACAGAAGAGACAAATTATGAGTAGAGCTTTATTGTCTATTAAGATTAGAGGAGTATTGGGATGGAGGGATGGCTTAGCAGTTAAGGCATTTGCCTGAAAAACCAAAGGACCCAGGTTTGATTCCCCAGGACCAACATTAGCTAGATTCACAAGAGGGCGCACGTGCCCCGAGTTCATTTGCAATGGATGGAAGCCCTGGCGCCCCCATTCTCTCTCTCTCTCTCTCTCCGTCTTACTCTGTCAAATAAATAAGTAAATAAACAAAACTAAGATATTAAAAAAAAAAAAGATTACAGGAGTAGTTACAAGCCTCCCAACAACAACAAAATATTTAGACCCAGATGTGTTCACTGCTGAATCCTACTAAACCTTTGTAGAAGAGCTAATACCACTTCTTCTTAGGTTATTTCACAAAATTGAAAAGGAGGGAATGTTCCTTGACTCTTTCTACGAAGTCAGCATTATGGTAATACCAAAACCAGGCAGATACATAAGAAAATTATAGACATATCTCTGTTGAGGTATTAGAAGTAAAAATTCTCAAATTCTTGCAAATCAAACTCCCCAGTACCCACATAAGCCAGATGCACTAGGTGGCACATGCATCTAGAGTTAGTTTGCAGTGGCTGAAGGCCCTGGCACACCCATTCTCTCTTTCTCCTAGCTGCTTTCTCTTTCAAGTAAATAAAAATAAGGACTATATATAAGGACCTAAAACTTTTATCATACTAAGTGGGAAAAACATGAAACATTTCCACTAAGGTCTGGAACAAGACAGGGTTCCACTGTCCCTACTGCTATTAACACAGTATTTGAAGTGTTACTTTAATTAATAAAATAATAGAAATAAATAAATGGGATACAAATTGAAAAGGAAGAAGTCAAACTAGTCTTATTTGCAGATGATATGATTTCATACTTAAGAGACCCAAAAGACTGCACCAGAAAACTCATAAAGCTAAAAACCTCTTGGAGCAAGGTGGCAGCATATAAAATCAACACTTAAAAATCAGAAGCCTTTGTATATGTCAATGTCAAACATATTGAGAAAGAAATTAGGGAAGCAGTCCCATTTATAATAGCCATAAAAATTAAGTGTCTTGAAATATTCCTAACCAAGGAAGTGAAAGACCTCTGTAATGAAAACACTAAAACACTGAAGAAAATAATTGAAGAAGACATGAAAAGATGAAAGGAATTCTCATGCTCATAGATTGGAGGAATTAATATAGTGAAAATGGTCATCCTACCAAAAGCAATACATAGATTTAATGTAATTATAATAAAAAAATCAAGGAACATTCTTCTTCATAGGAATAGAACAAATAGTCTCAAAATTCACATAGAAGCACAAAAGGCCTCACATAGCCAAACATGTACTGGTGATTGCCCCATGCCTAGCTTTAAGATATACTATGAAGCCATAGTAATAAAAAGAGCATGCAGCACAGAAACGTCTCTATCACACCCTCCAAGGCTCAGGGTCCATTGCAGAAGAGGTGGTAGAAAGAATATAAGAGCCAATGTATCCTTTCCAGACACAAAATGGCCTGGATATCCATGACCTTACAGTGCCTGGCACTACCTACACAAAACCAGTATAATAGGAGGAAAAGATGATGACATCAAAATAAAAGAGAGACTGATTGAAGGTGGGAGGGGATATGATGGCCAGTGGAGTTGCAAAGGGGAAAATGAGGGGGAGGGAATTATCAATGTTTATTGTCTATAACTATGAATGTTGTCAATAATCAAAAATAAACATGAAAATTTAAAGACATGTATAATTCCAAATAAAGGCACAACTTCTGCCAAAAAACAGCATGGGGAGCTGGGCGTGGTGGCGCACGCCTTTAATCCCAGCACTTGGGAGGCAGAGGTAGGAGGATCGCCGAGAGTTCGAGGCCACCCTGAGACTACATAGTGAATTCCAGGTCAGCCTGAGCCAGAATGAGACCCTACCTCGAAAAACAAACAAACAAACAAACAAAAAAAAATTAGCATGGGTACTGGTACAAAAATGGATACATAGATCAATAGAATAGAATAAAAGATCAAGGTATAAGTGCTAATAACTATAGCCAGCTAATCTTTGACAAATAGGCCAAAAACACACACTGGAGAATAATAATAAAAATAAATACATAAAAAATAAACACCGAATGGATCAAGGGCATCCAATATAAGACCTGAAACTTTGAAATTACTAGAGGAAAAATTAGAGAGAATATTCCAATATATAGGCCTAGGGAAAGACTTTCATTTAAAAATATTTTATTATTATTATTATTTTAACTTTAAAAAGTTTTTATTTTTTATTGGCATCTTCTATGCTTACAGAAAATAACGATATTTCACTCTCCTCCTTCACTTTTCTCTTCACTACTCTGCTCTCCATCATATCCCTTCCCTCTCTCCATTAGTCTCTCTTTTAATTTGATGTCATCATCTTTTTCTCCTATTATGAAGGTCTTGTGAAGGTATTGCTAGACACTGTGAGGTCATGGATATCAAGGCCATTTTCTGTCTGGACAGTTGCATTGGAAGGAGTGGTACCCTTCCTTGGGCTTTTACATTCTTTCCACCAACTCTTCTGCAATGGACCCTGAACCTTGGAGGATGTGCTAGAGATGTTTCAATGATGGACATTCCTCTGTTCCTTCTTCTCAGCACTATGTTGCCTTTTGGGTAATCCCAGTGGTCACTGCTATCTGAAAAGAGAAGCTTCTCTAACCAGAAGTTAGAGTAGCATCAATATATGAATATGAACATTAAGTGTAGTGCTTTCAGGGCAGTTCGGTGAGAATAATATATACATTTATCCAGACAAGAGTAGGCTTTACACCCCTAAGACCCTTGACCTCCCTTGAGATAGGCTTTTGATTAGGTTTTCAGTACCAGGCATGCATTTTCTCCCACAGAGCAGGCCTTCGGTCCAATTATAGAACAGTTGCTTTCTCCCAGAGCAGACATGCCACTATTGCACTCGTATGGTCATTTGGCCTGTGTGGCTAAACTTGAAGCTTCCAGTGCTCACTGTTCTCACTGCTGATAACTTCTGTCTAGGGATGAATGCAGAGTAGTTTTTTTTTTTCCAGCTTTTAGTTGGTTGGTCTACAGGGAAAAGGTTTTCTGCTCAGCACCAGCTTGATTTTTCAGTGACTTTGCTACTCAGGCATGTGAAGTCTTCATCAATAGGGTCTTATCATCTGTTTCTCAAGGAAAGCCAAGGGCTTTAGCAATAGCCTGTAATGTTTTGGAGGCAACAGGAACCTCCCTAGTCAACAACTCACTGGAGGTATCCCATCCCTGGCACTGAAAAATTTCTAGTAAGAATCTATGGCTTCTGTATGTGCCATTATTCAAAAAAGTAGGTTTTCATATGTATTATTCAGAATATCTTGAATTTGATTGACCCTCTTACTGCCCTTCTTTTACACAATCTCTTCCCCTGACCTTGCTTAGGATTTTCCCTTTCCTATAATCTGTTCTTCTACTTACATATATACAATACTATCCCCGTAAGTCCTTCCCACTCCTCAAACTGCTCTCTCTACACCTTTGGCTTAGAATTCCAATCTGCCTCTGAACACAACCTGGAATAGACCAGGATCCATCCCCCAGTGTTACTTCCTCCAGCAGGCTGCTGGGGACTTAAGCAGAAATTTAACCTTAATCAGAAATACCTGAGGCTATGGGGGACATACATTCACCACCACAGGCTTGAAGAAAAGTACATTAACTAAGGTTCCCCAGACTCAGAAAGAAAGTACCATATGTTCTCTCATTAAGGATCATAACATAGAATAGTTTTGTTTATAAGTTGTAGTAAGCATCAATAGCACAAATGATGAAGCTAGAATGAGGCTTGGAGAGAGGAGAAGCAGGGGGGATTAGAGGACGGGATAGTAGACTGGCAAATGAAGGGGTACAATACACAGTGTAGAAGGATCGTGGGGCAGTCATAAGGGAGGGAAAGGAACATGAGATACAGAAAAATCAATGATGGCATGAACCAGTTTCTGTAGAAACCTATGCCTTTGCTAGCTTATTAAAACATATAAGTCTTGCTGCTGAAGATGTGGCTCTGCTTTTACAGGCACTGGCCTTCAAAGCCTAATGCCCAGGTTTGAATCCCCAGTAGCTATGCAAAGCCAGATGCATAAACTGGTGCATGTTTCTGCAGTTCTTTTGCAAGTGAGAGTAAGATTGTACCCTTATTCACTTACTCTATCTCCCTCTCAAATAAATAAAAAATATTTATTTATTTATTTATTTATTTGAGAGAGAAAGAGAGAGAGAATGGGCATACCACTGCAAACATACTCCAGATGCTTGCAGCCCGTTGTGCATCTGGCTTACATGGGTCCTGGAGAATCAAACCGGGATCCTTTGGCATTGCAGGCAGACACCTTAACTCCTAAGCCATCTCTCCAGCCTGAAATAAAAAATATTTTTTAAAAGCTGCAACTATCTTAAAAAGAGGGAAGAGAGGGAGGGAGAGGGAGAGTCAGAGACTTATCAGAAGTATCCCATGGGGGTGGAGAAAGCTTTACCCTGAAACTATAGGCTGTGCTGTTAAATCTCATTACCAGAATTAGGTTACATTAGCTGTTGGTCAGGGATGCCCATGAGGCATCCAAAACAATGCAGACCATTGTGAACTCACATGGATAACCATCAGAAATAAATATGGTGAAACCCTATTGCTGAAAACACAACAGTTGCAGGATATTGAGAGATCATGTTGGAACTGAGCTGGAAGCCAGCTCCCTGCTGACTAGATCTCATAATGCAGGAAACCTCTATTTATGCAAACTTCTGGGGGATAAAAGTCACTTACAGTGTGAACAAGCAGTGGAACCTATAAGTTACAAAATCAACCAGCCAGGCAAAATGTACCCACAGGTCCAATAGTGGCACATAGATTATGGGGGTAATCAACTGTTTTCTGGTTGAATGTAATGCCAGTTCAGTGGGAAGAAATTCATGCCTGGAACTGACCAAGTCAGAAGCCTATGGCTTGTAAGGTGATAGATCCTAGAGGGAAGCTTCCACTATTCTTTGGCTTAAAGGAAAAGTTATACTCATCAAAGTCTTCTAAATGCTATGTTTATCCCCTTTGATCCATGCTGCTCTCATTCTTTGCTAGATAATCTGCTTTTAACAGATGGTGGCCAACATCAGGGAGGCCCAAGACCCATCAGAATGACAGGAAAAGAAAGCCAATTGCCTAATAGGAACTGATTCAACTCTATTGCATCTGCTAGGTGCTGGGAAATATTACAGAGAAAATAGCAGATTAAATATGAGTGCTGCTCACATGATTAGCCTGTGAATCTCCTCCAGGAAGCTAGCAGTAGACACTGTCCTCAGTGTCTCAAACCTTATAAAAGCAGAAATCCAGGGGCTTCTGAGAGCTCAACACCAAATGGCATTACTGACACACCCTCCAAGGCTCAGGGAATATTGTAGAAAGGAAACATAAAGAATGTAAGAGAAGCTGGGAAGATGGCTCAGAGGTAGAAGGCTCTTGCTTGCAGTGCCTGCTGGCCTATATTCAGTTTCTCAGTACCCATATAGAGCCAGATGCACAAAGTGACACATGCATCTGAAATTTGTTTGTAGTGGCTAGAGGCCCTGATGTGTGCATGTTTTTTCTCTCTCTCTCTCTTTCTCTCTCTCTCAACTCTCTCTGTAGTTCTCTCAAATGAATCAAAAAAATGTTTTTAGAAAGAAAGATTGTAAGAGCCACAGGGTGGAAAGGTGAACTCTGAGGCATTGCCTCCTCCCCATAGGGACTGACTGGTGCATTCATGACCGCAGTGAATACCAATAAGCCATTGAGGAGGGCCCTCCATGGAATAGAGGCAGAAAAGAGGAAACATTACCAATTATTATTACAACAAAATTCAGGGCAGCTGTTACTTCTGGGAGAGACTCAAAGGAACATCAAAGTAATTTGCATTCCACTTGCTAAGGGAATATATGGTTTTTTTTTTTAATGGTATCATTTAAAATGTCGATGCCTAATACTCTTTCATTCACAGAGAATGGACATGCCAGGGCCTGTAGCCACTGCAAATGAACCCAGATGCATGTGCTACCATATGCATCTGGCCTATCTGAGTACTGGGGAATCAAACCTGGGTCCTTAGGCCTCACAGGCAAGCACCTTAACCACTAAACCACCTCTCCAGCCCCACAATATATGTTAAAATAAAGTCAGACAGGGATCAATTTATATGCTGTCCTACAGATTTTTAAAATTGGGAATTTTGTATAATAACATGCAATAATTTGATTATGATCCTATCAGTTATCCTCTTGTCTCTTCTCTTCTTCTCCTAAGGAACCTCCTCTTTTAAGACAGTCCTTTCTCTATTTTACTGTTGCATTCTCTTTTTGTTTTCCTCAGTCCCTCATGGCAAAATATTGATGGGCTCAGAACCCTGCTGGTTTTGTGGGGATATCAGTAACCAGTGAAGGGTCATGCAATGAATGCACCAGTCCAGTCATGTTGGAAGGACAGCATGCCCCAAAGTATGCCTACACACACTATATCTCTTACATTCTTTCTTCCCCTTCTTCTATAATGTTCCTTATTTCTTAGAGAACATTACTTTTTGGAAGTCTAGAGAGATTTATAAAAGTAGTATTGCAATGGACTATATAAAAATAAACATAGGTTGACTATAGAATTACCAATAGACCCAATTATTTCCTTACTGGGCATTTATCCTAAAAGCTCCATGCCTCAGCTAAGAGAGATTTGCTCAACCACATTTATAGCTGCTCAATTCATAATAGCTAAGAGCTGGAATCAACCCAGATGTCCGTCATTAGACAAATGGGTAACCAAGATGTGGTATATCTACATGATGGAATTCTACACAACAGTAAGGAAAATTGACAAAATGAAATTTGTAGAAAAATGGGTGAACCTGGAACAGATCATTCTCAGAGAACTCACCCAACCACAGAAAGATAATCATTGCAAGGGCTCACTCATCTGTGGCTCTTAACCTGAATCTGCCTGAGATGCAGACATACCTATTAAGCATCTTGAGGACCGGACAATAGGGAGGGTAGGGAGGAAGTGGAAGGTAAGGATGTGTGTAGGGTGGAACACAAAACAACCCAAATGGAAATGGTACCATAAAATCCTATATCCTAAAAGACAGATTAAAAGGTTGAACCTTCATCAGGTACTTAGAGGGAACACCTGAATCACAGGGCCCTGGAGAAGGTATGATGAAGACTAACCTTAATCTTCTCCTGTTTCTCTCCCTCTCTCTCTCTTCCCTCTCTTCCTCTTTTATATTACCTATCCTTTTCTTCCTTCTTTTCCTTTTGTGCTGGCTTGTAACTACCAGTACCAGCATGTGGTTAACATCCACAATGAGCTGTTGATCAGAGAGATCTACACGATTTCCCAAAAGAAGACAGATTTCTGTCAGAGTACGTGATGACCTACCAAAGGTTAATGGTTAAGACTCTACTGCCAAAGATACCATATGATTAGAAGCTGGAAGAGAGTCAGTCTCCAGACAGCTCATATAGTGCCAGAAGGTGCTACATGAGTGTCTGGGGGAAAATAACCAACATCTGTCCAAGCAACTTGTGGTCTAACCTACTCAGCAGAAAACAACCTGATGGGGTTCTAACACAAGTGCAATAGTGGCACACAGCCATGGTGGGGAACCAACTGCTCTTGATTTGGCTAACAGATCCACTCAGTGGAACAGAACCCATAGCTGGAACTGGGAAACAAGTCAGAACCATATCCAAAAAACTAGCCCATTCTCCAATATCAAGCTCCCACCAATCTTGGACTATAAGAGGGTCTACTCCTATTAAATTCTTTCTAGAATAATAATGTTTATCCCATTTATCTGGTTCTGACTTTACTATCCATTGGAGAATTTGCTTCCCTTTTTCAGATGGATGCAGAACCTGAGGAGAGAATCAGCCTATTGCATCTCACCAGGGCCTCAGCTGAAACCATAGAATAATTGGGGAAATGAGCAAGAATGCTGCTTTCTTGATGAAACTGGCATTAGCACAAGCAAGGGTGAAGGTGATAGACATAGCAAACACTCCTACCAAATCTGATATTCAGAGACACAGATGCTCCCCAGATCTAATCACTGAAGTAGACATGAAATGAACCCATCATGGCTCAGGGAAATTCATGGAGGAGGGGGCAGAAAGATTGTTAGAGCCACATATTGGCACATTATGCACAGAGACATTGCCTCTTACCCATAACTGATGGCTAACCCTACAATGTACGACTCATATTCCCCAGTGAAGGAGGGTCCCTGCAGAGGGGGAAGGACAGGAAGGAGGCTAATGAGGGTACCAACATGGCTGTATACACTGTGTACATAACTAATAAAAAAATAATTAAATAACCATATAAAATTAAGTATCTTTACCTACTAATGACCCATTTAGAAAACATTAGTTTAAGAATAGCTTCTAGCAGTGATGTCCTTAATTTTCCTAGGAACAAGCCTGCAAATACTGTGTCTCATGTATATGTAAAACACTGTGTTTGCTGGAGGTGTCACAGTTGGAAGCTATCTTTGAACTCTGTCATGCCTTTACTACAAATCCAGTGGAGAGGAATTCACATCCTGTTGATGGACCTTACAGGACACTCACTGGGCCACTTCTTCCCCAGGGTAGAAGAGTTGGAAACTTTATTTTTTTGTTCATGTGTGATGAGAATATAAAGTGACGCCAAATCTCTCTCTTTTTCCTCCCATCTAGCTTGGCTGTTGTTGTGGTTAGCTTCTCATTGCTGGGATAAAATATCTGACCAGACTCAACTGATGGGAGAAAGGGTTTGTTTTGGCTTATAGTCTTGAGGGAAAGTTTCATCATGGCAAGAAAGCCTGGCAGAGCAAGAGGTGGGTATTACATCATCTAGGTGGAAGTAGTCTTAGTACTGGGCTTAGAGCTGGACTACTAAATCTGAAGGTCTGTCCCCAGTGACATTCGTCTTCCATCAAGGCTCCAACTCCCTCATTGCCACCAGCTAGGGATCACGTATGAGGCTTATCACAAACATGAGGCCGAGGGTACTGTTAATTCAAACTGCTACAGCTACTTCTCATTCTTTCCTTGGGCCCTTTATTTCTGAAGCTGGCTTTATATTGCACACTACTTATAATAAAGGGGAATTGTGTTTTCTCTTTCCACGTATTTCTCAGTGTTCTTTCCCTAGTGCCGAAATCTTAGTGAAATTACAAGCTTTGGTTTTGGGGGTTTGTTATGTTCTGTTGAGGGCTGAGGAAGGTAATGATGTAAGGTGAAGGGGACTGATGGCAAGGATTCTTTCATGCTAGGCTGCTCACACTGATGTAGCATAACAGAGGAGATCTTTGGTGCATCCAAATTAGCATAAGAATGGCATAAGGCCAAGGCTTCAGCTAATCATAAAACATTATTCTTCTTTACATTACCTTCTTTAGGAAAGAAAAAAGAATCGACTGTGCCAAGGGAGAATTCAATTCTTTTCTACCAATATCTCATCCCAAATTCTTATGTTTGTTTTTTTAATGTTTCTTATGCTTCACCTAGAAAGTGATGGATTGTAAATATGTTCCTAAAATTAATTAAACTAAATTGTTTCTTTTTTATGTATATATGTGTATGTGGTGTCTGTGTATGTGTATTCTTATGCATGTAAAGGCATGTGCATGTGATTATAGGCATGGGCCACCATGCCCGACTTTTACATGGGCACTTAGAGCTTGAACTCAGGTCATCAGGCTTACATGGCAAACACTTCACTGCCAACTGAGTCATCTTAATAGCCCTAATATTTCAAAATAACTATGCCAATCAGTTATCTTTTTGTATATTTAGTAATCTTTAGTTTTAGTATGTATGTATGTATGTATGTATGTATGTATGTATGCATGCATGCATACATGCTGTAGGATCTCTTGCCACTGCAAACCAACCCCCAGATACATACACCACCATTTGGGTCTGGTTTTACATATGTGTTGGGTAATTGAACTTGGGCTGGCAAGGCAAGTGCCTTTCATTGCTGAGCTGTCTCCCTAGCCCCCACTTATCATTTTATTTTAAAAATGCGACCAAAATATTTATCTTGAAGAATATATGTTAAAGAGTCCAGAAGAAGTATAGAGGAAATAATAGTAGAATTGCATTAAAAATTACCAATAAATACACAAAATCTGTAATAATTAAAATTGTGAGGCTAGTTTCCAATTATACAAGTAGATTAATGAATAGAATAAAAAGCCCAGAAAGTACAAATATGTTTAAATTTTTAATATGCCATAATGTGTAATAGCAGAGAGTATTTACAGTAAATGAGAAGTTTAAACAATAGATATGATAATTAAAGAGGAATTTGGGAAAATTGGTTAGATACTCAACTTGCAAAATAGTCAAAAATAAATTACACATCATCTAAGGACTTAGGTAGAAAAGCAATATAAGTTTAGGAAGAAAATAATCTATTTACAATCCTGAAGCAAAGATGCTCTGCCTTCATCTGTTGTCAAGGCCTGACTATAAAGGAAGATGAATAGACTTGACAACATAAAAACATGTGACTGGAAAGAGGCCAGATATTATGGTAGAAGTCAAGAGAGGAACAGAGAAGTGTATTTATACAAGTGGCTAATCTGCATAACAAATTAAAGAGATAGAAACAAAAAGAAAACACCAAAAAAGAAAGGAAGGATAGAAAGACAACTCAATAGAAACAAAATGCTATATTATTATACAACCACATCACAGCTTGAAGTTATATTTATAAACTTTTCCAAGTACACTGGTGACACAGGCATGGTTTGGAGTTCATGGAGACAAGGTGACCAGGGTATCACAAGGTTCTGAGATACACACTGAAACAGAGTATACACGTGTATTATCACAAGAACTCACGGGAGGGAACTTTCCAAGCTCCAGGATTCCTGAACCAAGTCTTCCTTCTCAGAATCCCTGACATTGAAAAGGGCATCTTCATTCTCCTTATGGCTTCATCTCAAACTCCTTGGTTTCCCTCTCTCTTTCCCCTTACCATGTACTGCATCTCAAATACTCATTCAGAATAAAAGTATAAAAATAGCAACCATAGCTGTGTACCTCATGAAGGATATACAGCCACATATTCAAAAAATATTAACTTGTGTCATCTTACAAAGTAGCCATGTAGCTATTGAGTGTGTGAAATGTGGCTAATGTGACTGAGGAAATGAAATTGTAACTATTTTAAATTAAAAAGTTGCAATACAACATATTTTTCTGTTAAAAACAATATTATTGTTTTGGTAGAACTCCATTTCACTTAAACCCTCATTCCCATTGAGATATTCTATAAGTAAAAAAAAAAAAAATAAAAATGAGGTGGCTTTTATTTTTATGTTTTTATTGCTTTTTATAGAAAGGTTGTATTCTTAGACCCCCCCCCCAACACCTCACCCCAGTTCTGCTGAGAGTCTTCTTCAGTGGGGTTATTGGTACTCATTGTGGGGACCAAGAGGATTTGGGTAGTCTCTGCAGGGGTGGGGGAAACATGGTGCCTCAGGTTATTCTTGCCAACCCTGAGATTCTTACAGTCTTTCCACCCCCTCTTCCATGATGCTCTCTGAGCCTTCATGGGCAAGATAGAGATGTGATGTAGTGTGGAGTTCTCTGTAAACTCTGGATCCCTGTTTTTGTGAGGTTTGAGTGACCACAGTGTCTATCATCATTTCCCTGGTACTGGTTTGCAGGCCAGCCATGAAAGCAGTATTTGTGTCACTTGTAATGACTTCTGGGCACAGGCTGATAAGGTGGAGGTGACCCATTTCCTGGTAGACAGCTCTCTGTTTTTGATGTATTGATATATCCTTGTTCTCCCCAGTATTCTCCTCCATCTGTAAGACAGAGCAGGTTCTCCAAACAAAAGTGAAAATAGTTTGAATAAAAGAGGATAAGCCTCTTCATTAGAGATGTATTGATGTGTATATCCATTCTTCTTAGTTAAAGAGCAGGAGGTTCTCTCTGGAGCCTATTGGTTTCCTGTTCTAGAAAATCTGGATTAGTTCCCAGAGCCAGATGGAATGGCTTTTAAAGACTTAGTAGGAAAAAAAAAATCTTTATATTGATTACAAACTTAAATGGTGAATATTTTCAAAGTATTTGGCTAAGTAAACTACTCAACATACTTTTACTTTTTAAATATGGATACTACAAAATTTAAAATTTCATGTGTCTTAAATTTCTGTTGGACTATTTTAAGTTGGATGATATGATATATTTAGTTATCTTCTTTTTTGGAAATCCCTGTATGCCAAAAAGCCTTTTTAGCCTTAAAGGTTTCTCTCTCTTTTGGTTTCAAAATTGTTTTATACCTTCTCAGGCCCCATAGATGTTGTATTTCTGCAAGCATTGAGTTAAGTGATTTCCAAGATGAAGAAGTTCATATAATATTGAAAATATGAATGGAAAAAGCTTTTAAAAATATTTCTGTGTTTATCTTAAAAAAATTCTCATTTTACAATTGAACATCAAGACAAATGTTGAGGGATACCAAGAAGTTGTGAGGTTGTTACAGTACAGATACTACTTTATGCTTCCTTCTTGTTCATGGACATCAAGAATCATATGGTTGAGATTATTAACAGATGGTGGAAAATTATTAGTAACTGGTTGCTTTGAAACTTTTCTTCACTTTTCTATACTCATATACTTCATGCTACCAAATTCCATGTACTATATATTGAGTAGTTACTATTGTCAGTGTTTTTCATGTGTCACCTTGTCATTTGTAAACACACACAGGGTCCATTTTTCTTAATTCCCAGTTTAGGTGACACTTCTCCACTATGCTAACCCATTTGATTCCTTATAAAGATGTTTGACTATCTGCCAATGGCAGCTCCACAATGGTTCTTTGAGAAGATCTTGGTAAGCACCGGACATATCTTCTGCCCAGTTCCAGGACCTGGGTAGTTCACCCTGTTGACTCTGAACTGGGACCTTACTTCTTAACCTTGCAGGCTCTATGGAAGGCCTTCTGTACCTCAAAGATTTAACCATCCTCTCCATCTCCTCTTGGCCCCTTCATGGGAGCATATGGAACTTTCTGGATGGCCCACCTGACAGCTTGGAGGTTGGTTGTTTCCTTTGTGTAGACACCTCTTTCATAGTGTTGGAAAGGCCCCATATTGGTACAGCCACTGAGCCTAATGCATTCCTCCAAGGGTAACAACTGGGAAGCAATTCAGACATTGCTTTCCTTTAACTGTACTCCGAGCCTATCTATGTCACTTTCTGTTAGTCATATACTAAAGAAGAGATACTGGGACACTTTTTACACTTCCTCTCTCCTAGTTTATTTACCTCTGGCTACCACTTCTCTCTCCCCTCCTCCATCTCTCTTTGCTTTCTCCCTCTGACTTTGCTTTCATGTTGATTATTATTTCCCTAATGTCATATGTTTGTTCATAACCATAGTGTTTGAGCCTTATGGTGGAATGAGAGGAAGATCAAACTTACTCCTGAGTAGTCAAATCTGGACAGATTTTAAAGATATTATACATGACAAAAATATATTTTCACATAATTTCTAAAGTGTGTTAGAAGGCAGGAATGTCATTTTGAACACTTTGAGGTAAGAAGAGATAAGAATTTATGTCAAAAATAGGATTAAATATACTTTAAAAATATCTTTTCAGTGCTCTCATATATGTGGTATCTTATGTAAAAATTGCTTCTCTTGGTCAGTAGTATTTTGTAGCTTTCCCACTGCATGATATCACAGCTTGCCCAAACCTGTTCTTTTCAGTTTAGAAAACTATATATTCAGCTTATCTAAATGGGCTGTACCTACTCCCTATAGCCATAATTATAGTAAGATATCATTCTCTACTTTTCCTAGGTAGAACTAAAATTGTAGGTCAAATATATTTCTACTTCTCCTTCATTCTTTGTTGCAAAGACTTTTCTTTTTCTAGATATAGGATTCTATAGCATGGATTAGCTATACATGGTGGTTCTTCAGGCTCTGATGTCCCATATCAGATCCTACTTCCTATTATTCTGTCTTAGTTTATCAGTGCAAACAAACATGTTTGCCTGCCTGTCTAAATTGTCCAGCAAAAAAGGTAAATTGTTTAGCATTAACTAAAAATATTGAGACTGTAAAAAATTATTTTGTTTCTCATAACATTTAAGATGCATCTAGATGAAGACTTTTCTGTAATTAAAATCAGTCCACTACCACCATCACAGATTGAAACAAGACAGAACTAATAATCACAGAGTACAGTATCTAGAATCTACTATGCTGAAAGGTTCTGGCTCTAGAATTAGGGAAAGAATATTGTAAACAAGGTTGAAAGAAAAAAGTTTGCATCATTGCATATGTATCATTTACCAGGTCATAGCACTTTTCTAGGTTCCAAATTATTCCCTCTAAAAAATACAGACTATGTTAAATTTTCATCTAAGTTCTTCTTTTAAAATGAAAAATAATCTAGAGGAGGAAAGTAGTCATATATACTGAGAAAAACAGACAAGGAAACATTTCCACTTGCCACCCCCACTTTTAACTGTGCCCTTGTATGTTTTCTGCCAAACCAACAAGGGATATGGACTGTCTGGCAGAGTCACCAGGACAAAGGATTAAAGGAAGAAAAAAGGATCCAGATGTTTCCATTTGGGATAATTGAATTTTCAGACACATCTAATTCAGATGAGCTGTAGCCACACAATTGAGCCAAGGACATAAAAGTGAATCTTATGATTCAACGGGGTCTCCATGATACCACTTCACATTTAGCATGCTAATCAATATTATTCCTTCACATGTCTGTTATGACATGGTATGAATCAAGGGGAAGGACCCCTTAATCAGAAAGCAAATTTAAACCTCCAGAACCCTAGTGGATTCATAGCAGAATGCATTGTATGCCCACTGAGTACTGTTTTAAGTGAGATAAGAAAAAGATAGAAAAAGTAATAATATTGGTTCAGAAAGAACTTCTTAATCTATTTGAAGAAAACATATTCACAATAAAAAATCTTTATGCCCTTTAAAAAGTCATATGAATAACAAATGTTTTCATCTCCACATTGAATGTTTCCTTTAATCCTTCAATGGTAGGCTATTATATAAATTTAATTAATTAAAACAAGGAAGCAGGCCAAAACTTGTATCCCACTTGAAAATTTGATCTTTACCTACTAAGTATTTTAAATCTGGAGATACATGTTAAGTTTAGGAAATAAGAAACCAGCTCAGCAATTAAAAACTTGTGCATATAATTTATTATTCAAATCTTTCAAGAGTGGAAAGATGTGATTTTTAATAATTACACAGGTATGATTGATTTAAACTGATATTATAAGACTACTTTGGGTAAGCTAAGACATATGTGTGCCATTTTGATGAAGATACAGATTTTTCTTACAGTTAACATCAATGGAACAAGCTGTGCCAAGAGTCAGACTGAAGGAAAATGCCTGTTAGAATGTTTAAGCAAAATTCTTCCCTGGCCTTGAAAATTCAAGGTGACTCCTGTCCACCTATTCCACACCCCTATCCAGTTACTGGAGTAAGCCTCTTATTTACTGTTTGTTGAACACTTACTTGTTTTTAGGAGTAAATATAGAAGTTTAAGGTATGGCACTGTTATGGAATTGATTGCTGGTATGGGAATGGGTTTAATAATTCTAAGGTATACCATTAGGCACTATGAGATACTGCCAAATAAATCTCACAAACCATGAGTAGGAAGTTATGAAGAAAGAGAGATCACAATGTGAGGAAGGAGGTAGGACTAGGGGAATGACATGGGATTCAAGTTGAGGCATGAAAAGTTGGATGGAAATTACAATTTAAAGAGTGTGCTTGATGTTCCCCACCTTCCCCATTGCCATTTCCAATCAGAAAATGACAAGAAATCATAACAACAACAAGAATGGTAAGAAAAATAAACCTGCACCTTGTTAGCCATATAAAGTGTTACGAGCTCTGTTACATAACATTTTTATAATAGTCAAGATAAGGATTAACACTTTTGTGGAAAAATGCACTAAAGACACAGAAGAGCAGTTTACAAAAGAGAAGAACATGCACAACCAGTATATATTTGAAAGTTTATTTACTCATCAATATAAAAAAGTGAAAGAAACTTGACATGCCTATGGAAGTAAGTAGACGTCACTGGTTATAGAGGGTACACTGGGATAGCATATTTGGAAATTAATTTTGTTTCTGAATATATATCAATATGTGTACATCAGAAATTCATCCTAAATATTTAATCAGATAATTATACAAATATGCTCACACATTCAAGGATGTTCAACACAGTGACATTTATACTATAGTGAAATATCATACAAGTGCTGCTTTAATAAGATGTTGTCATCATTTGAATATGAAGTCTTCCTCCAAAAGGCTCATGTGTTGAAGGTTTGGTCATCAGGTGGTGAATCTAGTCATTGAGAGGTATTTGGATTAAAGAGCTCTGGTTTAATCAATGGATTAATTCATTGATAGGCTCACAATATTTTGGCATTACTAGGAGTTGGTGGAAAGTTGGAAGTGGACCTAGTCAGAAAAAGTAGGTCACTGGGGACAAGATCTTATAAAATATACATTTGTCTTTGCTTCCTGATATCCATGATATGAGAAGCTCAGCTCTTATACCCTCTCCACCATGAAGATCTGCCTCATCATGAGCCAGAAACAATACCAGCTTACTCTGAATTGGAACTTCTAAAACCATGATCAAAAAGGAATCTTTCCTACTTATAAATTGCTATGTCAAGTATTTTGTCATAGCAATGCAAAAATGACTTAGCTTGGATTTATGTCTTTTTATTTATTGGTTATACCTCCATAAATATTTAAACGTGGTAGGTGTACATGTACTCATTAATATCAATGAAAGTAATATTCATTAGTTTATTTTAAATTTAAAAGTTAGTCTAATAAACAGATTGCATTATAAGGTTCTTCTCTATACATAAGCATACAGAGAGTTACTTGGCTGACCTCGTTGCTGAACAATAGTGTGTCTAAACCCATAAAGAGTTCAGTATATTTGCCCAAATAGTAACAATAATATTCTCTGAATGGTAATCTTAGTAATTGTACTAGTAGCCAATATTTTTAAGGGGGCAAGTTTGTTTTGCTTGTATTATATTGTATTATATTTATATTTATATAATATATATTGATATAATATAGTAATATATAGTTATTTTGTTTGAAATCTATTCACTGAGTATTTGTTGACTTGATAAACAGGCATACTATTAAAACAAAAGTATTTTGAAGAACATTCACTTGCTGACTTGAGAAATAATGCATTCTGTGCATATATAAGGGTTTCTCCTTATAGAAGTCCTCAATGTGCAGTACTGGCATTTCTTTAATGTATAATTTAGTGCAAGAAATTCCTAGACAGTCTGTCTCTGCATGGTTCTTCTCTTACTCTTTTCTGAGACAGTATCTTGCTGTGTAGCTTAGGTTGGCCTTGAACTCATGGCAACCCAACTGTCTCAATCTCCCAAGCTGGCAGTACAGGCATGCATCACCATTTCTGACTTCCACACATATGTTTTGATTTTGGAATCTATATTCTTTCTCTAACTAAATTTTTGAAAATAATATTGCAACACAGTGAACTTGAGATTACATTTCACAACTCCTTGGAACACATCTGATCCATGTAATTGGTTGCTGATGAAGCCATTTGTCTTAATCCTCAATACAATGATAAGACTAACAATATTCTTTTGTTGAAGCTAAGGAGGCTGTCAATGTCAAAATGTGTCTAGACTGAAGTTTCTTCACCTCTTCTCTTTAGCAAAACTAAACTTTTCAAGAGAAAAGAGTTTTGGATTTTCCTGTGTGTGTGTGTGTGTGTGTGTGTGTGTGTGTGGTGGAAGGGGGCAGTGCACGTGTGCATCTGTATATGAGCACACATGGAATGAAGAGAACAACCTCAGCTGTCATTCCTCTCAGATCCACCTGTCTTTATTTTATTTTATTTTATTTTATTTATTTATTTTTTTGAGATAGGTTCTCTCACTGGCTTGGAACTAACTAAATAAGCTAAAGAAGCTGGCCAGTGAGTCGCAGGAATCTGCCTGTCTCTGGCTCCTCCGTGTCGAGATTACAAGTGTGCACCACCCACCTGCCTTTTTTTTTTTTTATTAAGAACATACATTGTATGCATACATCATGTCTTGGTACTGGTATCATCCTTTCCCTCTTCCCTGCCACCGTTCTGCTGGGGGCCCTCCTCAGTGGTATTCCCCATGGGGATGTGGGTTATATGTTTTGGGAGCAACAGTAAGTTATTCGGGAAAGGCAATGTCTCTGGGCATGACATCCTAATAATTGGCTCTTACAGTCTTTCTGTGCCCTCTTCCACAAAATTCCCTGAGCCTTGTTGGTTGTGTTTTGAGTTGGCTTCAGTGATGAGCTCTCAGGAGCCTGTGGATCTCTGCTTTAGTAAGTGTTGAGTATCCTTGGGGTCTGTCTCCTTCCCTCTGGTGTCATCAGGCTCACCATGGAAGCAGCACTCTTGCTCCTTTCCGCAGTTCTCTGTGGTTTCACCTGGACCTTGGCTGAATTGTGAGAGGTGGTTTATCTTCTTGGGTTTTTCTAAGTGGGTTCTGGGAATTGAACCCATGTCCTCACACTTGCAAGGTGAGCACTTTACTGACTGAGCCATCTCCTCAGCCCCTAGATCATCTTTAAGGTACAAATGAATATGTAGTTAGGACCCTTCTGTTTCACCCATGGTACCAAAATAGTTTTGGCTTAATACTTTTATGGCAGTTACAAACGTGCTTACTTTTCCCAAACCACTGTAAACCCTTTATGTTGTATACAAATAAAACAATTTCCCACAATAAACAATGCTAATTCTTTATTTTCCCTAACTACACTGAATTGGCAGGCAACTAAATAAGGAAACAAGTTGTATAGCATAGTTATATTTAAAAGGGGAAGAAAGTCTTCCAAAAATAGCAACTACATTTTAGAATAATGAATCTGCCACACCATATTTTCTAATATAAATAAAAAAATCTAGTAAGTTCATTCTTTTAAAATTTATTTATTTATTTATTTAAGAGGGAGAAATAGGGGGAGGGAAGCAGGAAGACACACACACACACACACACACACACACACACACACACAGCGAGATTGAGAGAGAGAGAATGGGCGTGCCAGGACCTCTAGTCATGTAAATGAACTCCAGACCATGTGCCACCATGTACATCTGGCTTATGTGGGTTCTGAGGAATCAAACCTGGATCCTTAGGCTTTGTACGCAAGTGCCTTAACCATTAAGCCATCTCTTCAGTGCCTAAATTCATTCTTAACTTAAGATAGGAAAATAGTTTGCTTGCATAAGAAAAAAGTCTTGTCTGGTCTTTATACCTGGAGTTACAGTATAGTTAGACAAGAAATATGATTTCATAATTAGTTTTTATATTTTTTAAAAAATATTTTTATTTATTAACTTGAGAGAGAGAGAGAAAGGAAGAGAGAGAGAGAGAGAGTTAGGCATGGAGAGAGTGAGAGTGAGAGAGAGAGAGAGAAAGAATGGGTGTACCAGGACCTCCAGTGACTGCAAACAAACTTCAGGTGCATGCACCTCCTCCTGCATTTGGCTTTTGTGGGTCCTGGGGAATTGAACTTGGATCCTTTGGCTTTGCAGGCAAGTGCCTTAACCACTAAACCATTTCTCCAGCCAAGTTTTTACATTAGTTTAAATTTTAGCTTTTTCTTTTCTTTTCTTTCTTTTTCTTTTTTCTTTTCTTTTCTTTCTTTTTTTTTTTTTTGTTTTTTGAGGTAGGGTCTTACTGTGGGATTCACTATGGAGTCTCAGGGTGGCTTCGAACTCACAACAATCCTCCTACCTATGCCTCCCGAGTGCTGGGACTATAGGCATGCACCACCACACCTGGCTTAGATTTTTCATTTATAACTCAAATAACCCTGCAACAATCCTCCTTGATCACAAATTTTATGCACATTTTGAATACTTCCTTAGAGGTAGTATAAATGGGGCTGCTTTGTTTAAAATTACTGTTTATGGGTCATTTTATGTATATTGCTAACTATTCTTGGAAAGGGGCATACTGATATAAGCATGTGTGTATCAGATGGATTTTATCAAAATACTTATTTTTCTGCATGTATGTGTGTAGTATCTGTGATGTGGTTTGGTGTGTGTGTGCACAGATGCATACATTTGTGCATGTATATGTGGAGGACAGAGAGAAGAGGGTTTGGTATTTTTTTATATTGCATCTGTGGAGTTTCCTTGAGACAGAGTCTCTTGCTGAACCCAGAGCTGTTGCTTCTGCCTTCAGTCTGGCTGACCAATGAGTGCCAGCTGTTCTCAGGACTCCACACCTCCCAGGACAAGGGTTATAGGTGTGTGCTATACCCCACTGTTTACATGGGTTCTGGGGAATCAAATTAAGGGTGAATCAGACCCTGTCAGGCCCTCACGCTTGCATGGCAAGAGCTTTTACCTGATGAGCTATATCCTCAGCCCTTTAAAGGACATTTTTTAAGCACAAGAGAGAGTTAAGAGAAAGAGAGGTACTTGGAAAGAAAGTAAGACACACCCAAAAGAATGGGTGTGGGCTCCTCAAAGAAGAGTCACTAATTTTATACTTTGACCAGTTTACAAGACATGAATCTTTACCAAGGATTTTATAATTGCTAATCTGATTGATGGCAATGCATCTCAAGTTTATTTGCATTTCTTTGAAACAACTTCTAAAGATATTTGATATTTCTGTCATGATTACTGGTCACATATTTTGTGAGAGAATTGTCCGATCATGTCATAAATTTTTTTCAATTAAAAGTGTTTACCATTTCCTTAATGATGTGATATCTTTGTATGTTTATGTATAGAGTATATGTATCTTTCTTACTTTATTTACTTTAAGACTTGTGATGCTTTGGGATGTAAAAATGATCATAGCTACTTTTGGGAACAATTCAAAATTCAAATATGTTCCCACAACAGAGTTGGCCTTAGAAAGGTCATTAATTTGGCAAGAATAAAGCACAGCTCTTCTACAATGAACAAATTAAAGCTCCAAATATATTGAAGGCTCTCAACCTATCAAAAGGTCATTTAGATCACATGTGAGTATAAGTGGATATTTCATATTTCAAGGCACACCCATTCTCTATGTCTGTCTCTCTTCTCTCTCTGTCTCTCTTTGCTTGATAATAAATAAAAATATTTTGAAAAGATAACAACAAAACCCAAACCTGATAATAACAGTGTATATGATATTGAGTGGTTGGAAGGTATTTGTCTACAGAACTCTTATCTGAGAGCTTAACCAGGTACAGAAGGAAAGGCAGCGAAGAGAAGGATTATTGTTGGAAATACTATTATATCCAGGTTAGATTAGGGAGGGACAGACATGAGTGTTACTTTTCCAAACATAGAAAAAGAAAAAAAAAACACAAGAAAAGCATATGAACAAAAATTAGTAGATAAGGAAGAGTCAAATATTTGTCTTTTGACTATCTGCTAATTAACTAATATTATGATATATATCATTCTATGTTTTCTTACTTTACCCTAAGTACTTAAACATTTATTTATAATCTTTATTACTTTTCATGTCTAGATGTACTTAGAGGATGTACAGTTGCATTGACTATACTCACAATCTGTGACAAGTATAAAAAAAAAAAAAGATCATTCAGCCTTTCATGTCAAATCTCTTCCCTTTTGTAGAAATCACAAAACATGTGTCTTCAACTTTGCTCTTCATTTTGAAGACTTTTTGCTATTTTGGGACATTGCATTTCAACACCAATTTTAGGATCAGATGCCAGTTGAGATTTTGATAGGAATTCAATCTGTAGATCAGTTTGTAGAGCATTGCCATTTTATCCATAATATGTCAGGATTTCTTTTCACTTATTTTGGGGTCCATTTTGAGTTTTCAGAGTGTAAGCTTTAAATTTACTGTGTTAAGGTTATTGCTAAATGTTTTATTACTTTTTGTATTGAAAACAAAACTATTTCCTTAATTTTATCTCTGAATGTTTTTTATTTATTTTTATTTATTTATTTATTTTAGTTTTTTTGAGGTTGGGTTTCACTCTAGTCCAGGCTGACCTGGAGTTCACTATGTAGTCTCAGGGTGGCCTCAAACTCATGGTGATCCTCCTGCCTCTGCCTCCTGAGTGCTGGGATTAAAACCATGTGCCACCATGCCTGGCTTTGAATACTTTTATTGCAAGTAAATATTGTTCTTTTCTCTGTATTCATGCTAAACTAATTTATTAGTTCCAACACAATTTTAGTGGATTTTTAGCATTTTCTATATTCAAGATCATGCCATAATATAGTTTAACTTATTGCTTTTTAATTTGGCTGCCTTTCATTTTATTTTCTTACACATTTGCTCTGGGTAGACTCTTTAGGACAACACTGAATAGAGGTAATTGGAATAGATATTCTCATCTTGTTCTGAATCTAAGCTTATGAAGTCTCAGCTCTATGTCACTTTGACAGTCCAGCTACACGGTAATGCAATGCTCATCTGAGTCAGATACAATACTATTCTAGAGAATTTATCCTTTATAGTTGTCATTGGCAGTTGGAACCCTCAATAATGACGGTGGATATAGCATTACTAAATGTTCAAGACTTTGGCTTCTGTCACAGTGCATAGAGTACAACAGATACTAAACTTATCATAACCTGCTCATGAATGCTAGATAGTTTCTATAGAATACTTGAATATGTGTGTGTGATCTTTATTTTTCACTAACCCTTATAGGGTGAATTCTGAATTAGAACAATCAGTTGTCCCTGGAATGTAGCTTAAAGTAATGTGCATACACATTCGTATCCACATAGCAATTCTAGGTGCTAAAATATTTTTAAACAACTTAAATTATCACAAAATGATAGATAAACATTCCTTAACTAGTGTGGATGAAGCAAATCTCTTGGTTTCTTCTTAAAGAGGTTTTCCCATGAAAATTTTCTTATTGAATTACACTATCAACATCATCATTCATGTATGTGCTGAAGGTAAAAATCTTCCTGTTAGCCTAGATCTATTTTTGTATGTGTAGGCAATGTGGTATGGTGGTGATGGTGAACGTGTGTGTGTGCATGTGTGGTTTATTCATGTGTATGTGCCCATACTGTACCCTGTGCACTCATCTGCCATGGTCAGAAGGAGGAAATGTTGAGTGGCCCTCCTCCATTGCTATCCAATCCCAGCCATAGTCTCTTCCTGATCCTGGAGCTTGCCTGTTTTTATTGATGCTGCTGTTTATTTTTGTTTTGTTCCCCTCCCACCCATGTAAGCCCTGAGGATTCTCTGGTCTCTGCTCTGCACAGGTATTGAACAGACATGCATGGCCATGCCCAGCTGTTTATGTGGGTCCTGAGGGCTTATTTAAGCATTCTCTCAGCCTTCTCAGGCCCTCATGCTTACACAGAAAGGGCTCTTTACTGCTGAGCTATCTCTACTGCTCAGCCTTGACTTTTTGATTTTTCACTTTCTATAATCAATTCATTAGAAAATTCTTGTATTATCCCTCTAACTCATGTCTGAAAACCATCATCTTCATATTTATACTTATATCAATTTTTAAGTATGTTATTTTTCTTTATTTGAGAGAGAGAAACAGGCAATAAGAAAGAGAGAAAAAGAGAGAGAGCGGAGAGGAGAGAGAGACAAAGAATGGATATGCCAGGGCCTTCAGCTGTTGCAAATGAATGCCAGATGCATGTGCCCCTTGTGATTTGGCTTAAGTGGGTCCAGGGGAATAGTACCTGGGTCCTTTGGCTTTGAACACAAGTGCCTTAACCACTAATCCAGCTCTCCAGCCCATGTCAACGTTTTTGAATGAAATATGGTGACAAGAAGCCTATGCCAATTCCCATAGTCCCTACCTCTACCTGTTTTCTTGATATTTGAGCTAGGTATCTAAGTGGTGTTTGTGTTTTTATTTTTGTATGGTCATAGCTTCCTCATATGTGACTTCATTCTCAGGAAGAAATCCGAAGAGATATTTTAGATAGGAATTAGATTACATCACTTCCTTTACTGAAATTGACCAATGACTTCCAATCAGACTTAGAATGAATTCCATTCTTTGCTCTAATAATCATGTCACCATGGGCTGCCCCTGATGTCTTACTTGAGTCATTTCAAGCACATTTCATTCTTGAGTCATTTCAAGCACAATGCTAGTCAACATTTTGTTACTTGAAAATAACAAACTCATTCTTGCATTGGGTCCTCTGCCCTGCTGTTTTTCTGTCTGCACTGGTCATACAACTTTCCCCTTCATCTCCGAATGTCCTTCAGATTGCACCATAAGCATCTCCTTTTCAGAAGAACCTCTCCAACTACACATTCTAACTTGAAACCAGTGTGATGCTGTGTTTCTTCTGCCTGTCTTAACTGTGGCATGGCCCATTTTAGGCACATGTGTCATCTCTTCTGAACAAAGATCTAGTCTCCATTGACAATTGAAATATTTTTATGTTATTCATCTTTGTATCCTCATTGTAGAGGGACATATCTAGTACATAAGTGAGCTCAATGTCTGCTGAGTGAATATGGAGACATTTTAGAATAAAGCTGATAATGTGATAAAAAGATTATCAAAATTTGTTTGGAATTTCTCATATGAAATACTATTTGAATGAATGAATTATAACACATGGGGCTCAAAACTTCTTGGAGAACAATAATTAGTTATATTTCTTGTAATAAGATATAATTAAGATCTACTTTAAAACACTGTGCACATTTCAATTTGAACATCTCTAAGTGATTTCCACTATAATTGCACTGGGTAGTTTGAAACCTACCTGTTTAACTTTCCAGTGGTGTCTGATCCATCAATTAACCACCTTCCACACACACACAGCTCTTGTTCAGGATTGTAATAATGCCAGAATCCCCTGTGGTTCTTTAGGAAGGAAACTCATCAGCATCCCTGGTTTGTAAAAGGACAAAAATTCACATTTTCTTAGATAAGAAGTCTCAGGTGCTAGATGCTTTAATGCTTTTTTGTATTAATATCTTTCTTACAAAGAAAAGTATGCCTCTGGTTGTAGAGGGTGGTGGAGGATTGGAGCAGAGCAGAGTTGAGGAACATGACATGATGGCCTCTGTGAAAGTTCCCTCTGAGTCTTAACACTTTGGCGTTAATTGACACTATGTTCTTTTCTTTTTCCTTGTGGCGCCATTAGAGCCATAAGACTGGAGTCTGCCATGACTGCCTGTAAAGATTTGCCAGCAGACCCTAGAATCAAAGCAGTTGCATGGTTGTGAATGTTCTCCAGAAGATCCCTGACTTGTGGAGCTTACTTGTCTTCCCATGGTGACTCTCTTCATATTGATGATCTCAAGCTACCAATGAAACTCCACTTTAGGAAGAGATGCTAACAATTGGATTTTAGGAGCTGGTATGAACTGACTCCAGTAAAGTACTGGATCAAAAGTACAAATTCTCAGCTTAAGGAGAAGATTGGCTGGGCTTCTCCACTGTTGCCAGCCCTTTCCATCTTTACCATCCATGTGCTTTGCCATTTTTTACATTTTCCCTTAATCCTGCCCAGAGCTCTGTAAGTCATCCTCAATTTCCCTGTGCCATCTGTTTCCTGTCAGAACTCTGGGTAATTCAATATCCTTGTTATTCTCATTTATGCATGAGGAAACTGAGGCTTAGAGAGATTTGGTAACTTCTCCAGGGCTGGGATTTAAGCCAAAGTCTCTGACTTCAGTGGCAACAATCACAGCTTGTATACTACATACCAATTACTTTGTCAGAATCATCATTTTCCTACTTGTAATAGGTCAGTATAAAAATTCCTATCATGGTTAATTTTATGTGTTAGCATAACTGGGTCACAGGATGTGCATATATCTGATTAAACTTTATTTTTAGATATGTCTGTGTAGGTGTTTCTGGAAAAGATTAATGGATTGAGTTAGTGAATTGAGGGAAGTAGATGGCCTTCCCAGTGTAGACTTGCACTATCTCGTTTACTGTGGGATTGACTGGAGCAAAGAGATAGAAGAAGGGTCTCTCTCTTTCTCTCTCCTTGAGCTATGGCATCCATCTTCTCTTGTCTCTTGTTTTCTGCACTCCTGGTTCTCAGGCTTAAAGGTTTGGTCTGAAATCTAGTCTACCACACTCCTGCTCTCAGGCCTTTGAGTTATATCATGATCTTTCCTGAGTCTCCAGTTTGCAGATGGAAGACTATGGAACTTCTCAGCTTCCATTATCATGTGAGCCAATCTGTATAGCAAGCCTTCCTAAACACACCCCTTCCACATACATACCTACCACATCCTCATTAGCTCAGCTAATCTGGAGAAGAAACACTGACTAACCTGGCTAATATGATTTTTTGTAGGGTTCTAGTTAGCAATTTAAATATTAGTCATTTGCAATCATTTGTCACTGAAAAGGATCATGCTGAAGATAGAAATTTCTACCTCCCAAGATGGAAAGGATTTCTTGGTTGTTTATGGATGACACCAACATAGGAGGTGATATACTCTCTGCTCAACAGATGGCATAAAAGTGTCAGCACATCTGCTGTTCTTTACTAATGTGAAATTCTTCTAGAATATGCTTTTGAATTCTACATGAACAGCCTGCTTCAGCTGAGAGGCAGGTGACATTGGTAATTGGCACTTTGTACATGTTCTCTCATGTAAAGAACTAAGGCAAGTTATTTCAGTATTACAGAAGGGAAAATCAGAGGCCAAGGAGTTAAAAGTAACTTATTTAAGGCCACTACTACATTGGTAAGGAGGGATTCTAAGTGAGGGATTGTGATTCCATATTGAGTTGAGGCAAAGAAGCCTTGTTAATAGAGATAATATTCAGTTGGTCATCACTGGCATAATAGGTCCTACTATTAAGGGTGGAAGCATTTCCCATTAGTGGATGGTTCCTGCCACCAGTGTCTTGAAAGTATTCTGCTTACCCACCCTTTTTTCTTACCAGTGCCAAAGACAGGACCTGTTCTCATGAATCTATGCCCATGAATTCTAGGTTATTAATTTTCAGAGTCAAATCCAATAAAAGAATTGTAGCACTCCCTGTTAAACAAGCAAAACATAAGCTATATACAAGTAAGTTCAAAGAGAAAGACCTTGGCATCTTTAGATCAGCATAGAAGATTCTCAAAATTCTATCTCTGTTCCCTGGCTGATTTCCCTAGAAGGATGAGATTAAGGGGGCAATTGAGAATGGATTTAGATGTTTGTAAAATGTAAAAAATGTAAAATCTAAAAACAAACAAAAAACAAACAAAAGTACTATCCTGAGCCTTAAATCCCTATAGGAGTTTTAGAGGAACCTCACAGAGAGAGAGATCACAGGTATGAATATCATTTGTTGAGCAGGGGGTGAGGGTGGGGGGGACTATTTTCCTGGGCTACTAGGTTTCAAGTCAGTTTCCTACTTCTCCAGCTTTTTACCTGGAAGAGGTAGACTGAAGGCTCATCAACAGCCTACCTGCTGCTCCAAATGTCTGTGTGGCTGAGCTGACAGAGGAGGCAGTCCTTCCTCTCCAGCTGTGAAGTCACACCATCTCTCTGGGTGCTGTTCATCTCTGAAAGCAACCTGGGCTTTGGGCCTCCTAATGACTAAGTGGGAATTTTTTTAGATTTATGAGAATAAAAATCTGAAGAATAGATATTCTGACTGTGTATGTACTACTAAAAGCCAAATGGTGAAACCAAATTACCAATGTGATAAAACTAGGAAATGGAGCTTTTCATGTATGAGATTAGTTCCCTATTCAGGTTCATTTCTATGAGCTCCCTGATATTGATTGCTCAGCCTCTGGTTCTTTTGCATGCTCCCTAAATAAACGCTGAAGATATACAGATCTTACTATGGTTCAGGGGCTTCATGCATTTGGAAGCATGTGGTGTAGGTCATTATTAACTGGCTTAACAAGGCTAGCAGTGGCAATGGTTTTTAGTCCTTCTACCCTACTCAACCATCAAGAATTAACTTCCTCAACTCTATCGTTTCTGAGCACACTGCATTTATTAGCAAAGGCCATGCATGTAGTCTTGCAAAGGGAGGTACTTAGTGTTCTGAGTGTGGACAAATAGGGAAAAGAGAAGTAGGTTATTGCTGGACATCATTTAATCACATATCAAAGTAAAAATGTCCATTGTAAGCCAGACATGGTAGGACATGCCTTTAATCCCAGCACTCAGGAGGCTGAGGTAGGAGGATCACTGTGAATTTGAGGCCAGCCTGGAGTTGGATTGAGTTCCAGGTCAGCCTGGATTACAGCCTCAAAAGAAAAAAGGGTCCATATATCTTTCATGCTGTAAGAAAAGACCACACTAGAAACTGAAAATCAACAGTAGAGATCTACTAATGCAGGTTTTAATGATAATTCTTCGTTAAAGAATAAAAATTTGAGCCAGGTATGGAGGCTCATGCCTTTAGTCACAGCACTCAGGAGGCAGAGATAGGAGGATCTCTGTGAGGTTGAGGCCACCCTGAGACTAAGTAGGGAATTCCAGGTCAGCCTAGGCTAGACTTTACTTCAAAAACAAGCACACAAACAAAAATATTCTGGGACAAATGCAAGATCAGTGGGGATTCTGGGACAACAGGAATAAACTGGAATATTTCTACTTTTTATCATCATTATAATTGGAAAATAAAGAAGTTTTTATTTTCTTTGCCCATTTGGGAATTACATTATTTTTTTCTAAAAAAATTTTTTTTAATCAGTGAATACAATCAAGTTGGTACCATTGTTAGCCTCTTCCCTGTCCTCCCCCCTCCACAGGGACCCTGGACCCTCCTTGTGGGTATATGGGTTGTGCATTGTGGGGTTAGCCTTTAGTTTTGGGTAGGAGGAAATATCTCTGTGTGTCATGACCCAATATGTGGCTCTGACATTCTTTCTGCCCCATCTTCCACAAATTTCCCTGAGCTGTGTTGGGTTCATATTAGGTCTGCTTCTGTGTTGAGATCTTGGGAGCCTCTGTGTCTCTGGATATCTGGTTTGGTAGGGATTGATTGTTCTCTGTGTCTATATCCTTTACCATTGTGCTGGTTCCCGGTTCACCAAGAAAACAGAATTCTTACATGTTTCCCCAATTATTCTCAGTTTCAGTTGGGGCCCTTTTGAGGTATGATGGAGTGGTTCTATCCTTAGGATATGTGTCTATCTGAAAAAAAGAAGCAGATTCTCTAACATAGTAAAGTTAGCACCAAGTAAATGTGATAGCCATTATTTTTAGAGAGGGTTTAATGGAAAGCAGGGTTATTGTTGGATATGGTTCTGACTTGTTTCCCAGCTCCAGCTATGGGTTCCATCACACTGAGCAGATCAGTTATCCAAATCAAGAACAGTTGGTTTCCTACCATGGCTATGTGCCACTATTGCACTTGAATGAGCATCACGTCAGTTTGCTGCTAAGTAGGTTAGACCATATATTGCTTGGACAGATGTTTGTCATTTCCCCTCAGTCACTCATGTAGCACATTTAAGCGCTAGACAGGCTAACTGTCTAGGGAGTGACTCTCTTCCAGCTTCCAGCCATGTCACTTCATGATACATGCCAAGAGTGTATGGTGTCTTCAGAAGTAGGGTCTTACCACTAACCTATGGTGGGTCATCAAGTGCTCTGACATAAATCTGTCTTCTTTTGGGAGAACTTGTAGGCCTCTGTAATCTAAAGCTCATTGTGAATGATATCTACCTTCTGGTACCAGGAGTTATAGGTCAGCACCCAAGAATAGAAGGAAGAAAAGGATAAGTGATATAATAGAGATAGAGAGATGAGAGAGAAGAGGGAGGGATACAGAGAGAGAGAGAAACAGAAAAAGAAACAGGAGGAATGGTCAGTTTCCATTGTACCGTCTCAGGGCCTTGTAAATCTGGTGTTTCCTATAAGGGCCTGGTGAAGTTTCAACCATTTGGTCTGTCTTTTAGGATGTAGAGTTTTATGGTACCATTGCCATTTTTTTGTCCCCTCCCCCTTACCCTCTGCCCTCCACCCTCCCTATTGTCCGGTCCTCGAGATACTTGCTAGGTATGTTGGCAACTTGGGTAGATTCAGGTTAGGAGATGTAGATGAGTAAGGACTATGCGGCAATTATCTTTCTGTGATTGGGTGAGTTCACCAAGAATGATCTGCTCCAGATTCAACCATATTTCTTCAAATTTTATTGTGTCATTTTTCCTCACTACTGTGAGGAATTCCATTGTGTAGCTATACCACATCTTAGTTATCCATTCATCTCATGATGAATATCTGGATTGAGTCCAGATTTTGGCTATTATGAATTGAGAAGCTATAAAGATGGCTGAGCAAACCTCTCTGAGCTGAGGCATTGAGCTTTTAGGGTACATGCCCAGTAAGGGAATAACTGGGTCTGTAGGTAACTATATAGTCAACCTTTTGAGGAGTCTCCATATTGCTTTTCATGGTGGTTGTACCATCTTACATTCCCACAGAGGATGAGGGTTCCTATTTCTCCACGTCCTCACTAGCATTTATTTTCATTTGAGGTTTAGATGGTTGCTATCCTTACTGGGGTAAGGGTTTCATAGTTGTTTTAATTTGAATTTCCCTGATGATTAGGGATGATGATAATTTTCTTAATTGTGTGTTTGCCATTTGTATTTCTTCCTCTGTGAACTGCCTGCCCAGTTCTTTGCCCTGTTTTATGAGTGGGTTGTTTGACTTTTTATTGTTTAGGTTTTTGAGTTCTTTGTAGATTCTAGAAATTAGGCCTCTGTCAGTTGGATATTCAGTAAATATTTTCTTTCATTCTGTGGGTAATCTATTGGCTCTGCTTTTCAGCTTCATAAGATCCCATTGGTTGAATGATTGTTTACTGTGCTACTACGGTTTTGTTCAGGAAGTCTTTTCCCATTCCTATATCATGGAATGTTCCTCCCATATTTTCTTCCAGTAGTAGCCGAGTTTCCGGTGTTATACTGAGGTCCTTGATCCATTTGGACATGATTGTTGTGCATGGTGAGATGTGTGGATCAAGTTTCAATTTCCTGCATATAGTTATCCAGTTTGTCCTGCACCATTTGTTGAAGATTCTGCCTTTTTTCCAGCCTATATTGTTATGGCCTTTGTCAAATATCAAGTAGCTGTAGTTGCTTGACCCAAAGTCCAGGTCCTTGATTCTATTCCATTGGTCTATACTCCTGTTTTTATGCTAGTACCTTGCTGTTTTTATTACTATGTCTTTGTAATATAGCTTTAAATCAGCTATGGTGATGTCTTCAGAGGTGTTTCTTTTGCTGAGGATATGCTTATATATCTGAGGCCTTCTGCTTTTCCAAATGAATTTTGAGATCAATTTTTATATCTCTGTGAAGAATGATGTTGGGATTTTGATGGGAATTGCATTTAATCTGTAGATTGCCTTTGGTAGGATTGCCATTTTCACAATGTTAATTCTGCCTATCTGGGAGCATGGGAGGTTTTTCCATTTTCTTACATCCTCCTCAATTTCTTTTTAAAGTATTTTTATGTCTTCATTGTACAGATCTTTCACTTCCTTGGTTAATGTTATTCCAAGGTATTTTATTTACTTTTGTTGCTACTGAAAATGGGACAGTGTCCCTTATTTCTTTCTCTGTATCTGTCTCATTTGCATACAGAAAGGCTACTGAGTTTTGTGTATTGATTTTGTATCTTGCTACTTTTCTGAAGTTTATCACCATTAAGAGTTTTGGTACTTAACTTCTTCATTTCCAAATTGTATCCCCTTTATTTTTTCTCCTGTCTTATTGCTTGAGCTAGTACTTTCAGTTCAATATTGAAGAGCAGAGGTGAGAGTGGACACCCTTGTCTTATTCCTATATCAATGGTAATTCCTTCAGTCTCTTTTCATTTTGGGCTTTAGGAGCTTTGTATATAGCTTTTATTGTGTTAAGATATAAACCAACCATGCCAATTCTCTCCAATGTTTTGATAATGAAGTGATGTATTTTATCAAATGCCTTTTCTGCATCTATTGAAATTATCATGTGGTTTTTTTGTGTTTATCCTTGTTTATGTGGTTGACACATTGACAGATTTCCATATGTTGAACCATCTCTGTGTTCCTGGAATGAAGCCCACTTGATCAACATGGTTAATGGATTTGATGTGTTGTTCGATTTGGTTTGTGAGGATTTTTTTCAGGATCTTTGCATCTAAGTTCATCAGGGAAATAAGCCAGCAGTTTTCTTTTCTTGTGGCATCTCTGCCTGGTTTTGGAATTAGGGTTATACTAGTTTCATAGAAGTTGTTGAGGAGCTTTCCCCATTCTCCAATTGTGTGACATAGTTTGAGAAAGATTGGTTTTAGTTCTTCCATGAAGGTTTGATAGAATTTAGCTGAATAGCCATCTGGTCCTTGACTCTCCTTTGGGGCTAGATTTTTTATTAACTTTTCAATTTCAATGGGTGTGATAGGTTTGTTTAGGAGATTAATCTGCTCTGAGTTTAGCTTTGGTAGATGGTATGTGTCTTGGAATTTATCTACCCAGTTAGATAGTGTGTCTTGATGGGTGAAGTAATGACATGGATATTTAGGGTAATGGCTGTGACATTTGATTTGATTCCTGCCATATTATGTTGGTTTATGTGGTTTGGTGTTTTTATGGACTTTGAAGTTTTATGTGCCTTCTCTGAGTTAGTTTATTGTGATCTGCTTCTTATAGGCACTTGAAGTTGATTATTTGATCCTTCTGTGGGGAGAATTTCCTGAAATACTTTCTGTAAGTTTGGTTTTGTGTTTTTATAGTTGTAAAGCTGAGTTTTATCATGGAAGGTTTTTCTTTCACCATCTACTATGAGGGATACTTTTGCTGGGTAGAGTAGTTTCTTAGAGTTTACAGTGTTTCATTACAGTTTTTTCTGGCTTTCTATTAAGAAATCTGAAGTGATTCTGATGGAGTTACCTTTAAATGTGATGGTCCCAGTAAAACAGGTCTGAAGCCAGAGATGGGAGGGTCAGGGCAGAGTGGATTGTTTCTGAAGACTCAGAGGTGGGACAGACTAGAGAAAGACTGAAGTGGCCGGGGTGGGGGGAGTTCCTAAGTACACATGGAGGTTGCGGGGTTGGGGAGATCTGAATCCAGGCAATTGTCTGTGCCTGGTGGCACAGGTGGAACTACTGGCCTGGGTCTCCTTGCCTGCAGTTAGTGCGAGAGTAGCCTGAGGCTGGAACTCTGGCTAGGATGGCTGCTTGGGGGATTAGGGACTGGTGGGTTACCCAAGAGCGTAGGAATCAGCTGATTCTCTTTTTTGCCCCTCCTCACCCTCCCACTGGCAATTTATTAGAGATTGCTCTTCCCCAAGAGACCCAATGACCCCATAATTTTTTTCCATCTCTTTCCCTGGAGTTGTGGCACCATTGGGTGGATGCCATCTTTACTGGAAGCCCAGGAGTAATATTCTTAACATTGCAACCTAGCTCATGAGTGCTTCTGAGTTTTTAAGGCCTGTTTTCTTATGTTTGAGTTCATTTAACCAAGGATAATACATGAGTCCAAGTACTTACTTGATATCTTTGACTACAAAACCATTAGTCTATTCTTTTTGCCATTGAAAGTAATTTTAAAACTGCCTTTTCTGACTATGCTACCTTGGAAGTAGATAAGCAGGTCAGAGGACTAAAGATCTGTCCCATAACATACACTTATTAGTCACTTTCCCTATTATGATAGTATATCTGGTATAAGCAATCCAGGAGGAGTAAGCTATGTTGTGAATATATATATATATGTGTACATACATACATATATATATATGTGTGTATATATATATATTTTTTTTTTCATGGTTTCAGCCCATCATGGTGGGGCTGGTGTGGTGGAGCAGTTCACATCATGGAAGCCAAGAAGCAGAGACTAATTATAATCTCTAAATTTATGCCTCTAAGTGACCTGCTTCCTCCATTGAGGTTCCACCTTCCTGAAGCTTTCATTACCTCCCAAAATAGTGTCACCAGATGGGGACCAAACATTCAATACATGAGCTTGTGGAGGACATTTGATATTCAAATCATAATAGCACTCAATAAATGTTGCAGTAAATGGTGTCAGTGTTGGAGGTGTTACTGAAAGCCATCAACTTCCTCAGAGCCACTTTGCTTGTATACATCAGTGACTCTGACATTACCTTTATTGTTATGTTTATGACTGGGCATTTACAGGAAGTTCAAATAATCAAAATGTAATAGTGGTAGCTTTTTAAGGGTCATCATAAAATAACCTCACATCATTATGTCAATAAACAATTTCCTTACTAAGGCCTCAGTCTCACAAGACTATTCAAGACTTATTTGAGAAAGAGAGAGAGAAAGACAGAGACAGAGTTCACTTATCTCAGAGTTGCTGAGCGAATCACTGGGTGAAGAACTGCCTTTCCCATTTCCTGTTCCTGGAATGCTGACTACAGCTTCTTCCTCTGCTTGTCTGGTATTGATATTACTTCATGTCATAATTGGATGCTTATTCAATAGAATTCACTTCTGAGTTTTGCAAAGGCTTGCAGAAATTGAAATTCTAGTTGCTAATATCATTCTTAACTTGGGCTTTGGTTCCAGGCTTAGAATTTATTGGTTTCTAGGCTTTTAACTAAGTGTAATGCAGAAGTGTGATGGATCAGGGGTTAACACTAGGGTCAGAATGTTATTTCTCATTGCTCAACACAGTCTACTTCAAATTTTTATATTTTCTTTTTTTTTCCAATTAGTTTTTAAGCACTGAGGAGAGCTAGTGTCTGTCCAAAGAATGAGAAGAGAAAGCAGGTAGTTTCATTTTCTTAAAGGACATAGATGCCTGTATCAGATATTTTCTACTTAGCCTATAAATGTTAAGATGGGTGAGTGTGGTGTTGCATGCCTTTAATCTCAGCATTCTGGAGGCAGAGGTAGGAGGGTAACCATGAGTTAGAAGCCATCCTGAGACTACATAGTGAATTCCAGGTCAGCCTGGGCTAGAGTGAGACCCTACCTTGAAAAACTGAAAAAAAAAAAAAACAGAAATAAAATACTTTTTTAATTAAAAAAAAATAAGTTAATCTGGTCTTATATGTTCCAGAATTCAGTGGTCTAAATTTTCTGAAAAATAACATAGGGGCCAGGAGTGGTGGTGGTACATGCCTTTAATCCTAGCACTTGGGAAGCAGAGGTAAGAGGATGACAGCGAGTTTGAGGCATCATAGTGAATTACAGGTCAGCTTGTGCTAGAGTGAGATCCTACATTGAAAAACTAAAGAAGAATAAGAAGAAAAAGGAGGAGGAGGGGAAGAGGAGAAGAAGAAGCAGAAGTAGGCGCAGGAGGAGAAGGAAGAGGAAGAGGAGAAGGAGAAGGAGAAGAAGCAGAAATAGGCGGAGGAAGAGAATGAAGAAGAGGAGAAGGAGGAAAAGAAGGAAAAGAGAAAGAAAGGAAGGAAGGAAGGAAGGAAGGAAGGAAAGAAGGAAGGAAAGAAGGAAGGAAAGAAGGAAGGAAGGAAGAAAATATAGGTAGAGGAGAAAATAGAATCCACATCATCATAAGCTTTATAACAGTGTTCCATGCCCATGAATGACAGGAACCGCTCCATGCTAGAAGTGTTCAATGGTCAAGACCTTCACATCACTTTTCTCTTGGGGCTTCCAAATGTAAGTAAATAATCTCATTGTTCTTGTGATCAGCAAATATTTACATTTGTTTTATCTGGAGTTTCTAAGCAATTTATTGTGAAGCTCCCCTTCTGAAGTTCTTCTACAAAACACTGTAGTGGTTGTAATACATTTTAAGTCAGTTTTCTTCCATAATTAAGCTAATGACTTGTGTTCTACACTCTAAGACATTATTTTCTTTTTATTTTATGTATACTAATTGAGATGGTATTTTGTTTCTTTTTTTTAAAAAATCAAGCATGTTTTTTAAAGAAATATTTTTATTTATTAGAGAGTGAGAGAGAATGGGCATGTCAGGGCTTCCAGCCACTGCAAATGAACTCCAGATGCATGCAGCACCACCTTGTGCATCTGGCTCTCATGGTCCTGGGGAATCGAACCTAGGTCTTTTGGCATTGCAGGTAAGTGCCTTAACCACTAAATCATCTCTCCAGCCCAAAATAAAGCACTTTTTATATATATGCATGTAATGTGTTTTGTTCATATTCATCCCCCATTTCTTTTTGTTAACATTTTTACTGACAAATTTCATAGATAAACAGAATGCGTTTTTTCTTAGTCACATCCTGTTATTTCTTCTTCTCCCCTCCTCTATCCCTCTTCCATGAAATTCCTTCTTTTCTTGTCAACTAGTCCCTCTTCTACTTTGATGTCCTTTTTCTCCCTCCTCTACCCTCCATTACAGAATGCTGATGAAACCAATTTGATGTAGGTAATCACAGTTGCTGTGAGGTCATGAATTCCATGAACATTTTATGTCCAGGAAATAGGATTTCACAGCATTCCTTTTCGTCCTCTGGTTTCTACATTCTTTCTTCCCCCTCCTTCCACAGTGTTCCCTGAGCCTTAAAAGGGGTGGTATAGTTGTCTCATTTCATACTGAGCACTCAATAGTCATTTACTTACGCATTTGAGTCTCCGCAGTAGTCACTGCCATTGCAAAGAGAAGCTTCTTCAAACAAAGGCGACAGCCATTCTAATCTATGAGTATGAATATAAATATCTAGAGGTCACTTGGATGGGTCTGACTTATTCACTTAGCCAAACAACAGTAGTCACTTCTCTCTTAGGGCTTATGAACTTCCTAGCTATAGACTTTTGATGGAGTTTCCAATATCAAAAATTAATTTCTTCCTGTAGACCAAGCATCAAATCTTATCACAGAACAGTTGGTTATCCTCACAACAGTCATGATACTGTAAGACCAGTGGGCACCTTTTGCCTGGCTGGTAGTTGTGCAGCTAGCTGGATCCACCGCTGGGCAAGATTGCTGATAACTGAGGAGGTCTGAATGTGAAATATCCCACAAATCCTCTTGCATTTGTGATTGAGGCTCATAACCCCCAGCTGGCAACAACTTGGGAGATGGGGCCTTGCTGGAGCTGGTGTGTTGCTTGGGGTGTTCCTTGGGGTATTGTACCCCAAACCCTCTTTGCCAGAGCTATCTCACTCTCTCACAGCCTTCTTCCATCTGCTGTGGCAAGGTGTGATGTCCAGCCTCTACTCTGCTGTGCTTTTCCCCGCCATGATGAAACTTCCACTTCAGACTGTAAGTTTAAATACAACCATTCCTCCCAACAGCTGCTTCTGGTTGGGTGTTTTATCCCAGCAGCAGGAAGGTGACTGCTGCAATGACTTTTTGTCTCTGCAAGCATGCATGGCACTTTTTAATACTATGGTAGGTAGTTAGCAGGGACTGGACTTCCAGCTCACTTCCAGTGTCCTGCAACTAGTGATATTAACATGTGATGTTTTCAACAATAGATTCTTACTATCTAGCTATACTGGGAAGCCAAGAGCTTTAGCAATAGCCTATATTATTTTGCAGTTTTAGGAGCTACTCTAACCAACAACTGATTTGGGGGTATCTCACTCTTGTACCGGGATTTTCCTGTAACAACCTATAGTTTCCGGGAACAGCATTTCTACAACATATCTACCCATGCAGTGTACATCTGTTCAAACTTTTAAAAAATATTTTCAATTAACTATCAAAGAAGTAAGTTTCTACTTGGCCTTTTCATATGTCTTTAGCTTTGGTTATTCCTCCCCCTAACCAGTTTCCTGATCCACCCCCTCCCCAATCCAAGTTTTCAGCCCTCTACATTTCTTTTTAGTAGTTATGTGTATACAGCCATGATGGTACCATGGTTAGCTTTCTCCCTGTTGTCCCCTCTGCCATGTATTATGGGTGTTGCATTGTGAGGGTGGCCTTCAGTTATGGGGGAGAGGCAACGTCTCTGTGCATAATGACCCAAATTATGGCTCTAACAATCTTTCGGTCCCCTCTTCCATGAATTTCCCTGAGCGATGTTGGGTTCATTTTAGGTCCATTTCAGTGACGGGAGATCTTGAGAGTCTCTGTGTCTCTGGATATCTGATTTGGTAGGAGTTGAGTGTTCTCTGTGTCTGTCTCCTTCACCCTTGTGCTGTTACCAGGTTCACTGAGAAAGCATCTCTTGCTCATTACTCCACTAACTCTGTGGCTTCAGCTTATGCCCGGGGGGGGGGGGGGTGCAATGGGATGATTCTCTCCTTAGGTTGTGTGTCCATCAGAAAAAGAGAAACAAATTCTCTGTCAGAGAGTGAGGTCAGTGCAAGGTACATGGATACCCATTATTACTTTAGAGAGCATTTTACAGATGTAGGGCCTCTTATAGCCCACAATTGGTGGAAACTTGATATTGGAGAGTAGGCTCATTTTTGGATGATTCTGACTTGTTTCCCCATTCCAGGTATGGGTTCTGTTCCACTGAGCAGATCCGTTAGCCAAATAAAGAGCAGCTGGTAACCCACCAAGGCTGTGTGCCACTATTGCACTTGTGTGAACATCCTGTCAGGTTGATTTCTGTTGAGTAGCTTAGGTCACAAGTTGCTTAGACAGATGTTGGTCATTTTCCCCCAATCGCTCATGTAGCATCTTCTGGCACTAGGTAAACTGTCTGGGAACTGAATCTCTTGCAGTTTCCAGCCAGGTCGCTCCATGTTCCATCCCAACAGCACATGGTGTCTTTGGCAGTAGATTCTTACCACTAACCTTTGGTGGGTCATCAAGTACTGTGACAGAATTCTGTCTTCTTTTGGGAAACCTTGTAGGTCTCTCTGATCAACAGCTCATTGTGGATGTTACCCACACGTTGGTATTGGGAGTTACAGGTCAGTGCCAAGGGAGAAGAAGGAAGAAAAATATAGGTAATATAAAAAAGAAAGAAAGAAAAGAGAGACACAGAAGATTAAGGATAGTCTTTATCATACCCTCTCTAGGCCTCTGAGAATTAGGAATTCTGTCTTAGCACCTGATGAAGGTTTGACTCTGTAGTATTTCTTTCAGGATGTAGGATTTTATGGTACTATTTCCATTTGGGTCCAGATTTTTTTTTGTCTCCCCCTCCCTGCCCTTACCTTCCCTCCCTTCCCCACCATTTCTATTGTCCTGTCCTCAAGATATTTATTAGGTATGTCAGCATCACGGGCAGATTTAGGTTGGGAGCCACAGATGAGTGAGACCAGGTGGCAATTATCTTGCTGTGATTGGGTGAGTTCACTGAGAATGATCTATTCCAACTTTGAACATTTTTCTTCAAATTTCATTATGTCATTTTTCCTTACTGTTGTATAGAATTCCATCATGTAGATATACCACATCTTAGCTATCAATTTGTTTAATGATGGACATCTGGTTGATTCCAGCTCTTAGCTATTATGAATTGAATAGCTATAAACATGGTTGAGCCAATCTCTTTGAACTGAGGTTTGGAGCTTTAGGGTAAATGCCCAGTAAGGGAATAACTGGGTCTGTTGGTAACCCTATAGTCAACCTTTGCTGGAGTCTCCATATGTTTTTCCCTAGTGGTTTTACCAGCTTTCATTCCCACAAAAAATGAATGAGGGTTCCTATTTCTCCACAACCTCACCAGCATTTGTTGTCATTAGATTTTTTTAATGTTTGCTATCCTTTCTGGGGTAAGGTGGAATTTCAAGGTTGTTTTAATTTGCATTTCCCTGATGATTAGGGATGTTGAACATTTTCTTAAGTGTATGTTTTCATTTGTATTTCTTCCTCTGAGAACTGCCTGTGAAGTTCTCTACCCCATTTTGTGAGTGGGTTGTTTGACTATTTATTGTTTAGATGTTTGAGTTCTTTGTAGACTCTAGAAATTAGGCCTCTGTCTGATGTGTACCCAGCAAAGATTTTCTCCCATTCTGTGGGCATGTGTGTATATGTGTTCACGCATGTGTGGAAGTGTTTTCCTCATTGCTCTATAGCTTATTATTTGAGACAGGATCTCTCACTGATCCTAGAACTTACTTATTTAGTTAGACTAGCTGGCCATCAAGCCCCAGTGATCTTCCTTTCTCTATCACCCCAGCACTGGGATTATAGGCTTGTGTCACCATGCCTGGCTTTTCCATGGGTATTGAGGATACAAATTCAAGTCCTCATGTTTGTGCAGCAAGCACTTTACCCATTGAACCATCTCCTAGCTTCTCCCCTTTATTCTTGACTTTGTAGTTTTGTGTTCTTCTGTTTTATAACAAGCTGTTATAATTTACTTTCCATTTGGTCAGTTTTAATTTTGTTTATTTTCTCTGATCTTACTCCCAAATATTACTTTGCTCTCATATTTGATCAGTATCAGTACAATATACATTCATGTTTTTATTTTTATTTTATTTATTTATTTGAGAGCGACAGACATAGAGAGAAAGACAGATAGAGGGAGAGAGAGAGAGAATGGACGCTCCAGGGCTTCTAGCCACTGCAAACGAACTCCAGACGCGTGCGCCCCCTTGTGCATCTGGCTAACGTGGGACCTGGGGAACCGAGCCTCGAACCGGGGTCTTTAGGCTTCACAGGCAAGCACTTAACCGCTAAGTCATCTCTCCAGCCCACATTCATGTTTTTAATATTTATCATTTCAAAACAAAACCATTCAGGTTATGGATATGGCTTTCCATAAAACAAACTGACCCAATTCGCATTTTTATTTCCTGACTAGATTGACTACCCTGCTTCTCCTTGAAGTGTAGTAGGTCATAGTACCTACTGAAAATATGGAACCCAGGTTAGCAGTGCGGGTTACCTTTTGCCCTGACATATGACTAAAATCTAGACCTATATAATTTACTTAGGAAAATGTGGTAAGTGCCTTCCCATATTAGGCATTAGGACACAATGAAAAGAACCATGTCTTCATGTCCCTGCTTTCATGAAACAAATATGTTACTAGGTTAGGATTTAGTCAGTAACTTTGACTATAGTTTGTAACAAAATTTATTTTTTAAAGTACTGATTTGATTCAGTTTTGTGTCCATGGTTTAGAGGTTGGTAAGGTCTCTACTTCCCTTGCTCCTCAACTTCAAGAGACAAGTT
The DNA here is from genome assembly GCF_020740685.1 of Jaculus jaculus. Taxonomy (NCBI): domain Eukaryota; kingdom Metazoa; phylum Chordata; class Mammalia; order Rodentia; family Dipodidae; genus Jaculus; species Jaculus jaculus. The sequence continues at coordinate 60,510,996 of NC_059111.1, read as the reverse complement.
TCTGCTTTGTATCCCAGGCTGGGCTTGCAGAAGAAATTTTGTAAACTCCCTCTCCAAGGTGGAGGATCAAGGACCACTAGGCCTACTTCAGTTCCCCTTTGTGAGTGTCTAATTCAGTCTATGCTCTTATGGAGTAGTTCCATTAACAAGCTCTTGTATTTTGGGCCTTTACGCATCAGATCTAATCTCCCTAGAGTCCATGTATAGTGAAGCTATGAACAGACATATGCCTGGGACCAGGGAAATTATTTAAATCAGCCCACTCACAAGGAGTTTAGGAAGCCTGACTAAACCTACCCTGCTTGCCATACATCATCTGCCTTCTGTGGCTACAGCCCTATCCCTTTGGGAATGCAAGTAACAAATGTTTTGTAGTTTATCTCAGTGTTAGTATGCTATGGTCTACCATTGAAAGAAACTTAAAATCTTATTAAAAAGCCTCAAGCAATATTTTGGTTGTACCTTTTCATCATTATATAAATTGTAAGAGACATAAAATAGAGCACTAGCTAGGGGGGAAAAGAGGGGGATAAGATTCTTAAGAAAAAAAAAGTTATTTATTTTTGAAACATTAATTTGAGTAAATTAATATCCCCATCAAGGACAGTATCTGAATAACATAATTTGTTGTTGCATTTTATTGAGAATTTCTATGGTCTTGGTACTTCTGGCTCTCAGAGGTATGTAAGAAACAGGAAATGTGTGCACTTCTAAAAAGCCTGTGGATTAATTAAGAAGACATGAAATGAACCTAAAATAATTAGAAACGCAAAATCTAGTGTGTAGTAATATAATCAACAAACACAAAGCCAAGATCATACAAACACAAAACATACCACCAAATAAAAATAAAAACAGCCACACATAAAAATACTAAGGAGTTAGAGGAATAAACGTGATCCCAATTTTCAATACTTTAAGTACTTTGTAGACTTCACTATTTTGCTGGAGAAATTTTTGTGTTGCTATTGTTTCCCTCATTCTATTCTCCTCAAGTCTGAAATCCTTCTTCAGAGGCCCACAGGGCCTGGCTGTTTATAGCCTTGCTATGAGAAGCTCTGATTCTTTGGACTCAACGTGGCTTCTGAACTGAGGCAGGTAATGGGCTTCTCCCAAGGGAAGGATTTTGGAAGAATCTGTTGGCAGCTCAGATCATATGAAACTATTTATTTTTTTTAAAAATTTGAATGTGTTTCAAAAATGAAAATGATTTCAGCCTAAATCCATCTGCAATACTAATCTTTCTGGCTGGGGAACTGAATGTTCGGCTAATTTACTTTTGAAGGGTGGACGTCTGTGTGCTTTAAATGATGGCTGACAGGCCTGGAAGTTGGGCTTCTCCAGAAGGCATTGGTGTTGGTCCATGGTTCTCAAGAGAACTGACACTTTTCCTGGAGGAGAACAGGAAGTTGTAGCTGGCCAAACCTGTGCCCTTTTCATAGACTCACTCTTCAAAGGGTTTCTTCCTACTAGTGCGTTCTTATGAAATACAAACCTTGTGTAAAGGGTTGTAGAAGCTTTTGTGAGGAATGTTGTACCATGCTTGCCAACAAAGACATGAGGCAAGAACTGTAAATGGCAGATGGTAGGCATTGCCATAAGAGACCCCCAAAATCATAAAATGAGGGAATGAGGAAGGAATCATTTTAAACTGGATGGATTGGGGGGTGCTTTACAGAGAACACCTGAGATGGGGCTTATAAAACAAATTTGGATGGAAACCTATTAACTGTGGGCCAAATCCATCCCTCTTCTGGGTTGGATAAATAAAAAGGCACTGGGCCTGGGTATGCCCTTTTATGGATGTGTCGGCGGGGGTGGGGGGGAGCAGGGTCTACATGGCTCTAAAAAAAGTTACTGTCTGGCTCTTCAGAGAAAATTTGTACACTGGTTTAAGATAATTTCCTTAAGGGATTTGATAAATGCAACTGGTATTTGGGCTTGATGTAGCTCAAAATACATGACTCCATTTGACAGGTTTTATGGTTTCAATGTGTCTCCCAAAAGGTCATGACTAGGAATGTCGTCCCCAAATTCATAAATTGGTGGTATTTGCAAGCAAGACCTTTGGGTGATAATTAGGGTTACATGGGTCATGAGAGTGTTAGTAGTCATAGAGGAGAGATATGTGCTCACATGCATGTGAGCTCTCTGTTATGACACAGCAAAGAGGACCCCCCCGATGCTACCCCTCCATCCTAAACTTCTCAGCTACATAAGTGTACACTGGTCAAAAGTAAATTGTTTATAATTGTTCCCATCTCTGGATTTTTTGTTAATACAACAGAAAATGGATAAAAGTTATTAGGCATTCTGGAGACAAGCCATTTCTGAGTCTTGGGGAAGACTGAGTGATAAGATGGTACTGAAGTTCAGGAAAGTCAATGTGACAGATGGACTGTAAAAGAGAGATTGCTACTAGCAGGAAAAAAATGAGAAGTAAATGTTATCACCTAAGTGAAAAATAAAGAATTTGGATTAGGAACATAGCTGTGTTTAAAGAGAGAGAGGATGCAAAAAGGCTGGCAAATAAAAGCACTGGAAATATGAAACAGAGAACTTAAGAAGGCATGGATTCTTAAGGACAATGACTGTGGGTGTAGGTGATCCTGCCCTTGAAGTATACTGTCTGAAATGGATTAATTAGCTACTCTTCCCAGACTTCGTCCCTCAGGAGAAGGAGGCAGTTCCATCTTTGCAGATTTGGAAGAAAGGTGGTTAGAAGCGTTTGACAGAGAGGGAGCAAGACTTAAAGTTTTGCTCATGGAATAGTATGTTATTAGATAGAAAGTTAGACTAGAGAAAAATACCATATCTGTTTAAGGGCTGTCAATATACTTTAGATCACTTTGGAGGCTTGTCAGATATAAAATGTCTAGCTAACTTTGAATTTTAGATCTATGAAGAATGAATTTTTATACATCTCAAATATTGTATGAAGTATAATTATACTAAAGTATTTGTCACTGATTTAAAATTCAAATGTGTATTTCAGACCAATAATGCATAATTTTTAAGTATAAGTGTGGGATATGTTTATACTAAAATTTTTATTGCTGAAGACTCCATACGCAGCTGACACGTAAAATGGAATGACATGGCTGGAAGCCAGGAGAGAGTCAGTCCCCAGACAGTCAGCGTGTCTAGTGCCAGAAGGCACTACATAGGCGACTGGGGGAAGTGACCAAGATCTGTCCAAGCAACACATTGTTTAACCTAAGTAGCAACAATTAACCGGATGTGATACCCACACAAGTGCAATAGTGGTACACAGCCATGGTGAGGAATCAATTGCTCTTGATTTGGCTAACTGATCCACTCAGTGGTACTAGACCCTTAGCTGGAGCTGGGAAACAAGTCAGAACCATACCCAAACACAAGCCCACTCTACAATATCAAGCTACCATTAATCACGGGGTATAAGAGGGCCTACACCTATCAAACTGTCTGTCAAAAAAGTAAGTGTTATCTCAATTTTCTGGGTGCTAACTTACTCTCCGTTGGAGAATCTGCTTCTCTTTTCCAGATAGATGCAGATCCTAAGAAGAGAGCTGCCCCAACATACCTCAGAAGGGGCCCAACTGAAACTAAGGACAACTGGCGAAATAAGCAAGGGTGATGTTTTCCTGTGAACTGGATACCAGCACAAAGGGGAAGGAGATCAATGCAGAGAAAAATCAACTCCTACCAAATCAGAGAGCCAAAGCCTCAGAGGTCCCCAACACCTCAGCACTGAAGCAGACCAAAAATGAACCCAACATGGCTCAGGGAAATCTTGCGGAAGAGGGGGCGGAAAGAATGTCAGAGTTACATGTTGGGTCATGATTTGCAGAGACATTTATCATACTAATAACTGGGGGCTAACTCCACAATGCACGACCCATTTTCAATAACAAGGAGGGTCTAATGGGAGGGGGTAGATCACAGATGAGCCTAAATAATGGTACCAAACTGCCTGTATTTACTAAAAAGAAAACTAATAAATTAAATTTAAAAAAAAATAAAAAAATAAATAATTAAAAAATTTTTATCTATTCATCTAAAATTAAAATCGAATAGGGCTTTTTGTTTACTTATTGTTTTGCTCTGATAACACTATCATAAGCAAGCAACAATGACTTTTATGTTTAGGGAAATGGAACAAGAATTGAAATACCTCTGTTTATTTTCCCACATAGAAGTTAAAATTGCCACCTCCAGCCATTCTGGAGCTGCAGCTGAGTAGGGGATAATGCAGCGACTATCACTGAGAATGAGGCCTTTTCACTGGGCACAGACAGGATGGACTCAGGGATGAGGTAGGGTGAAGATTCTGGTGGCTATGAGTTGATCATCTGGCTGATGGACTTGAATGTAGTAAAGAGAATCTCGATTAGAGAGGAGGAGTGAGTTTAGGATGAAGAGATCTCCTTCTAAAGATAATTCTGCAGGGAATTTTAAAAAAAATTTTCTTTGTTCATTTTTATTTATTTATTTGAGAGTGACAGAGCGAGACAGAGAGAGAGAGAGAGAGAGAGAGAGAGAGAGAGAGAGAGAGAGAGAGAGAAAGAATAGGCGCGTCAGGGCCTCCAGCCACTGCAAATGAACTATAGATGCGTGCTCCCCCTTGTGCATGGAAATTTTTATAGCAAGTAATAAATAAATTAAAGCAACAGCGCAAGATAAAAGCCCCAGCTCTTATCATATTGAAGTCAATGCAGAGTACTACCCATGACATCCTGAATCTTTGCTACTTTGGCCCATGGATGGAAGAGCACTGTTGCAGTCAGCTTCGCATAGCTGTCAGAAAACAACTTGACTAAGAGCAGCTTGTGGGAGGAAAGGGTTTATTTATCTTACAGACTCAAGGGGAAGCTCCATGATGACAGAGGGAAATGATGACATGATCAGAGGGTGGGCATCACCTCCTGGCCAACATCAGATGGATCACAGCAACAGGAAAGTGTGACAAACACTGGCAGGGAGAAGCTGGCTATAACATCTATAAGCCCACTCCCAACAATAGACTGCCTCCAGGAGAAGGCAGTTCTCAAATTGCTACCAGCTAGGGACCTAGCATTTAGAACACATACGTTTATAAGGGACACCTGAATCAACCTATCACATTCCTTCCTTGGCCCCCATAAACTGATAACCATCCATGACATAAAATGCAATGTATTTAACCCAACTTACAAGTCCCCACAGTTTTGATCAATCCCATGATGTTCTCACATCCCCATAGTCATTTAACTGAGCTGTAATACCCAAAATAAAAACAAACAAAAAAACCCATAGTGGGGCTGGAGAGATGGCTTAGCAGTTAAGACACTTGTCTGCAAAGCAAAAGGACCCAAGTATGATTCTCCAGGTCCTACGTAAGCCAGATTCACATGGTGGTACAAGTGTTGAGTTCATTTACAGTGGCTGGAGGCCCTGGCACACCCATTCTCACTCTTTCCCTCTCTCTGCCTCAAATAAATAAATAAATAAATAAATAAATACATAAATACATAAATAAATAAATCTTTAAAAAAAACCCACAGTGGCACAGAATAAATATCACACTGTAGAATATGGCATTGGGCATTGCAAAGAAATATTCAGCCAACTCAAGATTTAAAACAAACAGGGCAAGCATCAAACTCTGTAGCTCCAAGTCCAACAGCTGTAACCAGTGACAAGTCTGATAATTTGAACCAGCGATAAGTCTCTGAAATTCCAATTTTGCCCCTAAAGCTAGGCTACTCACAGTCCTGGAAAACTTCATCGAGTACTGGCAGGTCTCCTTGGCAGCCATCCCACAGTCCTGGCATCTCCACTGGGTCTCCACTGCAAACCACAGTTCATCCTCATGGCTCCACCAGCCTCCATGCTGGCAACCCTCAGCAGTCCTGCTTCACACTGCCCATGGCCATTTCCATAAAATAAAACCGTGCTGCAAATTCAATAATCCTCTCTTTCCTGCATTTGTTATACTCCATAATACCAGTTGGGCTGTTAATCCAGGTGGGAATAAAGCATACTTTGAAGAACAGGACACTCTGTCAGCATTCAAACCTCTTCAAAATTCTCTGCATTCTTCCTGTGCAGGTCAGCTGGCCCAGTCTCAATGGTTGTAATCTCTCACAAATGACAGACAGAAGTTTTAGCCCAAAGATTTCATTTATTTTTTCTGTATCATATCTCTCTGCACACACCAGTCCATTTCTACACAATGTAACTCCGCACAAGTTCTCAGGACATGGGCAGAACAGCAAGCCTCACACACAAACTGCCTTTAGCCTAGTCTAGATAAAGCTTTTTTTTCCCCCTTATAAGCCAAACCTCATAGTCCATAGTTCTTACTGCATTTAGGTCTTTCAACTCTGACCATAATAGTCCATCATGCTGTACTTACAGCACTGCAAGGCATCTCTTAGGCCAAGCTTTCAAATCCTTCCATACCCTCCCTCAAATCAGTCCCTAAAGGCCAAAAGCCACACAGTCAGTTTTCTAATAGCAATGACTCCACTCTGGTATCAATTTTACTACTGCAAGTCAGCTTTTCATTGATATTAGAAACACCAGACCAAGAGCAGTTTGTGGGAGGAAAGGGTTTATTTTGGCTTACAGACTCAAGGAGGGAAGCTCCATGATGGCAGCGGGGAAATGATGGCATGAGCAGAGGGTGGACATAACCTCCTGGCCAACATCAGGTAGATAAAAACACCAGGAGAGTGTGCCAAACACTGGTGAGGGGAAGCATGGCTATAACACCCATAAGCCTGCCCCCAACAATACATCACCTCCAGGAGGCTCTAATTCCTAAATTGCTGCCAGCCAGGAACCTAGCATTCAGAACAGAGGCAGTACCTGTTCTCCTAATCTCATAGGGATGTGTGGCAGCTAATCTCGATTTGGGATGAAGGTATTTTCTTAGATGTGATTACTACTTAAATTGGTAGATGTGGGATAAGGCCAATCGCTTTCCGTATGTGAGTGAGCTGCAACCAAACAGGAAGAGAAAGCATTAAGAGAAAAGGGGAATACCACTCTGCCTCTAAACTGCATTTTAACTCAAGATTGCAATATTGAAACCTACCAGAAGTTTCCAGGCTACTAGCCTCCTTTGCATATCTTGGGCTTGCCAGTGCCTACAATTTGCGTACAATTGCCTCAACCAACTTCTCTCTCTTGCTCCTGTCCTCTCTCTTTCTCTCCTGTTTTTCTTAGCAACTCTGATTGACATAGGCTGTCATTTAGGTGATTGTGGGATAGCATGGGCTCCTAGCTCTCCCCGCTTCTCCTCGCAGTGCCACATGGAGTCATTGAAGTATTGGCAGCACTTCATTCTGCTTACTGCCATTCGGAGCAATAGTAAGATGGAACATCTTCAGCTGCACACACCGGTCACAAAATGAGGTCATCAAGTGATTCTTTTGGGTCACACCTCAAGGAGTGTTTTGCACTATTATGGGTTTCTCTGCTTTGCTGGATTTTCCTTGGAAATTACCGGACTGAGGCTGGGCATGGTGGCACATGTCTTTAGTCTCAGCACTTGGGAGGCAGAAGTAGGAGGATCATTGAGTTCAATAGCAGCCTGTGACTACTGAGTGACAGGCCAGCGTGGGCTATAATGAGACCCTACCTTGAAAAACAATCAAACAAACAAAACGAAAGAAAGAAATTAGCAGAGTAATGCTGTCACCTTTGACCTCAGGCATGTTTCCAGAATAGCTTCCCAAATTCACCCTACAAGTACATTGTGACAATAGTGTGTGTTTAGGGATGGTGAGATGGCTCAATGGATAAAATATCTGTCATACTGGAGGACCTGAGTTTGGATCCCTAGAACCGTCATAAAGCCAGGTGCAGTAACATGAGTGTCTATAATCCCAGTACTTCTATGGTGTGATGGGATGGAGTGCAGAAAAAAAGCAATTGTGAGCCAGCCAGGCTGGCTAATATTGCACTATGCAAGAGACTCTGCCTCAAACAAGGTGGAAAGGTGAGGACCAACAGCTGAAATCCTCTGACCTCTACATGTGTGCTGTGGCACCTCTGTGCCCCCATTCACCACATGAATATGCACACATATGCACATCATTAACACATGCACACACCAAAAAATTAGAAAAAAAAAAGCAGTGTGTGTTTGAAAGGATGGTTCCATCACATTTCTTTTCAGCTTTATACCCAGCCCCTCAGTGGAGAGCAGATGCAAACAGAGACACATGGGTTTATATTAAAAACCGTTAGTGCATGCTGTATCTGACTGCTCTCCTCTCAGCTCCCTAGCAACAGCTATATCCTCCTTTTCTAAGTCTTTTCATGGAAATTCTAGCTTTTCTCTGCAGGTCTGTCTCTGTCTTCTATTTCTCAGTCCCTCCCTTCCTCCTCCTTTTCTCTCTCCTTCCCTCCCTCCCCCACTTTCTGTCTGTCTTTCTCTGCATGTTTCTTTCTCACTGGTGTGATTTCCCACATTAGTGCCGTCCATTTCTTTGATTCCTTCTTGGCAACGAGAGCTACAGCACCATTATGGAGCAAGCAGGCCTGATTCCCTGCTACCTTAAAATAATAATGTTTCATGGTGACAAATGGATATAGTTAACAATGAAAGTGAAATGTTAGCAGGCAGGGGTGTGACCGTGTCAGATTTCTCTGCCTGGCAAAAACAGAGCAGCCTGAGAATCTCTAAAGAAAGAAACACGCATGTGGGGTAGCTGGTGATGCTTGCAAGGTGGACATCCCCACTGTGTGATTCTTGACCTGGCTTCTGAAGGTTTAGACTGAGTTCTCAAAGGTAAACAACAGTCATTCTTAGCTTGCAACATTTTCACCATTATCCTATCAAACTAGAAAAGTAACACAGGTTTTAGAATCTGCATTTAGAATCTTCCAGTTGTCATTTTTCTTTGATATACAAACATAAAACAATCTGAATTAATGAGGAATATAATCCTTTGTGTGGTTTAAGTTTTATATTGTATCAAGAAAAGCCCAATTAAAGTTGAAAAGGAAATGAAAAAAAAAGAAAAACAAGGAAGAAATGAAGGTTTTATTAGCTTTCCTTTCCCTCCCCACCAGTGAGAGGAAGAAAGAATTCCTGTCTTAAGAAATCTTCCGCCCCCATGCTGTCTCTGCTCTGCTCCTGTGTGCCTCTTTTCCCCTGGGTGCAGACGCTACTACCGAAGCAGCACATGTGGATCATGGATTCTGAAGGCCTGCTTGGTTGTGCACATGGAAAGAAGAAAACAAGAGAGTGAGGTAGAAGCCATACAACCTAAATTCAAAACAACTGCTCTACCACGAGGAAAGCAGGCGGACCGCGCTGTGTGCATACTCCCCTCTTTCTTTGCCGCCCAGATTAAGCTTTGAAATCAAATAAAGAAGTGTGGCAAACTAACTGAAACATAGGTAGAAATAATATATTTGAGTTTCAGAAAGAAAGAAAAAAAATAACCTGGCATAGCTTAAAAGGCACCCATTTCATAACAACACATGTGCAAAGCATTATAATAATTGCAGCGCACACATCGGTAACAGACAGAGTGAACAATGAATATTAAAAACACATTCCTAGAGCTGGCCCTGTGGCTTGGCAGCCGTGCACAGCGTGGAGACCTGTGCGGCAGTCAAAGGAAGCCTCCCAGCTTCCAGAGCTGTCAGAGCCTGGCAGGAATTGAGGTGAGGCCCTTTGGTGTTGAGCAGAAAGGAGAGAGGCAGGTGGTGGGGACTATGCAGGTCTTTGCGACTTCTGTCTCCCCCTGGCAGAGCCTTTGCATGACTTTAGGAGGGGTTCAGAGAGGAAGTCTGCAGCAGTGCTTTGGGGCTCCAGTTCAGAGCTGAATTGGAGCCAGTTTTAGAAGGAGGAGGGATGGGGGTAGAAAAACAAACACCAGAGAGCAAACCGACAAAAGGTAATGCTGGGAATGCCCAGCCAGAGTCCTAGATGAAAATCTCAAGTCCTCTCCCTCAAGACTGGCCTCCAGCATGATCTAGCACGAGGGACTTTGCTGCCACAGAGACATACATAAGCTGGGAATGTGTTTATCCTTTTTGGGGGACATAGGTCTACCCTTTTCATTGCAGTGTGACTATACTGTTGGGGGTGGGGGTGAATTCTCTTGTTGGCAATCCCAGAATCAATCCTCAAATGTTGGGAAACAAGTAGTCAAGGTACATAATGACCTTTTCACAGTGAATCCTTTCCATTGTCAGTAAAAACAAAGACCCTTCTTTTAAGTGTAGCGTTGCCTTTGAATGACTTGTTTTGCTTCTTGTCATTAGTAAGGAATTGATTCTTGAATCCTTACAACTTTATATATAGAGGAGGCCAGAGGATGGGAATCTGTAACCAGAACGAATGGATCACACATTGAAAGTTGAGGTCCCAGCATTCTTAAGCTGTGGGTCACAGCCATCCAAGGTGTTGGTGAGGTAGAACTCTTGGAGCTTTATAAATCTGTATGAGAAAAAAAAAATTAGTATTCTCTCAGTGACAAACGTAATAAGTCACATTCACACTTGTTAGTAAAAATCATGGGTATTTTTGTAGCATTTCATTCATGACTTTGGTGACTGTTAGACCTGTTATGCAATACTTGTTTTTTATTTTATAAATTAGTGAAAAAGTGCATATCATAATAAAATATATTGATCACTGTATTTTAATATAATTGGTTGCCTTTTACATTTGCTGTGTCTTATTCTTGTTTTAGAAAGAAAGGTTATTCTGAGGAGGAGTATGTGGACCACATGGCCATGCTATTGGAGAATCCTAGGTCACACATGGTGTTCACCAGACCTCAAGGAGAACTTAGACTCTGGAATAGTCCTGAGATACTGGACCCTCCATGTAGGGAACTTCACAACTGGCTGGTTCCATGTGTGTCTCTACACATGGATGAGAAAAGGGAAAGCAAACATGTATCTCCAGATACAACACGAAGGGCTTAGTAAAGGAACTTCTGACTTATCCATTCTTCAGATATGTTTAACAAATGTATTTATCAGCATTTGCATTTTTCCCCAGTGATTTTTCAGCAAAGCTCCAAAATAGTTTTATTAAAAAGAAAGTAAGGGTTAGAGAGGTAGATCAGTGGTTAAAGTCACTTGTTTGCAAACTCTGATGGCCCAGGTTGGATTCCCTAGAACCCATGGAAAGCCAAGTGCTCAAAGTGGCACATACATCTGGAATTTGCAATATAACCTATGATCAGAAAATTCAATTTGTTCATGAGGTAGAGAAAGATATCCTGCCATTAAGCAGTCAGATGGAAAACATGCAAGCCATAGTTTATGGAAGAGAAAAAGAACATTGGAAGCTCTTACCCAGAAGCAGGGGCAAGTGTAGGAAACAGCAGAGTCAGGATGTCTATTGTAGATGTGGGATGCAGGATCCCTGATACCATTTCAAATGCCAAGCTGATTAACTAGAGACATTACTCCCAGGGCCAATGCCTCCAAAAAGAGGAACTAGGGAATCCATCCATGCAGAAATGAATTTTTAAAAGAAAATTCTGGTCAAATCAAAATGCTCTATGGGACAGTCACAGTCATTATGGCAAATGTCAGTCACAGGCAAAAATGGTGCAAGACAGTTTCACTGACCACTTCTCTATTAATGAAAAGCATAAATCTTTTTCTAAAAATATAAATAAAAGCTTCTAGTAAGCACAATTTAATTACAATTACATAGGATGATGGAGAAGTATTATGAATAGGGTGGTAATGGTTATATTTGCTTCAGGTATCATCGTTATGTGCAAAAATGAATTATTACCTAGTAAAAAACACAGTTGATGCTTTGCTTTTGATATTCTCTCTCTCTCTCTCTGTATGTGTTGCAAATCCAAGAAACTCTGATGTATAAAATCAGGTTCTGTAATGTTTATATTGTTTTGGGTTCATTGTAGTATTGAATCACCATGAACAACTTATTTGCCACTTTGGAATAACTCTGAAAGAGAAGTTCCATTTTTATAATGCAACCCTTCACCAGAACATTTGCACTGGTAAACAGAATCTGAGTTGAGTTTCAGTCTCACTCTCCTCTTCTGCTGGATGCCCTGCCAGTCCCGGGTATAATATTCTCTCTGGATACAGGATAGGTCCCAATGGCTAGTAAGTTCTACTTTCATCAGTGGGTGTATTGCTGGTGTTACTGGCACATAGCTGTATCTTTTCTGTCATCCCAGAGGTTACCTGAAGCTTCAGTATCCAACTTTCTGTATAAATTAAGATCTCTTACCTCTAGCTCCTATTCCTCTCTGCTTGAGGACTTTTTAATGACTTCACAGGCATGCAGAACAAAGCAGGGGTCAATGTCCAGAACATTCCTTAACCAAAGAGAGGTACAGTGGATCTAGTGGTTGACTCCTCCAGCCTTCTTGCCTGTGATAGGGTTAGTGTCCAGCTGTGTTTTCAGTGTCCCACAGGGCCCTCAGCAGTATAGATCTCCTATTTCCCAGAGTAGCTGTCTGCTTGTTAACATGCCTTCTGTTGATATTTTTTCCATTCCTTGTTTTACTTATTATTATGGACTGGATGTTTGAGTCTGAAAATTTCCTAGCTCCCACATAGTATTCAGAATGCTACTTTTGGAAGATGGTAAGGTTTTGGGATGTGATTAGTACCCTTATAAAAAGGAACCCCAAAAAACATGTCTCTCCCTCTTTTCCCATCTGAAGACACAATAAGGAGTTGGCAGTTTGCAACTTAGAATTGTTGAACAAGATTATGCTGATACTTTGATCCAAGAGGTCCAGACTCCAAAGCTATGAGAAACAGATTTGCACTTATAAGTTACATTCTATAGTATTGTGTTCCCACATCTTGCACACTCTAGAATAATTCCTTATGCCTTCTTCATGCTTCATAAAGTCAACTTCCATATCCTGGCATGAAAATCCTTGTCTCGGAGTCTGCTCTAGGGAGGATCACAATTAAGATCCTAGGATTCCTTTCTGGAATTTTGAAAAAATTTCTTTCTTTATTTATTGGGGAGAGAGAGTGTGGGGGGGGGGGAGAGGGAGAGAAGGAAAAAGGAAAGACTATGGATCTGCTACTACAAATGAACTTCTGATCCATAGAACACTTTGTGCATCTGGCTTCACATTGGATAACAATGGGAATTGAACTTAGACCTTTAGGCTTTGCAATCAAGGGCCTCTAACCTCTGAGCAATCTCTCCAGCCTCCTTTCTGAAATTTAATTAGTTATTTATTTTTAAAGATTTTATTTACTTATTTATTTGAGAGAGAGAGAGAGAAGACAGAGAGAAAGAGAGGAAAAGGGAGGGAGAGAATGGGTATGCCAGAGCCTCCAGCTGCTGCAAATAAACTCCAGATGTATGTGGCACCTTGTGCACCTGGGTTATGTAGGTTCTAGGGAATCGATCCTGGGTCCTTTGCCATCTTTCCAGCCTTCCATTTCTAAAATTTTTACTCCTGACTTCATACAACCCTAAAATTTGGAGTTTTAAATCTAATTTGGCTAGTATATGAAATTCGCCATGAATCGAAGGACAATTTAAAAGTCATAAAACATCTAGACAGGAAAAAATCACTCCATAAGAAGAGAAGATGTAAAATGATTACCTAAAGAACTTATAATGATAAAAGAAAATTCCCATAACTCTTAAAATATACTAAATGGAAAAGCAAAAATAAGTCTTGTCACCAGCAGTATGAAAGGAGAGGGAAGAAAACTGAATGACAATGCTTATTTATATCTGTGTATGGGAGCATGGGATTCAAGTTTAGAGTGCCTGTCTTGGTTGTGGGCTTAAGAGGCTTGAATGAAGGTTATGATGAGAGCTCAAGTCTTTGACCCTCACTGTAGAAGATCTCAAGAGGCTGGCCAGAAAGAGAAGCAAATGCTTGTGAGAAGATAGCTACATGGTGTGGAACAGACTGTTCATCTATTCTTTAATTCTTTGATTTTGAGGCAAGTACAACAAACAGACTGGCTTTTGTTTTTCATGTGAGAGAGCTAGAGCAAGAGAGAGAGAGAGAGAGAGAGAGAGAGAGAGAGAGAGAGAGAGAATTGGCAAGCTAGGGCTTCCAGCCACTGTAATCGAACTCCAGATGTTTGTGCCACCTCGTGGGCATGAGCATGTGCGACTTTGTGTGCTTGCATCACATTGTGTGTCTGGCTGGAGAGTCATTTATGAATCCATAGGCTTCACAGGCAAGTGTCTTAACCGCTAAGCAATCTTTCCAGCCCTATTCTTTAATTCTTAAAGTTCACCTCCAAATCTGGGAACTCAGTTCAAGCATGCATGGAGGTCTACATCCATACAGTTTGAGCACATTACTAGGCACTGCTCTATGGAGATCAAGAGTGAAAGGAACAAAAGTTCTATACTTGGCGATTAAGTAGAGAACATAAGATGTGCCAAGACATTTGGCACAGGGAAACAAACTGATTGTACACATAACTGGCAACCAGATGCTAAGCATCATAAGGATAAGATTATACTTTCTACACATCTATGTTTCCTTCAAGGCAGTTCCTTGAATACAGTGAGAGCTCATAGATACTGGTGTTTGAACTTAAGGAAGAATCTCCTTCAGTAACAAAGTTTCTGAGAAAAACATAGAAGGTAGAAATCCATTGCAACTGAGGGAATATGAAAAGATTTTATGGACTAGGTTGTTTTGGAGCTGAGTGACAATTCTAAAGTAAAATATACCCAAGTACAATGGACTCAGTGGAGTTTCTCTTTGCTTATCAGTAGTGAGTTGGACTCCAGTTTAGAGATGTGTTCTTTTTTCCACCTCTCTTTGGTTTCCCCTGGGTGCATATAAATTCTGTCTTTTAAATTTTTAAAAATGGTTTACTCTTAAAACATCCAAGTCACGGCCTTGCCTTCTCTTGACATCAATGAAAAGATTTTGTTTCATGGCTTTTTCTGCAGCTAAGGGACCAATGTTAGTTTACTCTTCATTGTTGTTCAGAGATGTTCTTAAAAACACAGGAAACATTTGAAGATGGGAAACAAAGATGGGAAAATGCATCCTATTTAGGAAAGCCAAGCCTCCTAAAGTGAAAACAAGAGGCTGCCAAGTAGATTTGTGTTTTAACTTGTAATCCTTCTTGCTCCCAGATTGTAGCCACCTCACTCTCTTTCACACATCTTGATTTTCCTTAGTCAGAAGTCATAACAATGCCCTCAGGGGATGCTCCGTGTATGTTAGGGAACCACAAGAGTTTATGTGAGGGAACTTTGCACAGGGCAACCCTTTGACAGACAGAGATTCCTCCAGGAAACTTGTGGGTCACCAGATGCAGTGGAGAGATACTAGACTTTCAGTAACTGGTGAAACTTGCAAAATTGCCATTTTTGTAGGTCAACAAATAGATGATTAACAGCAATTTTTTACATGACTTAAGCCAACAGTCTTTCTAACCAAGTACCCTATCACATGGAAATATAAAATGAATATCTTGAAGCTCCTCTCCTAATTTTAATTCTGTCACTAAGTTCTGTGGATGAAATAGTTGTACTTCATGCAAACATTTAGCAAAAGTGTTCTCACCATGAGCAGTTATGTGTAAGCCACCTGAGACCACACATATTCTCAGGTCAATCTTTGGGTTGGTCATGCCTCTCTGGACTACTCCACATGGTGCTGCCCTAAAGTTGAAACAAATTTTTGACCATCTGGAATCAGCCAAGTTCTTGTGCTCTAAAGTTTACAAATAGAAAAATCCCTTTCATGCTGCTCTCTTTTGAAAGTTGCCCTGCTTCTCTCCACAACTCCTCATTCTCCTCTTTCTATAGTCAACTTGCTAGATTTCCAGTGGTCTTTTGGAAAATGAGATCAGAGACTTTCTACCTTTTATAGAGAAAAAAAAAATGAGCTTCCCCCAGTGCATGTTCAAACAGAACTATTAAATAGGACAAATATAATAAAAGAAAAACAACAGCAATAAAAATATACTATTACTGTGGAGGCAGAAGTAGGAGGATTGCTGTGAGTTTAAGGCCAGTCTGGAACTACAGAGTGAGTTGCAGGCTAGCCTGAACTACAGTGAGACCCTACCACATAAAAGCAAAAGCCAAAACAAAAACAAAAACAAAAACAAAAACCCACACAAAACACCCAAAACAAAACAAAAAAATCCCACTCTGTCACAAAATAGTTAATCACACACAAAAAAATATGGTAGCATTATAGGTAAGGTTTTAAAAGGTATAAGAATATTATGTCTTTAGTCAGTTTGTCAAGATTGCACCTTAGTTTTCCTCATATCTTAGTGTACATTAAAGCCACAAGAAAATGTTTCTGAAACCATTTACTTCCAGGTCCTCCTCTTCAGGGGAAGTAATCAGCTCAGCCTATATTCTGTAAAGACATGAGGCCAAAGTGGGCTTGTCAGGTAGACTTGGGTTGGTTCCTACCTTGCCTGAACTGGTTTGTTGCAAATATTGCTAAATAAAAGCACAAGAATGATTTCTAGACACCCAGAATCAGAGAAGGACAGGCCAAAGGAAGTTCTCTCCAAGCCCTAAGGTTACAATTCCTCTTTACATTTCTTTTTTTCCCTCAGAGTCATTCAAAATTTTTGTTTTAAGACTGCTTCGGGCTCATTGCCACTCGTTCACATGTGGGTGGCACTGGCTTATGGTTCAGTTTAATTTTTCTCTGGACTTTCTATTTTCCTCGTTACCCAGGTGAATGATTCGGTTACTTAGAAGCCATCTTCAGAAGCCCTGCCTTTTCTATGCACCACTGACAGCAAATCCTTTAAGACTGAGTCAGAGCCACAGTCTTTGTGGAGGTCGCTGTGTGCTGCCATGTCTTCAATGGTGTCCTTGAGATGCTGCCAAGAAAGCTCTTGCTGGGCAAGCTGGGAACACAGTCAGTCAGAAAAACATCTCATTCGGGAGCTGGAGCTTCTGTCAGGGCTCTGACAGTCCTCACAAAGGCATACGGAGATGATCTACAGAAGACAATGAATGACAAAAACTCAGCTGGCAGACACACACATGTCCCCAGAATTCTCTGTTGAACCATGCTGTTTGTGAAAAACAAACACAAGGGCCACACAAGAGGAATATGTTTCAATGAGCAAAACTTTGTTCCAGATAAGAAATGAGATACACTAAAGATGAAGATGGACTAAAATCTCCTAAAGAGTTAGGAAGTCATAAAACATTTATGGGAAGATCTTCATTTGGAGATTGAGAGTCTGAATGCCAAAACGGGGGAGGGAACAAGACTTTCTGTTTATTGACTTAGGAAATATTCTTCCATTATTATTTCCTCAGTGTATAGAGGAGGTGAGGAGATTCTTGGCCTGTTGTGAGGAAAATGCTTCAGAGGAAAGAAATGGGACAGGCTTAGGCTTGTTGGTGGGGCTGTGATGGGAGCAGATGCAACTTAAAACAACAGTCATAATGATGAAATGCTTCTAAATGTCCTCAGAAAGACTTGGAATGTGGCCTTGTATACTCTATCTGACCATTTAATCTGTGTGTGAAAGAAGAGTCCAGAATGATTTTTTTTCTGTCACTCTGGGCAAAGGCAATAAGAGTGAAAGACGGCACTGAACAGCAGCTTCTACTCATGAGTATGGCAATCAAAGGTGTTTAAAAACCAGAGGAAAATCCTTTATTGCTATTGATTCAGTTCCACAATTATACAACTGTCAACCTTGAGGTCATAAATTTAGCAAGTTTTTCCACTTACAGGAAAAAAAAAATGTTACTTGAGAGGAATCTAATCATTTTTCTTCTTTTAGAGTTTTTAAGGAAATATTTTTTATGGCCTTCAGTATTCCAGTCTCCACCCTACTTAGTAGTCAAAGATGGCAGCGGGATCTTGGCCATTAACAAACTACCTCCCGTGGGGGCATCATTTTTGGCACTGTTTCCCAGTGAATGAATTCATCAAGAGGATTTGAGGGTCTTGTCATTGGAACTAGAAAGGGGCAAGGAGGCTGGAGATCCACAGCCCAGAGCATCCAGATTTCTGCTTCAGTCCTTTACTCAACCTCTCACCTCAACATATAGTTGGGATTTTGGACAAAGGCTTTCAGGTACTGAAACTTTCCTGGGGCAGGTCAGACTCAGAGACTGACATGACATCAATGAAATGTAACTGCTTACTATGGAGAGATCATGACTCCTTGAAGAAAGGAAATGAATAATTGTGAAAAGGATATTTTTATGCACAATATAGAACTAGAGACTTCTTTAAAGTTCATTTCAAAAATGACAAGTAGGCATGTGAATCAAAGTTATGCCTGGATTAGAAGCATATGCCTCAGACAAGCCACTGGCAAACCAGCCTGACCCGACCCTGTTGCTCACTGTGAACCCTCTTCCCACATGCAGCTCCCACCCCAGGACTTTCGGTGGCATGAGGTAGACTGGGAAGTATTGGAATTTTACTGGCTATGCATATAAACTCAGTAAATGCTCTAACATTTAGTGGTTTTGTGGACTTGGAAAAACTGCTCAACTGTACTTAACCTCAGTGACCTTGTCAGTGAAAGGGGGGTGTTCCTGTTTCCCCAGTACCAACACTTGTGAGGGGAAAACTCACCAAGTGGTTTCTATGAAAATCAAGCAGTAAGACTGGCATTCTGAAGAACAGTGCTTCCCTAATGACGATACAAATAACCATAAAATATAAAGAAATAAGTGATGGTACTTTTTTGGATTCTTTAAGAACATCTGGACTGGGGAAATGGCTTAGTGGTTATGGCGTTTTCCTGCAAAGCCTAGGGACCCTGGTTCAATTCCCCAGGACCCACTTAAACCAGATGAACAAAGGGGCACATGCTTCTGGTCTAGAGTTCGTTTGCAGTGGCTAGAGTCCCTGGCATGCTCATTCTCTCTATCTGCCTCTTCCTCAATCTCAATCAAATAAATAAATAAAATATTTTTTTAAAAAAAGAACATCTATGTAACCCTGGTTTTTTAAGAACCTCCTTATGAACATTAGATTTTTTCCTTGTAAAAGTGATTCCAGGCCCTCTTGATACATCACATGTTGTCCAATTCCCAAGAATGGCAGTAAGGGATTAACTATGCAGCTCCTCCATTCTGTCCAATAATTGAGATCTTCTAATTACTTTCACCAACGGTGTGTTGTTAAAGTCATGAAGGAATACGTACTTGATTTCCATTGAGAACTAGTAGAATGTCTTAAATCCCAGGCCTTATATTCTTCAGATTTCAGAGTCCATGGTTCAATTTCATTAAGACAAAGATGCATGAGAAAAAAAAAGAGTGTTATCACCCCAAAATCCTATATTTTTTTATGCTGAAGTAACCAAAGGCAGTGAGATTGTTTTTTTCTACATTCTCTTGCTCCATCCATTTAAGACTAACATTCCTTTGCCCTTGTGCCAAATTTAGGGCAGAGTTGCAGGGAGAGAGTGCATACTAGGGAGACATTTATTTTATATTCACTCAAATCAGCTATTCAGTTTTTATTGCAAGACTGTGAGCGCTGTATGAAGGAGGAAATTTTGAATGAACTCAGCTTTTAGTGACCAGGAGTGGAGAGATAAAAGGAGCTTTTCAGCCTCTCTGGTAACAGAGATAAGTACAAAGGGTAACTGGCATTAAGTCTGTAGTAATAGCTGCTATAAGTACTGACCATGATTTGAATCTCTTGATAAACGGTTCTGGGGAGGTTGGAATATTTATCAAGCCATTAGAAGAGGCTGTTTCTTGCTGATAAGATGCCTACAACTGATGAGGTCCACCTGAAGACAGGGACAAGGCAGGGCTGGACTTCCAGCTATTTACAGGAAAAGCAAATAAATCTTCTCTTTAAGAACAGCAGGAAACATTCATCAGCAACATTATGCAATGTTGCCCAAGGCAAGCCTATGGAATGTTGAAGAAAGAGGAGTTGGTGAGCACCCTTGTGTATAAGGTGATTGGATGCTGCACTTAGACTTGGCCAGAAAGTCATGATTTCACCATTTTGGAGGATGAGGAAGGAGGGCGTTGGATAAATGAGAAGGAAGTGTTATTAATCTGTGGATCTTGCTTTTCATAAAAATCTCACACTGAATTGTAAGGGGCTAGATATGTAATTATCCTGGGCTTAAAATATGAAGTCACCTATTTTAAATGATATGCTCGAAGAAGCTTCAGTATATTTAGAACAAGTAACAACAGAGGAGCCACTGACTGCGTGCTCTTTCTTCTTGTCAGTTTCTTTTTTTCAGTTTAATACTTATGAACTGACGATGGCTCAAACATAAGTCTTCTTGTTTTTATTAAGAACATACTTTGTATGGATACATCATGTGTTGGTACCATTTTGCCCTCGTCCCTGCCCCCATTCCTGTAGGGGCCTTCTTCAGTGGGGTTGCTGGTATTCTCCGTGTTGCTGTGGGTAATGCTTTGTGGGAACAGCAGTCCCTTGTAACCTCAGTGCTAGCTTTTACAGTTTTTTTTTCTTTTCCTTTTTCTCCTCTCCAGCTTCTCTCCTCTCTTCTCCCCTTTCCTCTTTCATTTCTTTCTTTCTATAGTCTGATTGAATCCAGTACTATATACATCTGCTTATTTCTTTCTTAAATGCTGAGCTCAGAGGTAAAGCACTTGAAGCCAGTTGTGTCTTACGTGGCTGTTAGGATTAATGTTAAGAATAATCAGTCCAACCACAACTGAAAGTGGGTTCTTTTCTATTTCCTGAAAACCACTTCTGGGACTGCTGTCCTCCCTGCTACGGGCATGTGCCCCACCCTGCACCACCTCTGCTGCTGCCTGGGCAGGGAGAGGTGTAGGGGCACAGTGCCTGTAATTATTAAACATGAATTCAATTTAAAAAATCTATTACTCAGTTGACACTCCCTTTTATATCTGTTACTTACTTGTTGTTGGGACAAAATAACTGACTTGAAGCAGTATGGAAGAAAAGGCTTTATTTCAGTTGAGAGGGGAATTTTCATCATGGTGGGGAAAGCATGGCAGGAACAGATGACTGGTGTTATATCATCATATCAGCAGGCTGAAAGAAGGAAGAGCAAGCAAGACAGGGCTAACACTTCAAAGCTTGCTTCTAAGTGACACACTTCCTTTAGCAAGACTTCACCTTCCAAAACTTGCATGGCCTTTCTAAACAGTGCCACCAATTGCTTTTCAGTATTCAAATACAAGAGTCTATGGGGGGAGTACACCATTTTCCATCAAACCACCACACCTTCCCTTCCCACCCTTCTCCTACCTTGCTTTGGTACTAGAGATTGAACCTTCATAGGTGTTAGGCAGGCTCTAGCACTGAGATATTCCCCTCAATCATCTTTTCACTTTTTTACTTTCTGGAAGACTCTCATTAAGTTTCACAGATTGTCCTTGGACTTCTGATCCTCCTTCCTTAGCCTTCAAGAGGCCCTGAGATGCCAGGCATGGCTTTTTCCTACTTTTTATGAGTGAGGAATGAGATCCATGACAGAAACCACATCCTGAATTCAAACCCTTATGCTTGCTATTGCACCACTCTACTGGTAGAGCCGTGTCCTGGAAGACTCCTATGAACAGCATCAGAGGTTCCTCTCAGGGACCTTTGCCAAGTGGCTGTGCCCAGGCAGAGAACCATGGCTCCCAAAGGACTGGGCTCTGCTTCAGAAGCAGCAGAAGCCAAAAGAAAAATGGTTGTTTCCCAATGTGCCTTGTTCTTGCCCAGTTCCATATCTTCCAGAATAGAAACTTCAGACACTTAACTTCTCAGTGCATGCTTGCTTTAGAGCTGAGTTTTTACATATGGTTAAACAGGTAAAATATTAAGGTCCAGTACACTCCCCATGTCATTAGTGCTGGATCCACAGGTAATGAATACAGCGTGAGGCAATTTGGAATCAGCTGTTTTTAATCTCTTACCTACAGCACAGACTTTTCAGTAATAATGAAGGTGCAGAAAATTTGGGGTATCTCTACTGCCAGTCCAGGCTTGGTGTCTCTGAATCCTATTAGGGACCAAGAAGAACAACAGACATAATAGCTGTCTAGTCTCACAAATTAGACAATTATTTCTTAAGTCAAACTAGTTATTTTTGAGGATTTAAAAAAAATCAATCATGGACTAAAGGTGATATGCCTTTTCCTATTTCATAATTATTTTAAATAACCTCATGACATCACCCACATCATCTTTAATTCTTGCACTGATCCCAGGAGACTTTGGCCTCATTATCTCTGAGCTCCCAGAAGCAAAGTGTCAAGTCTCAAGAAAGTGAATTTCCAAGTGTCCCAATATAGGAGTGGAGTCAGATATTGAAGGTGGGTTCATCTTTCTGGCCTGGGGTCAAAATTTTCTAGTTTTCCTGGTGGTCTAACCTTAGTCTAACTCTGATTAAGTGGAGAATGGCAAGTTTGCTTTGTACAGAGACCCACCTGGACATTTTTAGCAAAAGAAGAAACACAGTTCCAAAGTAGAAAAGGTATGGGCTGGAAGACAGTTAAGCTATGGAGCCCACAGTGGGCTGCTGTACTGTAAGACCAAAGAGAAATAAATACCATTCATTAATCTATCAAAGAAACTCTGTTTCATGTACACTGGTGATCTCAGTCGTGTGTGTGTGTGGTGAGGCTATAATATCAGAGCTTTGTTGGCTGCTCTTTGGAATATCAAAATTATACAGTTTAAATATAAGGTATTATTTGAAACTTGTTGCCCTGTACTAGACTCAGGAAGGCACCTATTAGTTATTCCCAGCCTGTTATTTATAAAAGCTCCATTGGTCTTGGAGTTCAATGTTCTGAATCATGGTAAGGAATTATAGAGACCATGTTTAAGAAATCATCTTCAAATATGCAAAATGGAAAGTTAATGTGGAGTAAGCTTGGCTATCTGATCTTTAAATCTAGAAGAATGCTGTGAACAAATAGAATAAGGAATGAGAATGGGGAGAGAAAAGAATTCAGCTCTGATGTACTGCAATGATAAATCCATTTGCAAAAGAATACTGTGGCTAAATGCTGAGCAGTGGCTAATACAGCATGGAAGAACCATTGAGCGAGTTGGTGAATGAATTTTTGATCATCAGGTATCAAGGCTATTTCTATTGTGACAGGAAATTCAACCCAAACAGTTTTAAGTCAAGAGGGAATTTATTTGTTAGTATGACTAAACATCTAAGATATTTCTGGTATCAAGCAGGGATTCTGAGAGCTAGTCTATGAATCTGCTGGCATGGCTTTGCTGTCTGTCATGTGTTGGATTAATTCTTAGACTTCATGGGGTTTACAGGTGGTTATAGCAACTATTGATTCTTATATGTTTATACTTATGTCACAAAGTTTTATTAAGAGGTGAACATGGCAGATTCCGAAAGACAAATATTATATGCTTTCTTTCATGCGAGAAACTAGATTTTAAAAATAATCAGACATGAAAGAACAAAGGGAGGCTATTTGGGAAGAGGAAAGGGACCAGTGTGGGGAAAGAAAGGGATGTGGGGATGAATATGAAAAAATTAAATGGTATCCATGAAAGAAAATATCAAAGATACCTATTACTTTGTACAATGAATATATACTAATAAAAATAAAGAAAACAAGGTTGGCCATGGCAGGTCATGTCTGTAATGTAAGTACTAGGGAGGCTGAGGCATGAGAATGGTAAGTTCAAGGCTATCTGGTTACACTGAGACCCTATCTCAAAAAGTAAATAAGAATTTGTTCCTTTCATTTCCTTTCTTTCCCTTCCTTCCTTCCTTCCTCCCTTCCTTCCTTCCTTCCTTCCTTCCTTCCTTCCTTCCTTCCTTCCTTCCTTCCTTCCTTCCTTCCTTCCGCCCTTCCTTCCGCCCTTTCTTCCTTACTTCTTCCCTCCCTCCCTTTCTCCTTTCCTTCTTTCCTTTGATTTTTTTCCCTCCCTTCTTTCCTCCATTTCTCTCCCCATTTCCCTCTCTCCTTTCTTTCCTTTCTTTTTACAGCACTGGGGATTGGCTTGGGGTCTCACACATTTAGGTAAACACTATCTCTGAACTATATCCTCAGCCAAATAATCAGTTTCATTAAGAATTTTATGACACCTCATCATCTTTGATGCTTCTCAATGAACTAGCTGTCATGGCCAGCAGATCATCAGATCTGATAGGCTGGTATGGAGTCACTTCTGCGATTATGACTGTAGATTGATTGTGGGCTTAAGTGTATACTTAAAGCAGAATGCAAGATGATAAAGGAATGGAAATGGATGCCAGCCAGTCAAAACCTAGTACCTACTACATAAAGCATAACAATTAATAGCAGCAATAAAGGGAATATATTAATATACAAACTATAAAAATATTTTGTTTTATTTATGAGAGAGAGAGAGAGGCACACCAAGGCTTTCAGGCACTGCAAACAAACTCCAGACACATGTGCCACTTTGTGCATCTCACCTTCGTGGGTCCTAGGGAACTGAACCTGGGTCCTTTGGCTTTGTAGGAAAGTGACTTACCTGCTAAGCCATCTCTCCAGTCTATAACATACAACTTTTTAAATAGTTTAAAATACCCTAACCTAAAGAATATTAGTCTTCTGCATTAGACACTGGTGTGTATCCTTTTTTTAAATTATATGTGCATATCAGAGAAGATATAGCTAAAGACCATGGCATGTAATTGTGGTAGAAGACCTAAAGTGTTTTTGAAAGATGTTGCAAATTGGGTAGAGAGAGCTATTACTAAAGTGCTTCTCCCATTTCCTGTTCTAACCATAAGATTTTCAGTTAAAAGCAAATGATCCTCCCCATCCCTTTAAACACAACAAACACAAACAAAAGCAAGCCCACAAGAGCTGTATTAGGGGAGTCTTCAGTTAGTAACTGGCCAGGAATGGTCACTTTTCTCCTTAGCCTCCCTTCAAAAGCTTTTATGAGGATTGAACATGTAAATAAGAATAATTTAAACTAGGAAAAGCAATAGAAATGTACTTGATGAACAATGTACACTGTTTGCAAACCAAGGGAGAAACGTCTTTCTGGATGAGTTAATCATTGTCCTTAATTAATTGGTTTCATGAGAGGCAGAACTCAGCCAGCCTACTTCAAACCAGCACTAATGTTTACAGTCCTAGTGCCTTAGTGTTTGCTTCCTCTGCCTGGAATCCATACCCCAGCTTTTCCCATGCTTCTTACATGTTCACCATTCAGACTTCTGCCTTCAGGGATAGCTTCCTTGTGCCCTGGCTTAGCCTGTTTTCTGAATCTTCTGTTGTTTTCTTTTTAGCACTTTTTCATCACTGGGAATTTCAAGGCTTTAGTATATTTGTTGCCTAAGTCTTACCACTGGGATTATGCTCCTGGAAGAAAAGACCTTGTTGATTAATCTCATTTCTTCGTCCTAGCACCTGGAACCATGCCCTGTACACAGACACTCAAAATGCTTGTTGAGTAAGTGGAACACAGAAAGAATAAAGTGTATTGGAAATAAAACAGCTTACTTTATCAAATACAGACAAGGGTGTGAATCATCACCATGTCTGGCAGTGGTCCTAAAAAAGTTTTTGTGCAATAGCCTCTTTGGCAGTCTGGTGAAGCCTATAGACCTCTTGTGATTTATATGTGTGTGTGTGTGTGTGTGTGTGTGTGTGTGTGTGTGTGTGTATTGTTTCCAAAGTAGGGTTTCACTCTAGCTCAGGCTTACCTGGAATTCACTCTGTAGTTTCAGGGTGGCCTTGAACTCATGGTGATCCTCCTACCTCTGCCTCCTGAGTGCTGGGTGTGCACCACCCCACCTGGCATGATATTTTTTAATATATCAAAGATACATTTTTGATTAAATTTTCAATTAAAAGCAATGATATAAGAACACAATTATGAAAATTATAAATATAGAAATATATGTTTTTTATTAACATATAAAACAAGAACAATAACCTGATTTCAAAGTAATGATGACAGCCAACAATGTTATGGGGTATTTAAAATTGTTATATATTGTGATTGGATAAAGGGTATGATTTCTTTTTTTAATTTAAAAAATATTTTATTCTTATTTATTTGAGAAAGAGGGAGAGAGAGAGAAAGAGAGAGAGAGAGAGAGAGAGAGAGAGAGAGAGAGAGAGAGAGGGAGAGAATGGGCATTTCAGGGCCTCTGGCTGCTGCAAACAAAATCCAGACACATGTACCACCTTGTACATCTGGCTTACATGGGTCCTGGGAATCGTACCTGGGTCCTTTGGCTTTGTAGGCAAGTGCCTTAATAGCTAAGCCATTTCTCTAGCTCCAAGTATGTGATTCCTATTAATAACAAAGTCACAGGTGTATTAATACAACTACAGCTATTATCATAATTGAATGAAATTATAAATTTCATCAGAGGCTAATAAAAATGAAAATGCAATATATATATATATATATATATATATATATATATATATATATATATATACACACACACACACATGCATATTCTTTGAAGTCTACCTACAGCCTCTTTGGGGACTGTATTAGTTACTTTCTCATTGCAGTGAACAAATACCTGACCAGAAGCAACTTAGGGAAGGAAAGAATTTATTTTGGCTTATAGTGCCAGAGGGTAGACTCCATGATGGCAGGGAAGACATGGCGGGCTGGAGAAAGAGCTGAGCTGGTCACGTGGAAGCATAGGAAGCAGCAGATGAACTGGTGGAGCCAGGCTGAAACTCCTCGGAGCCTGGCCCCAAGGACCCATTTCCTCCAGCAAGCTCCATCTCCTAAAGTTCTACAACCTCGCAAACAGTGCCAGTAGCCATGAGCTCATTTACATATAAGCCACAATAAGTACTCACCACTTCATAAATCTGGTAGGATTGAGAGTTAGAGTAATCAACATAAATATTATCTATAATGCCTAATCAGGAGGGTGTTATGAATTCCAGCCTTTGAAGTCCATATCTTACCGATAGTGATGGTTTAGTTTTTATTTAAATAAAATATTCTCACTCTAACAGAGTTTTGAGCTAGCTAAAGCACTTGACAACTTAAGGACTGTTTAGAAATTTAAGGAACACAGAATTGAAAGGAAAGTGAGAAAGGGAGAGAAAGAGGGAGAAAGATGTATTGGATGGGTTGAGTCACATGATCATGGAGATTGAGAAGTCTCATGACAGGCAGTCTACAATCTAGAGAAACAGACAAATCAGTTGCATGCCTCTGTCCATATCTGAAGTCCTCCAAAGCTGGGAGGCCTGTGTTGTAACTCTCAGTCCAAAGCCAAAGGCCCCAAGAACTTGGGCTGTTTTGCAAGATCTTAGATCAAAGGCTAAATAATCGGAAGTTCTGATGTCCAAGAGCAAGAAAAGATTGAAACAGAGAGACAAACAGAAAAATTCATTGTTCTGACTTTGTTCTATATGGGCCCCCAGCAAATTAGTTGTATCCTTCAACATCAAAGGTGGATCCTCCTTACCAACTTTAGTTTACCAATTCTCATGTTACCCTTCCCTAAAAACACCTTCATAAACTGCTACGTTTTGATGTTCCTTCCAAAAATCACGTTTTAATTTAATTGTCACTAACAGTCAGTATAAGGATATAAGATATTTAAGATGTGGTAGGCGGGCTGGAGAGATTGCTTAGTGGTGAAGTCACTTGCCTGTGAATCCCAAGGACTCATGTTCTACTCTCCAGATCCCATGTTAGACAGGTGCACAAAGGTGAGGCAAGTGCAAGGTCACACATGCCCACTAGGTGGTACAAGCATCTGGATTTATATTGTGGTGGCTGAGGCCCTCACAATTTCTCTCTCTCAAATAAAAATAAAAAACAATTAAAGATGTGATAGGATAGGAAGAAGTTGTCATAGTGAATGGATTAGTGATGTTATCATGGCAGTGGGTATGGGCTGCAGTCAGCTTTATTTTGCTGGCACAGAGCACCCGAACAAAAGTAGGTTATGGGAGGAAAGGTTTTATTTTGGCTTACAGACTCCAAGGGAAATGTGAACAGAGGCTGGACCTCACCTCCTGGCAAGGTAGACAACAGCAGAGGGAGAGTGCCAAACATGGGCAAGGGGAAACTGGAAATAATACACATAAGTCCACCCCATAATACATCATGTCCAGGAGGCTCCAATTTCCAAATTGCTACCAGCTGTGAACCTAGTGTTCAGAACACATGGGTTTATGTAGGACACCTGATTCAAACCACCACAGTATGTTATTATGAGAGAAGGTTCTTAATAAAAGGCTGCGTTTGTCTGGTTTTCTCTCTGTCTTGCTTATGCTCACTTGCCCTTCTGCTATGTCATGATACAACACAGATAAGGTCCTTACTAGGTGTGGATGCCATGTACTTTGGACTTATAAGCCTGCAGAATAATGAGCCAAATAAAGGAATGTCATATCTATGTTATGATATTTTAACTGCAGAAAAAAGACTAAGACACAAACATATTCAGAAACAATGCCAGGTATCCAGCATTCCTAGACAACATCATCACAGCTGTCACCTTGTTCTGAAACTACCTGCACAAACATGTGCATGTGCATGTGAATGTGTGTATATCTATTATTCTAGCAACAGCATGATTTTGAGCTTGAGGACATCTCTTAAGGATATCCTTAATAATGAAAAGACAGAATGTACCTTTATAGTTATATTGTTAGAGTAGTAAGTGCTGTTAAGCCATATGATGTGTGAACTATCATTGAACTTAGATATCATTAGAATACTTTTCAACTTTAAATGCATCAAGAAGTTGAAAGTGGAGACTTTATCAATACAATTCAGTTCATGCTCTGTACAAATAGAGTGACAGATCATTGTATACTAACAACTTCAAATGTTACCATGGAAAACTAAATTATAGTCAAAATTTATAAATTCAGATGAGTATAGGAAAAGAAAATAGGCAATTGAATTTAGCAAACAATTTGAACTTTG
The DNA here is from genome assembly GCF_020740685.1 of Jaculus jaculus. NCBI lineage: Eukaryota > Metazoa > Chordata > Mammalia > Rodentia > Dipodidae > Jaculus > Jaculus jaculus. The sequence goes on along the minus strand of NC_059111.1, from coordinate 60,482,206 downwards.
TTATTTTGGAATAATTTTTAAATACATATGGTATAACTACTTCTCTAAAATAATGTTTGAGTGGAAACTATTAGAGTGAGCCATGGTATTATGCTATATTTTTAAGGAAAAGTCTTTATATTTAAATTTGCAACTAGTAGTATAGTTTTGTACATTTAACAGATTCAAATAATTGGAGTTTTTTAATAATATTCTTTCCTAAAAATCATTTTATCTATTTATTTAAAAGCAGAGAGAGAGTGAGCAAGTGTATGGGCGTTCCAGGGCCTATAGCCACTGGAGATAAACTCCAGATGCATGCACCACTGTGCAACTGCCATGAGTAGAATGTTTGCTCCCTAGTGAGCTTTGGGTCAGGCTTCTGAGGCCCCCAAAACAATACATACTATTACCAAGGCTCTTGGTTGCCCACCAGAACTAGATGGTAATACTATTGTTGGTGCCACAAGTGTTGGTTTGTAGGCATTGAAAAATCAAGCTGGAACAAAGTTGGGAACCTCCTTCCTCCTGCAAAATATCATAGTATATTGCTGGAAAGTTCTATGCAGTCTTCTGGAGAGAAAATTTATCAACAGTCTGGCCCAGCAGTAGACATATATCAAAAGCATTATCCACCTTGACCAAGTAGGCTTCATTCCAGGGATGCAGGGATGGTTCAACATATGGAAACTGGTTAGCGTAATACACTAACCACATAAGCTACTGGGGGAAAGTGGCCAGCAATGGTCTGAGCAATCAAGGTCTAAGCTACTCAGAAGCAAACACCCTGCCAGGATATACACACCAGTACAGTAGTGGCATACAGTGTTGGCGGGTAATCAATAGCTTTCTGATTGGCTAAGAGATCCAATTAATGTAAAGGAACCCATATCTGGAATTGAGAATCAGATCAGAATCCTATGCAAACAAAGATTATGATTTACAGTGTCAAGCTCTCACTAGTTTCTAGTTAAAAGAGAGGTTAGATACATCAAATTCTCCCTAAATTAATAAGGCTTTATCCCATTTAAAGTATGCTGACTTCACTCTTGGAGAATCTGTTCTTTTTCACAAGGTAGCAAGACCCGAGGAGATAAACTACCCCTCGAACTTCAGCCAAGCCATAGCTGAAACCACAGATGAATTGGGGAGATGAGTAAGAGTTCTGTTTCCATTCTGAACCTAATAATCAGCACCAGGGTGAAGGAGACAGACCCTGATGATATTCAACACCTGCCAAAGCAAAGATCCAGGGGCCCCTAAGAGCTCATCACTGAAGGAGACTTAAAAGCACCCAGCATGGCTCAGGGAATTTTGCAAAAGAGAGAGCAGAAAGATTGTAAGAGGCACAGGTGGAGACTTCATGCCCAAAGGTATTTCTTCCCCCATATCAAACAATAACTGACTACTGCTCCCACAACGCATAAACCACAACCCCCATGGGGAATACCTGCAACCCCACTGAGGAGAGTCCCAAGTGGAATGGGGGCAAGAATGAGGGAAAAGAGGGTATGAACACATGATGTATCCATACAAAATATGTTGTTAATAATAATAATAATAAAGAAAAAAATCTAGCTCTATCTTTTAACCACTGAAGAGTATTTCTGAGGGAACTGGAAAGAGTTCTTAATCATGGGACTTCTACATAGCATCCCAAACATATACTTGTCCAGTTACCTCTATCTACAGCCTTATGGTTTGAAAATTCAAGGGCATATTTGGTGAGATTCCAATGTCATATTTGTAAGTCAAGATCATGGATTTTTAACTTCAGCTTTATTTATCTTTCAAGTCATCAGAAATATGTCAAAAATACATACATAAAATAGTAAAGGTGATGTTGGCCTGCTAGGCTTCTCGAGAGGAGCTGTTTCTGTGACTTTTCACTGTCCCTTAGTCTGTGATTGACCTGAAAACACCACTCATGATTTTCTGCACTTTTAGTTTTGAGGTTACAACCCTGAGCACCAAATGCTGACTCAGTATCCTTGCCTCTTTCTTTCCCTCTTCCTGTTTCTATCATGAACAGAAAGGATTAGAATGACTGCAGCCTTTTTAATATCTTTTCATTTTCCTGTTTTCCATCATGCATGATGAATGTTAATTGGCCCAATATTGTTTTGGCCTTGTGCAGGTTATGTCAGCTGCTGTGAGGTTATAAATGCCATGAAGACAGTGTTCCAAAACATCCCTCCCCATCCTTTGTCTCTTACATTCTTTCCTCTATTTCTGAGCCTTGGGGGTGGGGTGGGGAGAGGATGACACAGAAGCCTCTGAGCACTCAACAGTAACTTATTCTCAGTACTTTGGAGAGTTTTGCATCTCCCCAGTGGTCAACTCCATCTGACTACAGCAGCCTTTTAGAAAACAATCTCTGGGTCTCTTTGTTAAATATTTTATTCATTTTTATTTATTTATTTGAGAGCGACAGACAGAGGGAGAAGAGGCAGATAAAGAGAAAGAGAGAAAATGGGCACTCCAGGGCCTCCAACCACTGCAGAGGAACTCCAGACGCATGCGTTCCCTTGTGCATCTGGCTAATGTGGGTCCTGGGGAATTGAGCCTCGAACCAGGGTCCTTAGGCTTCACAGGCAAACGCTTAACCCCTAAGCCATTTCTCAAGCCCTCTGAGTCTCTTTTAAAAAACATTTTATTTATGAGGAGAGAGAGAATGAACTCCAGATGTATGATGCATGCACCACTTTGTGCATCTGGCTTTATGTGGGTACCAGGGAATTGAACCCTGTGGCTGGAAAGCTTTGAAAGCAAGCCTTTAGCATCTGAGCCATCTCCCTAGCTCTTTGAATACCTTTTTTGTGTGTGTCCTCCTGGGCATTGTACTCACTTATTTGTGGTGAGGGAAGGATCAGATCCCATCCTTGTTCTCAAGGACTTCACAGCCCAGTAAAGGTGATCAATAAGTAAGGCTTGGGAGCTACAGGGACAAGATCTAGGCATCTGTATTTTCTGATGAGCTGTAGAATTGAATGTGGCTCTTGTTTAAAGTTTATGAGTCACAATTTCAGAATGAGTTTATGCACTTCAACAAGTTTTACCTTACCAATAACTTCTCTGGTTTATTTTATTAGTTGTTTGAATTCCTCCATTGCCTTCCATAGAACAAAATACTCTATACTGTAAAATGATTTGACATAATCTTTTATACTTGCAAGTACTTCCTTAGTGTATACTATTATCTATTTTTTGGGATTTTAACCAAGACTAGAATGATTGGAACACTGATTTATATTCCTTTTATTCAGTTCTCAAGAGACAAAAGAGATGTTGTACAGGTAGTTCAGTCAGTAAAGAGTTTATTCCTACAGCCTTATCCTTTATTTATTATTTCAGAGATCCCAAAGAATATAGCATGCCCTCAAATATTTAGGCAAAGTGCTTTTAGAAAATTTACTATATTGTTTCCTCTTGACTGAGGAGATGCAAGAATTAATACATGTGACAAGCTAATGCAGAAATATTGTTAGGGAGGTAGGATTTTATTGCTTATCACTTCATGCATCTGTAAATGGGCACAGAGATGGCCAAGAGAGGATGTGCAGTTAGAAATAGTATCTAGATGCAGAATCAAAAAGGGAATCTTAGCCAGGTGTGGTGCATGTCTTTAATCCCAAGCACTTGTGAAACTGAGGTAGAAGGATGGCTGTGAGTTCGAAGCCACCCTAAGACTACATAGTGAATTTCAGGTCAGCCTGGGCTATAGCAAGATCCTACCTCAAAAAACAAAAACAAACAAACCAAAAAGAAGGGAACCTCAGAATGGGACCTGTAACTGCCTGGGGCATACACTTGTGGCAAGGGACATGGGATTACATGACATCAATCAAGTATCCACATTTCACTTATCAGTTTCATGGGTCTTGTGGACACAGAAATCGGAGCATCTCAAATCTTTCAAATCTACATAAAAGCATCAGCTACATTGACCAACTGTAAAAAATCTAGAGCTGGGCATGGTGGTGCACGCCTTTAATCCCAGCACTCGGGAGGCAGAGGTAGGAGGATTGCCTTGAGTTCAAGGCCACCCTGAGACTACATAGTGAATTCCAGGTCAGCCTGGGCTATAGTGAGACCCTCAAAACATCAAAAAACAATAACTAGTCAAGTTACTTGACACATGTCTTATGTATACTTTGAGTTATTTCTCTTCTGCACAAAATTGCCATTGTTAATTTTTATTCAGCCATCTTCTTATCACCTTCTCCTTCAGCCAAAATAAACCAGTGGAAAAGTAAAGCGACTCCCTTTTGAACTACTGCAAAGCTCTGAGTCTCAGAATGACTGGTGTTTTCCTCATCAGCAGTGTATTAGGGTAAAGTACTTGAGGACCTGAGTTTGGATCCCCATCATCCACTGGTGATGAGTGCCTGTAAGCTCAGTTCTGTGGAGACAGACAGGAGAATTCCAGAGGCAAGCTACCTAACTTACCTAAATCAGTGAGATCTGGGTTAAGGAGAGACTATGGTGCAAGAAAATAAGGTAGTAAGTGATAGACAAAGACACCTGAATGTTGAGCTGTGCCCTCAACACACACACACCTGTTCATACATATACCTGCAACACATAGACATACATACACATATGTATGCACACCACACACACATACACACACAAAACAAATATAACATCACAACCCTAACAATAGTTTCTACCTCTAGGTCTTAGGAAATGTGAATTTAACCACACAGAAAATCTTTGTGGTGAAGATGTAAAAATAACTAGTTTAGGAAACAGAGAAGGGGAGAGAAAAGGAGATGAACAGACATGGAAGGTAGCATGTAGGGTGGCTGGAGTCAGATGTATAGAGGAAAATAAAGATACCAGACAGAAAAGGAGTCCTTCTGGCATTGCCCATTTGGATTGCAATATCTTGTGAGTCTTTATTTGATCTCTGTCTTTGTATTTGAGGAGAGTCCCTTATATTTCATAAAATTGACCCCTATTTATATTTTCTATTTTAGCTAGCTGGAGTCAGTTTTAGTTGTTTACAGTTTAAGGATCTCAACAATTATGAGTATTTCATATAATGGACCAACACAATTTCCTCTAAAATATAATTATAGTAGTCCTTTTACAATTCTGAGGAAAATGTTAAGTTAATGAATAATGTCCTTGATTTTATGTTTTGCTCCCATAAATTACTTTTCAACCACTGGAAATTGTGACCATTTGCCTGGTTGTGAATGCTAGCAGATGACAAGATGAACAAGCTGAGAAATGTTAACTGGAGAACTGAACTGAGAAGCAGCCCCTTGTGTTTTAATGCACAACTTGTTTTGCTAGACATGTGGTAATGATTATTGTGTATATGTATTTATACACAGGTATATTTATATGATCACATAAACACATATATCTATATAATAGTCATATTTTCAGCTAGCTAGAAGATGCTAACTTATGTGTTAGAATGAAACATATATTAAGAACATCTGAAGCAATTGGGAGCCATTAACTTTGACTTACTTCAATCTCCCGTTACCTTTATTTTCACCTTTCCCGGACACTGCACAGCCATATGGGCCCCCATCTGTCTCCGTTTTGTTCTCTGGAAGCCACGTTTCTAGCTTTCATAATGAGAGCATCCCAATAACCCACAATAGCATTGCCTGACCTAGGGTGTCCTCTGTGTGTAGAACACAGGGTTCACATGGCTCTGCTTGCTTAGCTGGGGAGAGAAGAAATTCCTCAGCACAACCATGGTAGTGGGAGGTCAGCCCATGAGAGCTATCGTGTACATTTCTGAGTCTGCCGCTCAGTCTGTATGGAGAACCCTCCGCCTTCAGATGATTACTTTGTTTGCTTATAGTACAGTATTTGAAGTCAGGTCTGTGGGTGGGTTTGGGGTGTCTTTTTATTATTGCTTGTTACATGCTTTTCATAAGTTGTTCATTGAACCTCCCATGAATGGTGTTCTGATTTAAAAAAAGATAACTTTATGTTTGTAGAATTCAAGAGTGAGATGATGGTTTTCTTGTTATTTCTGTTTTAAGGTAAGAGATGGTACTAATTATTGAACTCCCTTTCATAAAAATCTCTGTTCCTCATGTAGCTAACTGGCATGTAAATTATTAATGAAGCTGAGTTTTCTATAAATAAGAAATCTGGTAATTATAACTCTGCTGAAATTTCAAGAAAGCCAGACTTCCCTTGGGAAAGTGACTTATTTATTTACTTATTCATGCTAATTTGTAACTTAAAATGGTCTCGTTTGTTGGATTTTTTTTTTCATGTTTTACTGGGGACATAGGATAGAGGACCTCCTCCATCAGTAGAAGTGTTCACAGACTCCAGCCAGACCAGGCTGGGGCCCCTAGGATCCTGGGAACGACTGGGCACACAGGGCATGTTCTCATCTTGGAGGGGTACTGGGGTTGTTGTAGAGTGTGGCCTCACTCATCATGATGGCATACCTGGTATAGGGGCTAAATATGGGCAGAAGTACAGCGAGACCTGTGATGGTGAAGGACGCCACCAATACAGGCTCCTTGCCCCAGGTATTCTTGAGGGAGATGGAGATGACCGGCCACCTTGGTCTCAATGGCAGCAGTGGCCTGTTGAATCTTTTTCATAGTTCTTGTCATTTGGAAAATCACTTTGTTCTAATTGGAATTCGGTTCTTTCATTTGGTAATTTTAGACAGCAAATATTTGTCTTTAAACTATCTTCCACTAAATTCTCCCTACTTTGATATATGTAAGGAATGTACTTTTGTTTAGATGCAGAGAGTGAGAGATAAGAGAGAGAGAGAGAGAGACAGACAGACAGACAATGGGTGTGCCAGGGTCTCCAGCCACTGCAAACAAAGTCCAAATGCATGTGCCACTGTGCATCTGGCTTTACATGGGTACTGGGAGATTGAACCCAGGTTATTAGGCTTTGCAGGCAAACACCTTAGCCACTGAGCCATCTCTTCATCTTTAGGGAGAGTGGAGAAATCCTCATTTGCTTAGGTATTTTACCCTTTCTTCCTATATCTTGTTTTATTTCTGGGTGCCTTCTCCGCTTGTCATATGCATGATCCCTTTTGATCCCTTTTCATTCTCCTGGCACCTGACCCTCCTGATTCCAGGTTTTGGTAAACTCTTCCAAATTGCTTTTTGTCTGAGCATTTTACCTTCTTGTTTTAGAGTGTTTCCTGTTTTACTACGTGTGTGATTTTTCTCTAATCTCTGAGCCCTTAGCTGTCCAATTTCTTATCATTTTTCTATATAAAGGTGAAGGGTTTGGGCTTTCCTGTGTGTGCATGTGTGTTTCTTCTGAATCTTTTGGTCTGTGTTCTCATGTCTTGCTCTCTCTCTCTCTCTCTCTCTCTCTCTCTCTCTCTCTCTCTCTGTGTGTGTGTGTGTGTGTGTGTGTGTGTGTGTGTGTATGCATGTGACCTGTTTTTATAGGCTTCTTCCCTAGAGATTTCCCTATCTCTCCTTTCTCCCTTCTCCTTTGATTCTCATAACTTATAATTTACCTTTCTTGGAGTCTGTTTTTTGTTTTTTGGGTTTTTTTTTTTGCTAAGATTGGATAAGGACCCTGAAAGCAGGTGCTCACAGGCCTGGGATCTCCTGCATAACCCCTCTCTGAACCACAAAATCCTACATCATTATTACATTTTTGAGATTTTTTTCTGGAATCTGTCCTGCTTCCTCACATTAATTTTTAAGGCTTTTCAGGGCAGGCTCAGTCCCCTAGCACACTGTACAATGTCTATATCTTAATGGGTATGCTTGTTTTGGGGTGGTAGTTACTTTTAGTGGTGTCTATGTTTGTCAAAACAGTTTGACTGTATCCTGTGCATTTTATTACATTTAAATTACATTTTAGTAAAGAAAAGACAATTAAGGAAAACTCCTCCCTGGTGATTGTGATGTATTCCCAGGTTAAGGAGAATTATTCAATGGAGATTTTCATTTTAAATAGTCTTACAAATGATGAAATAATTAGGAAATTTTAAATTAATACATATTTGTTACATGTTTACATTATAGATTTTCCACTGATGCAAAACAGAGAAAGAAACTCATCAAAGTCACATCACTAACCAATTACTTATGGGATGGGAACCATAATTTTAGCTTTGCTATAGATAATACAGTATTAAAGTCAAACAGTATAGTATACTAAGTAAATTTCAAGGGGGTGAGGATGTGAGAGCTTGCTGTCTGTAGGATGTAATCCTAAACCTTCCCTTGGGTTGTGAGGAGCAGGCAGATTCTCTGTGGTGCTAACACAGGCCATGACCATGCAGAGGCAGGGAATGTGATCTCAGCAGGGAGTACCTCTAGTCTCCAGCACCCTTCTGGTCCTGTAACTGTACCCAAGTGTTCCCTCAGACTTTCAAGTCTTCCCTTCTAGGGATGGGCTTTTCAAGTTTAACCTCAGAGGCACCAGGACTGTCATCAGCATTTTTCCTTTCTAAGGTATTTTCAATGGATGTTTCAGCACACTTTGAATCCATTGCAGGGGCAGGACTCATGGCCCACACATCTAACACAACAGTGTGGGTTGAATGTTTGTGGAGTAGGTCTAGGTATTTAACAACAAAGAAGGAATCATAGTCATTTCCATCAGCAACAGCTTGCAGTGTTATGCAAGCACTTTGACGTAACTTCTTAAATTGCAGAATTAAATCTGCGACCACAAAAGAAAGAAGCTGATTCCGCATGGCCCTTTGTAATTTCAGAAAGGTTTTGGGAAGTCTCTAAATTAAATTTAACTGTTGAGCACAGGCTGAACTTAAAGCCCCCATCTGTTTTAAGTCATCCTCCCTCACTGACACTGTACACTCATACAGGGTCTGAATCCTAAGTGCTTTGGCTAGGGACATATGCTCTGGGTGAAAGGCCAAGGAACCCAAAAGGGCTGAGACTATACTGCCTGCATCACTACATTCCTTTTGCTTGAATTCACTCAACTGAAAACCACTGAGTGGTGGTAGAATGCCCTACAGCAAATGGTGGAGTCTCACCAGGCCACAAAGGTGGGTGGAAAGAACACTGGCCCAAAAGGAATGTTACATTGTTATTCAGAGAGGAAAACAGGAAGATAGAAGGCATAATAAATATTTCTCAACTATGATATGCCCCAAATTTCCTACTTCAAAAGGAGGGTGTCACTGGTATCGATCTCAAAGTCAGACCCATGGTAATTTGTTTGTTTATATCTTGGCACTGCTTGGGCCAGTTACCTTCTTGGCACTCAGTAAAATAAGTTTCCCTGAACACAGAGAAGGTATATTTGTTAATCAGGATAGCCATTGTAATGAGCTACTGATGTCTGAGAATAACTCATTTCTTGCTGACATCACAAGAGGAGGGAAAGGGTGCGTATTCTTTGTCACACAGTTACTTGAGGACTGGATGGCTCTGGCATGGTTTAGTGCTTGTCTTTCCCTGCATTTATCTAGGGAGAGAAAGCTCATGCCTAGAACAGAAATGAAGAGAGACATCATGAGCAGAGAGCACTAAGTCCGTCACCGAGTGCCAATAACATAAATCTTATTGTTATTAAGGTACTTAAATATCTACTGACAGGAGGGGGAAAGAGTATGCTCCATGATAATCTTCCTAAGTAGTGTTGGTATTGATACAGTTATCCTGACAAGATGTGCACATCAGTGCAATGGTGGTACACAGCCTTGGTTGTTAACCAGTGGATTTCTGATTGGCTAAGAGATCCACTCAGTGGAAAGGAACCTATAGCTGGAACTGGGAACCAGGTCAGAATCCTATGGAGACTATGGATTATGGTTTCCAATGACACTCTCCCACTAGTCTTTGGTCAAAAGAGGGACTACATCCAACAAAATCTTCCCAAATTAACAATGCTTATCCCATTTAACCCATGTGGATAGCATTCTCCATTGAATAATCTGTTTTTCTTTTTCAGAAGGTAGCAAGACTGGAGGAGATAAACCACCCCTCACACTTCAGACAAGGCCCAGGAGAAACCACTGAGAAACTGGGGAGTAGCAAAAGTGCTGCTTCCATGGCATCACAAGAACTCAGTGCCAGGGTGAAGGAGACAGACACTGGGGATACTCAACACATATCAAAGCAGAAATCCAGAGGCGCTTGAGAGCTCATCACCGGAATAGATGTAAAACACACCCATCACAGCTCAGGGAAATTTGTGGAAGAGGGGCTGGAAAGATTGTAAGAGCCACAGATTGGAATGTCATACCTGGAGACATTGCCCACCCCCACCAATAAGTGACTGGGCTGTCACAACTCATAACCCACGACCCCATGGGGAATACCAGCAACCACACTGAAGAGGGCTCTTAGCGAAATGGGGGCAGGGAGGAGGGAAAAGTTGTACTTACACATAATGTAGCCATGTATGTTCTTAATAATAAAAAAATAAAAAAATTATTTAGTTACACAGGAGTCAGGGCTCAGGATTCTATGTCAGAACTTCTAAACAGTTTTGTTCTTTTACTTCCTAACATTGCCCCACTAAGCAGTCAGTACATCTATGGTAATTGAAACTGAGTAAGCCTATTCATGACTTTTCTTTCACAGCAGATTGCATAGCATTTTTCAGCACTTAGCAGGAAGGAAGGAGGCTCCCAGCTTTGTTCCAGCTTGATTTTTCAATGTCTTGCAAAAGGACCCTTGTGGTATCTTCAGCAATAGGGTCTAGTCTTATCATCCAGTTCTGGTGGGCCAGACCAAGAGACTTGGCAATAGCCTCTTTTGTTTTGGAAGTTTCGGGACTTCCCTAAACAACAGCTCAATGGGAGTTATCCCACTCCTGGCACTGGGGTTTTTATGTAACAGCCTATGGGCTTCTGAAAGCAATATTACCCACCCCCAAAAGAAGTCTCTGCCCAAACTAGAGTTCTTTTTTTCTTAATTAGATTTTTAATTAGTTAACAAAGAAGTGTGTTTCCTTATGGCTTTTTCATAACTTTTTGAGTTTTGGTCAGCCTTTTGCCACCTTTCTGCCTCTCCTCCATTCCCCTTCCCTGATCCCACTTTTACCTTTATTCCCAGTATTCCAGCATTCTGCTTACACAGCTACCATCCCCTCCCCTTTAAGACTCATCTACCACCTTTCTCATGGCTCCTTTCTAACTTCCTTGCCTCAAATGACTCTTACCATAAAATGTTTCTATTATGGTTTAGATATGAAGTGTCCCACCAAATGTGCTAAATATTTATTTAGCTGGTGGTGGTTTTGAAGATCTTTGAAACTTTAGGAGAAGAGACCTAGCTATGGGAAGTAGGTCACTGGGAGTGGATAATTAAGGGTATCTGGACCATGCTTCTTCCTTTTTCTCTCTGCTTCTTGTCTGCCAAGAGATGACAGCCTCCTCCTTCACATGCTTCTGCAAACATGATCTTCTGCCTCACAACATATTCAGAAACACAGAGTCACGTGTATATGGAATGAACCTTCTGAACCCATGAGCTAAAATAGATAATTTCTCCAAATTGTTCTTTGAGGCATATTTTTCTCACAGTAATAAGAAAAGTGATGCATTCTCTAAGTTTCTGCTTCCCTTATTAGATAGTAACTGTTCTAAAGGTAAGTCAGAAGTACCTACCAGAAATGAGACACTCAGTGGTAGGGACAGTATGGTGGTTTGAAGAAAATGCCCTCCACAGGCTCACATGTTTTGAACACTTTGTCTCCAACTGATAACAGTTTGAGAAAGTTGTAGAGTCTTTGGGAGGTAGAGCCTTTCTGGAGAAGGTATGTCATTAGGGATGGGGCTTGGGATTGTATAAACCAGCCCACTTGGCCATGATAGGTGGCTTATTCTTGCTGCTTCCTCCCAGCTGATATGTCAAGAATGTGATGTTCTACTGTCAGCTCTGCCAGGCTTTCCCCTGCATGGTAAAATGGCAAGCTGGAACAAACCATTTCTTACATAAGCTTCTTCTGGTTGAGTATTTTATGAAGCAATAAGAAGGTAATTGCTACAGGCTGACAGGAGAAGTAGGTACAGATCTGAATTCTTTGCAGGGAATGAAGCTTTAGCTTGGAGCCTCCAGCACTATGCAAGTAGCTTTAGGGTGCCAGAGTCCTTGAAATAGTTGAAAATAGTGAGAAAAATTTCAGAAGCAGAATTCGTAGGTGTTATTTTAGATTTCATGGAGCAGGCATTTCCAGATGGACTCATCTCCTTTGCCCTTAATGCAATATCTAGGCTAAGAACTAGTGAATTTCTTAAGTCAGCCTCCAACTGGGTTCTCTTGGCTGATCAGGCATCTAAAAGCTATAGGCACTGTTTTAGGCCATCCCTTAGTGAAACCACAGTGAATTTTTCTTGGAGTTTTTTTTTTTTTTTTTTTTTTTTTAATCAAAGACCTGACATGAAGCTGGAGGATTAAAGAGTAGTTACCCTGGTGATAACTAGAAATCCAGGCTTCTGTCTCTTCCTGCCAGAGCTGTCATTTCTAAGAAAGTCACGATTTTGTTTCCTAATGAGATATAGAATTCTGTTCCAAGGGCATTTTCAGTTTTCAGAGCTCTATGTAATACTATGTCATTGACTGAGTAAATGTGAAGATTCCTGGTCTGCACATTCTCATGTGGTTAATTGCAACAGTATGTGGCAGATGTCCTTACTGAATATGTAATCTTATGGCATCAGTGTGATGGTGTCAGGTGCATAAAATGCTTGAGTTAGTTGTTTTTATTTTTCATATGGAAGAAATTACTTCATTTAGAGTTTGGAAACTTGCCAAATATTGACAGCAGAGTAAAGTGCTCTCTTTGCCACAAAAACCTTTAGGACTTCTTGCAAATAAAAGCCACTTTAGTACAGGTGTGTATGAAAGAAGGCTTCTTTGCACCTGTGTCTCATGCTTTGCCCTCCTATGAGTAGGTGGGAAGACAAAAGTGAAAGGAATGGTGACTAAAAATCTCATATACAAGGATGGTAAAGATAGAGGTAGGGGCTGGAGAGATGGCTTTGCGGTTAAGTGCTTGCCTGTGAAGCCTAAGGACCCCGGTTTGAGGCTCAGTTCCCCAGGTCCCACGTTAGCCAGATGCACAAGGGGGCGCACACGTCTGGAGTTCGTTTGCAGAGGATGGAAGCCCTGGCGCGCCCATTCTCTCTCTCCCCCTCTATCTGTCTTTCTCTCTGTGTCTGTCGCTCTCAAATAAATAAATTAAAAAAGAAAGATAGAGAGGTAAGATTGAGAACAGAGCAAGAAGAGATTTCAATGGCATGGATAAGACAGTATCACAAGAGACAGAAAGAAAGAGAGAGGCAGAGAGAGATTTGGAAAGGAAAGCGCTCAGTGTGCTCCATTCTGTTGAAGGTAATTCTAGAAAAGCAGAAGAGGTAGACCCATACATACAGCCCTGACTACTCCACAGGCTGAGATAGAATTGCTTGAGCCCAGGAATTTGGAATAAACCTCAGCAACATAATGTGCTGGAAAAAAAAAGAAAAGAAAATTAAAAAAAAAAATCAGGGCTGGAGAGATGTGTTAGTTGTTAAGGATGTTTGCTTGCATAGCCTGTCCTCAATTCCCCAGAACCCAAACCCAGATGTGTCAAGAGGCCCTGCTGTTTCCATGTACTCTTTCTCTTTCACACACACACAAACATTTTTTTTTATTAATAGCTTCCATACTTACCGACGATAAACCATGATAATTATTACCCCTCCCCCACTTTCCCCTTGACAACTTCACTCTTCATCATATTCCCTCCCTCTCTTCCTAAGTCTCTCTTTTATTTTGATGTCATCATCTTTTTCACCTATTATGAGGGTCTTGTGGAGGTAGTTCCAGGCACTGTGAGGTCAAGGATATAGAGGCCAATTTCTGTCTGGACAATTGTATTGTAAGCAGTCCTTCCTTTGGCTCTTACATTCTTCTTGCCACCTCTTTTGCAATGGACCCGATCCTTGGAAAGTGTGATAAAGATGTTTCAGTGCTAAACACTTCTCACCACTATGGTGCCTTTTGGGTCACCCCAGTGGTCACTGCCATCTGAAAAGAAAAGCTTCTCTGGACTAAGTAGGCCTGTTACCTTTTGGGATGCTTTGATCTCAGCTACGTGGTATATCCACTTGGGTCCCTCTTTACTGTGCTGTGGACTCAGGTAGGCTGACTGGGTCAGTGGCTGCTCTAATCACTGGTACTGGATGCTACGTAGCTGAGTTCCCCTTTCCAGGTCTCTGGTGGTTGCCAGTGCTGGTAGTTGGGGAAAAGGAGGCTGTGGAGAGCTGATCCCTGTTGTCTTCTACTTTGGGTTTCTTGAGTTTGTGAGGAGGCTAGTGTGAGTAGAAAAGCCCTTCACCTGGTTTCTCCTGCAGCTTAGACAGAGCCTGGTGGTCTGTGGGTCTGCACTGCTGCTGGAGCCGCTTCTGTCTGTGTCTGTTGTCTCTAGAAGCTCTGGTTCTCTCCTACTTTTCTCTTGTGGTTGGTAATTTCTTTTACATCTTCACTTTTTAGTAGAAGAGTGTATTTTGTTGTTTTTCTGTTTACCCTACCCCCACAGGCTGCTTTGGTGTGGCTTCTATGCCATCATCTTATCTGAAAATCACAATGTTTTTTAAAGCTGCATTAGTAGAAATCATTCCATAGGGGCTGGGGAGATGGCTCAGCAGTTAAAGCACTTGCTTGCAAGCATGATGGCTTGGGTTCAATTCTCTAGTACGAATGTAAAGCCAGATGCACAGAGTGGTGCATGTGTCTAGGGTTCATTTGCAGTGGAGAGAGGCCTTGCACGCCCATTCTCTTCCCTCTCTCTGCTTGCTAATAAAGAAATCACTCCATAAATATAGGGTCTTGTGATGATTTATATTGTGAGGTTGATAGGACCTAGACTTACCAAGGAAACTAGCTTCTGGCCATAATTGTGAGAGATTACCTATATTAGGTTAATTGAGGTGGGTCTTCCCACCTTAACTGTAGGATGCACTGGGGGACTGTCCCATGCACTGGGGGACTGGATAGAAACGACAGCTGGCTATCAGCATTTGTAATCCCTTGTTTCCTTAAGGTGGACTGGATATGACCAACTGCCTCAAGCTCTTGCTGCCATGCTTTCCTTGCCATGATGACCTGTAACCTTTAATTTTAAGATGAAATATAAACCCTTCCTCCCTAAAACTTATATTTATCAGGTATTTTGTATTAGAAATGTGAAAGTTACTTTAAAAGGCTTCAATTCAAGGCAGTTTCTTAAAGTGGCTAAGGGTAGTCCAAAATACTGATATCACCCTATCACTGTGAAAGTCACAATCCTTTCGGTCTATTTCCTCACACACAAAATGGGGACACCAACTAGGTATTGTAATGCATGCCTACATTTCCAGCATGTGGGAGGCTGAGGCAGGAGGGTCACAGTCCAAGGCCAGTCAGGGCTGCATGACAAGCAAACTAATACAACAGAAAAACTACAATAGGGACACTAACATATGTACTTAATAGAGAGTTATGATGAGGTTTGTATGAAATGACTTAGGTAAAGACTTTCAAAGAATAAGAGCTCAGTGTAGTGGTATATGAAAGACATCAGAGGATGACACAAGAATCAAGGCACTGTAATATGCTTAACCAAAACAAGTGTTAAGCAGGTCTAAAACTTAAAGAGATATTTCTAGGCCTGTGGAAGAACTATAGGGTATCTACAGCTTCCATCTCTATTATTCTCTAACACGCAAATGAATGAAGAAATACAGGCTATGGAAAAATGCTGGCACCTTCATGTTTTGGGATATACAGTTATAGTGATAAAGAGGACATCAAGAAGTCATCTTTTATGAAGAACTTTACCGAGATATGAAGATAGGTGAGGGTCTTTCATGTTTTCAAGGACTTCTTCATCATTGGTCTAATTGTCTGGACATTTTACTTAAACACCATTTCAGTCTTGTTCTGATCACCCTGGCAATGCACAGCAGCTGCACTTTCATCAGCTAACCCCTGACCCACAGGGTTAGAAGACAGGAATAACATACATGCTACAACCTGGCAGTGCTAAACCAGGCTTAGTACAGTTTCCCAAAGGTAAGCTGAAGGTCATGTGTCATCTGCCTTCAATCAGGGATGTTTGTGGGGAAAATGAGAAGCATGTCATGTCACAATGCAGTCCAGCTGCCTGAAGCACCTCCAGGGAAGTGTCTCACAAGGCAATAATGCAAAGCAGGTGGGGTTCAAGGTGTCTCATGTGACTGGTCTGGATTGGCCCATTCTAACATCAAATAGGCATGAAAGAGTGGAAGCTACAAGTTGGAGATTTAGTCTGGACATTCTCCTCTGGAGTCATTTGGAGCTTGACCTACAGGAGTGCTGAATGTGAATCTCCCTATCATGGGCGCTCATGTTGTTGCCATCATCAATTCCTTCAGAGCTCTCTTTTCCTTTGTCACCTCTGTAGATCTCCTCTAGACTTTATCTGGGTTCACCCTTCTGAAATTATGGAGAACTAATTTGAACCCCAGGCTATAATTTCAGTCTGATGCACAATTCATACAGCCCAGTGATCTCTTTTCAGGTTTTACATTCCTATATCATTGTCAACTAACCCATTCTACTGAAGCAACAAACAAGCACACAGTACATCTTCCTCATGCACAAACTTCCTGTGTTCCAGCATGTGAATGTTTTCCATTTGATTGGTCCTGAATCCTTCATTATTCATTTTTTAGTTGGATAGTTTTAGGTTCTTAATCATATAACCTGTACCTGAGAAACTAAGATCATGTTTCTTTATCTTCATTTTTCTATTGTTTTAACAATACTAATACCATAGGAAAATGACAAATGCTTCTTTTAGCAAATGAATGAGTAAGCCTTGGGAAGAAAAAAGCATTTATCATTTTGCTTTTGTTAAATTTTACTTCAGATCCTAAATAGGCACTTTAATTCACCAATCTGCTTATACACAGCTGGAGGCAATACCCTTGGTTTTCCTGGTACCATCTGCTGGCTAAGTCATCCCCCAAAGGCCAAAAACAGAACAAAGGCAGCATTGGGCAAAGGAGGGAGGAGGTGTGAAAACGGAGACAAGAAGAGGTGTTTAAGGGAAATGGTATACATTACAGATGTCATGGAGATTTATTTCTTTTTCTATGAGGATTTACTCTAGTTACCAAACCTTACTTTTAGATTTTTTTTTCCCCCAAAAAAGCATTTAGAGCATTTATCATTTGCTTGGGGTGCTGCTTTGTAGGTAAAACTTTCCTTCTGTTCATAGTTTGGGGTCAGGTTTAAGACTTGAAGATTAAAAGGGGTAATAATTTAAAGTTTTGCGGATAGGAAAAGTGCAGAGCCTATGGTAGAGGAGTTGTCAAAATAAATTCTATAGTTATATTTCCTTAAAAGCATTCTTCCTCCTACTCTTATTCCTGGGTAACCACATCAAGGACGTATAAGGAGTAGAGACCTCAGACCCTCAGTATGCTGAGAAGTATAAGTGATCTAGCCCTTGAAAGGATGTTTTAGGCCACATTTTGCAACTACTATCTAGAGAAGGTCCTGTGCATTCTCAAGGAAGCATCGAAAGGCTGAGGCTATGAGGGTTGTGACTAATAGAGAAACCTATGTATAAGTCATATTCTTAGAAAATTCAATAAATCCTCACTTATTAATTCCAGACTACCACTCACTTCCCAGTCTGAGACATAAAATTTCCTTAAATTAGTTTGAAAGTTGTGGAATGATTAAAAGGGCTTTAAAAATGCACATCTTTGGGCTGCAAGGCCACTGAGAAATCCTGCTGGAACTGAGCTAATAACTTCCTCTATGTAGACCAGCTGACAGAAAGCTGGAAGAAGCCATTCTACATGCAGTTCAATGGGAGAAAGAGATACCACCAGTGAAGATACTCAACAGTGGACACCGCAAGCCTTATAACTGGCCAACCAGGCCAAATGAGCCAACAGGTGCAATAGTGGCATGTCTGTCATGGTGGAAACCAACTGCCTTCTAATTGGACTTGAGGCCCACTCCATAGGGAGGGAATGCTGTAAACTTAAAACAGGGGTAGTCATGAGCCTAAGTGGTGTAATGTCTGCTGCTGTCTGGCTAAATGTATATACTATGCTTATCAAACTATCCAGTAAGCACTTCTCTCATTATTCATACCCTTATTACTGCTACACTCACTTTGGGTAGAGAATCTTCTCTTTTCAGATGGCAGTGACCTTGGGACGACTCAGAAGGTATCATGGTGCTGGAAAGAAGTGACTGGAGTACTGAGTAATATCTCGATCACACCTTCCAAGGCTCAGGGTCTAATGTGGAAGAGGTGGAAGAAAGAATGTAAGAGCCAAAGGAAGGGTAGGACTCCTTACAATCTGCTCCCTCCAGACATAAAATGGCCTGGATATCCATAACCTCACAGTGCATGACACTACCTACATAAGACCATCATAAGAGGAGGAAAAGATCATGACATCAAAATAAAAGACAGACTGATTGAGATGGGTAGGGGATATGATGGAGAATGGAATTTCAAAGGGGAAAGTGGGGGGAGTTAAGGTATTACCATGGGATATTTTTTATAATCATGAAAGATGTTAATAAAAATTGAGAAAAATAAATAAATTTAAATTAAAATAAAAAATGCAAGTCTTTTAAATTAATTTTAATCATATTTACACTGAACTATACTATACAGGAAGTTTTATGATACTGGTGTGTGAGTAGCACAAATAGATATGTGAGACAGTAATTATCATTAACCCTAAACTGGTGGGAAGGCAAGGAACAGAAAGAAAGATGATTGGAAAAAAGACTCATTTCCATTTAGTATAACAAAATGAGTGAGTTAGTAAGCATGTATGGTTGAAAAGTGTCAGGGAATAATAAAAGTATGAATTCTAGTATTCAATAACAATGTACATTTTGCATGCTTACTACGATAAGTTAAACCTTGTAATTTCAGTACTTTTCATAAACATTTTTTTTCTCATGTAATTAATAGCCCACTGTGGCTCTGACTGAGGTTTGGAGGGTTAATTGCTCCACTGTTCAGTAGGGAGGCAGACTCACTGGCTTTGCTTTTCAACATGTGCCTTCCAAGGACACCCTGGAAACCAACATAAACCAGTGAAGAAGAAAGAAAGGAGACCAAGAGAGTGCTTTTCACTGCCCAGTGTTCACCACAGAGTCTCACCCAGATGGGCATGGGACTGTGAGTATCTATTTTCACTGTCCAGAAAGTCCTAGTGAGACACTTCAGCATGGCTGAGCCCTGAAAGTTAAAGGGAGGAATGTCCTTGAGCCTGCCCTTGCAGTCTCCACTTTGCAACTAGTAAAAACAAACAACAAAAACAAAAAATACAAGGACTCCTTATCTCTTTTCTGCCTAAAGGAGTTTCCTAGATCTGTCTTTCTATAAACAACCTTAGTCCCTAGGATATTGTTTCCTTTCCTTGAATTAAGATTCATGGAAGGATTAAACCTGAACCTGGCATTGTGGCTGGTTAGTTTAACTCAGCCCCCCAAACTTGGCATCAGGGTTGATTAGCTCATCCCCCTTCAGGACCTATAAAGGACCCCAACTGGTTCTGTAGGTGGCCTTTACCCTCTGCTGTCTTCTCATGGGCAGGAGCACTGGGTACTCTGGGCTTTATCCCATTTTTTCCTTCTCATGGACAAGAACTTTTTATACTCTTCTTTCCTTCTTAAACTGATAAACTATCTCTAAACCTTACCCTTTGATCTGTGGGTTACAATTCCTTAAATTCATATGACAGGAAACTGGGGACACCCTAAAATTATTGGAGGTATATTGGTGCATTGGTGAGGAACCCCCAAATTTCTAAATCACAAGTGGCTGGCCCAATCTCTGAATCACTGAGGAAAGTTTGGCAACTGTGCCGTTTAAACAGGATTTGGGAGTTCAGGAGGGTCTCCCAAACTTATGAAAGCCAATTTTGGGTTCTTATCCTAGTGTAACAAAGAATTAATAAAATGGACCTTAGAAGGCTAAATTATTAATTACTGAGTTTACTTAGGAAAAAATCATAATTACTGAAGTTTATTTAGGGGTACTTGATATCTATGATAAGGTTGGAGTAGTTCCACACCCACAGTGGATGTTTGGATATAGAAGCCCCTTCAAAAAACACACCAGGGAAGATTAAAAATTCATGAAGGACTTAGAGATCAAAGATAAATCTTACTTATAATCAAAGTCAGAAGGTACCCACAAAGCATGACAGGAAGAAAAATACCCAAGTCAAGACAAGTATTAGTCCCTTCTCAGGGGAAGGAGGGACTTACTCATGGGGATACTAAGGCCACATCACTAGTGGGGTGGGCTATGTGGGTAACTTCCTTTACATGGTTCAGACATCCAATCAGGGTGAGCCTAGTAATTGGGTGGGGGGGGTGTACAAGCAAAGGCCTGGTTGGTTTGGACTCAGAAGGGCCAAGATCTGATTGGTTAGTGGACTTGTGACACCAGAGAGGCTGAGCTGAAGAAGCAGGAAGTTTTCGCTGGGTGTGTCAAAGGCAGCCATCTTGGAGGGACAGGATCCGATCCTATGTATAGAATGGTATCTTCTTGTTCCTCCTTGTTGCCCCTACCTGTCAGAGAGGCTAACTTTCTCCTATTTCTCCTTCACCATGAAAAGAATTAGGAAATTAATTGCAATGGAGGAAGCAATGAGGCTGAGTTTGTAAGGTCACTTCTGAGTTCTGGCTCGGCCACCAGCCAGCTAAGTGATTTAGTTTCTTTGACCAAAAGGTTTCAGCTACAGGGTTGGAGGAATGGCTTAGTGGTTAACCCACTTGCCTGCAAAGCCAAACAACCTAGGTTCTATTCCCCAGGACCCGGGTTGTTGGCCAGATGCACAAGGGGGCACATGCATCTGGAGTTCGCTTGCAGTGCCTGAGGGCGTCTGATGTGCCCATTCTCTCTATATATTTCTCTTTATCTCTCTCTCTTTCTCAATCCCTTCCGCTCTCTGTGTGTCAAATAAATAAATTAAGTAAAAATAAAATTTTTTTAAAAAGTTTTCAGCTACAAAGTCAGGCTCATCATTACAGCTTACAAGGTTGCAGCAAGGACTAAATAGAGCACTAAAGGTAAGCTTTGAGCTTTGTAAACAACAAAAGGATTACCTGGTTCTCTTGCCGCTGTGGATAAGGAGAGCAATTTTTTTTAATTTAAATATTTTACAGATATTTAAGTCATTAAAGTCATTAACTAATTCATAACTGAAGGAAATGTATTTTCTTAAACTTACATTATATTTCTTTATTGCATGAGAAAAGGATCATGCATTTTTTAAAGTGCAGCTTGGGAATTGGGGGTTGGAGTAAAGGAAAGAAAACCTGGTTTTTAATTGCAGCTATGATATTGGCCAGCCAACTGACCACAATCTGGTCACTACATCTGTCTAGGCTCTAATTTCTTCAGAGACAGAAGGGGTGGCTGGCTAAATGGTTCTTTAAAAGGAAACTCATCTAAGTGGTTCACCCACAAAATCATGTCACTGAGGAGGTCAGTGGAGAAATAATACCCTACTGACATAAAGTTAGGGTAAGATATTTTCACAATTTAAAGGAAAACAATCTATTTTCTAATCTCTAAAGTGAATTATTTAATTCCTACACTTAAATGATCAAGTATTGTATTGTTTGTCCCTAATGCTCTCCGTAGTTTGTTTTTCTTCTTGGGCTAATGTGGAGGTAAGGAGTGTGAAAACTATAGATATTACTGAGAAGATGTTATTTCTAAGGTGAGTGACCATAAGACTCTGACAAAACATTCTTCCCCCTTTGAAAGTTGGATATAAATATTTGGAAAGAATGATTTAAGACCAATTTGTGATTGAAATAATATCTATCAAGAAGTGAATATTCATATGTGTATAATTTCTTCTGTGGGCACTGATGTGTAGGTAAAGGTTTGGGTTCAGAGGTTAAATAACACCCAAAGCAGCTTCCTGAGCCCAGTGGACACTGAATTGGACACTGGTTGATGAGAAATGCCAAATATTTCAGCAATTAACAATTGCTAGTGATACTTTGAGTTCCTGATTTTTTTCTCCTGTTAACCAGGAATATCTAATTACTTAAACATATGTTGTTAATTAAATACATAATTACTCCTCTATGATGTACTGTTTCATTTTTGACTCTCAGTTTTCTTAATCTTTAAAATGAGGATCAAATTTTGTTTTGGAGTTATTGTGTAATTATACAAATTATATCTAGTGTATGCAAAATGCCTGGCACATGAAAGCTACAAATGGCAGTGACTAACTACTTTTATTATGTAGTCACTGATATCCTGCCTTGAGATTTCTGTATTGCACTGAGTCATGAACATTAAGGACAGTGAAGGCATATAAGGACCAGTTGGAGAACAAGGTAGGCTAACGGCAGTACAAGCTGGCATTTGCAAGTGCTGAACCAGTGTTAGTGATGATGCCCTTGCTTTAGACACAGACAGTGTGACTGGGAGGTGTTTAACAACATACAAATCCCATTTAAATAACAGTTATCAAAACTGCATTGCTGGATGGCTCTTATCTGCAAAAACTTTCATTGGTGTTTTGTAATATGTATGATGGTAATGATGGGGGACCAATCAAACTTTCCTGCTTAAGAGAGAGAACTGAGATGAGAAAAGTGTGATGTGTTTGTAAAGTTTGTGTGTGTTTGAAGGGCTCTGTAGAGGATAGATTAGAAATCAGACCTGTGGATGCCTCTTCTAGTATTCACCTCTCTGTCCTACTTGAGGAGTTCAGTGGAGTAAGATTCACATGAGAACTGAATCTTGTTTTTCTCTCTTAAAATTCAGCACATTTATTCTGAAAAGACTGATGGCTCAAATGAATATTTGGAATGGTCTCTACCTTTCATCTCCTTGAAATCATGCCAGAAAAGGCCTCCAGCACACTCAACTCTAACTTACCTTTTTTAAAGTTTCTCCCTCCCTGGTTGATGGTAGTCATGGAATCATGCCTTGTTAGCACACAGGTGATTCCAGAAATTTCTGCACTTCAAAGGGAATCTTTTATTCACCTGCATGTTTAACTGTGTCAATGTGCTCTCATTATCAGGTTTAATTGAATAATTCAACAAGGAAATGTGCCCAGTGCACACATTATATAGATGTGTTTGCCAAAGCTATCCTGGCTTACATGAGGACTGATTCTCTGATGCCCTGAGTTATTCAGAAAGGCCATCACAGATGTCAACATAATATGCAGAACACAGATACCTGTGGAAATAATTAAATACCAAAATCCATTTCTAATTTATTTTTCCATCATGTTTTTAAGATGCCGCCTTTGCCGCAGTTGTATACGTAAACAGCTGTTCGCAAATAAGTGTGTGTGAACTCTCCTGCTGGAGAGTATGTTATTTCTGCCCATGAAGTCTGTCAAGAATGGCTATACTCCAAGTTTAAGTAGATAGTATAATATATGTTTTTACCTGCTGAAGGAGAGCAAGTGAAATCTGGCATAATGAAGAGATGCATATTGTGATGGTTTGAATGAATGTGTCCCTTCAAAGTTAGTATGTTGGAGCTCTGATGCCCAAGGTGATCACATTAAGCATTACAGACTTTAGAATGGTTAAATCATGTGACCAGGCCTTTGTCAATGGAATTAACGCACTTATAAAGAAGATTCAGGGCTGGAGAAATGGCTTAATGGTTAAGGTGCTTGTCTGTGATGCCTAAGGACCCAGGTTCGATTCCCCAGTACCCACATAAGCCAGATCCACAAAGTGGGACATGAATCTGTAGTTCATTATCAGTAGCTGGAAGCCCTAGTGTGCCCATTATCTCTCTCTATCTGCCCCCTCTTTCTCTTTAATAAATAAAAAATAAATAAAAGGGAAGAGGAATCAGAGAGATTATTGGTCCTTTCATCACTTTTGCCATTATAGGACATAGTGTTTTTTGCCTTCCTGCTCTTTATGTCATGTGAGGATATAACAAGAGAGGAGATCTTGAAGCAGAGAACATATCTTCAGTAGGCATAGAATCTGCTGTGCATTGATCATGGACTTCCTAGCCTCCAGAACTGTGAAAAATCAGTTTTTGTTGTTTATGAATTATTCAAGTTGTTTATTGTGTTGTAGAAGTAGGCATGGACTAAGTCAAAGATATATTTCCACTGCACTTATCAAACCATAGTCACAAAAACTGTATGGCACAGATTATTTTCTTTGTTAACTCATACCTGATTAAGTTGGACAAACAGATATACAATTTAAATTAAAATAACACTGTGAACCTTGCAAAATACAGAGCATCCAAGAGGAATTTAAGACTGCTATATCATTCAGCTCTGTCCTTCAATAACTGCCTGTGACAGAGACAACCCCTGAAATCTCATTTGATTCATAAATAAACAAGAAACATTTATTTCTTGCTCTTAGGTCTGTGAGTTGAATGGGTTCATGCACTTGACTGGGATAGGTTTGGTTGGGTTTGGCACCTATGTCTCCTCATCCTGACACCCAGATTTCAGAAGCTGTGGTAGTTCTCTGGAACAATCTATCTTCATTGTGGATTTCAAGAAAACAAATAAAACAACACACATGCTTGGATGCACACCCACACACACACACCCACACACATATATACATGCATGCACCGAGTGAGAGACATAAGCATACAAAGTCTCTGGTTGAATGCTCTTTATATTATGGTTTCTAACATCATTTCAAAGCAAGCCACTTGACCAAACTCAATGCCAGTGACTTTAGAGCCTCTTTGTTAATTATGTCAGTATAAGGAGCAAATAATGTAACTTAGCACAACTGGTTACTATATGGGGTTTCATGAGTACAAGCTGATTGGGGCACAAGGAAATCCAGTCAGTCATATTTAATTGTGTATTTAAAAATATATCAAGTGTTTCTCTTCCACAGAATCAATGAGTTTTTGGTGTTTTGGGGCCAGAATATGTCTTTCATTTATTTATTTGTATTTGGTGTGTGTGTGTGTGTGTGTGTGTGTGTGTATAGCACATATGTAATGTGTGATTGCTGTAGGTGTGTGTGTGTGTGTGTTCAGATGCACATGTCCTGTATGCACACATAAAGAGGTTCGAGAATGTTGGGTACTCTTCCTTTTTTATTTTTCAGTTTTTTAGAAGTATGGTTTCACTCTAGTTCAGGCTGACCTGGAATTCTCTATGTAGTCTCAGGGTGGCCTCGAACTCATGGTGATCCTCCTACCTCTGCTTCCCAAGTACTGAAATTAAAGGCATTCATCACTATGTTTGTCTTTTTTGGTCATTTTTAACTCTGGGGACTTTCTAGCTCCTGAAATGTCTCATCTGCCAGTATGGACCTAGAACTAACCAGAGACTCCTCTAAACTGTTACAGAGATAAAACCCTCTATAAGAGTGAGAATAGTATTTGACTAATAACAGTAAAAACTTCTGATGGTTTCAATTGACATCTTAGACAGGTGGACAATATTTTTCTACTAGGAAATGCCCTGACCTGACATCCACCTGGCCTCTAGATTCTGAGCTGGGTTGGATCATAAGGCAGAGACATACAGTTAAGCCATGATGCTATAAGAATTTCAAGGGAACATTGCCCTTTAATCTTCAATCTCTTAAACCACTCCTATTTGTAGAATCTACCATCTCTCTTCCCCTTTACGATCATGTGATTATCATGGGGCTTGAAGACCCAGTGTTCATTAGGAGACAGAAGGCATGAATGCATATAAACTAGTTTCTGTCTAGGCCTGAAGACAAACACATGTTTCTGTTTCTTTTCCAGTGAAAAAATAGTGCTAAATTCAAGATACAATCCTTGGGGGAAAAGAATTAATGAACAGGTGAGATAAAAGGAAGACTTTGTGTATGCTTCTTTCTGGCTCTCTCTCAAGTAAATAAATAAATAAATAAATAAATAAATAAATAAAATATTAAAAAAGAAAATAAATGAAATACTAAGCAAAAGTCAGTAGATCTAGAGAAATTGAATTCTATCAAAAGTAAAAAGTTGGACATTTTAAGGGTGTGGTGTTACTATGTGTCATGCACTCTATCTCTATTCATCTCCAAACTCACACTAGAATAATCAACAAAATAAAAGTATTTTGAAGACTATATTCTCTTGTAAATGTTCAACTGATATTGAATATAATATTATTTAGTCCCCAAACATTATTATTCTTTTCTTTTTATTATTATTATTATTACTGTTGTTGTTAATTATGTATACAGTGTGTATACAGCCATGTTGGTACCATCGTTAGCCTCTTCCCTGTCCTCCCCTCTATGCAGGAACCCTTCTCATTGGGGAATGTGGGTCATGCTTTGTGGAGGAGGCCATCATTTATGGGTATGAGGCAATGTCTCTGTGCATAATGTCCCAATGTGTGACTCTAACAATCTTTCAGCTCCCTCTTCCATGAACTTCCCTGAACCATGTTGGGTTCGTTTTAGGTGTACTTCACCAATGAGGTCTTGGGAGCCTCTGTGTCTCTGGATATCGGGTTTGGTAGGACTCAAGTGTTCTCTGTGTCTGTCTCCTTCACCCTTTTGCTGGTACCAGGTTCACCAAGAAAGCAGCCCTCTTTCTCATTTCCCCAATTACTCTATGGTTTCAGCTGGGGCCCTGGTGAGGTGCAATAGGCTAATTCTTTCCTCAGGGTCTGTGTCCATTTGTAAAAGAGAAGCAAACTCTCCAATGGAGAGTGAAGTCAGCACCATATAAATGGGATAACCTTTATTATTTTAGAGAGAATTTAATAGGTGTAGGTCCTCTGGTATCCCACAGTTTGTGGTAGCTTGATTATAGAGAACAGGTTCATTTTTTGGATATGGTTCGGACTTGTTTCCTAGAACCAGCTATGGGTTCCATTCCACTGAATGGATCCATTAGCCACATCAAGAGCAGTTGGTTACCCTCCATGACTGTGTGCCAGTATTGCACCTCTGTGAGCATCATGTCAGGTTGTTTGCTGATGAGTAGCTTAGACCATAAATTGTTTGGATAGATATTGGTCATTTTGCCCCAGTCACTCATGTAGCATCTTCTGGCACACTAGCTGAGCTAACTGTCTGGGAACTGACTCTCTTCCACATTCCAGCCAGATCACTCCATGTTCTGTACCAACAGCATATGGTGTCTTTGGCATTAGAGTCTTACCATTAACCTTTGGTGGGTCATCAAGTACTCTGACAAAGAATTTTCTTCTTTTGGGAAACCTTGTAGGTCTCTCTGATCAATAGCTAGTTGTGGATGTTAACCACATGCTGGTACTGGGAGTTACAGGCCAGAGCCAAGGAAAAGAAGGAAGAAAAATATAGGTAATATACAAGAGAAAGAGAGAGAGAGAAACAGGAGATTAAGGTTAGTTTTCATCATATCCTCTCCAGGGCCCCGTGGTTCAGGTATTCCCTCTAAGAGCCTTATTTTTCTGTATTTCAATTGTTTGTACTGGTTTGTACCACTTTAAAAGAATCCTCCAAATTAATACCATGTATGATATACCATTTGTGGTACAAACTAAGGCAAATGAGTACTTGTGGGTAAAGTAATAAAGAGCTGTCAGTCTGCAGTTGGTGACATGCCAGTTATCAGCCAGGAGAGAAGGGCCTCTAACAAGGCTACTGGTCAGCTGACAACCATACTTGAATTCAGAGAAGGGGTTATGCTTCAGCCTGATGATTAAATTCTGCCCCTAGCATCTGCTTGGGTTCCCAGCTCTGTAGGGAATCATTAGAAGAACAAATTCATAAAATTTGTGGAGTCCAGTATATGTAAGACACTGGGATATGTTTGAGAAAATGTTTTTAGCTGTGAAAGTATCAACTGCGTAATGAAAAGGAATGAAGAGAAACAAAAATCTGCAGTTGAGTAGCTCTTCTTCAAATAGCAGAACTCAGAGAATCCACTGGAATTTTGAGAAAGCTAAATCATTTTTATCTAGATTTTCAGGATCGTCATCTGTGGAATGAAGTCAGACATTTTCCTCTAGATCAGGGCTCTGCAAATTTCCATACTCTTCTTCATTTAATTCAATATGTAACATCATGTTACTGTTGGACATAAAATAGGTACAAACTAGAGTTAACAAACAAAAGATTCCTGTTTGTGGCCAAAGCAGAAGGCACAACTCAGACCAAAAAGATGGAGAAGGTATGTTACTTAGCTAAATGTCAAGGTAAAATGGAAAAGGCTGCATACTTTTAAAGGTCTTAGAGAAAGATGATGTCATACTCTCTGAGCACAAGGCTAGTGGAAAACAGGATGAAGGGCTTAGAGATGTCAGCGACCACATGGAATAGGATTTCATCTAAGAAATTTAAGGTATGTTGAAAACAGATTCATCTTCGTATTTTGTATGTGTTCCTCCCTTCTCTCTCTCTCTCTCTCTCTCTCTCTCTCTCCCTCCCTCCCTCTCTCTCTCTCTCTCTCTCTCTCTCTCTCTCTCTCCCCCACCCCCCAATTAATTTGGATTTTTACATGCTTATTTAAGGGATAGCACCTTGTATTACAGGAAAAAAAAAAAAAAAAAAAAAACTGGAAAGAATGCTGCTCCTACCCCTGTTCTGTGTTGTGGCAGAGTAGTTCTCCAGCTCAGTTCCTTCATGAAGAAGACCCTTATTTAGTACAAAGTCCAGAAATAAGATAATGAGGCTTCTCTTTGTGTTTCCATTGCCATTTAAGTCCATAGCTAGGATTTGGTTTACATTTTATGATCTGAGTGTTTCCTTAGCAGATAATTTCCAAGATAACACATTCCTTTATCTGCTTTTGAGAGAAAATATATTTGGATATTTTATCCCCATAACATTCTAATCCTTAAAGCTAATCTAATGCAATTGGATTTCTAACAATGTGGAAAACAGAGTGAGAGCTGCAGAGAACATAAGGAGCCTTGGATCATCAAAGGAGAAAACCTAAAGACCAATCAACCATGCTGAAAGGCCTATGCCAAATAATGGTAGCAGTAACATGATTGTCCACCTGGAGTAGGACTTTTTAATGTTAGGGTATGTTTACTTTCTTCTTTAAGCCTAAATTATACAACTATAAATCACATCAAAGAGAAATCAGTGCAGTAACTCAATATTCTTATTGAAAAAATTCTATAAGAGCTTACATTAATGATTTTACTGAAATGTGTTATGTGTATGCCATATTTTGTTGGTTTTAAATAATATTGATTTTATTTTCTTTATATGCTTGCTTCATTGACTTTATATGTTAAAGATAGTGATGGGAGAAATAATCTCCATGCTTAGTGATCATCTCATAATAGCATCTGTTTAGGTTTCATTACATTTCATTTGAAAAGTATTTAAATGATACATATCTATTGGTAAAAATTAGACAATACATATGAATGGTAATCAACAAAAATAGCTATAATGGACATTTGGGGTATTTTTCTTATTTTTTATTTTTGACAGTTTCATGCATGCATATATTGTAATTTGATCACATTTATCTCCCTTTCTCTTATTCCCCTTTCACTCCTACTGAACTCCTTCTTCACAGCTTGTCCTCTTGCTATTTTCATGTCTTTCTCTCTTTTTTCATGATCCACTGCATTCAGTTAGGGTTACTTGCTTTCATGAGACAGGGTTGGGGAATCTACATATGAGAGAACTTGGAGTATTTTCCAGTACTGTGTTGCCATATGGCTTTTAATAATCCTTTGTTTTGGTTAACCCTCCCCAACCTTTCTTTCCTCCCATATCTTTATCCCTGTTCCCCTTAAATATTTCCATCCCCATTTTCCTACTCTTCAACTTCAGTATCACATGTGTTCTATTATACCCACCCACAAATGTCTCTGTTTACTTTGTTAATTTTTCCTTCTTATGACCCCTTTCTAGCTTCCTGGCCTCTATAGACACAAACTCCAACTTAAACACACAGATACATAAACCAGAAGCTAAGATCCTCATTTGTTTGTTTTCTGGGCATGGATTATATCACTTAGTATATTTTCCAGTTCCACCCATTTTCCTGAAAAATTCCATAATTTTATTTTTATTTATGGCTGAGTGAAATTCCATTGTATATATGTGTCATATTTTCATTATCCAGTTGACAGACATTTAGGTTGATTCTATTTCCTTGTTATTGTGAATAGATCCTCAATAAACTTGGTTATGCAAATATCTGTGTGGTAGGATATAGAGTCCTTTGGGTATATACTCAGTAATGGTATAATTTGATCATATATTAGGTCTATTTTTGTTTTTTTGAGAAACTTCCATACTTTCCACAGTGGTTGCACCAGTTTACATGCTTACCATCCATAAGGGTTTCCCATCTCTCCACAACCTCTCCATCATTTCTTTTCCTGAAGATAGCCATTTTTCTGGGGTGAGGTAGAATCTCAAAGTGAGATGAGATCTCAAATTTTCATTTTCCTGATGACTCAGGATGTTGAATAAATTCTATAATATTTATTGGCTTAAGCCAGGAGTTGTGGCTAATGCCTTTAATCACAGCACTCAGGGAGCTGAGTTAGGAAGATTGTTGTGAGTTCAAGACCAACTTTAATCTACAGAGTGAATTCTGAGTCAGCCTGAGCTAGTGTGAACTTTGCCTCAAAAAATTTTTGTTGGCCATTTGTATTTACTCTTTTTAAAAAATATTTTTGTTTATTTATTTGAGATTGAAGGAGAGAGAGAGAGAGAGAGAGAGAGAGAGAGCGCGCGCGCGAGCGCAATCGAGTGAGAGAGGCACATAGAGAATGGGTTCACCAGGGCCTCCAACCACTGCAAACAAACTCCAGACGCATGTCCCACCTTGTGCATCTGGCTTACATGGGTCCTGGGGAATTGAACCTAGATCCTTGGGCTTTGCCAGCAAGCACCTTAACTGCTAAGCAATTTCTCCAGCCCTATATTTATTCTTTTGAGAACTCCTTGTTCACTTCCATTGTCCATATTTTGATTGGATTGCTTTGTTGACGAGCACACACACATACGTACCTGTCAGAAAGTTTCTCCCATTCTGAAATCAGAATTCTGCATTTGGACAGAGATCAGATGCTAGAAAAATATTACCAGATACTGGCAGCTATAGAAACCTTTTTCAAACCTGCAAAGTTCTTTCTACCTCAAGATATAGTGTTGTTCTCTTCAACTTCAAAATGCTATGAATCAAAGTATTTCAACACTAATTTTCAGATTCCAGAGAAGAGCCAAAGACTAGGATTGTTTTCAATTATGAGTTAAACCTCAAATTCCTTGTTATCTTTCCTTATAGAGTTGTATAATATGTGGACACATCCTGAAGTGGGAGTAGGAAATGATTATTGGTGTCATTACGATCTGACTGATACTGTTTAATTCCTTCTTTCTACTTCTAATTCACACTTGACCATAAGCAGCAAGTTCAGTTTTTGTCCAAGAGGACTGTGCTTGAGAATGAATGATTATGTCTCCCAAGAGAAGGAAGGCATCATTTGCCAAACAACAAACATCTATTCCCACTTTTTCATCCATTCATTATTTATGAACTGCCCTATATACAACAACCTGGCCAACATGGTGATGAAAGAGGTGTGTATTATTTTTCAAAGATTGCATATCATAACAGAACATCAGGGTCAGCATATTGTTTCTGCCAGGAACTATGAAACTGTCTGATTCCATGTTTAAATTTACAACCTGACAAGTGAATTTAATGGAATAAAAAGGCAAAAATATTTTGTATTTGCTCAATTTGTGTTCTACGTGATTGTTTACACTAGTTGTAAGTACTCACTTTTTGTTATGTGTGAAGAGGAACTTCTGCTTTAGCATAATGTAGAAGTGAAAAGCTTAGACATATTGCTTGAGAGTAAAATTATCTTGCTCTTGTGAAAAGATCTTTTTCCTAGTAGGTTCAGTGTTCCAGCAAGTAATTACTCAATGAAACATGTACTTACTGATAATTATTCTGGATCACTTTTAAGTAAGGTTTATATAGTTGCTTCTTTTTATTCTCCAGTTTCTGGCAGAGTGCCAACAATTTCAGGGCAGGCCTATAGCACCACAGTTCCCTAGGAAAGGAAGCATCACATGTGTTCCCAAGAAACAGCTCTTGCTGATCCAGGAAAATTCTTAGTGTTTATATCAAGCATTTATAGAGGGTTTTGGAGTCTAATTTCTAAAACATTGGATGGCTTGATCATTTTCAATAAATAACATCAAGGGTTACTGAATGGATTACCCAAAAGTAGTGGAAAGAAGTTACCACAATTTGGCTCAACATTTCTAGAATGAACAAATATGCCAAGTTAGAAAAATTGTTAGTTATGAAATTGCAGTACTCCTACCCTCCAAAACCAAAGTTCAATGTCAATGTAATCTTTTTTTGTTTTTTTTTTTTTTTTGAGGTAGGCTTTCACTCTGGCCCAGGCTGACCTGGAATTCACTGTGTAGTCTCGGGGTGGCCTAGAACTCACAACATAGCCTGGGTTGGCTCAGACTCATAGCAGTCCACTTACCCCAGCCTCCCAAATGATGGAATTATAGGTGGGAGTCACTGTTCCTGGATAATTTTTTATTCAACCACTTGATAGAGTTGATTGTGCCAGAGAGTCTTTATAAATGATTATTATTTCTCTGACCTGAGATTCACATTTCCTTCCAGAGGAACTCACTGAATGCTCATTTACCCATAAACTGCTTATTTTAAAGCATTTTACAGAGATGAGATTGTGGAGTCAAGGACTTAAGGATTCAGTTAGTCTCTGTCATCTAAATTTTTAGTTAAGATATTTTCAGCTTCAAGTAATAGGCAACTTCAATGAAAGATAAAATAATCTATTATTTCCTATAGACACACTTTATCAGGGCTCTGACTTTACTTCTCTGATTTCTCCCTGTCTTTGTAATGCTTATAGGTTGGCTCTATTCTCAGTTGGACATCAGATGGCTACAGCAGAGCTGAACATCTAATACACATAGCAATCTATCCAGAGAAGAAGGGATTATGCCTCCCTTATAAACGTTTTAGTAGCAAACAGATCATTCCCAGATCATTCCCATGCACCATCCCTTCTTTCATGGAACAATGGCTAGCTTTGGGTCATCACCTTCCACCTAAACCATCATAAGCACAGGGACGTGATCAGCAGTACTGGCAAATTAACTGATTGAGAGGAATTTGCCCTCAAAGAATGCCACCATGCCACCCATATCTGGGAGTATTTAGTTCAAATTTCTGTAATAGAAATCTCTTTATGGGTGAATCTCATAATTTATTAATCCAGAATACATTCTAATTTGAGTTGAGCCAGTAAAAACACCCAGTATTATCTGTGTTTTATAAATTATAAAGAATTAAGCTAAAGGTCAGGTAAAGAAAACTAAAACCAAACAAAGAAACAGATCCAGCAACGTATCCTTAGCTTTGAATCCTATCATTATGGACTCTGGAACATCTCATCCAATATGACTTCTTGCATCACATACAAAAAAAAAAAAAAAAAGGCAGAAAAAAATGGTCATTTTAATTAGGGTATTCATCCCTTCTTTACCAAAAGCATCTTTATTAGCCAAATTAATTAGGCCAGAGTAATGAAAAGAATCCTGAGCAGGGAACCAGGGAACACCTGGATTTACTGTATGCAGATGTGGTCTCATGATCAAAGAACTTTTCTGTATGTGCCCTCAGGCTTCAGTAACAGGAGGGTCTGCACTGAGGTCCCTAAGGCCCATTTTCACTCTAAGAAAATATAATTTTAGTGTTCTTTATTTTTTGCTATCTGTCATTGGAAGGAGGTTAATTCGAAGGAAAGAAATTGTTTCAAAGAGAGAAAGCAAGCTCGGCTACATACGATTGGCCAGATCTGGAATGATTAAGCACACCATCTTTGAGTAAGTCTGTGAATGGAAGCATCATTTAGAAGAAGCACTGTGCCTGCCTTTCACATATGTGTGTGTGTATAAACAAGAAAGGGAAAATGTTTTATGGGAAAGTACAAATACAATAATATAGAAAATACTACATTTTCAACTCTTCAGTTTATAAAGCATTGTTATTTGCCAATACAGTTGTCCCAACCACCTGGTGATATGGAAAAAACATATGGTACAGTTTTAATGTTGCAGAGAAAAGAAATATAAGACTCAGACAGTTCAGAGATATAAAACAGCACTGGCAGAACTAGAGATAGTGTTGGATCTTTTCAATGGAAAGTAGTCTTCAGGGCCCCTACCAATTTTTTTTAACCATTGTTATGCTTTTTTCTGAAAGAGACAATTAAAATCTAGCAAGAATTAGACAAACAGCTCCAAATAAATTTTGATTGGTTGATATTATCATTTATTCATTCAATAAATATTGCTGAGTATCTACTATGTTCTATGCATGTTTAATAATCTCCATATTAGAGCATTTTCTTCATATCTTTTGGATATGCCTTCTGAGTTGAAAAGCATTCTGGTTGGCTGAGAAATTTTGTCATAACTAAATCTTTTTATATTTATGGTCAAGTATCTTTTTTTTTCTATCTTGCATCTTTAAAAGAGGATGAAATAATAGTAGAGCAAACACCAAGGTTTTCGGCTCATTCTGTACTTAATGGCTTCTTGACTATGAACTTTGTGAACATTTTCTCATAACCACCTGTACAGTCAGAAGCAGGTTACATCACTTCAAGGTCATTCAAGTTGCTACATTTCCTTAGCTATGGAATTTCTGGGACATTTTAATACAGTTTTATCTCCACAGCTACTTCGAATGTCATGATTACTAATCCTTTAACATGTAGTCAGTTTAGCTAAACACATTCATCAATTTGTTCCATTATTATTAATTCATGCTCATGCCATGTATTCAATTAGGCAAAAAGTTTTCACAATAGTGTCTTAACCCCTGTTGGTCCAAGGAAAGAAATGCCTTGGTAAGATGAAAACAAGTACTGGCAGGTAGTTGTAAACTGATTTTTTTCCTATAGACCATGATGATACTTGTAATTACTGTCACATAAATCAAAATGATTAAAGTGAAATCATGTCCCTCCAGATGCTCAGCATATACTTCTTCCCAGTGAAGTCACCATTAAACATCTGAAATTCCTCTAATTTGAACCACAGCTGCAAAAAAAAAAAAAAAGTCACTCAGTTGTGAATTTGTTGGACCATATGTTACTGTATCAAGTGTAGGTTTTCCTCCCCAAGATGCCTGTTGCCCTCTGTGGGATAATTTTTAAAGGAATGACATTAGTTTATGTTCCTAGGCACCCCATGACTAAATATCAGGCTGAATATGGGGAAGTCTACTTTGGCAAATAACAACTTTCAAAAATGGAATTAGTCCCAAGTTTCAAGTCTTATGTGTTTGAGTGCTTCCTACTTATCATAGGCCCATCACTCAACAAATACCCACTCACAACACATACAACCATCACCACTACCACCACCAAATATGCTTCTTAGGTGATTCTCATGTGTAGTGATACTCTTGCCTTTGCTTCCCAGGGGAAAAGAAAAAAGCAAAATCCAGAGAAGAAAGAGAAACAGGAGAAGTTTGAGGTTAGGTTTCATCTCACTCTCTCCAGGTCCCTTCGATTTAGGTATCAGTGAAGATTGACCCTGGTATTTTTATTGGTATTGCATTAAATCTGTATATTGCTTTTGGTAGAATTGCCATTTTCACAATATTAATTATACCTATCCAGGAACATGGGATTTCCTTCCATCTTTTTAAGTCCTCCTCTATTTCTTTCTTGAGTGTTTTTATGTTTTCATTATATAGTTCCTTCACATCCTTTATTAGTGTTCTTCCAAGGTATTTAATTTTTTGTTGTTATTGAAAATGGGACACTCTTACTGATTTCTTTCTCTGTGTATTTGTCCTTTGCATATAGAAAAGCTACTTATTTTTGTGCATTGATTTTGTATTTGCCACTTTGCTATAGGAATTTATCACCTTCAGAAGTTTTGGGATGGAGACTTTTGGGTCATTTATTTATAGGATCATGTCATCTGCAAATAGGGCTAACTTAATTTCTTCCTTTCCAATTTGAATCCGTTTTATTTCTTTCTCCTGTCTTATTGCTTGGGCTAGTACTTCTAGTACTATGTTGAAGAACCATAGTGAGAGTGGGCATCCATGTCTTGTTCCCAATCTCAGTGGGAACTCCTTGAGTTTTACCCCATTAAGAATTATTTGGGCTTTAGGAGCTTTATAAACCCTCCATGCCTATTCTTTACAGTGTTGTGATCATAAGGTGTATTTTGTCAAAGGTTTTCTCTGCATCAATTGAGATGATCAAGTGGTTCTTATGGTTTAGTTTATTTACGGGATGTATTACATTGACCGATTTCAGTATGCTAAGCCATCCCAGAATCCTTAGGATGAAGCCTACTTGATCAAGGTGGATAATGCTTTTAATGTGTTCTTCAATTCAGTTTGCCAGGATTTTGTTCAGGATCTTTGCATCTAAGTTCATTAGGGATATAGGCCCATAATTTTCTTTCATTGTTGCATCTATGACTGGTTTTGGTATTAGGGTGATGTTAGGTTCATAAAAGGATTCAGGGAGGATTCCCTGGTCACCAATTATGTGGAGTAGTTTGAGAAAAATTGGTTTCAGTTCTTCTATGAAGGTTTGATAGAATTCAGCTGAGAAACCATCTGAACTTTTCTTTTTGGGAAGTTTTTGATTACCTTTTCAATATCCATGGATGTGATATGTTTGTTTAGGAGATTGATCTGTTCTGAGTTTAGTTTGGGTAGTGGTATGTGTCTAGGAATTCATCCATTTCTTCCAGATTATTTAATTTTGTGGAATAGAGGTTTTGGTTTGATGAATTTGGGGGCCCCCATGTAAGGTGCATATATGTTTAGGATTGTAATGTCCTCCTATTGGAGAGTGCCTTTAATCAATATAAAGTGACCTTCCTTATCTTTCTTAACTAATGTTAGATTGAAATCTACCTTTTCAGATATTAGGATAGCAACCCCTGCTTATTTTCTGCTTGAAACACCATTTTCCAACCTTTCAACCTAAGGTAGTGTCCATCCTTTGTAGAGAGGTGGGTTTCTTGGAGGCAACAAATTGGAGGATCCTGCTTTCTAATAGAGTTTTATCTAACCCAGTCTGTGAACCTATGCCTTTTGGTTGGGGCATTGAGGCCATTGACATTAAGAGATAATATTGAAAGGTGGGTATTCATTTTTGCCATTTTTTTGTAGTTCTTCCCATTTTACCTTTGTTCTCTTGTGTTAACTAGTATTTGAGTATTGTTTGTTTTTTTCCTGGTTCCTTATATGTGTGCTTTTCTTTTTCTTCAGCATGAAGGGTTCTTTTAAGTGTTTTCTGTAGAGCTGGTTTTGTCTTCAAATAATCCTTTAGCTTGCTTTTGTCATGGAATGTCCTTATTTCTCTGTCCATTTGAATGGATAGTTTTGCAGGATAAAGTAACCTTGGTTGACAGTTGTTTTGGGGAAGTTTTCTTCTATGATTTTGTTGAAGACACCTACTATGCCTTTGGAGTGAAATTCTACTCCTTCTACTATGCCCTGAATTCTTATGTTTGATCTTTTCATAGTGTCTCGAATATCTTGAAATTCCCACTCATACTTTTCTATAAGTTTGTCTTTCTCTTTGCTGGACTATATTAGATCTGCCACCTGGTCTTCTAGCTTAGATATTCTGTCCTCTCCTTCATCCATTCTACTGGTGAGATTTTCTACAGAGTTTTTTTATTTCATTAACTGTGTTCTTCATTGCTAGTAATTCTGACTGGTTTTTCTTTATTATTTCTATTTCCTTATTTATGTCTAGTACTGACC
Organism: Jaculus jaculus; assembly: GCF_020740685.1. Classification (NCBI taxonomy): domain Eukaryota; kingdom Metazoa; phylum Chordata; class Mammalia; order Rodentia; family Dipodidae; genus Jaculus; species Jaculus jaculus. Next base: position 60,444,535 of record NC_059111.1, on the reverse strand, counting down.
TTTTTATTTCATTAAATTGTTGTCCTGTGTCTTTTTTGAGTCATTTGGTTTCTTCTTTCATTCCTTTGATTTTTTTTCTTTGAGTTCTTTTTTTAATAATCATTCTTTTGAAATCTTTCTCAGGCATTTCCTCTAACTTGTTCTCAGTGGAGGTCATTTCTGATGCATTAATACTTTTTGGTGGATTTATATTGTCTTGATTTTTTGGTGTTTCTTGTGTTATAATGTATATATTTTTGCATCCTGGATTATTTAATGAGTGGATTTTCTAGTTAGCTGGATATTATTAGATGTATCAGACAATCTGATGTTATATAACTTTAGGATAGGAGCTTAAGGTGTTATGTGTGGCTCTCAAGACTCTTAGAGTATCTATACAAGTGACCCTAGGTGTTGGGTGTGCCTGCTATGAGAGTATTTGAGTAGTCTGAGTGGAAAAAATACAGGCAGATTCTGAAATTTAACTAAACAATATACACTTTCAATGAAAAACAGCTCAGAGTATTTATCCAAGAGTAGGTAAACCACATCTTCTAATTGTCCCTTAGGGTGTGTGGTGCCCCACCCATTCCCTTAATCCTGACAACAAGTAGGTTAAGATTTCTGGTCTATTGAGGGTTACAAGTCAGCTTGTGACCAGGTGAGACCCTTCCCTGGTGTAATCCCAGTTACCTCTCTTCCTGCTTTGGTCCTGCTGTCAGTTCAAGTTGGCGTGGCCAGGTCCCTGGACCACTGCTCTGTTTGCTGGAGCTGGGCACTGGCGGTGGGGAAGGGGATGCTGCCGACGCTGCCCTAGTTCTCTCGCTGGTCCACGTGTTCTTTTACCTGGTGGTCTGCTCCTCCATTCTTCACTGCTGCTCTCCCTTCATGTTTCTTGAGTTTGCAGAGAGCTCTGGTGTAAGTGGAAAATCCCCTACCTGTATTTTCCTGCGGCTCAAGCCAAGCCTGGAGGCTTCCTGGTGTGCCACCACTGCTGCTGTGGTCAGTGGACCTGCCAGAGCTGCTTCTGCTGGCCTGTGTGGGCTCTGGATGCTCTGATTTCTCCTACTTCTCCACTGCCATTTCAATTTCCTATACACCTCACTTTTTAGTAAAAGTGTGTATTTTGCTAGTTTTTTTTTTTTCTTTTTTTTTTTTTTTTTTTGCTTTCCTCCCCTAGACTGATTTGGCATGGTATCTATGCCGCCATCCTAGCCGGAAGTCTGAGTAGAGGTTTTGGAAGTGTGTCCTGCTGATTCCAATTTCATTGATGTCTGTATTGATCTTTCCTTTTTCATTTCTGATTTTGTTAATTTGAGACTTCTTTTTTTTTGTGCTTGATCACTTCAGTCAGGAGTATGTCAATCTTATTTATTTTTCAAAGAACCAGCTCTTTTCATTGATTTTTAAAATTGTTTTCCTAGTTTCCAATTCATTAATTTCTGTACTAATCTTGATTATTTCTTTCTGTCTGGAGCTCTTTGGGTTGGATATTTCTTTTTTTTTCTTAGCACCTTTATGTGGACATTCAAGTTATTGATTTGTGATCTCTCTGTATTTGCAATAAAGGCATTTAGGGCTATGAATTTTCCCCTTATGACTACCTTCATTGAGTCCTTAAGTTTTGGTAGGTTGCATTTTCATTATCATTTAAATCTAGGAATTTTACAATTTCTTTCTTGATTTCTTCCATGACCAATTCATTGTTTAAAAGTGTATTGTTTAGTCTTTAGGAGTTGGTGGCATTCTTGATGTGTCTCTTGTTAATTTCTAGCTTTAAAGCATTGTGATCTAACACGATGCAGTAAGTTACTTCAATTTTCCTGACTTTATGAAGGCATGCTCTATGGCCTAATATATGGTCAACTTTGGAAAAGGTTCTGTGGGCTGCTGAGAAGAATGTGTATTCTGTAGAGTTGGGGTAGAAAGTTCTGTAGATATCCTTCAGATTGAGTTAATCTATGATGTTGTTGAGCTCTATCATTTCCCCGTTGATTTTCTGCTTGGATGATCTGTTTATTGATGATAGTGGAGTATTGAAGTCTCCAACTATGATTCAGTTTTACTGTTGAGTAGATTTCATGTTATAAGCTGTGGTGCTCCCGTGTTTGGGGCATATATGTTTATGATTGTGATGTGTTCATGTTGGATCATTCCCTTGATGAGTAAGAAGTGGCCTTGTTTGTCCTTTTTGATCACATTTGGTTTGAAGTCTATTTTATCAGATATTAATACAGCAATACTTGCTTGTTTTTTATTTCCATTTGCTTGGAATATCATTTCTCCAACCTTTCGCCCAGAGGAGGTTTCTATCTTTAGTGGTGAGATGGGTTTCTTGAAAACAGCACATGGAAGGGTCCAGTCTTTTGATCCATACTGATATCCTGTGCCTTTTGATGGGTGAGTTAAGGCCGTTAATATTTAAGGTTATTACTGTGAGCAATGAATTCATCCCTGCCATGATGAGGTGTTTTATGTGGTTAGGTACATACTTGTGTTATGTACTGTTTTGATCTTGGTCTATTTTGGTTATTGTGATCTTTTTCTTATTGGCTCCTGAGATTGGTTGTTTGAGTGTTCTGTGTGAATTATTCCCTCAAGTATTCTCTGTAGGTTTGGCTTTGTGTTCATATAATTATAGAGTTGACATTTTTCATGGAAAGTTTTTCTTTCACCATCTATTATGAGGGATACCTTTGCTGGGTAAAGCAGGTTGGGCTGGAAGCCATCATTTTTCAGACTTTGAAGTGTTCCATTCCAGGTCCTTCTGACTTTCAGGGTTTCCCCTGGGAAATGGTATATTATTTTAATGGGATTGCCTTTGTATGTTGTGAATTGCTCCTTTCTTGCTGCTTTTAACACTCTCTCTTTATTTTCATTGTTAAGGGTTTTTTTTATTATTATCAATTAGTTTTTTACTCAGTGAATATAGTCAGTTTGGTACCATTGTTAGGCTCATCCATGTCCTAACCCCTTCCTGGCCCCTCCTTGTTGACATATATGGGTCATGCATTCTGGAATTAGCCCACAGTTATGGGGAGGACAAATGTTTCTGCATATCATGACCCAACATGTGGCTCTGACATTCTTTCTGGCCCCTTTTCTGCAAAATTTCTCTGAGCCATGTTGGGTTCATTTTTTGTCTGCTTCAGTGATGAGGTGTTGGGGGCCTCTGGGTCTCTGATTTGGTAGGAGTTGATTTTTCTCTGTTGATCTCCTTCACCCTTGTGGTGGTACCCAGTTCACCAAGAAAATAGCACCCTTGCTTGTTTTGCCAATTGTTCTTAGTTTCATTCAGCTGGGGCCCTTTTGTGGTATGATGGGGTGTCTCTTTCATTAGGATCTATGTCTATCTGATAAAGACAAGCAGATTCTCCAACAGAGAGTAAAGTTAGCACCCTACAAATGAGATAACCCTTACTTTTTAATAGAGAATTTAATATGTATAGGCCCTCTTGTAGCCCATGATTGGTGGTACCTTGATAATGGAGAGTGGGCTTATGTTTGGATATAGCTCTCACTTGTTTCCCAGCTCCAGCTATGGGTCCTGTACCTCTGAGGGGATCAGTTAGCCAAATCAAGAGCAGTTGGTTTCCCTCCATGGCCACTGTTGCACTTGTGTGAGCATCATGACAGGTTAATTGCTGTTAAGTAGGTTAGACCATGAGTTGCTTGGTCAGATATTGGTCATTTTCCCCCAGTCACCCATGTAGCACCTTTTGGCACTAGATGAGCTGACTGTCTGGGGACTGACTCTCTTCCAGCTTCTATGATGTGTCTTGGAGAGTTTCTTCTTTCATCCTGCCTGTTTGGTGTTCTTTCAGATTCTTGTATCTGGATGGGCCTCTGTTTTATAATATTCGGGAATTTTCTTCAATAATTTTGTTGAGTATGTTTTCTATGCCTTTGGCCTGGATTTCCTTTACTTCTGGTATGCCCATGATCTGGATATTTGGTCATTTTAGAGTGTCCCACAGTTAGTTCTTTCATATTCTGTTCACTTGAATTTTTGAACTTAGCAGATTTTGGCCTCCCAATCAATTTATTTTGTCCTAACTTCCAGGTTAGAGGTACTGTCTTCCACATGAGTAACTCTGTTGGTGAGTGGCTCTACAGAGGTTTTCATAAATTCTATCTGATTTTTGTTTTCTGTTTTGATAGTGTCCATCTCTTCTTGGAGATGTGATTTCAATTCAAGTTTGATTTTCTTTCTGCTTCTTATATTTCATTCCTGCAGTTGATGATGACTCCATTAAGCTTTATCAACCAGCTGTTGAGGTCTTCCATTTCTTGACTTAACATTCAATTTATTCATATCTCTTTGGAGGGTTCTAACATTTTCTTCCATCAAGTTACTTAAGCCTACTGTCAAAAGCTGAATGCTCTAGGAGACAATCCTGTTCAATTTCATTGATACAATTGTTGTCTCTTTGATAGTTTGCTTTAATAACAGCAATTGTAAAAATCAGGGTCTCTGGTTTTTGTGTTTTCATTTTGGGAATTAATTTCTGTTCATATCTCTATGATTTCATTGGAGGCTTCTGTAGTAGGACTAGGCATTATTGGTGGAGATCTCTCAGTTTTCTGACTTTTGTTGGCTTTTTGTGTTGTTGTCTACCCATTTTAGGAAGACTATTTTATTGAGGAGTAAGCAAGTTTTTGTCATTTGGCCCTTCACCTCTGACTCAGGTGAACATGGATGTTGGTATTTAGTATTCGGTCAAGATATCAGAACAAAAGGCTCACACAGAAGTCAGGCCTCCCCAAGCAAGGCACAATGGGACCTACCAGGACCAGGGAACTAGGAGGAGTAAGGGAACAGGGATCTGGCCTACTTCATGCTGAGCTCTAGTACATGGACCAGTGCAGGCAACCTGGACTGGAGATGTGGGAGGAGCCCATGCACTGACTGGGCAGGGAACTCAGACCAAGGCTGTGGGAGGGGACCAGAAGTGGGTCCAGCCTACTCACTCCAGACCACTGCACCTGCTCACATACTGACCATGTAGGGAACTCAGACCTGGGTGGTGGGAGGGAGCAGAAATGGGTCTGGCCTACTTCAGACCACCACACCCACCCACACACTGACGACCCAGGGAATTCAGACCCAGGCTGTGGGACAGGGAGAAATGGGTCTGGCCTACTCACTCCATACTGCAGCGCCTTCCCTCACACTGACTGCACCTAATATGGACTTATAATAAGGAAGAAGTGGATATCAATAGACAAATCAAGGAAGGATTCAGAAAAAATATTTGAGCCAAATTTTTCAAGCAGACAAGGTGAGCAAGGGCTATACTGGGTAGTAATGACTATTTGGACATATGAAAGAACATGGAGCATGAAGTAGCAATGTTGCCCTGATAGGAGCACTGAAGAAAAGTGGTGGGACCTGAGGCCAAAAAGAATGTCAGTATTGTCAATAAAATAAGTGATTAAACTTCATAAGACAATTAAGCTGGTTATTAATGGTCAAGGGGAAACCAATGAAGTATTTTAGGTTTTATGATATTTTAGATTCACCATCCTAACTGTCAGTCTTCTGACAGTATAGATTTTGAAAGATATTAGTTGAGAAGTTAATTAGGATAACAATGATGAAGATATGAAGAGAGAATAATATGTTCAGAAGGAAAAGATGATATATAATGACTTTTAGGAAACAGAAACAATGTAATTGTCTAATTCAATGTAGAGAGTAAGGAAGAGGGGAAATCAATGTTGCTTTCAGGGGTATCTGCATGGTCGGTAACCTTAACAAAGTGAACAGAGTATGAAGGTTCTGGATTCAGTCCTAAGCCTGAGAAAGGCCATAAAATGGTATATCAACAAGGAATCTGGTCGTGTTAGCCTCACAACCTGGTGATGCCTTTTATGAAGTCTCTGTTATAGAAGATAGATAATTCAAGGAAATCTAGAATTGGTGCTAACACTTTGAGGGACTTATGGCAAGCTAAAGCTTTAGAGCCTCAGTTAGATCTCATGTTTTTCCTCATTTATTAGGCAGGGGTCTTTAACCCATACATGACATGGATTTCAATCCTTGAAAATCACTAATTCTTTTAAATTGGCCCTGATTTATTTAGATATCTGTTATTTCACCCTAAATTATTTTGACTTCTAATCTCATTCTCTTGGCCTATGTCTAACTTTATCTTATAAATGTAAGACCCCCTTGACATATGATCTCTTATCATTACAACCAAGTAAAAATCCAAATGCAAATTTATAGATTTAGAAGAGCCATATGGATGACTTCTGAAAGCATCCTTAAATGGATGTAATGGGACTTAGATCACTCAGAAAAATATATTAAAAGGTTTCTATGGGCTAGAGACATAGCTCAGTATTTAAGGTACCTGCCTAAAAAGCCTAGCAACCCAGGTTTGGTTTCTCAGTACCCATGAAAATCCAGATGCACAGAGGTGCATGCATCTGGAGTTTATTAGCAGTGGTTGGGGGCCCTGGCACACCCATTCTCTCTGTCTGTCTTTCTTCTCTCTATCTCTCTTTGCTTACAAATAAATAAATAATTTTTTAAAGGGTTTCTCCATCTATTACTTTGAATTTTCCACACCAATACATCAAGTGCTTAAAAGGTTTGTTCTTTCTTCTTCCTTCATAGTATCTCTCTCTATTGTAGTCTACTCCCTGCTACTCTGGTGCGCATGCACGCGCGTGCACGCACACACGCACACACACACACACACAATCACACACAAATGAATCATTTTATCTCTCCAGGGAAATATAGAAGTATGAAGGAAGATACAAGAGAGTCATATGCTTATCTATAGCTGAATAAGTAAATGCATATCAAACACTTGAATAAGATTAGCTGGACAAAATAGAAAGTTTGTGTTTTTTGCTAGTGTCATGAACTCAAACTTCTCAAGCTTTGCAGACCCAACAGGATATAAAGTGTACTCTGGATTTATAAACTGAAAGGATAAAAAGTACCTAGTTTATTTCCCCACCATCAAGAATTCTAGCTGATTCCCTCTGGCCCTAAGAAGCAACTTGCTCATCAAAGCAAGCATTCATTTCTATTCACCCATTTCCCCATGCCTACCCTAAAGAAATCATAAAATTCTCATATAAATGAAGCATGTTTCATGAGAAATAAAAATTATGACATTATTATGCTAAGGAGCATTTAAACTCCTCAGTGTAAACATCACAACAGGAGTGTGAATGAGTGTTAGCAACAGATGACCCTTACTTCAGTTAGATTATTATCTCCAAGAGGAGATAGGTCAACATGAAAGTATTAGGTTTCAGTCCATTTTGCAACAAGAATGTCAATTATTGATATGTGATTCGCTTTGCAAACATAATTCTATGTAATCTTTATAGTGATCCAGCAAAGTTAAGATAATTAAACATTTTGTGGATGAAGCATATGAGGCTCACAAAATTAGAAAGCTGGCCAAGGTTTTGTAGATGGTGTACAGTTCAGACTTGTCTGTCTGCAAAGCTTCTGATGCTATTATTTTATAATGAATGATGTAGATAGAGCTGGAACCAAAGGAAATATCCTAAGATGCTAGAAATTTTAAACCAGGTGCCTATGTATTTCTTAACTTTTTAGGAAAGGAACTAAACAGAATCAACTTCCCCTTCCTGTTCCTCTCCCTTCTCTTTTCTATATGAAACCCTAAGTAATCTCATAAGAATTAGAAATCAGTGAAGTGCCTCAAACCAACATTTGAGTAAAAAAAAAAAAAAGAAAATATTCTTTGTTTTATGAGCACATTTAAAGTGAACACTATATTTATAGCTTTCCCCCTGAATATACATTAAGGTATTATTGAACTTTTGGTAAAATATTATACCACACATCTGTGCTGACAGCTTGTTTCCTGCACACAAATCTCTATCTGCTACTTCCAACTTTCAATATTTTCACTAAAGAAGTAAGTTAGGACATTAAGAGGTCCAGAAAGAAACATGAAACAGATGGAATGAGATGTTTGTGTGAAGTAAGAGCCATACTGAATTAATAGAAAACTAGCCAGAGGGAAACCCAAGGGAAAAATCCATGAAGCATATGCAGGAAGGGCCCTTGTTTGGCATGGACTCCCAGGAGTGAGTGCGACATCCAGCTTATCCTCACATGATGTCCTTTAGGTTGAGTGTTCTGGAAGATGGAGGGAGACATTGGTCATCATCCCTTCCTGTGCCATGTAGAAAATACTTTTGGCCATTTAATAGAACTGATCAAGTGAAGAGGCTTGTTATCTAACCTGGGGAAAGACCTCCGAGACCTATGACCAAGTACTGGCTGTGGCCTTGGAGCAAAGAGGAAGTAAATTCAGTGGATGGGACAGGATTGATACCAAGAAGCAAAGACTACTGAAGTCTGAAGGACCAAAAAGAGGCTAGAAGTGGAGGTTGATGGTTAAGGAGGCCTAACTTGGAGACAATGCTTGGCAGAAAGAGGGATTCATTTCTTTTGTGTCTGATAGTATCCAAGAAGGGTGTGTTGCAGGATCTAAGTGTGAAATTAATACTGGGGATGCAAGAGCAATAGCAATCTAGTCAATGAGCATTGTTTTCCCTACTTCTGCTCATAACTCTATCATTCCTATCAGTACTTAAATGTGTCCAGCCAGCATATGATGATACCTGCTCTCTCTCTGGTTTAATAAGAAGGAACAGTAAGATTACTTCCCTTTCATCTATCAACCTTCCCATTTTTTTCTTCACAATGAAATTTGTCATAATTCACTTTTTCCATTTCCTTGCATTTCTCTAACTCCCCTAGAGAACCGTTTCATATTGCCCTTTGTTCCTTTCTCTAATAAAATAGCTTTCTAGAGTTACCTGTGACCACTATGTTTCTAAATCCAGCAGACAATTTCCAGGTCTTGTCTTATTTGATGGCTAAAGCATTAACCTTCACCCTTCCACCATTTATCACTCTATCTTGAAATATTTTATTTTATTTGCTTCCTTAGCCCTCATTTTACATTTCTCATGTTTTTCTCCCATCTCATTGGCTGTTCTTATCCACTCTGTTTGCCAGACCTAAATGTAAGGAATTTGTTTAAGCTTACTTGGAGACCCTCTTTTTTCTCATTTTGGATTCTTGCTAGGATACCTAGTCTATGCCAATAACTGTAATTGTTAATGCTGATGACAGGCTTTTACTGTGAAATCTACATTTATATAATTTTTTGGAATCTCTCTTTCACTCTGTGTGTGTGTGTGATGTGTGCTCATATGTGCATGGATGTATACAGATGTTTATTCATTGGGCACATGTACACAGAAGCCAGAGGACATTGGATATTCCCCCTCTATTACTTTTATGCCAGCTAGCTAGTGATTCTCCTGTCCCTACACCCTTCAATACTGGGAGTACAGTTGTACTTTGTTTTTTTTTTTGTGTTTACTTTTATGGATTTATTTATTTATTTATTTGAGAGTGACAGAGAGAGAAAGAGGCAAATAGAGAGAAATAGAGAGAATGGGCACGCGAGGGCTTCCAGCCACTGCAAACGAACTCCAGAAGGGTGCGCCCCCTGTGCATCAGGCTAACATGAGTCCTGAGGAATTGAGCCTCAAACCGGGGTCCTTAGGCTTCACAGGCAAGCGCTTAGCAGCTAAGTCATCTCTCCAGCCCCAGTTGTGCTTTTTAATGTAGGTACTGAGGATCAAACTCAGGTCCTTATGCTTGTGCTCTTACCCAATGAGCAATCTCCTAGCCTGTGGATTTATAGCTGATTGTTTTGATGATACCATTTCAGGATATAATGACTTCAGACTCAATGTGTTGCTTTGTTGTCTCGTGTGGTCACAGCACACCCTTGCAGAAAATCAGCGTCCTTGCAGATGGTACTTTGAAGAATTAAAATGCTAACCTGAACTTGTTGGGTTGAGTGAATTCCAAATCATCCTGTAGCTTCCCCTGCCCTTTTCCATGTGACAGACTGAACCCAGAACCTCACATATGATTGGCAAGTTCTCTTCCTTTGAAATATACTCTATACCTAAATTTAATGGATTAGTAATGCTCTGAGATTTTTCTTTTCTTTCTTTTTTTTTATAAAGCTTGACATAAGTTTTCCAATCAAACAAAAAAAAAGGCAATGTAAACCAAAAATTTCCTAGGAATTTTATTAATATCTCTGTAATATGATATTACAAATTAAACAAAATTTATACTATATTTTATTCTTAATAACCGAGAACTTTCAAACAATGAGAAGTTTCTCAGAGGCATGAAAGTATTCTGTATTTTAAAGTAACATTTGCAATAAACGTTATTGGTTTTACTTTTCTTTAGCCTGCATTTTAAAATGGTACTGAACAGAAACAAGTAAAAGGAAACCCTTGGCCCTGATCCTCTGGATACCAGACAAATTGAAATAATAAGTGTTGGTCCTAACAAAAGGCTTGTAGCATTCAAGGGGAGTTAATGGGATCCTGTAATCTGATCCTTCACAGACAAGGACAACTGTTTGCAGAGCTCTATACTGCACCTTTACAGAACATCCACTGGTGGGATTCAACCCCAGTGGGCACAAGCAAGTCCCGACACAGAGGAAATGGTTTTGCTTGTGTAAATAAAAGGGATATGTTACCATGAGATTACTAGTCTGCAAAATGCCCATTTATCTTCATTACAGTGGCTTTCAGGGGAAGGAGAATGGTGTGAACGAATGGATGCTAGTGTGTGATGATGATGGAGGCAGGAGAAGAGGGGCTTCAGGAGAAAGCTGCTTTAACTTAGCAGGTTTATACAACAGCCAGATGGAGTTCAAAACGCTCAACTCCCAGTGTTGAGTTCTCTTTTGTATTATACACAAGTGTCTTGTGAAATAAAGTAGGATGCATTCACACCTGCAATTATGACAACATGGTTTCTATCAGATAATTACTTCATTATTTCATTATTCATTATTTCATTCTTTACCACATATTTGAGGATGTGGAACTGTGCTAGACATGAGCATAAAGTGGTGAGTAAAATAGTCATTGCATCTATCTTGATGAAGACTCCAATCCAGTGAAGTGGATAAAAAAGTAAGTAAATGAGCAGAGAAGGAGGGAGATATTAAAAATCTGACTCTGATATGTAAACAGTAAAATGGAGATAGCAATACAAAGATGAGGATAAGGTGGGGATAGCACACACTATAATAATGAATTTAATTTTTAATTTGCTTTTAATAGACATTTAAATATAATGTTATACAATTATAAAATATTTAATCAAAATCAAATAATCCCCAAAAATACAGAGTAAGAAAAACTGATCACTATTATCTGTCTTCCTACACAATTTTGTTCTTGGCAGGAAGCATGGTTGATTGGCTGGAGTGTCTGTATAATTCTTTCCTGATCATTTCCCCTCTGTGGAAGGACACAAACTGTAAAGCTTTTCCTTTGGGAAGAATGAACAGCATGACCCTACATTTACAAAGGCAACATCTTTGGATTATTTTAGTACTCTCCCACTTGTGAGGTGATTTGCATCTGTGAATAATCTGTGGATAGCAAGTTTTGTTTTTTTTTTTTTAAACTTTATTTGAGAGAGAGAGAGAGGGAATTGGTGCACCAGGGCATCAGCCATTGAAATTGAACTCCAGACCCCTGCGCCACCTAGTGGGCATGTGTGACCTTGTGCTTGCCTCACTTTTGTGTGTCTGGCTTATGTGGGATTTGGAGAGTCAAACATGGATCCGTAGGCTTATGTGGGCCTGGGTTTCTTAGTACCATGAAGTATTCATTCGTTTCCTGACATACCATGATGCACACAGTGAGCCTGATCTGAAAAAGCCTAACCCAAACAAAGAGAATGCTGGTCCAGAGACATACGTCCTGAGCTCCCTAAGAAAATATAAATATAGCGAACATGAGGACTCTATGTATGTGTTTAATAAGTGAGGTATCACCTATGTAGTTATGAACCAGATAAATCAAGAAATGAACATACCCAAAAAGCTTCCATGTGCTTTTTCTTTCATTTTGACAATATTTTTATTTATTTATTTGCAGGGAGAGAGAGACAGAGAATGGGCATGCCAGGGCTTCTTGCTATTGCAAACAAACTTCAGATGGATGTGCCACTTTGTGATCTGGCTTTATGTAGATACTGAGGAATCAAACCCAGGTCATCAGGCCTTGCAGGCAAGTAATGCCTTAAACACTGAGCCATCTAACCAGCCCCCATGTGTTTTTGCTTAGTTGCACGTACTTCCTTTAGTGGTTAGTACATCAGTCATTGCTTATTTGCTTTTCTATGTTTTTGCCACTGAATTATATGTCTCTAAACACTAAAATGTAGTTATATAGGAATTCTATCCAAATTGAATCATAAATATTCTTATTTATTTATTTTTTATTGAGAACATATTTTGGGGCTGGAGAGATGGCTTAGCGGTTAAGCACTTGCCTGTGAAGCCTAAGGATCCCGGTTCAAGGCTCGATTCCCCAGGACCCACGTTAGCCAGATGCACAAGGGGGTGCATGCATCTGGAGTTCATTTGCAGTGGCTGGAGACCCTGGCATGCCCATCTCTCTCTCTCTTCCTCTTCTCTCTCTGTCACTCTTAAATAAATAAACATAAAAAAATTAAAAAAAACATATTTTGTGTGGATCATGTGTTGGTATCATCTTTTCCTTCCTTCCTGCCCCCATTCTTCTGGCCCCATTCTTATGGGTGCCCTCCTCAGTGGGGTTGCTGATATTCCCCATGGGGTTGTAGGTTATGTATTTTGGGAACAGCAGTCAGTTATTGGGAGGAGGCAGTGCCTCTGGGTATGCTGTCCCAACCTGTGACTCTTACAGTCTTTCCACCCCTCTTCCACAAAATTCTCTGAGCCATGACGGGTGTGTTTTAAATCTATTTCAGTGATGAGATCTTAGAAGCCTCTGTATTTCTGCTTTGGTATACATTAAGTATCCTTAGGGTCTGTCTCCACCCTGGTGGAGATTGTCAGGCTCACCATGGAAGTAGCACTCTTGCTCACCTCCATAGTTCCTCTGTGGTTTCATCTGGGCCTTGACTGAGATGCAAGGGGTGGTTTATCTACTCAGGTCTCATTACTTTATTCAAAAAAAGAGTAGATTCTCCAACAGAGAGAAAAATCAGCATAGGTTAAATTGGATAAGTATTATTAGTTTGGGGAGACTTTGATGGATGTAGCTCTTCTTTCAGCCAAAAACTAATGGGATCCTGACATCAGAGAGCATAATGTTTGTGTTCATAGGATTCAGGCCTGGTTTCCAGTTCCAGGTATAGGTTTCTATCCATTGAGGGGATCTCTTAGCCAATCAGCCATTGGTTACTCACCAAGGCTGTGTGCCACCATTGCACTGATGTGCCCTTCTTGTCAGGCTGGTTGTTTCTGAGTAGCTTAGACCCCTGTTTGCTTGCATGTTGTTGTCTGGGAACTGGTTCTCTTCTGTATTCCAGCCAGGTCTTTCCATGTTCTGGGCCAGTAGCATATGGTGCATTCATCAACAGAGTCTTTCCTTTTACCTCAGGTGGGTAATAAAGTGCTTTGACAGAAGCCTGCCTTGTTTGGGGGACCTCATATGTCCCTCCAATCAACAGCTCAGTGTGGGTAGTACCTATTTCTGGTATTGCAAGTTACAGGGCACAGCCAGAGTTTTGTAAGGTTAGGCTTCATCCCACCTCTCCAGTGCCCTTCTTTTCAGGAATTCCCCTTATACTTCTGTTGAGGATTTTGTCTTTTAGTTCACCTTCAAGAAAAAAGGTTTCTATGGTACCAATTGATTTTGGGTTTAATTTTGTGTTTATTTCCTTACCCTACCATCCCCCCAAGCCCTTCCTCCCCTATTGTCTGGGCCTCAAGCTGCCTATCCTGTATACCAGCAACTCAAGCTGATCCAGGTTAGGAACCACAATAAGAGAGGACATGGGGCATTTGTCTTTCTGTGATTGTGTGTGTTCCCTGAGTAAGATCTTTTGTAAGTCCATCCACTTTCCTACAGATTTTGTTGTATCTTTTTTTTTTCTTATTGCTGAGTAGAATTACATTGTGTCAATGTACCACAACTTCTTTATCCACTCATCCAATGATAGGAACCTGGGTTGATTCCAGTTCTTAGCTATTATGAATTGAGCAGCTATAAATAGGGTTGAGCAAATATCTCTGTAGTAAAGCATGGAGTATTTAGGGTAAATGCCCAGTAAGGGAATAACTGCTAGTTCTATATTCATGTTTTCCAGGAATCTTCATATTGATTTTCATAGTGGTTACATAAATTTGCATTCCCACCAGTAGTGAATGATGGTTTCTGTTTCCCCTCAAGCTTGCCAACATTTGTTGTTGTTACATTTTTTTTTTTAAATGATTGCCATCCTTACTGGATGTTGATTTAATTTGAATTTCCCTAATGGTTATGGATGCTGAACATTTTCTGAAGTATGTGTTAGCCATTTGTATTTATTCCTCTGAGAACTCTCTATTCAGTTCTCTACCCCAATTTTTCAGTGGGTTATTTGATTTATTTTAAATTTTACTTATTTATTTGCAAGGGGAGAGAAAGAGAGAGAGAAGAGAGACAGACAGAGAATGGACATGCCAGGGCCTCTGACCACTCACTGCAAAAATCACCAGATGCATGTGCTCCTTGTGCTTACGTGGGTCCTGGGGAATGGAACCTGGGTCCTTTGGCTTCACAGGCAAATGCCTTGACCACTAAGTCATTTCTCTAGCTTGGGTTACTTGTTTTTTTTTAACTGATTAGGTTTTTGAGTTCTTTGTAGATTATAGATATTAGGCTTCTGTCAGGGGTATAGCTGGTGAAAATTTTCTCCCATTCTGTGGGTAATCTGTTGGTTCTACTTATCGTATGTTTATGCAAAAGTTTTTAAGCTTCATGAGATCCCATTGATTGAGTGATTGTTTAATTTCCTGGGCTAATGGGGAAATTAAACAATCTTTCCCCACTCCTATATGTAAGGACTTCCTCTTAATTTTTCCTCCAGTAGTTGAAGAATTTCAGGTTTTATATTGAAGTCTTTAACCCATTTAGAGTTGATTTTTGTGTACAGTGATGTGAGTGGGTCTAGTTTCATTTTTCTACATGTGGTCATCAAACTTGTCAGGCACCATTTGTTGAAGATGCTGCCGTTTTTCCAGTGTACATTACTGGCACCATTGTCAAAGATGAAGTAGCTGTAGCTACTTGACCTGAGGTTTAGGTCTTTGATTCTGTTCCATTGATCTATATTTCTGTTTTATATGCCAGTAACATACTATTTTTGTTACTGTGGGTTTGTAATATAGCTTTACATTGGGCATGGGTGATACCTCCAGAGGTGTTTGTTTTGCTGAGGATATGTTTAGATAGCTGAGGCCTGCTGCCATTGCATATGAATTTTGAGATCGTTTTTTTCTAACTATGTGAAGAATAATGCTGGAATTTTAGTTGGTTATTGCATTAAATCTATATATTGCTTTGGTTGAATTTTTCATTTTCAAAATATTAATTCTACCTATCCAGGAGCTTGGAAGTTCTTTCCATCATCTCAAGTCCTCCTCAACTTCTTTCTTGAGTGGTTTTAGGTCGTTCACATCCTTGGTTAGTGTTATTCCAATGTAATTGATTTTTTTTGGCTATTGAAAATGGAATAGCTTCACTGATGTCTTTCTCTTTATATTTGTCCTTTGCATATGGACACACTACTGATTTTTTGTGTTGATTTTGTATCCTGCCATTTTGCTGAAGAAATGAATTACTTTTAGAAGTTTTGAGATGGAGACTTTCAGGTGACTTATGTATAGGATCATGTCATCTGTAAATAGGGCTAATTGACTTCTTCCTTTGCATTTGAATCCCTTTTATTTCTTTCTCCTGTTTATTGCTTGGGGTAGAACTTCTAGTACTATGTTGAAGAGCTGGTGAGAGTGGGCAACTCTGTCTGTTCCTAATCTAATTGGGAACTCCTTGAGTCTTTTCCCATTAAGTATGATTTGGGCTTTGGTTACTTTATATATAGCTTTAATTGTGTTGAGTTATAAACCATCCATGCCCATTCTCTCCAGCGTTTTGATCATGCAGTGATGTCATATTTTGTCAAAGGCCTTCTCTGCATCTACTGAAATGATCCTGTGGCTTTTGTGATTAAATTTATTTATGTGTTTATTATGTTGATGTATTTCCATATGTTGAACCAGCATTGCATTCCTGGCATGAATCCTTCTTAATTAAGGTGGATAATGCTTTTGATATGTTGATGAATTTGGTTTGTGAGGATTTTGTTCAGAATCTTTGCATCTAAGCTCATCAGGGCTATACACCTATAGTGTTCTTATTTATATCTGTCTGGTTTTGGTAGTAGGGTGATGCTAGCTCCATAAGAGGAGTTGGGGAAGATTTTTCTCTGATAATGTAAAATTGAAAAAAATATGGTTTCAGTTCTTCAATGAAGGTTTGATAGCATTTGGCTGAGAAGCCATCTGCTCCTGGACTTTTCTTTTGGGGGAGGTTTTTGATTACCTTTTCAATCTCAGTGAATGTGGTAGGCTGGTTTAGGAGATTAATCTGCTCTGAGTATGTATCTAGGAATTCATCCATTTCTACCAGATTATTTAATTTTGTGTAGGAGAGGTTTTAGAAGTATGTCCTGGTAAGTCTTCCAATTTCATTATGTCTGTTGTAACCCATCCTTTTCATATCTGATTTATTTAAGACTTCTCTTTTTTTCATTTGACCCAACTGGCCAAAGGTTTATCAATCTTATCTTGTTTATTTTTTCAAAGAACAAGCTCTTCATTTCATTGATTTTCTTCACTGTCTTTTTAGTTTACAATTCATTAATTTCTGCTCTGATTTTGATTATTTCTATCTGGAACTCTTAGGGTTGTATTCTTCCAATTGTTTTTTTCCAATGCCTTTAGGAGGATGGGTAGGTTATTAATTTTGGGGGGATAATCTTCCTGTCTTTGATATTAAGGCATTTAGTTCCATGAATTTTCCCCTTAGGACTACCTTCATTGTGTCCCATAAGTTTTGGTAGGTTGTGTTTTCATTATCACTCCATTCTAGAAATTTTATAATTTCTTCCACAACCCATTCATTGTTGAAAAGTATGTTGTTCAGTCTCTAGGAACTGGTAGTATTCCTGACATGTCTTTTGTTAATTTCTAGCTTTAAGCATCAATTTTCCTATATCTATGGAGGCATGCTCTGTGGCCTGGCATATGATGTATTTTGGAAAAGTTTCCATGGGCTGCTAAGAAGTATGTGTGTTTTGTATAATTGTACTGAAATGTTCTGTATATGTCTGTTAGGTCTAGTTGATCTATGGTGGTGTTGAGCTCTGTTATTTCCCTGTTGATTTTCTGCTTGGATGATCTGTGTATTGATGACAGTGGATTATTGAAGTCCCCAACTATGATGATGTTGGTGTTTATTTCAGTTTTGTTATCAAGGAGATTTTGTTTTATAAACTGTGGTGCAACTGTGTTTAGTCCATATAGATAAATGATTGTGATGTGCTCATGTTGGATCATTACCTTGATGAATAAGTAGCGGCCGTCTTCGTCTTTATTAATTACTTTTGGTTTTAAGTCTATTTTATCAGATATTAATATAGCAACACCTTATTGTTTCTTATTTCCATTTGCTTGAAATATCATTTTCCATCCTTTCATCCTTAGGAGATACCTGTCTTTAGTGGTGAGATGGGTTTCTTGAAGGCAGCAAATAGAAGGGTCCATTTTTCTGATCTACCCTGTTGACTTATGTCTTTTAATGTATAACTTAAGACCATTATTATTTAAGGTTATAACTGTGAGGTTTGATTTAATCCTTGCCATGATGGGGTGTTTTGGGGGATTTGGTGTTTTCCTGGGATTTTAACTTTTTGAGCCTAGTCTAGTTTTGCTTTTGTGATCTTCTTGTAGGTTCTTGAGACTGATTGTTTTACTGTTCTGTGTGGAGTATTCCCTGAAGTATTATCTGTAGGTTTTGTTTCGTGCCTATATAATCATAGAGCTGACATTTTTCATGGAAAGTTTTCCTTTATTCATCTATTATGAGGGATACTTTTGCTGGGTAGAATAGCTTGGGTTGGAAGCCATAGTTTTTAAAACTTTGAAGTGTTCCATTCCATGTCCTTCTGGCTTTCAGGGTTTCCATTGAGTACTTTGAGTTAATTCTGATGGGATTGTCTTTTTATGTAGTAAGTTGTTTCTCTCTTGCTTCTTTAAGCAATCTCTCTTTGTTTTCATTGTTAAGAGTTTTAACCATGATGTGCCTTGGAGAATTTCTTCTTTTGTTCTGTCTGGTGTTCTGTGGGCTTTTTATAACTGGACCAGACTCTCTATTGCAATATTGGGAAATTTTTCTTCAGTAACTTTGTTGAATATGTTCTTTATGCCTCTACCCTGGATTCCTTCTCCTTCTGGTATACCCATGATCCAGATGTTTGGTCAGTTTAGGGTATCCCAAATTTCCTTCATAGTCTGTTCACATGATTTTTTTGAACTTATTAAAGTTCTTGGACTCCCAATCAATTTCCTCTGTCTTTTCTTCCAGCTCAGAGGTTCTGCCTCCCACATGAGTAAATCTGTTAGTGCAGGGTTCTAGAGATGTTTTAAAATTTCTATTTGATTTTGTTTTCTGTTGTGTTATTTTGCATTGTGCCCATCTCTTTTTTAAGGTACAACTTCAGTTTGAGGTCTGATTTTCTTGATTCTTCCTGGAATTCATTCTTGTATTTGTTTATGTCTTCATTAAGCTCAGTTAGCTGGTTATTGAAATCTTCTATTTATGACTTACCTTCAGTTCATTTATATTGCTTTTGAGGATTTTCTGGTTTTCTTCAATTAAGTTAAGTCTAGTGACAAAAGCTGAGTGCTCTCAGAGATGATTATGCTCAGTTTCATTTATGTGAATCTTTGTTTTTTGATCCTTTGCTTCAGTTCAGCAATTCTTTTTCTCAGATTCTCAGTTTTTTTTTTTTTTTTCATTATGGGATTCAATTTCTGTTTTTTTTTTTCTATGATTTCATTGTTGACTTCCATTGTGGGGCTAGGCATCTTTGTTGGAGATTTCTTAGTTTTCTGACTTTCATAGTTTTTTTTCCCCCCCTCTCATCGTGGTCTACCCATCTTGGGGGAAAGTCTTATTTTATTGAGGAGGAAGCAAGTATTTGTCCTTGTAAGATCTTCAGTGAGTGTTCTATTATAAATGTTATTATAAATGTGAACAGGCTTGGTGTAGGATGCAGTTATAACCACAGATATGCAGATTGTGGAGAATGCAAGTACATCAAAGATACCTGGGGAACTGGGAGATGGGTAACTGGAATTTCTGGCCTACTCACTCCACTTGTGTGCATACTTTAGCACATGGGAACCAAGGGTTGAGGAACCAGGAGCCACAAATCCAGTGAGCCAGGGGCAAGAGGCCAACTCCCACAGTCCCACAGTGACCTGTGTACCCTCTGACTCAGGGGAACAGGGATTTGGAGACCCAGGGGCTGGTAACTCTTGAAGCCAAAGCAACAGGGCCTGCTTCCACAGCACATATACAGGGACTAAGCTTCACCAAACCAGCAGTAGGGGTACCAAGACCAGGGAGCTGGGAGGTGGGGAGAGAACTTGGAGCTTTTACATACTCACTCTGCATGTGCACCCTGGAACAGGGGGTCCAGGAGTTGGGGAATACGGGGCATGTCAGTCATAAGGTGGCCTGCTATGGAAGTATGCCCACAGGGTCCAGGCATCCCCAAGCCAGCAGTAAGGGTACCAGTACCAGGGAACTGCTATGTGGGGAAGGAACCAGGAGCTATGGCCTACTCACTCTGAATCATAAATATTCTCTTGTCTAATTTATATTATTTGACAGCATATGGTTATATGTAGTAGAGATTCATTTGTTTTTGTTGCTGCATGGTAGTCCATTACACACAATTCCATAACTTAGTGACCATTTTACTGTTGATGGAAATGTGGAAAATTTCCACAGTTTGGAAATAATGTTGCTATGAAGACTCATACATGTTTTCTGGGCAAATATAGCTTAGAGCGCAAATGTCACAAGATCTATTATATATCTGCCTATCTACCTATCTATCCATCATCTATCTATCTAGTATTATGACAGCCTATATATATATTAAATAACAGGCTAACTGTATTGATTCCTATTTCCATAGGAGTATATGGAGTTTGTTTTTCCATCACACAATCACCTATCACCTGTACTTGTGTAGCAGTCATCCTCAGGTTGCTGGGATGAACCTCCAGACCAGACACAGTTTATGGAGGAAGGAATTTTATTGAAGATAGAGGGGATGTTCTATAATGGCAGAAGTCAGCCCTCTTTTCACAGGTCCATGCCAAGAGAAGAAAACCCAAAATCATCACCAGTACAAGTAAGCACACCTCAGGAACTCCAGGCAAAGCTTGGAAATTTTGTTTAACTTTAGCCTGGAATTCCAAATCCACCCCTACACCTTAGGGCTGAACCCTAGGATCCACCCCGTGACAACTCCTCCGGTTTTATGGCTAAAGAATCTAAATTACAAGCTTTAATAAAATTCTAAATATATTGGGGGACACTCACTCAAATTCTTACACTTGTTACTTTCAGATTTTGAATGTTTGACAATTTGATCTGAGTGTAGAGTTATAAGACTGACTTATATCATCCTTCTTAGGAACCATATAAACCAATATTTAAGTTTAATGCATGTGAATGAAACAAACCAACAGAAAAGTTATAGTACAGAGAAAAATGAATACATATTATTGACATTAGAGTGAGTATCATTTCAGTTAGGCAGTGTGCCAACTCATTTATTTTTCTTTTGATGGATCCCTATATGCCAACTCTATCATTAGGAAATAAGGGAAGAACAGAAACAGTATGCATAACACAATTTGTATCTATCTTAGAAAATGTTAAATTATTGATAAAATAAATAAATGAATGTCCTACCAAGACAAGTGCTAGTTGTTAACTGATCATTTATATAAATTTGCATTACTTATTGCTTTCCATTAGTCTATCTATTCCTGTGATAATTACATACTGTTCACACTACTAGGGTTTGATATGTATCTTGCTATCAAGTAGGACATGAATTTATATTAGTTCTGCTAAAATGAGAGCCATTTTCTCTCCAGGAAAATACAGTACTTGATTCTTTTCAGTACACAGCCCGAAGACACAAACACTGAGGAGAGATTTTAGTTCCCTCTTGTCTTACCAAGCAGAATGCCAGTGTTATCTGCACAGCCTCCAACTCTATGGTCAATGTAATTTTCTTCAAGTCTGAGTCTCATCTAGTCTAAATCCCAAACTGGCATTACTCTCTCACATTGAGGTGGAGCAAACATGGGTTGTTCATACATTGCTGCTAAGTTTCCACAAGAATGATTGGCTATTGAACTACAAGGAGTTTTCTTATTCATGATCATTGTACATATCTTTATTTCTTCAAAAATTTTGGTTCTGGATATATCTTGAGAATTTCTTTTGTAATGTTTTGTACTTTTCATTTCTTTTAAAAATATCTTTTATTGTGGGGCTGTAGAGATTGCCTAGTGGTTAAGGCACCAGCCTACAAAGCCAAAGGACCCAGGTTTAATTCCTCAGGACCCACATATGCCAGATGTACAAAGTGGCATATGAGTCTAGAGTTCATTTTCAGGAGCTGGAGTCCCTGGCATACCCACTCTCTCTGTTTCTGCCACTCTCTCTCGTTCTGTCTCCTTCTCTCAGATAAATAAATAAAAAATTTTAACAATATATTTTATTGTATATTAAAATTCATTATTTCTATTATATGGAAAAAGTTATTAATTTATATGGAAAAATTTATGAGTAGTT
This sequence comes from Jaculus jaculus, assembly GCF_020740685.1. Taxonomy (NCBI): domain Eukaryota; kingdom Metazoa; phylum Chordata; class Mammalia; order Rodentia; family Dipodidae; genus Jaculus; species Jaculus jaculus. Next base: position 60,422,728 of record NC_059111.1, on the reverse strand, counting down.
AATTGAGGCAAAATGTATATAAATGTGCATGAAACATAAGTGTATAACTCAGTAAAATTTTACAAACTCAATGTAGTTCTTTATCAAAACCATATCAAGAAAGAGAAGCCCCCTAAGAATAACCAGTATCCTGACTCCAACACTAAAAGGTAAAGGTACTCATTCAGTATTAGCTCTTTGTGGCTGACTTTTCACATCCAACTTAGTGTTCATAAGACTTATTTATGTTGTTGCAAGTGCTTGTAATATTCAATGCAGTATAGAATTATTTTTCTGTGAATTGACCACACTGTGTTCATTTTACTCTTAATAAGCATTTGGGTATCTTCCAGTGTGATTCTTGTTCAAATAGTGCAATTATGAAGATTCATTTACATGGTAATGCATGCATGTATGTATGTATGTCTTTCTGTTGAGTGCATATCTAAGAATTTCATGTTTGAGGGTTGGGTTGAGGCATGCATATGTTAAGTGTCTGTGGATATATATTGAGATCCATTATAAAAAATGCTGAGGACCTGAAGTGTTTCAGATTTTAGATTTTGAATTTTGAATATTTTCATGCACATAATAAGATTCCTTGAGAATGGGACCCAAATCTTAATATGAAATTCATTTGTATTTACATTTATATATCTAATATATTGGTCTGGGGTAATTTTATACAATGTTTTTAGTGCACTTGCTTTTTCCTTTCCTCCATCTTTTCACCCTCTCTATCCCTCCTACTCTTCTAACTTTTCTTCCTTCATTTCCTTCGTTCCTTCTTTCTTTCCTTCCTTCTCTTTTTTCTTTCTTTCCTTTTTCCTTTCTTCTTTAATCTCTTGTCTTTCTGAGACAGGGCCCTATTATGTAGCCCAGGATGATCTTAAACCACTTGCTCCTTCTGTCTCAGTCTCCTGGGAGCTAGGATTACAGAGGTAAGCTACTACATCTGGCATATACCTGTGCTTTGTGACCATTTGTATGAGGTCAGGTGTATTCAAAAATGTCACATTTTAGAGCATTTCTGATTATGAACTTAGGTTGCAGATGGTTGACCAGTAGTGCAAAACACATTTTTTAAAAAGAAGTTGTACCAATTTATATTCCCTCCAGTAAAGTTGTGATTTGCTTTCAGTTGTTCTAAAGCTTGTCAAATTTTATAATTCCATTTTAGACATTCTAGTGGAGTATATAAGAATCATAGTAGTTTTAATTTGTATTTGTCTCATTATGAATAAGTTTATCTTTTCATCTTGGTATTGGCCTTGGATTTCTTCCTTTACAATGTTCCAAGTCAAGTAACATTACCATTTTTTTGTTGAAATATCTTTATTTTCTTATTATTTTTAGGGTTGTGTGTGTACATGAGCATTAAGATATGTATACAGATTTTATTTTGATATATTTTTTAAATATTATGTGCCACTCTGTAACTTTATCCTCTATGTTATTTTTGGATGACAAGAGATTTCTAGTTTTCATAGTAATAGCATCAAACTTATCAGTATTTTCCTCTATGGTTGTGTGTTTTGGCAGAATTTAGTAGCTCTATCCTGGCTTTGATGCCACAAAATATTCTCTTATGGGTATTTTATTCTGTTTTGCTTTGTTTTGAGGCAGTGTCTTGCTATATATCCTAGGCTGCCATCAGATATTCTGTTTATCTCAGGCTGGCCTCCAACTCATGATTCTTCTGCTTCAGCTTCCCTATTACTGATATTACAGCAATTGAACACTTAACACTAGCTGTGCCATGGCCTTCACTTTGTTATTTTTTAAAGTCAAATTGATTGACCTTCCTCATTGTTCTGCATTTTCTTCTTCTAAGAAATCAACTTTCTGCTTATTTATGGCTCTAGTTTTCCATTGACCTATTTGTCCATTCTTACCAATATTGCATTGTCTTTATTGCATTAATTATTAAATAATTCATTGTGGTTTTTGTGATGAGTCCACTTACATTTTGTAAATATGTCTACTTATGTTGTGCTCTTTTCAGAAGTTGTTCTTGGATCATCAAATTTTCATGGATTTTAGAATCAACTCTCTCTCTCTCTCTCTCTCTCTCTCTCTCTCTCACACACACACACACACACACACACACGCACAGAATTTTGATCAGCATAATGTATATAGTCATACATAAATGGGTATTTAAGGTATTTAACCGAATTCATTACTTTGTTGTAACTATTTAGGTCTTTTAAAATATCTTTTGGTAAAATTTTCATCCATTTGCATATCTTTTGCTATGTTTACTGTATATTTTAATATGGTTTTAAATAATCTTAAACAATTTTAATTGTGTGGCTGAAACGTATTTGTGTTCATATATAATTCATTTTTAGATACTTTTATACTTAAAAATTTTATTTTAATATTTAGATGATATTTTTATATTTAAAAGTTTAGTAATATAATTAAAGAAAGTACATAGTACTTTCATACCTTACAGGCTGGGATAGGATCTCCACACAAAGTTGAAAAGAAGTAGTTGAAAACTCTTGTTTCATTCCTGACTTCAAAAGAAAAGCTTTTAATGTTTGATCAGTAATTATGATTTGCTATAGTTTTTTGTTCACATAGCATTTTCTTTTTTATTATGGTTTGCTTTTTATTGACAATTTTCATATATGTATATATTGTATATTAATCATAATTCCCTCTATTTACCTTCTTTTGTCTCCCTCTCCCTCCCCTTGCATTGAACCCCTGTGTCTTTCCAACTAGTCTCTCTTCTACTTCATTGGGTTTTCTTTTGACCTTTTTCACCATCCATGACAAAATGTTGATGGTCCCAATATTGTGAAGGTATTGTGCAAGCAATGACAGTTGCTGTGAGGTTATAATTGCAATGGCTACTTCATATCTGGAAGATAACATTCCAAAGCACTGCTACCCATCCTCTGGCTTTTTCTGCATTGTTCCCTAAGGCTTGGAAGCAGAGTATACCATCTTGTTAAAGCAAAATTATTTCTTTTTCTAGGTTTCTGATCTTTTGAGATGATAAATAACATTTGAATTTATCAAAGATATTTGTAAAACTTATTCATTTCACTTGCAGTTTAAATGTTCTTATTTAAACAATTTATTTGCAAGAAGAGAGAGAGAGAGTGGAAGAAAGAGAGAGAGAGAGAGAGGGAGAATGGTTGTACAAGGACCTCTTGCCAATGTAAACAAATTTCAAATGCATGCTCCATGTTGTGCATCTGGCTTTTTGTTGGTACTATGGAATTGAATCCAGGTGTTCAGGTTTTGGAAGTGAGCTTTAACGCTGAGCCACCTCTAGCCCCTCACTTATAGTTTAAAATACATGAAAAATTTCATCACATTTCCTTACTTTGAGGTTAGTCTTCAGGATCAGTGTTAGTATTAGTAATTATTACTGGTCACTTATTTGGGCTCTTTCTCACTCTTTCAGTCTCTTTGACTAGTATTTCATGAGGTCATCAATTTGGTTAGTCTTTTTAAAAATTTATTTTATTTGAGAGAGAAAAAAAAAAGGAGAGAGGGAAAATGGGTACACCAGGGCCTCCTCCACTACAAATGAACTCAGGACAAGTGTCACTTTGTACATCTGGCTTTATGTAGGTTCTGGGGAAATAAACCCAGACTATTAGACTTTACAAGCAAGTGCCTTAACCACAGAGCCACCTCTCTAGCCTTGGTTAGTCTTTCCTAAGAGCTAGTGATTAGCTTTGTTTATTCTCTCTACTATATAGTGTTTTCTTTTTCACTGATTTCTAATTTTATATTTATCCTTGTTTTCATGTTCTTTGAGTTTATCGTGCTGATTTGTTTTATACTTTCTTGAGTTAGATTCATCAGCCTTTATTCAGTTACTATGATAAACTTCCAGGCTTGCTTTCATTACTACAAGTATTACTTCAGTATTTTATCAAGACCTTTTGTTTGTGCAAGATGTTGAGTAGATGGTGGTTATTCAACCAACTAGAATTTTCTCTCCTATTTCTGCAGTTAGGGGGCCTGACTGGATTGTGATTATTTTTCTGTTGAAATTATGAGATACCCACAGATAATAATAATAATAATAATAATAATAATAATAATAATAATAATAGTTATAGCTAATACTTACTTACCTCTCACCTTAGGCCAGGTACTTTACTAAGGACTTCATAGACATTCACTTGATTCTCATAATGACATGATAAGGTAGACATAGCTACTATTTTTCACAGATGAGGAAAGTAGGGCTTACAGTGGTTTAGTAAGTTCCAATTTACTATCAGTGTGTAGAACCAGAGTCTGAACTTGAACAGCAGGTGCCAAAGCCTATATTCTTATTTATTTATTTTTTGTGAGAGTCTCATGCAGTCCAAGCTGTCATCAAATTTGCTGTATAGCACTATAAATGTGAAACTGGTCTTGAACTTTTGAAAACAAAAGTGATTTTGTTGTTGTTTTTTTGAGGTAGGGCCTCCCTCTAGCCCAGGCTGACCTGGAACTCACTCTATAGTCCAGGCAGGCCTTGATCTCATAGTGATCCTATCCTCTCACCTCTGCCTCCTAAATGCTGGGATTAAGGCATGTACCACCATGCCCAGCATTGGACTTGAACTTTAAAATATATATATATATATTATTGGGCTGGAGAGATGGCTTAGTGGTTGAGCTCTTGCCTGTGAAGCATAAGGACCCCAGTTTGAGGCTCGATTCCCCAGGAACCACGTAAGCCAGATACACAAGAGGGTGCACGTGTCTGGACTTCATTTGCAGTGGTTAGAGGCCCTAGTGCACCCAATATCTCTCTCTGTTTCTTTCTCTCTCTCTCTCTGCCTCTTTCTCTCTCTGTGCTCACAAATACATAAATAAAAATAAACAAATTTTTAAAAAATATTATTTATTTATTTGAGAGAGAAAGAGTGCACACACCAGGGCCTCCATCTACTGCAAATGAATTCCAGACACATGAACCACCTTTTGCATTTGGCTTATGTGGGTACTGGGTCCTTGGGCTTCCCAGGCAAGCACCTTAACTGCTAAACCATCTCTGCAGTCCAGGACTTGAACTTTTGCTTCTCCGCCTCCACCTTCCAAGTGCTGTGATTAAAAGTGCGTGCCGGGCTAGAGAGATGGCTTAGCAGGTAGGGTGCTTACCTGCAAAGCCAAAGGACCCAGGTTCGACTCCCCAGGACCCATGTAAGCCAGATGCACAAAAGTGTGTGCCATAACACCTGGATAAACCTTTTTTGTGTATTTATTTTCAAGGTAGGGTCTCACTCTAACCCAGGCTGACCTGGAACTCACTTTGTACTCCCAGGCTGCCTTGAACTCTTGGCGATCCAACTACCTCTGCCTCCCGAGTGCTGAGTTTAAAGGTGTGAACCAGTGTACCCAGCTTAAGCATATTCTTAACAATTATATTAAACTCATCCAGTTTTTGATAAAAATTACACTTTCAACCTTTGAATATTTTAGAGTTTCTTAAAGAAACTTTAGTAGTGTATTAATATCAGTGTGTTTTAATTTCTGTCAAGAATATAATTTTAGAAGACCTGCAGAGCAACTAATGGGCTGTTTGTAATTATGGATGACATTCTAAACAAAGCTAATAGAGCTCTGTTCATTTAAGACCTATGGTGCAACACAGCCTACATACCAAGTGCTATGATTACAAGCTGGTAGCACTCACTGGAGCATCAGCCTGGGCTTCTGTAATATTTCACACAAAGTTGGGCAGCCATCTCTCACCTTTTAAGCATTCAGTGTTTCCCCTACTGGCATATGGAGAAGAAAATCTCACCAGTAACTCTGGAGAGCTGCTCTCCTTTCAAGGTTGAAAAACTCCATCTTAACCACATCCCCCTTATACTACGTAGTGCTTTGAAAAAGTCAGTCTACATCTAAACGGTTTTATGGAAATCTTTACAAATCTAACACAATTTAGGCAGAAATTCTTCTGGATCTCTAGAAATCACAAAGGGTTAACATGCCTGTTATTCTTCATTTGATTTTCAACAGTGTCTCTTTAAGGCTGGTGTTAAAAAGTTCCCTTTTCAAAGTAATTCCACTTTTCCAGAGGAACACTTTTCATTAAAGGAACCATAGAATAATTAAAGATTTCTGAGGAATCATAAATGACCAAACAAAACTGATTTTTAAAATCTAAATCTCTTGAGTTTCCAAACTATGCAGATGAATTGCCTTTATGAATGAGTGTCTTAAACTGGTACCTGCAGAACCATTGAAAATAGATCATTGAAACCATCAGAATCCTATTCATTTGTGTTTGTCACCTTCTAAAGCTACCAGAGAGATAAAAAAAAAATATTTTTACATGAGTACTCTCTATTACTCTCCTTTGGCATATTTCATTGAAGATAACAGAGCACAAGCCCAAATGTGTGGGCTCCATTTTAGACAACTATAGATGTAGAATAACTATGCCTTGATTTTCTTTTGTGTAAAACAAAGGGAAATGAAGGACAGTACTGAGAATTTTAAGTACCCGCTTCCATGATCTTGTAATCTTGAATTTCCTCTTGGCTAAATTTCTAGGCAGACAAGCCAATCAAGCACTTTGGAGAATATTATCATCTGCAAAATTTATGCTGATGAACAGATAAATGAGTCTTGTGGGTATCACATAGGTATGTTTTATGCAGCAAGTAGATCTCAGAATAATAATTAGAAATAGCCACAGTGGAGAAATAATGGAGTTAGATATTGTCCTGAGACAACACATCCTAACTTAGGTTTACACATAATATATATTTTTAATAGTTTATTATTTATTTATTGAAGTGAGAGAATGGGTACATCTAGGACTCTAGCCACTACAAGGAATGAACTCAAATGTATCTATCACCTTGTGTACTGGGGAAACAAACCAAGGTCCTTAGGCTTTGCAGACAAGCATCTTAACCACTGAACCATCTCTTCATCCCCATAATTTTTTTTTATAATAAGCGTGCTAGTTACCATTTGGCCAATGTGTTATGGGTCATAGAATGGAAACAGTGAGACATTCTGATTGTGGGCTGGCTGAATAAAATTGCAGCACTTCAAGTGGATGTTACTCCAGACCTATTGATATGGTATAAGCATTTGTAACTTCATCTTGGGCAGTGCATATACAAGGGGCTGAGAAACATCTTAAAGATAAGACATACAGTAGAAAGTTAATGAATACTGACTAATGAGTGACTAGATGTATAAGTGATTAAATTTGGCTCTTCACAAAGATCACTGGATACTTAATTTGCTCAGGTAGGACTAACCATTTGCAGAAGGGAGAATACTGAACTGTTTTCCCAGAAAGTTTTCTATTCTAGCCCATAGCAGTTGGGTCCAAGCAGAAAAACAGTCTCCTTTCTATAGAGATGAGATTAAGCTTATAGGATCTTATGAAGCCAGTCTTTGCTCAGAGCTGCTAGATATGAATAAAGTGATTAAGCTCAGAATTGGAACAGTGGGTGGGAGTGAGAGCCATGATATGGATTACTTTCTAGTCTTCTAGAATACCCAACAAGGTGGGAGGGATAATGTTGCTCTCAGAAGCCATTAAGTTGTTATAAGAAAATCTCAGTGTCAGGGAGGGCCTATAGCCCAGTGAGTGACTGGCCAGGCAAACCCTTGGGACCCCCCTCCCCAGTGCTTCTGTTTACCCACAAGAACTAGATGATAAAACCCTATTGCTGAAGGCACCACATACTTTAGACATAGGACACTGAGAAATCAAGGGGAACTGAGCTCGTCCTTGCTCCTCCTTGCTGGCTTATAATGTTGCAGAAAGTGCTATATCCATAGATTAGTATTTCTCTCGCTTTTGGTCAGGGAAGCTTCCTTTTGAAGATAGTGCTGACTACCGTGGAGGCTCAAAACTTGCCAAAGTGCTGAGAATAATAACCATTGAGTTCTCAGTGCTCAAAAAAGCCATCTCTATCACTTCCTCCAGGCTCAAGGAAATAAGTTCTGTTGTGAATTTTGTCATATTAGGCTCTTGGGCAGGTCTATGAGGGCATTTCGAGGAAGAATTGATTGAGGGAAGAAGTCCTTCCTTCAGAATTGGTAGCCCTTCTGGTAGTGGACTATATATAAAGAAGCTCCAAGAGAACATGGGGCCTTTTGCCTAACTTGCCTGTGTTACTTGTTGGTATGTGGTTATTTTGTTAGATTATTATTATTATTTTGGCTTGGCTTAGCTTCTCTTACTAGTGTCATGCTTGCATCTAATTTGTTTCAGCTGTCCTTTATGGGCACTTAAACCCAGTTTAATCAGCTTTCCAATATGTTTTGAAGACCAGCAGCTTTCTAGAAATCTTCCAGGCCTCTAGTGCCAGATTGGGAGTGCTGAGACATCTGGCTTTGTGGACTGAGCAGATCCTGGGTTCTCCAACTCTCTAGCATGCAGACAGCTATCATTGGACTGTCTAGCCTGTATCCTATAAGATAATCTAATAGGTCCCCTTTATAATACATGTATTGGTTCTGCTACTCTAGAGAACCTGACTAATATTGTTGCAGAGGAGTGAGTGGAAAGAATGTGAAAGAATGGGAAAGTTGCATTGGAATAGTCTCTAGACATGGAGTTACTGTTTCATGACCTCAAAGTGACTGTGGCAACCTGAACAAGGTTTGCATGATATTTGGCCCATTGACATTCCATCATGGATGGTGGAGGAGAGGAAAAAAATATCAAAATAGAAGAGAGACTAATTGGACAGAAGAAGTGGTTTAATGGGAGAGGGCTCAGTGGAAAGGGGATGAGGAGAGGAAACAAAAGGTAATGGGAGGGGGTTATGATCAAACTTGTGATGCACGTGTGTTAAAATTATTGATTAAAAACATTTAAAAGAAAAAAATAATTCAGAAAGAGGAGCAAGAATAGATTCTCCAACATACAGATAGGAGAGCATATGGTTAGTTCAGGGAAATGAGCAGGAAGAAAAAGTACCCAACCACAGTCAAGAAAGAAACAGAGCTTGGCTAGCAAGTAGTAGTCATGGATAGTCACCTGGAAAAGCTGTCTTTGAGGTTCATTGTGTATTTGTTGCCATGTAGTGCTGAAGGGGCTCCTGAGAGACTAAGGGCAAGACAGAGGGGTGATGTGTCCGGGGGCTGTGTATACCAAGTGCCAAGTTCATTGTAACTGGGAAAGTCATCCTTGGATCAGTCGGTATGAGCTGCCAGATGTACAACCAAAACATGGAAAAGAACTTACCTTTCACTTCTTCATGAAGAAAAGAAGCAGAATGGAATACACTGTCAGTGCCTAAGTTGACCCAGCAATGATAAGCTTGGGATTACAGCCCCAGATCTTTCCAATTAACCTTCAAAAATAAACATTTTTGCACTTTTTAAAAAATATAATGAAAGTGGTATATCCAGTAATTTTCCAAAATCAATTTAATACTTGAAAACTAATGAGCTTGTTTATGATTGATTCTAACTAGTAATCTATGGTTCAAGCTCTTCCATTCAAACCTGCCCATCCAGCTGTTTTATGAAGCTCAACCAGCATGATCGTAGATGTGCCTGCTACTTAAAAAATAATGATAGGGCTCACAGGGATCTTCGTAAATAAAAAACTATTCTCTCAAATTTCAATAAGAAATGTGTTATCCTTTTATCTTGTAGAGGGAAAGTCTTGGCTGGGGATATTCAAGGACTCAGTTGAAGGCATTTGTGCTGACCCTCAATTTGTAACTCTAAAAAAAATACCTAAGAGAATCATCTTATTTAAAAAATAGGTTGTTTTCATTTAGTTTTAGAGTCCACAATTGTTTTAGGTCTGTGGCAAGACAGGAGCACAGGGTAGAGCAAAACCACACACACCATGTCAAAGAAGCAAAAGAGAAAGAGAAAAGGAGGCCTGGGTGCTACAGTCTCTTTTAAGGAAATGTCCCTAGTGACTTACAGGCCTCCCACTAAGTCCCATGGGCAGAGGTTCCATCATCTTAAGAGGACCATTCTGAGACAAACCTTTTAATATATGAATCTTTGAGGAATATTCAAAATCCAAATTATAGCAGCACCCTCCTTTTCTGTTTAGAGCTTGAACCCCCCTCTCTTTGGCCAGTGGGGGCTGCCTGCCCAGCATTGACAGGTTGTCAAGTACCTTCAAGTTTCTCCCTCCTCTGGGACTCAGATTCTGTGAGCCAGATGGTAAGTCTAACTCAGCTTCTGTTACCAGATCTCTCTAGGGGAAAAGTAGTCTCCAATTTCCTTTTTTGTTGTTGCTTTATTCCTCATGGCACCAGAGCTCATTGAGGAAATGAAACTACCTAACCATGATTGAAATTTTCTAGTATTTTTCAAATGTGTAAACAAAATGTGAAACTCCATTTGTTTAACTGGTTAATAGTCTAAGCACATCGTGCCTTGCTAATATTCCTGCTGATAATACCACACATGGTAGATATACCTTTTTTCTTTTCTTTCCTAGGTTTGTTCTTTTTCTTCTTTCTTTGTGTGACAGGCATGTACTGGCTTTGTGAAATCCCTGTAGCAAGTTGTGAATGATGTATGAAGTGAAAAGTCTTTACTTGTGGCACAGTAGGAATACAGAAAGTGCTGCACATTCACTGCTGGGCTGAGGTTTTGACTGTGTGTTGTAGGGACAGATATCTTGCATTCATCCTACACTGCCTCAAAAATCCCTGGAGCTCTGGATTCACTGGCAAGGGGTACAGTCCTTCAGAAAGGCATAGAAATGAATTTATTGACTTCTAAAAATCCTTCTTGACACTGTGATTCTGCATTCACTCCAGGTATCGCTCCCCCCCTCCCCCCCCCCCCGCATAATATATACAAAGGGACAATACCAAGAATCCAAAGCCTGAACCCAGGGTTTAGGAAATTAATCCACTCTTTGTGAAGTGGGAAGGTAGAGGTAGGAGATTGGTGACCATCAGAACTCCGCACACTCATCTCCCTGGAAGAAGACATGCCTCCTTCACCCTGGCTTGAAAGGAAAATACTGTCTTGTCTTGAGGAGAAAAAGATCTGGTCTTATGATTTGGCAGTATTTTCCTTTCAAGAAGCACAGAACGTCCTGAAAATCATCACAATTTTCTATGAGCTAAGTGTCATGTTGGTTCATGATTAACATTTCCCTTTTGCTTCCAGACTAGATGCCCAGTTATCCAACAAGTATCTTATCCAACCAATTTGACATTATCCAATGTTGAAATGGCTGGTTATGGATTATCCATGATTGAACTGAAGCATAAACCCTCAAGGGAGAGTGGAGCTGAATGATTAGGCAGTGGATACTAGTTACAATTTCCTTGGACAGTGCACACAGGATTAGCAGAATGACTTAGATTCCAGAGATCCATAGAAGCAGAAGAGACAGAGCCCTCTTACTCAGATTGTCCCTCATTTCTGTCAACAAGCAGTTAAGGACCTTGAAACCTTGATCCCTCTTTTTTCAGATAGGAGAAGATGTAAGCAACTGTTCCTTTTCTCTCTCTCTCCCTCAAGAATTTTAATACATGAACATACAATAATTTTTTTTATGTTCCTGTTGATTTATTCTTTTAACCCCTGTCCCCTTCACCTCATTTCAAGGACTCTCCTCTTTAAAGGTAGTCTTTCCTCTGTTTTATTATCTCCTGTTTTGGGGGGGCTGCTTTTCAAGGTAGGGTCTCCCTCCAGCCCAGGCTGAACTGGAATTCACTATGTAGTCTCAGGGTGGCCTCAAACTCGCAGTGGTACTGCTACCTAGGCTTTACTCCAAGTGCTGGGATTAAAGACATGCACTTTGAGAGAAAGAGAGAGAGAGAGAGAGAGAGAGAGAGAGAGAGAATGGGCACATCATTGTGCATCGTGCTTTATGTGGGTACTGGGGAGTTAAACTCAGGTGGTTAGGCTTTGCAAGTAAGCACCTTAACCACTGAGCAATCTCCAGTCCTTGTTGTCTCCTATTGTTTTCCTTTCATGTAAAAATGTTGCTAGGCTCAGTTCTGGTCTTGTTGGGGGTATTGGTAACCACTGTGGGATCATGAAAGCATCAGTAAGTTCATTCTGGAGAACAGTAACCCAAAGTAAGTTTATGCATACTATGTCTGTTATATATTCTTTCTACCCCCTCTCTGAGCTCTGGGTGGCATGGCAGAAATCTCATTTAATACTGAGCTCTTAGAAGCCTCTTATTTTCTACTTTGATGAGTTTTGAGTCTCCTCATTGTGTACCACCATCTACAAAGAGGCAGTTCTCTGAACAGCAGCAAGAGCAGCACTCATAATCTTTTTGAGAGTCCCTCTGCAATGTTCCCTGCTCCCTGATAGAATTGATTCATCCACTGCTAAGCCCTGGGCTTTCTCACAATTTTGATGAATCTTGCATCTCCCTGGTATTTGTCACCATCTGCAAAAAGAAGGTTCTGTAAACAAAAGTGAGAATAGTATTACTCAAAAGGCTTAAACTTGCACACTTTGAAGGCTTTTTGATAGGCATAATATTGCCATTTACCCAAAGAGCAGTGGACGCTTCCCTGTAGAGTGTATGACTTTCTAATCCATAGCTTCTGATTTGGTTCTGAGTACTATGTATAAATTTGCTCCCACTAAGTGGGCCTCATATCCAATTAGAGACCAGTTAACTGCCCCTCATAACTTAACTTATGTGCCACTATTGCACCCATGGGTACATCTTGCCTGGCTGATTGATTTTGCAGTTTGAAGGATCCACTGCTTGTATATACTGTAGATGTATAAATTTGCCCCCACTAAGTGGGCATCATATCCAATCAGAGACCAGTTGACTACCCCCATACCTTATGTGTCCCTATTGCACCAATGAGTACAGTGTTTCTAAGTGGTTGATCTTGCACCTTGCAGGATCCACTGCTTGTTTAGACTGTAGATGACTTTTGTTCCCCAGCAACTCACAGAACACATCCAGTGGCAGGGAGATGGCTTTCAGCTCCGTTCTAGCTGTATTTCTAAAATCCTGAGACTGGGGCCTATGGTATCTTTAGCAATAGGATCTTTCCATCTAGTTCTGATGGATAACTATTCCTTAATAGCAGTTATGTTTTTTTAGGTTATCATACAAAGTAATGGATTTCATTATAGTATTTTCATACGTGTATCTCATTATACTTTGTTCTCAATCATTCTGCTCCCTGACTGCCTACCTCATGTTCCCTGCCCACTCTCATTCTTAACCATACTTAATTAAATGCTTGATAGTTAACCAATAGGAGAAGTAGAGTGAGGAGATAGTGGAAGAACCTGCCATTTAAGTTAGTGCATTTTAACAGGCTGGAGAGATGGCTTAGCGTTTAAGTGCTTGTCTGTGAAGCCTAAGGACCCCAGTTCAAGGCTCGATTCCCCAGGACCCACGTTAGCCAGATGCACAAGGGGGCGCACGTGTCTGGAGTTCATTTGCAGTGGCTGAAAGCCCTGGCACGCCCATTCTCTCTCTCTACCTGCCTCTTTCTCTCTCTCTCTGTAATTCTTAAATAAGTGAATGAAAATGAACAAAAAAGGTGCATTTTATCTCTAAGGGAAGATCCAACCTCAGACCCCCTTTATGCTTAAGAATATATTTTCATACTGAGACTTCTCTTATTTTTAAATAGCCTGAAAATAACTGGTCTAGTGAATGTAATGAAACCACACCGAATCAAAACCAAGAGCCTTAAACAAAGGTGGTAAGAATTCTGAGAATTTGGTTTGTCTGAAGCCAAAATTCAGCAGGGTTCTGTCATTCAGTGCATCAGGAAAGTCTGATCTGCATTGTTTTAATAAAAAGACTATGGGCTCTGGATCCATTAGGAGCATATCAAACCATTGAGATGCAAAACAGGTTTTTTTTTTTCCTCTCTAGTAGTGAAGATCAAATAGAATCCTAAATGCAAATTTACCCCATCTCTTCACCTACAGATCTGTTTGAAAATGGAGGCAGACACTGGGGGAAGCTATTGAGAGTTTCCCAAGAAATGTCATGTCTCCACTGCAGGGATAGAGTTGTCAGTAGTGCTGCACCATTGGCTCAGCTTACTCTGTGAGTTTCACCTGTATTTCTAGCATAGTTCTCAAGATATTCAACACAGAAACCACACAATCTGCTCACACCCTCAGCCAGGAGAGATTGCTCTAGTCTGTAACACTTGAGCTTGCAGTGCTCCTCCAGGCTTCACACCAGCCCTTGGTAATTTCCTACAGATATTTACTTAGCACATGGCATATAGAACATTAAAAGGGTTTCAAAAATCCCTCAGTTTTTAACTTCTGAAGGATTATTAACTTCAAAGTCTGAAGAAATGTCGCCCTTCTATCTTTGGAAATGCCAGGAGCCTTTGCATATCCCTACCACAGTACCAAGCAACCCCCAGCAGAGAGGAGCGATTACTGCCTCAGTGGCAAGAGGATGGCTTTTGATCTCTTAACATATTGGAAATTACTTAAAGGTAAGCCATCTGCTAGCTGAGGAACAAAAACAGATTACATCACACCCTGCTAGAAAGATTGTGTTAAATCCTGTATATCAAGGCTTTTAATAATTCTATATTAAGTCAGCTAATAGGATTAGGTACACATTTTCTTTAGGCTTATTTCCTCAACTATTAAAAAAAAACTTTGTGTATTTGACGACCTGCAAAATTCAAGAGTATTCCACTGTGAATATAAAGGGCACTTTTAAGAGAAAGTATTTCTTCAGTTCTTCCCCAAGGAGATGTACCAAGGAAGTACATTTCCAGACAAGTTTGAGGGACAGGGGATCCAGTGAGTTTCTGTTATATCACCAATGTGAAGATTTCCCTATGAATTACAAACCTGCCTGCCTGAGCCATGTACTTTCACTGTTCTCCAGCAAAGCAGAGGGGAATTCAGGCAGGTGGAGGAGGCAAGGGGGACTGGTTTCTCAGTAATGATGATTAATAGTAACCATGGAGACAGTACACTCTGAGGTTGGAAAGGCTACAGGTATTGAGGATGACAAAAGAATAAGCTTTGAAGGCTGGAGAGATGGCTTAGTGGTTAAGGTGCTTACCTGCAAAGCCTAACAACCCTGGTACCTATGTAAAGCCAGATGCACAGAGTGTCGCATGAAACTGGAGTTCGTTTATAGTGGCTGGAGGCCCTGGTATACCTATCCCTCCTCCCCATTCTCTCTCTGCTTATTAATAAATAAAACTAGTTTATTAAAAAAAGAATATGCTTTGATGGCTAGGAGTTGAAGCATCTGCAAGACTAGGCTGTTCCAACCTTGAGAAATTTTGCCCTTTGAAATTATGTCACGTCTGAGCTAAATAAACATAAATGCACTTCTTGTCTCTGGCAAGTCTTAGGTCATGAGAATATTAGAATACATTCACCGGATAACATATAAAAAGAAATGGCCTTTACATTTGCCCCTTATTTCAGTGATTCATTTAGTGATATGCTGCAATCACAGATCATGACATTTACACATCCTCTACATTAATTTCCACTCATTGCTTCTAAATCTTTTTGTAAGTGTCTCATTTAATCTGTGTACTCAACACCACTCTGGAATACTAACTGTCAGATAAAGTGATAGAAGTGATAGTGACAAACACCTTTATCTGTCAATGGTACTTCAAGTGTTTCTTTAAAAGCAAAAAAGGAAGCAGAATCACAATTCCCCAAAGACACAGTTGTTCTTACTTTAGGGACAATAGGCCATTCCAAATGAACACTGCGGGACAAATAAAGAAGTAGAATTCAACTTTTTTCCATAACAATATTGTTTAATATTTAATTCACATAAAGCAAGTCAAGATTTTTTTGTCCTTTTTTATTAGGAAGAAAGCTTGTATGGATGCATGATGTGTTAGCACCATCATTTTTCTCCTCCCTGCCCCCATTCTGCTGGGGCCCTCCTCAGGGGGATCACTAGCATTCACAATGTGACTATGGGCCATGAGATGTCAGAGTATCAGTCAGTCACTGTAAGGGGGGACAATGCCTCTGGACATTCCCTTGCATTCTGTGGCCCCTACAATCTTTCCACCCTCTCTTCTGCCAAAATTCTTGAGCCATGGTAGGTATATTTTATTTTATTTTATTTTTAAAAAATATTTTGTGTATTTTTATTTATTTATTTGAGTGTGACAGAGAGAGAAAGAGGAAGTTAGAGAGAGAGAGAGAGAGAGAGAGAGAGAATGGGCATGCCAGGGTCTCCAGCCACTGCAAATGAACTCCAGACATGTGTGCCACATTGTGCAGCTGGCTAACATGGGTCCTGGGGAACTGAGCCTCGAACCGGGGTCCTTAGGCTTCACAGGAAAGTGCTTAACCACTAAGCCATCTCTCCAGCCCGGAAGGTATATTTTAACTCTACTTTAGTGTTATGCTCTCAGCAAGGTCTGGTTTTTTGCTTTGGTGCATTTTGAATATCCTCGGTGTTTGTCTCCATGACCCTGGTGCTGGTTGACAGGCTCACCATGGAAGCAGCATTCTTACTCATCTTGCCAGTTCCTCTATGGTTTCACCTGGGCCCTGGCTGTTGTGCAAGGGGTGGTTTATCTCCTCAGTTCTTGCTGTCTTCTGTTAAAGAAAAGCAGATTCTCCAACAGAGACTGAGGTGAGCATAGGTTTAATGGGATAACCATTATTAATAGAGAGAGATTTTAATGGGCGTAGCCTCCCTTTTGGCTAAAGGCTAGTGGGAGCTTCTTGTTGGAGTCCATGACTTTGGTCTCCATAAGATTCTGATTCAGTTACTAGTTCCAGCCATGGGTTCCCTTCCACTTAGCCTATCAACCAATCAGAGAGCCATTGGTTACCCACCTAGGCTGAGCACCACCATTGCACGGGCCTGTCTATCTTGTCAGGGTGGTTGTTTTTGTATAGCAGTGTCCTCTGCTAGCACACGAGTTTGTTGTACATTTTCCCCTAGAAGTTCATGTAGCAATTACCAGTACAATATGGGCAGACCATCTGGGAACTGGCCTCCCTCGAGATTCCAGCCTGATCTCTCAATGTACTAGGTAGGCCACATGTGATGTCTTAAGCAACAGGGTATTTTACCTCAGGTGGGTAACCAAGTGCTCTGACAAAAGCCTGTCTTGTTTTGGGAACCTTGTAGGTCTATTAGTATGGATTACAACTGATTTCTGGTACTGGGAGTTACAAACCAGAGACAAATGTTTTAGGGTTGAGCTTCATCCCACCCTCTCCAGGGGCCTTCTTACTAGATAATCCCTGCATACTCCTGTTGAGGGTTGTATCATTTAGTCTGCTATCCAAGAGAAAGGTTCTATGGAACAAACTCATTTTGGATTTAGTTTTGTGTGTATCTTCCCCTGCCCTCCCCTTCCCCTTCCCTGAAAAAGCTCCATTCCTGTTACCCAACCCTTGAGTTATCTGCGAGGTATTATTGTAACTCAAGCTCTTCCACATTAGGAATCAAAGATGCTGGAGAACATGTGGTGCCTCCCTCTCCATGCTTGTGTGAGTTTGCTTAGCATGATCTGTTCCAAGACTATCCATTTTCCCACAAAGTTCATCTTATCATGTTTCCTTACTGCTGAGTAGAAGAATTCCATTGTGTAAAAGTACCACATCTTCAGGATCCATTCATCAAATGATGAGCATCTGGGTTGATTCCAGTTCTTAGCTATTGTGAATTAAGCAGCTATAAACATGTTTAAGCAAATGCCTCTGTAGTGAAGAGTGGAGCCTTGAAGATGGCGACAGCCTAGCTGCACTACTAACAACAAGGGGAAAAAAAGGCAAGTATGCAAGGGAAATTAGGAACTTTTGAAGAGGGAGGGCACAGATTGGGGTAAAAGAGGGAAGCACACACCCCCGCGACCCACACCCCGCCCGCTGCGAATTGCCGCACCGGCACGGCCTGGCGACCAGCAACCCGTGCGCACCAAGCCCCACGCGTCCCGGCGGCCCCGCGCGCCCCACAAACCCCAGCCCGCGCACTCCCGCCCACCCCAGCGCACCCCATGATCCCTATCCACATGCAGCAGGCGCGGCCCAGGCGAACCGAGGCTTCCCACACCCCGGTCGCCCAGGCCTACCCCGCGCCCCCGCACCCGCCGCGTGCCCCAGACCCCCGCGCCCCACCCCCGCGTGCCTCGAGACCCCCCCGCCCGCCTCACCCCCCGCGCGCCCCACACTCCCTATCCACACACAGCAGGCATGCCCCGCACCCCAAGACCCCGGTGCCCCACCCCCACCCCCCAATCCATGCGCCCCGCCCCCGCCTCCCACCCCCCCCCCCCCCCCCGCGCGCCCAACACTCCCTACCCACACGCGGCAGGCGTGCTGCAAACGCCCCGCAGCGTCCCGCGCCCAGGCGCCCAGGTGTGCCCCGCGCCCCCCCCCCGCGTGCCCTGAGACCCCCGCACCCCACCCCTGTGCTCCTCGAGCCACCCCACCCTGTGCGCCCCACCCCTGCCGCACGTCCAGAGTGCCCGCAGCGTCCCGCGCTCCATCTTACCTCAGCGTGCTCCACGCCCCCTGCGCTACCCGCGAACCCCTTGACCCCTCCCCCGCGCGACCCGCCCCCTCCCCCCCCCCCGCGAGTCCAGAGCACCCTGAGGCGTCCTGCAGTGTCCTGCGCCCCCCGCGCCCACCCGAGCGCCCCGCGCTCCTAGCCGCCCCCCCTCCCCGCGCACCCTGCGCCCCCACCCCCACGCGCCCCTCATTCCCCCGCCGCACGCGGCCCGGGCACCCCCACGCGTCCCGAGCGCACCCCTGCGGGCCCAGGTGTGCCCCGCGCCCCCTGTGCCCCACCCCCACGCATCCTGCGCCCCGGCGTGCCTCAGCGTACCCCGCCCCCCCTCCACGCCCCGCGCCCCCCCATGCAACCCCCTTGACCCCCCCTGCAAGCCCCGCCCCCCTCTGTGTCCAGAGCACCCCGCGGTGTCCCTTGGCATCCCGCACCCTGGTGTGCCCCATGCCCCCTCCCCCCACGCGCACCCTGCGCCCCCCCGTGCACCCCCCACGTGCCCTGCGCCCCTAGCCCCCCGCGCCTCCCTCACACTCCCCCGAGCCTCCCGCACGCTCCCCCGCGCCCCCCTGCGCACCCCGTGACCCCCCGTGCGCCCCACACTCCCCCCGCGCCCCCCGGGTGCCCCACACCTGCCCCCCCGCGCCCCGCACACCACCCCTGCATGCGCACCCCCACTGCACCAACAGCGCGCCCCTCACCCCCTGACTGATCAGAGTGCCCCATGTCCCCCGCCCCTCCAGGGCACCCCACTCCGCGCCCCCTGAGCCCTGCCGCCTCCCGCACACCCCATCCTGATTGCCTGGTGCCCTGGCGCACCACGATCCCCCCCCCACCGCCTGCCCCACTCGCTCCATACACACCATCGCACCCCACGCCCCCTTCCGCCCACCCGCCCACGCACCCTCCACACATCCCGCATGGCTGTGCTCTGATCGGGCACCCACTAGTCACGCCTGCCAGCCTGCTGCACTGAAGCTGAGACCTCCTATCTCTCCCTTGTTCTCTGGTCCTGCGAGTAGACCAGCCACGTGGTGCTCGGTTCGCAGGCCTGTGGGGGCCACCCCTGCCGTGAATAGGTGGCTGCCAGATCCCCTGCTGCTGTGCTCACATCACTTGCCACCGGTCAGCCTCTGCTGTGTCCTGATTCCGTACCCACATCATCTGCCTCTGCACTACAACTGCACGTGCAGCGGGCCCAGTCCCACAGCAAGAGCCACATAAGTCCACACTGAGTCACTAGCGCCAGCGCAGGTGCCATCCCCTACTTGTACATCGCCACCCATCCCCCACTCCCCTGAGGTGGAAGAGCACAGACTGTTTACAGACCCCAATGTACCCAGCCAGAATCTAGGCACCTTCAGGGCTTGCTACCTCAGTCCCCTTTCAAGCTCAAAGGCAGGCAGCTTAGGTGCATTACTGGGTGAGAATTCAGGCAACTTTGGTGCCCCTGTCAGGCTATAGGTAGGCGGCTTTGGCAAGAGTGAGCAAAAACCCAGGCTGCTTACAACTGCCCCAGGCTGCCTTGGATTTGCATTAAGCTAGATCCCAGGCTGCTCCACCCACCTACCTGCCCATACACTGACATGGGTAGACCACAGCGCAAAAGAAATAACACGAAAAATAAAATGGAAGGAAATCCAGACAGATCACCCAGTCCAACAAGGATCACAACTAACCAAAGCATAGAAGAGTGTTTAGGATCAGAACATCAAGTGGAAGCAATGAACAATGCAACCCTGACCAAACTACTGCTAGAACTGACAGGAAAGCTATAAAGGATAGATAATCGTATGGATGCTACCATCACTAAGCTAGAGCAATATGATAAGACACTGGAAGGAATTCAAAAAGAGCTAAGAGAGTTGAGAGTGGAAAAAAGGACCTTAAAAATCAGCTGGCCACACTAAATGAAAACATAAAGAAATGCAAGGATGATTTCCAAGAATCATCAAGAAAATCAGAAAATGAGACAAAAAGGGAGCTGGACAAAGCGATGGAAGTGATACACAGGAAAGTAGTAGAAAATGCAAACTTAATTGAACAAGTCCAAAACTCACTAGAGGCTCTCAAGAATAGAGTCAGCAAAGTGGAAGATAGAAATTCTGATCTGGAAGACAGGATGGAAGAAACAGTTCGAGAGTCCAAAAATTTCAGTAAGTTCAAAAGTTCCTGTGAACAGAACATGAGAGAATTGTGGGATACACTTAAACGTCCTAATATCAGAATCATTGGAATACCAGAAGGAGAAGAATTTCAGACCAAAGGCATGGAGAACTTATTTAACACAATAATTGAAGAAAACTTCCCCTGTCTCATAAAAGAAAGGCCCATCAAGATTCAAGAAGCAAACAGAACTCCTAACCGACTAGACCAAAGGAGAAACACCCCAAGGCATATTATCATTAAGACTCTAAACATTGACACCAAGGAAAAAAATCCTAAAAGCAGCTAGGGAAAAACAGCACACCACTTTCAAAGGAAACCCCATCAGAATTACTTCAGACTTCTCAGTGGAAACCCTGAAAGCTAGAAGGGCCTGGAATGAAATTCTCCAAACTCTCAGAAACTATGGCTTCCAGCCCAAACTACTCTACCCAGCAAAAGTCTCC
Organism: Jaculus jaculus; assembly: GCF_020740685.1. Classification (NCBI taxonomy): domain Eukaryota; kingdom Metazoa; phylum Chordata; class Mammalia; order Rodentia; family Dipodidae; genus Jaculus; species Jaculus jaculus. The sequence continues at coordinate 60,401,719 of NC_059111.1, read as the reverse complement.
CTTATAATAGATGGTGAAAGGAAAACTTTCCATGACAAAACTCAGCTTTACAATTATATGAACACCAAACCAAACCTACAGAAAGTACTCCAGGAAATTCTCCACAGAGAAGAAACAAATAACCAAACACAAATGCCTACAAGAAGCAGATCACAGCAACCAAACCCAGAGTAGATAGAAAAAAAAAAAAAAAAAAAAACAAATTAAATTCCATGGAAATGCCAACACACCTCTACCACCACAACATGACAGGGATCAAATCAAATCTCACAGTCATCACCCTAAACATTAATGGCCTTAATTCACCCATCAAGAGACACAGGCTAACAGGGTGGATCAAAAAATTAGACCCCTCAATCTGCTGCCTTCAAGAAACCCACCTTACCACTAAAGACAGAAACCTCCTCAGGGTGAAAGGGTGGAAAACAATATTCCAAGCAAATGGGAATAAGAAACAAGCAGGTCTAACTATATTAATATCAGATAAAGTTGACTTCAAACCAAAAACAATCAAGAAAGACAAAGAAGGCTACTTCCTACTTGTAAAGGGAACAATCCATCAAGAGGATATTATAATCATAAATCTGTATGCACCAAACACAGGGGCACCGCAGTTCATAAAACAAAACCTACTTGACAATAAAACAGAAATAACCACCAACACCATCATAGCTGGGGACTTTAACACACCATTATCAGTAATAGACAGATCATCCAAACAGAAGCTCAACAGGGAAGTAAGAGAGCTCAACAAAACCATAGAGCACTTAGACCTAACAGACACCTACAGAACTTTCCATCCCAAATCCACAGACTACACATTCTTCTCAGCAGCCCATGGAACATTCTCTAAAATAGACCACATACTGAGTCACAAAGATAGCCTCCACATATTTAGGAAAATTGACATAATTCCCTGCATGATATCAGATCATAATGCTATATTCCTAGAAATCAACAACAAAAAAACCAACAAGAGCCCCAACGGCAACTGGAAACTGAATAGCACACTCTTAAGCAATAAATGGATAGTGGATGAAATAAAAAATGAAATTGCAAAATTCCTGGAATTGAATGGCAATGAGAACACATCATACCAAAACTTGTGGGACACAATGAAGGCAGTCCTCAGGGGAAAATTCATAGCACTCAATGCCTTCATAAAAAAGACAGAAAGATCCCAAATCAATAGCCTAACCATCCACCTAAAGGCATTGGAAAAACAAGAAAAATCCAACCCAAAAAGCTCCAGAAGGAAAGAAATAATTAAAATCAGAGCAGAAATTAATGAATTGGAAACCAAGGAAAGAATTAAGGCAATTGACAAAACAAAGAGCTGGTTCTTTGAAAAAAAAAAAAAGATTGACAAACCTCTGGCCAATTTGATCAAGCAAAAAAAGGAGAGACCCCAAATTAACAAAATTCAAAATGAAAAAGGAGAGATCACAACAGACATCAGTGAAATCGGCAGAATCATCAGGACTTATTTCAAAAACCTCTACTCCACAAAACTGGAAAATGTGGAGGAGATGGATAAATTCCTGGATGCATATCATCTACCAAAGCTAAACTCAGAGCAGATCAACCACCTCAATGAACCCATCATGCTCATGGAGATTGAAAAAGTAATAAAAAACCTCCCAAAAAAGAGTCCAGGACCAGATGGATTCCCAGCCGAATTTTATCAAACCTTCATGGAAGAACTCAAACCAATCTTCCTAAAACTGTGCCACACAATTGAAGAACAGGGAAAGCTACCCAACTCCTTCTATGAAGCTAGTATCACCCTAATCCGAAAACCAGGCAGAGATGCCACAAGAAAAGAAAACTATCGTCCTATTTCCCTAATGAACATAGATGCAAAGATCCTCAACAAAATTCTTGCAAACCGAATCCAACAACACATCAAAAGCATTATCCACCTTGACCAAGTGGGATTTATCCCAGGAACACAAGGGTGGTTCGACATATGAAAATCTGTCAATGTAATACACCACATAAACAAGCTTAAACATAAAAATCGCATGATCATTACGATAGATGCAGAAAAGGCCTTTGACAAGATACAACATCACTTCATGATCAAAACATTGGAGAGAATTGGCATGGCCAGTTCACATCTTAATATAATAAAGGCAAGGGGCTGGAGAGATTGCTTAGTGGTTAAGGCAATGCCTGTGAAGCCTAAGGACCCAGGTTCAATTCTCCAGATCCCACGTAAGCCAGTGGCACATGCATCTGCAGTTTGTTTGCAGTGGCTAGAGCCCTGGTATGCCCATTCTCCCTCTCTCCTCCTCTCTCTGTCTCTAATAAGTAAATAAAAATGAAAATAAAAGCTTAAAAAAAAAAAGAAAAAAAAATATATAATAAAGGCAATACACAAAGCTCCAAAGGCCCAAATAATACTTAATGGAGAGAGACTGGAGGAATTCCCATTGAGATCAGGAACAAGACAGGGATGTCTTCTCTCACCTCTGCTTTTCAATATAATTCTGGAAGTCCTAGCCCAAGCAATAAGGCAGGGGAAGGAAATAAAAGGGATACAATTTGGAAAGGAAGAAGTTAAGTTAGCTCTATTCGCTGAAGACATGATTGTATATGTAAGAGACCCGAGAGACTCCATCCCAAAACTCCTGAAGGTGATTAACTCCTATAGCAAAGTAGCAGGATACAAAATCAATGCACAAAAATCGGAAGCATTTCTGTATGCAAATGACAAAGACACAGAAAAAGAAATAAAGGACATAGTCCCATTTTCAATAGCAACAACAACAACAACAAAAATACCTTGGAATAACGTTAACCAAGGAAGTAAAAGATCTATACAACGAAAATATAAAAACTCTCAAAAAAGAAATTGAGGAGGACTTGAAACGATGGAAAGACCTCCCATGCTCCTGGATAGGCAGAATTAACATTGTGAAGATGACAATCCTACCAAAGGCAATATATAGATTTAACGCAATTCCACTTAAAATCCCTACAGTGTTCTTCACAGACATAGAAAAAATGATCTCAAATTTCATATGGAAAGGCAGAAGGCCTCGCATATCCAAACATATCCTCAGCAAAAGAAATATCTCTGGTGGCATCACCATACCTGATATAAAGTTATACTACAAAGCCATAGTAATAAAAACAGCATGGTACTGGCATAAAAACAGGTGTATAGACCAATGGAATAGACTTGAGGACCCGGATTTTGGGCCAAGGAACTATAGCTACTTGATATTCGACAAAGGCCCAAACAATATAGACTGGAAAAAAGATAGCATCTTCAACAAATGGTGCTGGACAAACTGGATAACCACATGCAGGAAACTAAAATTTGATCCACACATTTCACCATGCACAACACTCAAATCCAAATGGATCAAAGACCTCAACATAAGACCAGAAACTTGAAAACTACTGGAAGAAAATTTAGGAAGTACTTTCCATGATATAGGAATGGAAAAAGACTTCCTGAATAAAACCCCAGTGGCTCAAGTTCTTAAACAGTCACTCAACCATTGGGATCATATGAAGCTGAAGAGTTTCTTTACAGACAAGCATATAATAAGCAAAGCCAATAGAATACCCACAGAATGGGAGAAAATATTTTCAGGTTATCCAACTGATAGAGGCCTTATCTCTAGAATTTACAAAGAACTCAAAAGTCTAAACAATAAGAAGACAAATACCCCACTCACAAAATGGGGCACAGAGTTAAACAGGCAATTCACAGAGGAAGAGATACAAATGGCAAACACACACCTAAGAAAATGTTCATCGGGCTGGAGAGATGGCTTAGTGGTTAAGCGCTTGCCTGTGAAGCCTAAGGACCCCATTTCGAGGCTCGGTTCCCCAGGTCCCACGTTAGCCAGATGCACAAGGGGGGCGCACGCGTCTGGAGTTCGTTTGCAGAGGCTGAAAGCCCTGGCGCGCCCATTCTCTCTCTCTCCCTCTATCTGTCTTTCTCTCTGTGTCTGTCGCTCTCAAATAAATAAAAAAATTTAAAAAAATGTTCATCATCCCTAATCATCAGAGAAATGCAAATTAAAACAATTATGAGATTCCACCTTACCTCAATAAGGATAGCCAACATCAAAAGGTCAAATGAAAATAAATGCTGGCGAGGATGTGGAGAAGCAGGGACACTCATTCACTGTTGTTGGGAATGCAGGATGGTACAACCACTTTGGAAAGCAATATGGAGAGTCTTGAAAAAGCTGACTATAGGAATACCAACAGACCCAGTTATACCATTACTGGGCATGTATCCTAAAACCTTCAAACCAAAGCCAGAGAGATTTGCTCAACCATGTTTGTAGCAGCTCAATTCGTAATAGCTAAAAGCTGGAATCAACCCAGATGTCCATCATTAGAAGAATGGATAACAAAGATGTGGTATATCTACACAATGGAATTCTATACAGCAGTAAGAAAAAATGGCATAAAGAAATTTGAGGAAAAATGGTTGAACCTGGAACAGATCATTCTCAGCGAACTTACCCAATCACAGAAAAAAAATCGACACATAGTCTCACTCATCTGCAACACCTAACCTGAATCTGCCCAAGATGCCTTACATACCTAGCAAGCACCTCATGGACTAGACAATAAGATGGATGGGAGGGCCGGGAGGGAATCAAAGGGTGGAAAACAGTAATCTGGACCCAAACGGCAATGGTACCATAAAATTCTACTTCCCAAAAACAGACCAAATGGCTGGACCTTCACTAGACCCTTACAGGAAACACCTGAACCACATGACACTGGAGAGGGTAGGATCAAGACTGACCTAAATCTCCTACGTCTTCCCTCCCTCCCTCTCCCCCTCTCCCCTCTATCTCTCTCCTCTCTAACTCTTGTATATTAGTTATCTTTTTCCTCAATTTCTTAGTGGACACTGACCTGTAACCCCCACTTCCAGCTTGGGCATACCATCCACAATGAGCTTTTGATCAGAGAAACCTACAAGGTTTCCCAAAACAATGACAGACTTCTGTCAGAGTACTTGATGACCCACCAAAGGGCAGTGGTAAGACCATATTGCTGAAGACTCCATACGCAGCTGACGCGTAAAATGGAATGACATGGCTGGAAGCCAGGAGAGAGTCAGTCTCCAGACAGTCAGTGTGTCTAGTGCCAGAAAGCGCTACATAGGCGACTGGGGGAAATGACCAAGATCTGTCCAAGCAACACATTGTTTAACCTAATTAGCAACAAATAACCGGATGTGATGCCCACACAAATGCAATAGTGGTACACAGCCATGGTGAGGAATCAATTGCTCTTGATTTGGCTAACTGATCCACTCAGTGGTACTAGACCCTTAGCTGGAGCTGGGAAACAAGTCAGAACCATACCCAAACACAAGCCCACTCTACAATATCAAGTTATCATCAATCACGGGGTATAAGAGGGCCTACACCTATCAAACTGTCTATTAAAAAAGTAAGTGTTATCTCAATTTTCCGGGTGCTAACTTACTCTCCGTTGGAGAATCTGCTTCTCTTTTCCAGATAGATGCAGATCCTAAGAGAGCTGCCCCAACATACCTCAAAAGGGGCCCAACTGAAACTAAGGACAACTGGCGAAATAAACAAGGGTGATGTTTTCCTGTGAACCGGATACCAGCACAAAGGAGAAGGAGATCAACGCAGAGAAAAATCAACTCCTACCCAATCAGAGAGCCAAAGCCTCAGAGGCCCCCAACACCTCAGCACTGAAGCAGACCAAAAATGAACCCAACATGGCTCAGGGAAATCTTGGGGAAGAGGGGGTGGAAAGAATGTCAGAGTTACATGTTGGGTCATGATTTGCAGAGACATTTATCATACTAATAACTGGGGGCTAACTCCACAATGCACGACCAATTTTCATTAACAAGGAGGGTATAATGGGAGGGGGTAGATCACAGATGAGCCTAAATAATGGTACCAAACTGCCTGTATTTATTGAAAAGAAAACTAATAAATTAAATTAAAAAAAAAAGAGTGAAGCCTTTAGAGTAGATGTCCAATAGAGAAATGGCTAGGTCAGTTGGCAGCCTCATTTTAATCTTTTTCAGGAGTCTCCACACTGATTTCCATAGTGCATACTTGTACAAGTTTTCATTCTCACCAACAATAAATGAGGGTTATTCTTTCCCCACATCCTCAAAAACATTTATTGTTGTTTGACTTTTTAAACAATTGCCATTTGGGCTGTAGTAAGGTGGACACTCATAGTTGTTTTAATTTGAATTTCCCTGATAGTAAAGGATGTTGAACATTTTCTTAAGTGAGCCTTGGCCATTTGTATTTCTTCCATTGAGAATTCCCTATTCAGTTCACTTCCCCATATTTTGAGTGGATTGTTTGAATTTTATTGTTCAGTTTTTTAAGTTCTTTGTAGACTCTAGACATTAAGCTTCTGTGTATGGTCTAGCTGGTGAAGATTTGCTTCCATTCTGTGGGGAGTCTGTTGACTCTGTTTATGATATGTTTGTACAAAAGCTTTGTAGCTTCATGAGATTCCACTGCTTGAGTGACTGTTTAATTTCCTCAGCTACTGGAGTATTGTTCAGGAAGTGTTTCCCCATTCCTATATCATGGAGAGTTCCCCCTATTTTGTTCTTCCAAACAATTAATTGAGTTTCCAGTCTTATATTGAGGTCTTTAATCCACTTGAAGTTATTTTATTTTTAGAGACTTAGAGAAAGAATTGGTGTGCTGGGGCCTCAGCTACCGAAATTGAAATTCAGATGCTTGCACCACCTAGTGAGAATGTGTGACCTTGTGCTTGCCTCATGTTTTTACATCTGGCTTACATAGGATCTGCAGAGTCAAACATGGGTCCTTAGGTTTTGCAGGCAAGTGCCTTAACTGCCAAGCCATCTCTCTAGCCCTGGAGCTGATTTTTTTGCATGATGAGAGGAGCGGGTCTACTTTCATTTTGCTACATGTGATTATCTAATATGTCCAGTGCCATTTGTTGAAGATAATGACCTTTCTCCAGTGAACATTGTTGGCTCCTTTGTCAAGGATTAAGTAGTTGTAATTGCTTGAACTAAGCCCTGGGTCTTCAGTCCTATTCCATATGTTTTTATGCCAGTACCATGCTGTTTTTGTTATTATGGCTTTGTAATATAGCTTTAGATCAGGCATGGTAATATCTCCAGGTGTGTTTCTTTTGCTGGGGATATTTTTTGAATATCAGAGGTCTTCTACTATTCTATATAAACTTTGAGGCCAGTTTTCTATCTCTGTGAAGAATGATGGTGGGTCTTTTATTGGTATTGTTTTGGATCTGTATATTGTCTTTGGTAGGATTGCCATTTTCACAATAGTAATTTTACATATCCAGGAACATGGAAGGCCTTTCCATCTTCTCATGTCTCATGAGTGTTTTTATAATTTCAGTATATAGGTTTTTCTCTTCCTTGGCTAGTATTATTCCATGGTATTTGATTTTGTGTTGGGGGGGGGGAGTGTGTGTGTCTGTTGAGAATAGGATGGCCTTACTGATTTCTTTCTCTGGATATTTATATTTTGAATAAAGGAAGGCTACTGATTTTAGTGTATGGATTTTGTATCCTGCCACTTTGCAGAAGGTGTTGGTAGAATCTTTCAGGTCACTTACATATAGGATCTTGTCATCTACAAATAAGGCTAGTTTGACTTCTTTCTTTCCAATTTGTATATCTTTTATATCTTTTTCCTGCCTTATTGTTTGGGCTAGGATTTCCAGTACTATGTTGAAGAGCAGTGGTGAGAGTGGGCATCACTGTCTTGTTCCTAATCTTAGTAAGAACTCCTTGAGTCTTTCCCTATTAAGTATGTTTTGGGCTTTAGGTGCTTTGTATATGGCCTGTATTATGTTGAGATATAAACCATCCATGCCCATTCTCTCCAGTCTTTTGATCATGAAGTAATTTTGTATTTTAACAAAGGGTGATTTAAATTATCATATGGTTCTTGTGTATAACCATTTATGTGCTGTATTATATTAATTGATTTCTGTATATTGGACCATCCCTGTTTCCCTAGGATGAAGTCTGCTTGATCAAGATGGATAATGCTTTTGATATTTGTTGAATTTTGTTCACGAGGATTTTTTTAATTTAATTTTTATTAACATTTTCCATGATTATAAAAAAAAATCCCATGGTAATAACCCCCCCCCCCACTTTCCCCTTTGAATGTTCATGAGGATTTTGATCAGGATTTTTAAATTCAAATTCATAAGGGGTATAGGTCTACAGTTTTCTTTTCTGGTTGTAGCTGTGTCTGGTTTTGGTGTTAGGGTGATGCTAGCTCATAGAAGGAGTTGGGGATTCCCTGTTCTTCAATTACATAAAATAGCTTGAGAAAAATTGGTTTCAGTTCTTTGATTAAGATTTGGAAGAATTCATCTGAGAATCCATCAGGTCCTGGACTTTTCCTTCTGGGGTGGTATTTGATTACATTTTCAATCTTGATGGATGTAATGGTTTGTTTAGGAGATTAATTTTCTCTGGACTTAGTTTGGGTACATTGTATGTCTAGGAACTGGTCCATTTTGTCAAGGTTATCCAATTTTATGGAGAAGAGGTTTTGGAAATATGTTCTGATGATTCTTCCAATTTCATTGATGTCTTTTATGACCTCCTCTTTTCATTCATAATTTTGTTGATTTGAGACTTCTCTCTTTTTCATTTGCTCAAATAGGCCAGGAACTTACCAATCTTATTTATTTTTTCTAAGAACCAGCTCTTTCTTTGGTTAATTTTCTTAATAGTTTTCTTAGACAATTCATTATTTTCTGCTCTGATCTTAGTTTTTTTGTTTTTTTTTTTAATTCCATCTGGAACTCTTAGGGTTGGATTGTTCTAGTTGCTTCCAATGCCTTTGGTGTATAGTTAGGTTTTTAATTTTAGATTTTTCAGTGTTTGTTATGTAGGCATTTAGTGCTATAAATTTTCCCCTTAGGACTACCTTCACTGTGTCTCATAATTTTGGGTGTGTTGTATTTTCTTTGTCATTGAGTTCAGGAATATTTTTTTTCAGTTCCAGAAATTTTACAATTTCCTTTTTGATTTTTTTTCCACAACCTATCCATAGCTTAATAGCATATTGTTCCATCTCCAGGAGATGGTGCAAGTTATGTTATTTCTCTTGTTGTTAATTTCTAGCTTTAAAGCATTGATGCAGGAAGTTATGTCAATTTTCCTGAATTTATGGAGGCATGTTTTATGCCCTGTTGTATGACATATTTTGGAGAAGGTCCATATGATGCTGAGAAGAATGTGTATTCTGTAGAATTTGGGTGAAATGTTCTGCAGATGCCTGATAGGTCTAATTGATCTATGATGGTGGTAAGATCTATTATTTCTCTGTTAATTTTCTGCTTGGATGATTTGTCTAATGTTGATAGTGGGGATTAAGATCCCTTACTATGATGGTATTGGGAATTATTTCTGAGTTATTGTCAAGTAGGTTTTTCTTTATAAAATGTGGAGCACCTGTGTTTTGTGCATATAGATTTATTATTGTGATGTCCTCATGTTGGATCATTCCCTTGATTAGTAAAAAGTGGCCTTTTAAATTTATTTTTGTTAGAAATCTATTTTGTCAGATTTTAATGCAGCCACATCTGCTTGTTTCTTATTTCTATTTGCTTGTAAAATCATTTTCTTTTCAATCTGAGGAGGTGTCTATCTTTAGTGGTGAGGTGGGTTTCTTGAAGGCAGCAGATAGAAGTGTTGATTTTTCTGTTCCACCCTGTTAACTTATATCTTTTTGATGAGTAAGTTAAGTACGTTAATATCTAAAGTTATAACTGAGGGTTGACTTAGTTCCTATCATGCTGGAGGGTTTATGGGTTAGGTGCTTTGAACTCTTTTTTAAGTTTTTTATATTTAGTATTTATTTATTTATTTGAGAGAGAGAGGGAGGGAGAAAATTGGCATGCTAAAGCCTTTAGTCACTGCAAACAAACTCCACATGCATGCACCACTTTGTGCATCTGCCTTATGTGGATCCTAGGGAATTGAATCTGGGTCCTTAGGCTCCACAGGCAAGTGCCTTAACTGCTAAGTCATCTCTCTCTGTTGCTGGATCCCCCCAAACAGCCCTTGGGCATGGGGGGTAAGAAGGCACAGAGTCAACACACAGACTCCAGGAGTCAGGTGAGAAGATGAAAGCAAACTGTTTATTGAGGAAAACAGACATCTCTATATACCCCTTCCCCGCTTCCCATTGGTCCTTTCCTTTTTTGGCATTTTGGTGTCCCTTTTTCATTGGCTCATTTCCTGCATCAGTGGTTTCTGGTGTTTAGGCAGGGTTTAGGTTGGCTCATAGGGGAAGTAGCCATCACACATGTGCTGTAATCTCAGGGCTTCCTCCCAGGGCCCCCCTGCCCTGCTTCTCCTACATATCCACACTTTTTTATTTCTTTTGGCATTCCAGCAAGAGTTTGAGCCCAATGCTGTAGTTTTATTACTCTTGCCTCAGAAGGCACCCAGCATGATGGACCCTGGCTGTCTTAGGTTGTCCCCTTCAAGGTTAAGCCTTACCCATCATTGGCACATGAATTTTTAATTCATGTCCTGTCTTAAGTTGATCCAGCCCAAGAGGCCATTACCCATCTTTGACTACCAGCCCTGGAAGGATGACCACTCTGGGAGACATCCTGGGGTGTTTGGGAGGGCAATTTATATAAAGGCTTCATGGATTTCCATGAGCCAGGCCCAAACGATGTCATGAGGTGGACCATGATTAGGATGTTCAAGAGCCATGAGTACCTGGAGTGTAGACTTACTGATGGTGCATTGGCATGACATATGCTGTAGGAGACACTTAAGGAGAACAATTACAAACAAAATAACTTCACCCACAATAGCATATGTAACGATCCAGGAGGGGTCAAATAATCTAATTATTCCAGATCTTTTGGATGAAGGAGTCATCAGATGACAGTACTTCAACATGTGTCTGATTAAGGGATTGTATTTCATGTTAGTTGGAAAGTATAATTTAGGAACTGTTGTGACCATGAGCCCTTAATATAATTAGCCAGTTCATGGTGTCTCTGGGTAATATTATTGACAGGAAAGGGGGTCAGACAAAAGAATGAGAACCATGGATGACAATTGTATCTGACTAGAAAGTTCAAAATATTGATTTTCTCCCCCATTAGGTCAATTTGTTGTTGTAAGTTTAGTACAGGCATATGGAGGGGAGCATTGATTAGATTTTGGATTTTTAGGTCTTTGGATGTGGTGTCAACTACAGTATTTAAAGCCTTTGCTGTAGTGGCGGTTTGAGTTGAAGCTACAGCTGCTGCAGAGGCACCAGCCAGGGCAGTTAGAATAGTAGTAATAATAGCCGTGGTGATGCCGAAGTCCCTTCTAATGTGTGTTTCATTAAATGTACCTCAGGAAAGTGTTTATAGTTTTCCACTGGGACCCATACATGGGCAGGGATGAAAAATTTGGCTGCTTCTTATTAGAGGCTTGTATTCCAACAATCTGACAACCAGCAAGGAGAGCTCCCTGAGCAGCTGAGCTCAGAGCCACCCCTGTGGGGATGAATTCTGTATGTGTTAAAACATTACAAAGAAGAAGGGGGGTTGACACAAGCCAAGGCACTTGACAGGGAAAACGTTTTATCAGGGGTAATGGTTAGAGATCCTGCAAAAGTTCCAGACCCATTATCAGTGTATTATGGGCACCTATGACTTCTTCAGAAGAAGACTTCAAACTTGCTATGATGGAAGGAGAATAGGGAAAAAGAGGCAGGGGGAATAATCCGCGAGCCAACTTCGCTCTTCTTGGTGAGGAAGAGAAACCTCATCCATAAGTCTGGGTCCCACATGGTCACGAAAGAGATCCAAGCTGCCAGTATCACAGCCTCATTCCAAAAATCCTCTGCAGACTTAACCTTAAGTCCCTGAGTTACAAGAAGGGATTTGAGTGCCCTGACTTGGGGCTCCTTTCAGTGTGATGGCAGGTTGCCCATCTCATAGGCAAAGTGAAAGCAGAAGAGACAAGAAGTGTGTCAGACCCCAGAGTTTTGTGCTTAGTGGGGGACTCCCGTGGTTCGTTAGGCCAAGGCCTTATGCCCACTCGGTGTCTCTGGTCAAGGAGGGTTAGTTAGGTGACCACTCCGGGACTCCATCTCCTGGGGGCGGGGGGTCAGCCCTTATGTGGACAGGCTGAGCAAACTCAGCACAAAGAATGTACCTCCCTAATGTTCAGACGGACAAACATGGAGAGAAAAACAAAGAGAGGCTGACTCGCTCCCCTTCGAGGGGCAAAGAACATGGAACACAAAAGGGGCCAACTTACCTAGTATCTGCGAGGTTGCCAGCGGGAGAAAATGAAAGGACGGCTGGCAAAACGGAGTAAAATCAGGACCCAAGATGCGAGGAGAGAACCCGTGCCTGCACAGGTAAGGAGCACCATTTTGGGTGCCAGCTATTGCTGGACCCCCCCAGAACAGCCCTTGGGGGTGGGGGTTAGGAAGGCACGGAGTCAACAACACAGACTCCGGGAGTCAGGTGAGAAGCTGAAAGCAGACTCCTTTATTGAGGAAAACAGACACGCTATACACCCCTTCCCAGCTTCTCATTGGTCCTTTCATTCTTTGGCATTGTATTATCCATTTTTCATTGGCTCATTTCCTGTGTCAGTGGTGTCCAAGTGTTTAGGCAGTTTAGGTTGGCTCACAGGAGAAGTAGCAGTTGAGCATGTGCAGTAATCTCAGGGCCTTGTTCCAGGGGCTCCCTGGCTATGCTTCTTCTATATCTCTCCATCCCACTTAATGAACTTTTTATGTCTGCTCTAGTTTTGGTTTTCATATTCCTCCTCTTGTATGCTCTTGATGTTGTTTCTTTCTTCTGTGTGGAATATTTGCTGGAGTGTTTGTTGGATGTTTGTTTGTGTTCATGTAATCATAGAGCTGGCTTTAGTCATGGAAAGATTACCCTTCTCCATCTATAATGAGGGATACTTTCACTGGGTTGGAAGTAGTTTGGGTTGGAAGCCATAGATTTTAGGCATTGAAGTGTTCCATTCTATGCCTTTAAAAAAATATTCTATTTTGATTTATTTATTTGAGAGAGAGTGAGGCAAAGGGAGAGAGAAACAGAGAGAGAGGGAGAGAAAGGGAGAGAGAAAGAGAAGGAATGGATGCACCAAGGCCTCCAGCTGCTGCAAATGACCTCCAGATGCATATATCACTTTGTGCATCTGGCTTACGTGGGTCCTGGGGAATTGAACTGGGGTCCGTAGGCTTCACAGGCAAACACCTTTACCACTAAGCCATTTCACGAGCCCTATGTTTTTAAATTTTAAGTTATGTTTTTCTGCATAGTTTCTTCTTTTTTGAGGTCTGATTTCAGGTTGAGGTTTGATTTTCTTGATGGTTCCTGGAATTCATTCTTACATTTTATCATGTCTTTAATGAGGTTAATTAGCATGCTGTTGAAGTCCTCTATTTGTTGACTCACCTTCATTTCGATTCTCACTCTTTTGAGTTCTCTCTAATTTTCCTCAGTTAAGTTAAGCCTAGTGATAAAGCCTGTGTGCATTTCACTTATGCAATTGTTGGGATTTTTATGGTTTGCTTACAGTTCAAAAATGCACTTGGTCAGGATCACAAAGCTTACTGTGCTTTCATTTTGGGATCCAATTTCTGTTGTTTCCTCTGTTTTTGTAGGAAGCTTCCATTGTGTTAATAGGCATCTTTGGTGGAGATCTCTTGGTTTTTTGACTTCTTGTTTTTGGTGGGGAGGTGGATAAAAGTAGTATTTTTATTAAGTAGGTAGCAAGTATTTATGCTTGTAGGATATTTGGTGAGATTTCTGGTTTAAATTTGAACCAGATTAGAGTGGGCTGTAGTTATAACTGAAGATGTGCAGGTTGTGGAGGTTGTAAGTGCACCACCAGCTCTGGGCTGGTGGTTGTTGTGAGGGATGGTTTGGAGGTCCAGAATCTCTTCAGCCTTAGGTCATGGCCATGCTTTGCTTGTGGGGTTCAGGAACAGTAGCACTTTCTCCTTCTCCTCCAGTGTACCCAAGCTGAGAAGATTGTGCAGGTGCATGGATTTCCCCTGGGTTTGGCAGGTGCTCCTGTGCTCCCCTTCTTGGGCAGAACCAAGGTTCTAAGGAGGCAGTGTGGGCACCTGTTGGGAGGTGTTGGGGTGGGACCAAGGAGTATGGTGGAGATGGGTTCTACAGATAAGTCCTGATAGATGGTCTGTGTAGGTGGTGAATTTGGGTGTCCGTGGAGGTGACTGAATCAGAAATGAAGGAATGTGGTGGTGGCCAGAAGCAAGGCTTGGTGCCAATCAGAGGAGGTGGTTGGGGGGGAGGTTCACTGTGTGTACTAGGCCAGGTGTGGTGGCACATGCCTGTAATTCCAGCACTTGAGAGACAGGCATAGAAGAATCACCCTGAGACTACATAATGACTTTCAGGCCAGTTTGAGCTAGAGTGAGACCCTACCTGAAGAAACAGAAACCAAACAAACACAAAAACATTTTACCTGTGTCTAACTGTTCCCAATGATTGATCAATCTTTCCCTTGAAGTTCCCTGCCCCCAGTTAGCACTTCTTCGTGGCTATCTGTTCCCAGTGAACATGTTTTCTTCCTTTATGAATTTTTTTTTATTAAAGGTAGGACAGAATCCAAAACTTGGGGTTTATAACTTTTGGGAGACCCACCTGAACCTCCAAATCCTGCCTTAACAACACATATGGGGATCCATTTGTGCCCATCCCATCTGGGAATAGGAATGGGAGGTTGTCTGTTCTTAATGCATATGCATGTAGGGTTCTAGCCACCTGACACCAGCATCAGGGGTACTGGGTGGGGGAGGACGGGGAAGTGGTGAACCAGAAGCCAGGAATCAGGAGCCCAGGCCTGATCACACTGCAGGAGCTCAGGATCCAACAAGCCCTACTCCAGAATTTGGAGAACTGGGAGCTCATGCCTATTCACACAGGATGCACATACCCTCCAGTACAGGGAATCCAGGGAACTGTAGGATTCAACATTTTTAGAAGCCAGCACAAAGTTGCATACTGAAGACATTTTTTTAATGCCTATCTTAAAAATATTTTTATCTATTTATTTAAGTGAGAGAAGGAGGTAGACACACACACACACACACACACACACACACACACAGAGAGAGAGAGAGAGAGAGAGAGAGAGAGAGAGAGAGGGAGGGGGAATAGGGATAGGGATAGGTATAATGGGTGTACCAGGGTCTCTTGCCACTAAATTAACTCTAGATACCTGTACCACTTTCTGCATCTAGCTTTATGTAGGTACTGGGGAATCAAATCCAGGCCATTAAGCTTTGCAGGCAAATGACTTTAGCTGCTCAGCTATCTGTATAGCTCCATAGGAAAGACATTTGAGCAGTATTTATTGAATTACATTTCCAGGGCTGGAGAGATGGCTTAGTGGTTAAGCACTTGCCTGTGAAGCCTAAGGACCCTGGTTCGAGGCTTGGTTCCCCAGGTCCCACGTTAGCCAGATGCATAAGGGGGCACACGCATCTGGAGTTTGTTTGCAGTGGCTGGAGGCCCTGGCGTGTCCATTCTCTCTCTCTCCCTCTATCTGTCTTTCTCTCTGTGTCTGTCGCTCTCAAATAAATAAATAATTAAAAAAAAAAAAAAAGAATTACATTTCCAAAAGTGAGAGCCAAAGCCCAGGCTGCTTGGCAACTGCCCAGGCTGCCTCAGATTCCCATCGTACTTGATCCCAGGCTGATCCACCCACCTACGTGCCCATACACTGTCATGGGCAGACCACAGCACAAAAGAAATAACATGAAAAATCAAATGCAAGAAAATCCAGTTAGATCACCCACTCTGACAATGAATATATCTAGCCAAAACATAGGAGAGTCATTAGGATCAGAACATCAAATTGAAGCAATGAGCAATGCAGCCCTGACCAACCTACTGGTAGAACTGGCAGGAAAGCAACAAAGGACTGATAATCATGTGGATGCTGCCATCACTAAACTAGAATTAATAGATAAGAAAATGGAAGGAGTTCAAAGAGAGTTAAGAGATTTGAGGGAGAGTGAAAAAAAAAAAAAAAGAAGACATTAAAAATCAGCTGATTTTTGTTTGTTTGGTTTCTGTTTCTTAGGGTAGGGTCTCACTCTAGCTCAATGAAGACGTAAGGAAATGCAAGGATGAATTCCAAGAATCATCAAGAAAATCAGAAAATGATGTGAAAAGGGAGCTTGACAGAGGGATGGAAATTATACATACAAAAGTAGTGGAAAATGCAAACTTCATTGAACAAGTCCAAAACTCTCTAGAAGCTCTCAAGAATAGAGTCAGCAAAGTGGAAGATAGAAACTCTGATCTGGAAAACAAGATGGAAAAACAGTTCGAGTGTTCAAAAATTTCAGTAAATTCAAAAGTTCCTGTGAACAGAACATGAGGGAATTGTGGGACACACTTAAACGTCCTAATATCAGGATCATTGGAATACCAGAAGGAGAAGAAATTCAGACCAAAGGCATGGAGAACTTACTTAACAAAATAATTGAAGGAAACTTCCCCAGTCTCTTAAAAGACATGCCCATCAAGATAAAAGAAGCCAACAGAATTCCAAACAGACTGGACCAAAGGAGGAACTCTCCAAGACATATTGTCATTAAGACTCTAAACATTGACACCAAAGAGAAAATCCTAAAAGCAGCTAGGGAAAAACAGCACACCACTTTCAAAGGTAACCCCATCAGAATTACTCCAGACTTCTCAATGGAAACCCTGAAAGCTAGAAGGTCCTGAAATGAAACACTGCAAAGTCTAAGAACCTATGGCTTCCAACCCAAACTACTCTACTTAGCAAAAGTATCCCTCATAGTAGATGGTGAGAGAAAACCTTTCCATGACAAAACTCAGCTTTACAATTATATGAACACAAAACCAAACCTACAGAGAGTATATCAGGAAATTCTCCACAGAGGAGAAACAAGTAACCAAACTCAAATGCCTACAAGTAGCAGATCACAATAACCAAACCCAGAGTAGGCACAAAAAACTTCAAAGTCCATGAAAACACCAACACACATTTACCATTGCAATATGGCAGGGATCAAATCTAATCTCACAGTCATTACCCTAAATATTAATGGCCTTAATTCACCCATCAAGAGATGTAAGATAACAGGATAGATAAAAAATTTAGACCCCTCAATCTGTTGCCTTCAAGAAACCCACCTCACCACTAAAGACAGATACCTCCTTAGGGTGAAAGGGTGAAAAACAATATTCCAAGCAAATGGGAATAAGAAACAAGCAGGCATAGCTATATTAATATCAGATAAAATAAACTTCAAACCAAAATAATCAAAAAAGACAAAGAAGGCCACTTCCTACTTATCAAGGTAATGATCCATCAAGAGGATATTACAATCATAAATCTGTATGCACCAAACATAGAGGCACCACAGTTCATAAAACAAAACTTACTTGACAATAGAACAGAAATAAGCACCACCATCATCATAGTTGGGGACTTCAATACATCATTATCAGTAATAGATCATCCAACCAGAAGCTCAACAAGGAAGTAAGAGAGATCAGCAAAACCATAGATCACTTAGACCTAACAGATATCTACAGAACATTCCATCCCAAATCCACAGACTACACATTCTTCTCAGTAGCCCATGGAACATTCTCTAAAATAGATCATATACTGGGTCAAAAAGACTGCCTCCACATATTTAGGAAGATTGACATAATTCCCTGCATGATATCAGATGACAATGCTATATTGCTAGAAATCAACAACAAAAGACCCACCAAGAATCCCGATGGCACCTGGAAACTGAAAAGCACACTTTTAATCAATAAATGGATAGTGGATGAAATAAAAAATGAAATTGTAAAAATTTCTAGAATTGAATGACAATGAGAACAATGAAGGCAGTCCTCAGGGGTAAATTCATGGCACTCAATGCCGTCATAAAAAGACAGAAAGATCCCAAATCAATAACCTAACCATCCACCTAAAGGCACTTTAGGAAAAGCAAGAAAAATCCAACCCAAAGAGCTCCAGAAGGAAAGAAATAATTAAAATCAGAGCAGAAATTAATGAATTGGCAACCTAGGAAATAATTAAGCCAATTGACAAAACAAAGATCTGGTTCTTTGAAAAAATAAACAAGATTGACAAACCCCTCCCAATTTGATCAAGAAAAAAAGAGGCTTCAAATTAACAAAATTCAAAATGAAAAAGGAGAGATCACAACAGACATAAGTAAAATTGAGAGAATCATCAGGACTTATTTCAAAAACCTCTACTCCACAAAACTGGATAATGTGGAGGAGATGGATAAATTCCTGGACGCATACCATCTATCAAAGTTAAACTTGGAGCAGATTAATCACCTCAGTGAACCCATCACACTCATGGAGATTGAAAAATTAATTTTAAAAAAAACCTCCCCCAAAAGAAGAGTCCAAGACCAGATGGCTTCTCAGCTGAATTCTATCAAACCTTCATTGAAGAATTCAGAACAATCTTCCTCAAACTGTGCCACACAATTGGAGAACAGGGAAAGCTACCCAACTCCTTTTATGAGGCTAGCATCACCCTAATTCCAAAACCAGGCAGAGATGCCACAAGAAAACTACTGGCCTGTTTCCCTGATGAACTTAGATGCAAAGATCCTGAACAAAATCCTTACAAAATGAATCAAACAACACATCAAAAGCATTATCCATCTTGACCAAGTGGGATTCATCCCAGGAATACAGGGGTGGTTCAACATATGGAAATCTGTCAATGTAATACACCATATAAATAAGGTTAAACATAAAAACCACATGATCATTTCTATAGATGCAGAAAAGGCCTTTGACAAGATACAACATCACTTCATCATCAAAACATTGGAGAAAATGGGCATGGCTGGTTCATATCTTAACATTATAAAGGCAATATACAAATCTCCGAAGGCCTAAATAATATTTAATGGAGAGAGACTGGAGGAATTCCCATTAAGATCAGGAACAAGACAGGGTTGTCCACTCTCACCTTGCTTTTCAATATAGTACTGAAAGTCCTAGTTCAAGCAATAAGACAGGATAAGGAAATAAAAGGGATACAATTTGGAAAGAAAGAAGTTAAGTTAGCTCTATTCGCTGATGACATGATTGTATATGTAAGAGACCCAAGAGACTCCATCCCAAAACTCCTGAAGGTGATTAACTCCTATAGCAAAGTAGCAGGATACAAAATCAATGCTCAAAAATCAACAGTCTTTCTATATGCAAATGACAAAGATACAGAAAAAGAAATAAGGGACAGAGTCCCATTTTCAATAGCAACAAAAAAACTAAAATACCTTGGAATAACGTTAATCAAGGAAGTGAAAGCTCTATACAATGAAAACATAAAAACACTCAAAAAAGAAATTGAGGAGGACTTAAGAAAATGGAAAGACCTCCCATGCTCCTGGATAGGGAGACTTAACATTGTGAAGATGACAATCCTACCAAAGGCAATATACAGATTTAACGCGATTCCACTTAAAATCCCTACAGTGTTCTTCACAGAAATAGAAAAAAATGATCTCAAAATTTATATGGAAAGGCAGAAGGCCTCTCTTATCCAAATAAATCCTCAGCAAAATAAATAAATTCCTCTGGAGGTATCACCATACCTGATCTAAAGCTATATTACAAAGCCATAGTAAAAAAAAAAAAAAAAAAAAAAAAAAAAAGCATGGTACTGGCATAAAAACAGGAGAATAGACAAATAGAATAGACTTGAGGACCCAGACTTTGGGTCAAGCACCTATACCTACTTGATATTAGACAAAGGCCCTAACAATATAGGCTGGAAAAAAGAAAGCATCTTCAACAAATGGTGCTGGACAAACTGGATAACCATATGCAGGAAACTGAAACTTGATCCACACAGTTTTCCATGCACTACACTCAAGTCCAAATGGATCAAAGACCTCGTATAAGACAAGAAACTCGAATACTACTGAAAGAAAATTTAGGAAGTACTTTCCATGATATAGGAATGGAAGAAGACTTCCTGAACAAAATACCAGTAGCTCATGATCTTAAGTAGTCACTCAACCAATGGGATCACATGAAGCTGAAGAGTTTCTTTACAGACAAGCATATAATAAGCAAAGCCAATAGGTTATCCACAAAATTGGAGAAAATATTTGTGGGTTATCCAACTGATATAGGCCTAATCTCTAGAATGTACAAAAAAATCAAAAATCTAAACAGTAAGAAGTTAAACACCCCACTCACAAAATGGGGCAAAGAGCTGAACAGGCAGTTCACAGAGGAAGAAATACAAATGGCAAACACACACTTAAGAAAATGTTCATCATCCATAATCACCAGAGAAATGCAAATTAAAACAACTCTGAGATTCCACCTTACCCCAATAAGGATAGCAAACATCGAAAAATCAAATTAAAATAAATGCTGGTGAGGATGTAGAGAAGCAGGAACACTCATCCACTGTTGGTGGGAATGTAGGATGGTACAACCACTTTGGAAAGCAATATGGGGACTCCTGAAAAAGCTGACTATAGAGATTCCAACAGACCCAGTTATTCCCCTACTGTGCATCTACCCTAAAACCTTCAAAACATAGGCCAGAGAGATTTGCTCAACTATGTTTGTTGTGGCTCAATTCATAATAGCTAAGAGCTGTAATCAACCCAGATGTTCATCACTAGAAGAATGGATAACTAAGATGTGGTATAGCTACACAATGGAATTCCATACAGCAGTAAGAAAAAATGACACAATGAAATTTGTGGAAAAATGGTTGAACCTGGAACAGATCATTCTCAGTGAATTTCCCCAATCACAGAAAAATAAATGCCACATAATCTCACTCATCTACCCCACCTAATCTGAATCTACCCAAGATGCCTTACATACCCAGCAAGCATCTCATGGACTAGACAATAGGATGGGTGGGGAGGGAGGGGAGGGGTAGGAAACACAAATGTAGACCCAAACGGCAATGGTACCATAAAATTCTCCTTCCTAAAAGGCAGACCAAATGGTGAAACCTTCACCAGGCCCTTACAGGGAACACCTGAACCACAAGATACTGGAGAGGGTATGATGAAGACTAATCTTAATCTGCTACATCTTCCCTCCCTCCCTCTCCCTCTCTCTCTCTTCTCTCTAACTCTTGTATATTAGTTATCTTTTTCCTCCTTTGCTTAGTGGGCACTGACATGTAACTCCCAGTACCAGCATGTGGCTATCATCCACAATGAGCTTTTGATAAGAGAGATCTACAAGGTTTCCTAAAAAACAGACAGATTTCTGTCAGAGTACTTGATGACCCACCAAAGGTTAGTGGTAAGACCCTACTGCTGAAGACACCTTATGTGGTTGACATGTAAAATGGAATGGAATGGCTGGAAGTTGGAAGAGAGTCAGTCCCCAGACAGTCAGTGCGTCCAGTGCCAGAGGGTGCTACATGGGCAACTGGGGGAAAATGACCAATATCTGTCCAAGCAACTCATGGTCTAACCTACTTAAGAGCAGATAACCTTTTGTGATGCACACACAAGTGCAATACTGGCACACAGCCATGGAGGGAAGCCAACTGCTCTTGATTTGGCTAACTGATCCCCTCAGTGGTACAGGATCCATAGCTAGAGCTGGAAAACAAGTCAGAACCATATCCAAACATAAGCCCACTCTACATTATCAAGCTATTATCAATCATGGGCTACAAGAGTGCCTATACCTATTAAATTCTCTATTAAAAAAGTAAGGTTTATCTCATTTGTCCTGGTGCTAACTTACTCTCTGTTGGAGAATGTGCTTCTCTTTTTCAGGTAGATGTAGACCCTAAGGAGAAGGCTACCCCATCATACCTCAAAAGGGCCCTGGATGAAACCAAGAAAAATTGGTGAAACAAGCAAGGGGTGCTGTTTTCCTGATGAACTGGATATGAGCACAAGGATGAAGGAGATCAACACAGAGAAAAATCAACTCCTACCAAATGAGAGAGCCAGAGCCCCAGAAGCCCCATCACCTCATCACTGAAGCAGACCAAAAATGAACCCACCATGGCTCAGGGAAATTTTGTGGAAGAAGGGGCAGAAAGAATTTCAGGGCCACTTGTTGGGTCATGACATGCAGAGACATTTATACTACCCATAACTGTGGGCTAACTCCACAATGCATGACCCATATACCTCAACAAGGAGGGGCCAATGGGGAGAGGGTAGGTCATGGATGAGCCTAATACTGGTACCAAACTGACTGTATTTGCTGAATACAAAACTAATTAATAATATGTATATAATATATATATATATAAAGAACCAGAAGCTGGTGCAGAGAAATAATCTAAAGCAGGGTGTTATGCCAAAATCTATGTCTCTTCTACTATACCTGGCTGTACCCCATTGGGGAGGGCAAGAATGCCTTGCTCTGTACTCATGACCTGACTTGGCTTTTGGACATAAGGAAATCATTAGTGTGAGATGCTCAGAATTTGGAGTAAGGCATCTTACATTGTTTCCTTCAGGTCAGACTCCAGTATGCTTCTCTAAGTTGTTTCCCACATTAGCTAGCTTTAGATAGCCAAAACAAAATACCCTTTGGAAGTCTTTTCCAAGGCTACAGAATTTCTCTTTTATAATCCATCAAATTCAACTTTACAACCTTACATGTTTCTTCCATATGAACAGTCCTTTATCAACTTATTAGTTTTGGAGTATATCGTAGTTCAGGACCCAAACAAGTAAGAAATAAGAGAAAAACTCTGAAATGTGACTTAACAGATTCATTGTTGATTATTGAATTACGAAACTTGTATTCAATACTGCCATTTTATTATTTGACAGTAGAAATAGTTCTAGAATATGGAGAGTTAATTATGTGATGGTACACTATGGTGGTTTGATTCAGCTGTCCCCCATAAACTTAAGGTGTTCTGAATGCTAGGTTCCCAGCTGATGGAGATTTGGGAATTAACGCCTCCTGGAGGGAGTGTATTGTTGGGGGCAGGCTGATAGGTGTTATAGCCAGTTTCCCCATGCCAGTGTTTGGCACACACACCTGTTTCTATGGTCCACCTTCTATTGGCCAGAGGAATGTGGAAGGATTTGAAACCTTGACCTAAGAGATGCCTTGCAGTGCTGTAAGTATATAGCTTGATGGACTATTCTTATCAGAGTTGAAAGACCTGAATGAAGTAAGAACTGTGGACTGTGAGGTTTGGCTTATAAGGGTGAAAAAGAGCTTTGCTTGGACTGGGATAGCAGCTTGTGTGAGAAACTTGTTACACCCATGACCTGAGAAGTTGTGCAGGGTTGCTTTGTATAGAAATTAACTGGTATGAGCAGAGGGATATGGCACAGAAAGAAAAATTTTTTGGTGAACTGCTGCTTGTTCAGCTGCAACTGAGAGATTACAACCTTTGAGATTGGGCCAGGTGACCTGCACTGGGGCAACAGGAAGAATGTAGATTCTTTTGAAGGGGCCTGAGTGCTCAAGGAATGTCCTGTTCTTCAAAGTCTGCTTTATTCTGCCCTGGATTAACAAGTTGACACCCTATCTGGAATTGTGGACTATAAGAAATGCAGGAAAAGAGAGGGTCACTGAGTTTGCAACATGGTCTTGTGTTTTGGAAATGGCCATCGCCAGTGTGAAGCAGGTTTGCTGGATGCCTGCATGGAGACCCCATGGGGCCATGATGATGAACTGTGGATTGAAGTGGAGACACAGTGGAGATGCTGGGACCACAAGATGGCTGCTAAGGAAAGCTGCCAGCCCCAATGATGAAGTTTTCCAGGACCACGAGTAGCCTAGCTGGAGGGGTGGAATTAGAATGCCAGATACTTGTTGCTTTTTAGAATGATCAGACTTGGAGATTTGTCACTGGCTAGAATTGTTGGGCTTGAAGCTACAGAGTTTGATGTTTGCTCTGGTTGTTTTAAATCTTGTATAGGTTGAAAATTTCTTTGTTATGCCCAATGCCATCTTTTGCAATGTGAATGTTTATTCTGTGCCATTATGTTTTTTTTTAATGTTATTTTTGGTATTATGGCTCATGATGTTTGAACATCATTAGGATTGATAAAAACTATGGGGACTTTTTAAAAAAAAAAATTATTTATTTATTTGAGAGTGACAGAGAGAGAAAGAGGCAGAGAGAGAGAGAGAGGGTGGGGGAAGAGAGAATGAATGGGCGTGCCAGGGCTTTCCAGCCACTGCAAACGAACTCCAGACGCTTGCACCCCCTTGTGCATCTGGCTAACGTGGGTCCTGGAGAATCAAGCCTTGAACTGGGGTCCTTAGGCTTCACAGTCAAGCGCTTAACCCCTAAGCCGTCTCTCCAGCCCAACTATGGGGACTTTTAAAGTTGGCTGAATGCATTGTATTTTATATTATGTATGGATGTCAGTTTATGGGGGCCAGGAGCAGAATATGGTGGTTTGATTCAGGTGTCCCCATAAACTTAGGTGCTCTGAAGGCTAGGTTCCCAGCTGATGGAGATTTTGGAATTAACACCTCCTGGAGGTGTTGGGGTGGGTTTATGGGTGTTATAGCCAGTTTCCCCTTGCCAGTGTTTGGCACACTCTCCTGTTGCTATTATCCACCATATGTTGGCCAGGGGGTGATGTCCACCCTCTGCTCATGCTATCATTTTCCCCTGCCATTGTGGAGCTTCCCCTCAAGCCTGTAAGCCAAAATAAACCTCTTTTTTTCCAGAAGCTGCTCTTGGTTGGGTGATTTCTACCAGCAATGCGAACCAGACTGCAACATATGCAAATTAAATATTAGTTCAATTCATATGATAGTACTTGTACTGGAGTATTCTAGGTGCTGTAATTAATAAATCCAAATTTTAAAGTCTTAATTTTATTTCTTGCTCATGTAATTGTTCAATATTGGGGTCTTGGAAGGGTGACCTTCCATGTAGCCAAGCAGGACCAAGTTTTATTTTAATGTATGCTTTTGATTTCCTTAGCAAGTGGCTAAGTCACTTGCATTATGATGGAGAAAGCATGAAGTAAACTCCCTGGGAGATACCTACATATCACAGAAAGAAGTGATACCCATCACCTTCATTGACTTTCTACTGGGTAAATAATGTGTCATTGGGCCACATTTAACTCCATGGAAGTTTGGAAGCATGGCCTCCTTTTGTTCCTAGGAAGAAGAGGAAGCAGACTTGGTGATAAATGGGTAAACTCTGAAATTATATACCATGACAATCTATAAAGGGAACTATGACTTTCAGGTGGATTGGAGTTGAAAATTACTTTGAGAGTCAAAAGGGAGATATATTAAATGTTCATTTTTAAATAACTGCCCTAGACTGTCATTTGTATTTAGCTACTTAAAAATCAAAGGAATTGCCATAAGTGCAATAGAAATCTGATTAGTGAGTACATTAAAGTATAACAACTCCTTCTAGGTATGTTATTCATCTATGCATTCATTTTTTTCTTACTTTCCTAAATTTCAACACCTGGCATAATTCTAGGGCCTAGTATTCAAATCAACAGATATATGCTTCATCCATATTGATAGTTTCTCTGTTCATAATAGCCAAGATATGGAAACAGACAGATGCTCATAATCAGATAAATAGATAAAGAGAATGTGGTATGCATGCATAATGGAGTTTTATTCAGTCCTAAAGAAGAATGAATTTGTGCAACTTTCAGGAGAAAGGATGGAGCTGGATATCTTCACATCAAGTGAAATAAACCAAACTAAGAAAGACAAACAAAAACATGTTTTCCTTCATATGTGGATCTAGATTTTATATATATATAGAGAGAGATATTACCAGTGAGGGTCCCTTTGGAGGGGAGCAGGGATTAGGGTAGGGCTGGTACCAACATGTGATATTACCATACTGAGTATGTCCAGAACTAATAAAAAGTGGGGGGGGGGGAGTGGAGTTGTTGTTGCTAGAGACCTGACTGTGTGGCTTTTGATATCTCTTGAAACTAATTTGTGGGATTAGAATATGAGAGGACTTAAAACTTTTTTTAAATTTTTTTTTTTGGTTTATTTTTATTTATTTATTTGAACCTATTTGAGATCAACAGACAGACAAAGAGGCAGAGAGAGAGAGAGAATGGGCACATCAGGGCCACCAGCCATTGCAAGGGAACTCCAGATGCCTGCGCCCCCTTGTGCATCTGGCTAACATGGGTCCTGGGGAATTGAGCCTTGAACTGGGGACCTTAGGCTTCACAGGCAAGTGCTTAACCACGAAGCCACCTCTCCAGCCCACTTAAAACTTTTGACTAAGAAAGGCCCTGATATACTAGAAGCAGAGTTTGGTGGAGCACTCAGAGTTGAAAGACCTAAATGCAATAAGAAGAGTTGACTTATGTGTGTGACCAAACACAGAGCAGAAGGATATAGCACAGAAAGAAATGAAAGTTTCAGGTAGCAGACAGCAGCCTGGTTCAGCTTCAGTTGTTTGAGAGATCACCATCATTGAGATTGGACCAACTGTTCTCCACTGGGACAGTAGGAAGAGTGCTGAAGGAGTTTTCCTGATCTTCAAGGTCAGTTTTATTTCCCCTGGATTAACAAATTTGCTAGCCCACCCAGTATTATGGAAGTATGACAAATGCAGTAAAGAAGGAATCACTGAATTTGCAACATGGTTGTTTGGAAATGGTCATTGTGCAATGTGAGTCAGGGTTGTGGAGCCCCTGCTTAGAGACATGACGGAGCCATGAAGATGAACTGTATTTTGCAGTGGAGTCACCAGGACTTTGGAGATGTAGGACTATGAAATGTCTGCCAGGAGAGTTGCTGGCTTGAGATGGAATTTTTTCCAGGCTGTGAGTAGTTCACTTGGAGGTGTGGGAGTCTTTGTCACTAGCCACAGTTGCTGGACAAGGAACTTCAAGACCTGATTATTTGCTATGCTTGGTTTTGATCTTGCATTGGTTAAACCTTTTCTTATTATGCCTTCTTTTGCAGTGTGAATGCTTATTCTGTGTCATTATTTGTAAATAACTTGTGTTTTAATTTTATAGTTTTACAGTTAAGAGGCTGTCTTGAATCTCAGATGAGACCTTGGACTTTGGAGTTTTGAACAGTGTTGGGATTGATAAAAACTAAGGGGAGTTTTAAAATTGGACTGAATGCATTGCATTGTATATTTTATATATATATATATATTTTGAGATAGAGCTATATAGAGAGAGGAAGAGGCAGATAATGGAGAAAGAACGGGTGTGATAGGGCCTCCAGCCACTGCAAAAGCCTTGTGCAGCTTACTTATGTGAGTACTGGGGAATCAAACTGGGTCCTTGGGCTTGGCAAGAAAGCACTTTAACCACTAAGCCATCTCTCCAGCCCTGCATTGCATTTTACATGATGGATGGTGCTGAATTTATGGGGGCAGAGGAGGAATGGGGTTGGCTTTGGCTTATATCAGATGTCCCCAATAAAGTCATGTCCTTTGAATGCTTGGTCTCTAGTTGGTGATAATTTGGGAGGTGGGGCCTTGCTAGAGAAGGTATGTATCTAGGAGAAGGCTTAGGGGTACAGTAGCCAGTTCTGCTCTGCCAAAGCTTGGCTTACTCTCTTGTTGCTGTTTTCTACCTGCTAGCAAGAGTGATGTCCAGCTTCTGCTCTACCATCTTTTTGCTGCCATTGTGAAGCTTCCCCCTGAGACTATAAGCCAAAGGAAACCTTGTCCTAGCATCAGTTGTTTTTGTTCATTTGTTTGACCCTGAAATGAGAAGTTAACCACACCAGATACAAACTGTGGTCCAGACAGTACAACACTCAACTCTATTTGTGTTGCTGTTATTATTGTTCCAACTATTCTCTTCTCAGTAATGATCAAATATTACTTATTCACCACTCAAAAATTTGTATTACCTCTACTCTTTAATACCATCTGGTATAATGCAGGATTTAATTTAACTCTGTTCTTGCTTATGTAGACTCCTAAGAGAGAATCAGCATCCATGTTATACCTGCAAAGAACTGAGAGGTGCCCAGGGTAATTTAACTGTTCTGTCTTTGTCATAGGCAAGTTTCTTATTTGTTCTGAGTCTCAGTTTCCTCATGTATAAGGTGAGAACAATAACACCTACTTTTCAGAGTGTTAAATACAGAAATCTGTACACGAAAGACCTAGAATTATGTAAGCACTTTAATGGTAGTCGCTGCCATCATCATCATTGATAGTAATGGTTGATTGTTCATAATATCATTAATACTATAAATTATTGTTTCATATTTCATGTGTTAAATAAGAAAGTGCTAATATATGGGAGTAACACCTTCACAGAATTCTGATTTGAACACAAGTTTTCCAGCCTCCTGCTCTCATCTGAGCCAGCTACCATATAGCTGTATTCCTGAGCACAGAAGACCACCCACTGGAGGCTTATCAACTAAAATCTGGAGTTGGCACTTTGACCTCTGTTTGGATGGGGTTGGGTAAGTCAGCTTTGAGCTTCCACAGGATAAACAGAAAGTAATCAGTGAGGCTGTTATGACTCATGGCCCCACAGAGCCTTATTAAAGGATCTTACCTATTTTAATACCTGCCAGTAAGTGTGGATTATTAGAATGTGTGTACTGAGAGTTTACTGCTGTTTTGAATTAGCAACCTTGGCTCAAAAATGACATTTTTATATCAAAACAACAGAAGCCTTTTTTCCCCCTTGTCTTCAGTGAGGCATAACATTCTGAAAGACAGGAATGGCCTTCAGCTAGTAAAGATCAATTTCTATTCAGCCTCAGTCACCATTTAATTACTGTTGACTTCTTTGACCTTTCTCACTTCCTTTGTGAATTATATTTCTTTCTATTTGATTGCCATTTAGTTTATGTGGTAACATAATCAAACTTGAAATTATGTGATAAAGTTTCATATTTTTTCTTGTTTCATGCCTTTTATTATGCTGAATTTATTTTAAAAAATTACTTCCTGAAAGGAAAAAAAAATTCCTGAGGTGATTTTTACCTTATCTCTGTATTCATAGCTTAGATCCTCATTTTTATTTAAAAGAATCATTTTGGTTTACTTTACAACACTTCAGAATGATGGAACCCTAGGAAATTCTTGGATGAGTCTGCTGCAGCCTTCTACATTCCTAAAGTATTTACCTGTACAAACATGTACTGTGTACTTAGTTACATACTAAAAAGAAAAAAAAATGACAAGGTGGAAAAAAATCATCAGTAGTACAAAGAGTTTACCAAGTGATAAAGAGGAGGGCCTATCTTCTTTCTGAGTGTGCATTTCGCCATCCTTATGTATCCCACAACCTGTGGCAGGAGAGCTTGAGCTCTACACTTAGACACTTCCTGGTTTAAAGCCTGATTGTGCTACTCCTAAGTTATATGTCCTTTGAGAGTTCCTTGGTTTGTTGGTCTTTATCTGTCTCAGAAACAAGTATTCTACCTCTCAAGATTGTCATGAGGATTAAGTGAAATAAAACATGTAAAGTGCCTGGTACACATGTTTTCTGTCTGTAAGTGCACACAACTGAAACTACCAGTGCACCAGAAACCTGACCCTAGTTAGTTCTCTGTTGTGATAAAGTACCTGAGAGAATCAGTTTCAACAGAGTAAAGGTTTGTTTTGGCTCACAGTTTCAGATGGTTCAGTCTACAGTTACTTGCAGGTGAGGTGAGGTTACTGAGGTGAGTTAGAGTTAAATATTGTGATGAGTGCATGAAAAGCTGCTCACCTCCTGGTGGCAGGAGAAAAAAAATGGAGGAAGAGAAATGGAAAAGAGGGAGAGAAGGTGAGACAGAGAAAGGGAGGGAGAGAGAAAGAAAGAAAGAAAGAAAGAAAGAAAGAAAGAAAGAAAGAAAGAAAGAAAGAAAAAAGGAGAGAAATAGATAGAAGGGAAAAAAAGGAAGGAAAGTAGGAAAAGATAACATAGCCCTCAATAGCACATTCCCAAGGACTCACTCTCTCCAACTAGGCCCCACCTCCTAATTTCCACCACTTCCCAATAACCCACCAAATTATAAATTCCTCAACTGAGTTATTAATGATGTCGGAGTGCTCCAATCATTTCCAAAAAGCCCTACCTCTGAACATTGCTATATTTGGGACCAGACCTTCACTATACTATAGCCAGAAGCGAAGGTGCCTATATTGTTATTTTGTTAAGAGGTATGATCCCAGGAAGGCAACAGTGAGGCACAAGGATGGTGAGGATGAAAAAGAAAAAAACCTGTATGAGTGTGTGTAATCAATAGAAATATCACTACATATATCTCCTTGATATGGGGCATACTTCTCCCCATTGTCTATCAGCACCTCTAGTTCCCCATTGTAATTAGAGTTCGTTACAGAAACCCATTCTTGGACTTCTCGTCCACTGGCATGAGGATCCCAAAAGCTTCAAGATCAATGGAACTTTATCTGGGTCCCTTGTAGAAGTTTTCCTTTTCTTATCCACTTGACGATGGGAAATGGGACTTTCAAAGTCATGGAAACAGAAAGCATAATTTCACGAAGGCAAATCTTCTCGACATTGAGAACGATGTACTGACCAGATCAATTGCACATAACTTGTATCAGAAGACCTGCAGATTCATGCACAGTAAATTGTAGATTCACTTGTGACTAAATTCACCATGGTCAACTATACATATTAAAAATATTCAGAGCTAGAGAAGCTCAGGAATGAAAATATAATCTGGACTATAATAGAGATGGTCACTTTATATCCTCCAGCCCCTTGCAGCATTAATCTTTTCAATTTCTTTCAGTGGTTTACTTCTGAATTATGGTCTTGAAGCTGGATAGAGGTAGTTTCATTGAGCTATTTCAAAAGTGGGTGGTTAATCTTGATTTTCAACTTGAATAGTTTTAGAATAACCATGAAAAATGTACCCTTGGGAATGTCTATGAGGGCATTTCCAAGAAGGTTTAACTGAAGAAGGAAGTCTCACCCTGAATTTGGGTGGCACTGTTGCATGAGCTAGTATCTTGGACTAAATACAAGGGTGATGATGGCTGAGCATCAGTATTAATGGCTCTGCTTCCTGACTGTAGATTAAGTGTGGCCAGCCACTGTGTGCTTCTGCTGCCATGCTTTTCTTAGCACAGTGGACTGTATACCTCCTGAAACCATGAATCAGAATATACCTTTGCTCTTTTAAGTTGTCTCTTGTCAGATATTTGGTCACAGCAAGAAGAGGAGTAATGAATATGCACAGTTTCTACAATGATTTTATCAAAATTTTAATGACTGTACGTCTTTCATTTACTTCTACAGCTTTGTCTAATTTGCCACAGGTGGAAGTCCTAGTTAGTGTAGTGCCCTTGTATGTTGGTGTTAACCCTTACCACCTCCACACCTAGCATCAGCTGTGGAGTGTTTATAATTCAGATCCAAGACACTTATCTGAGGGGCTTCTCTCTGGCATCATTTATCTTTGCCTGTGTTCTTCAGAAAGTTGAGACCGGGGCTGGAGAGATGGCTTAGTGGTGAAGCTCTTGCCTATGAAGCCTAAGGACACCCATTCGAGGCTCCATACCCCAGGACCCACGTTAGCCAGATGCAAAAGGGGGCACATGCATCTGGAGTTTATTTGCAGTGGCTGAAGGCCACTTTTTCTCTCTGTCTGTCTCTCTCAAATAAATAAATTAAAATGAACAAAAAAATTAAAAAGAAGAAAGTTGAGACTGAACTCAAAAGGCTTACCCTTGTGCTACTTCATTAGACAGAATAGTCCAGAATGAGTAGATTATGAAACAGAGCGAGATGGAGAAAAATACAAAAATGTTGATCAAGCTGACTGCTGCCAATTTAACTTAAAGCTTAATGTTGCAAACCATCCTCCTATGTATCTGCCTCTCAAAGCAGACTCTTCAGGGAAAAGAAGGAAATATATAAATTTATGTCACCTACTCAAAAACATTTCCTCTTAGTGGAATACTAACTTTATTGCATTTCCATATTGTTCTTTGTTTTCCCCTAGGTTAGAAAGATATGGCTACATTTAAAAAAATTAGTTTTGTACTCAGTGAATACAGTCAAGTGGGTACCATTGTTAGCCTCCTCCTTATCCTCCCCCCTTCACCTGGCCCTTCCTTGTTGGGATATATGGGTCATGCATTGTGGGGTTAGCCATTAGTTATGGGTAGGAGGATATGTCTCTGTGTATCAGGTCCCAACATGTGAATCTGACATTCTTTCTGCCCCCTCTTCCACAAATTTCCCTGAGCCATTTTGGGTTCTGTTTGGGTCTGCTCCAGTGATGAGGTCTTGAGAGCCTCTGTGTCTCTGGATATCTGATTTGGTAGGAGTTGGTTGTTCCCTGTGTCAATCTCCTTCACCCTTGTGCTGGTACCAGGTTTACCAAAAAGACAGCACACTTGTTTGTTTTGCCAATTATTCTTAGTTTCAGCTGGGGCCCTTTTGAGGTATTATGGGGTGGGTCTGTCCTTAGGATTGGAATCTATCTGAAAAAGAGAAGCAGATTCTCTGATGGAGAGTAAAGTTAGCACTGGATAAATGGGATAACCATTTTTTTTTTTTTTTAGAGAGAATTTAATGTGTAGGCCCTCTTGTAGCCCATGATTGGTGGTAGCTTGAGGATGGAAAGCAGACTCAATTTTGGATCTGATTTGGAGTTGTTTCCCAGCTCCAGCTATGGGTTCTGTTCCATTGAGTGGATCAGTTAGCCAAATCAAGAGCAATTGGTTTCCCACCATGGCTGTGTACCACTATTGTATTTATGTGATCATCACGACAAGTTATTTGCTGCTAGGTAGGTTAGACCATGAGTTGCTTGGACAGATATCATTTTTTCCCAGTCGTCCATGTACCTTTGCCACTCCATGTTAAATGTCAACCACACATAGTATCTTCAGCAGTAGGGTTGACAGAAATCTGTCATTCTTTTAGGAAACCTTGTAGGTCTCTGTGATCAAAAGCTTATTGTGGATGATAGCCACCTACTGGTACTGGGAATTACAGGTCAGTGCTCACAAAGAGAAAGAAGAAAAAGACAAGTAATATGAAAGAAGCAGGGAGAAGAGAGAGAGAGAGAGAGAGAGAGGCAGAAGAAGATTTAGGTCAGTCTTCATTGTACCCTGTCCAGGGCCTTGTGACTCAGGTGTTCCGTCTAAGGGTCTGGTGAAGATTCAACAATTTTGTCTGTCTTTTAGGATGTAGAATTTTATGGTACCATTGCCAGTTGGGTCCAGATCTGTGTCTCCCACCCCTTCCTACCCCTCCCCTCCCTCCCCACCCACCCTTTTGTGAAGTCCTCAAGATGCTTGCTAGGTATGTTAGCATCTTGGGTAGATTCAGGTAAGGTGCTGTAGATGAGTGAGACTATATGGCTATAATCTTTCTGTGATTGGGTGAATTCACTGAGAATGATCTCTTCCAGGTTCGACCATTTTTCCTCAAATTTTATTGTGTCATTTTTTTTCTTACTGCTGTGTAGAATTCCATCATGGAGATATACAACATCTTAGTTATCCATTTGTCTAGTGATGGACATCTGGATTGATTCTAGCTCTTAGCTATTATAAATTGAGAAGCTACAAACATGATTGAGCAAATTTCTCTGGACTGAGGCTTGGTGGTTTTAGTGTACATGCCCAGTAAGGGAATATCTGTGTCTTTTGGTAACTCTACAGCCAGATTTTTAGGATTCTCCATATTGCTTTCCAAAGTGGTTGTACCATCTTACATTCCCATCAACAGTGGATCAGGGTTCCTATTTCTCCACATCCTCACCAGCATTTATTTTCATTTGATTGTGTAATGCTTCCTATCCTTATTGGGTTAATGTGGAATCTTATAGTTGCTTTAATTTGCATTTCCGTGATAATTAGGGATGACAAAAATTTCCTTAAGTATGTGTTTGCCATTTCCATTTCTTCCTCTGTGAATAGTCTGTCCAATTCTTTGCCCCATTTTGTGAATGGTTGTTTGAATTTTTATTGTGTAGATTGTTGAGTTCTTTGTAGATTCTAGAGAATAGGTCTCTGTATTGGATATTCAGCAAATATTTTCTCCCATTCTGTGGGTAATCTATTGGCTTTGCTTATTGCATGTTTGACTGTGAAGAAACTCTTTAGCTTCATGTGATCGCATTGGTTGAGTGATTTTTTAAGATCCTGTACTAGTGGGTTTTGTTTAGGAAGTCATTTCCCATTCATATATCATGGAAAGTTCCTCCTATATTTTCTTAAGAACTGGCCAAGTTTCTGGTGTTACATTGAGGTCTTTGAGCCATTTGTACTTGAGTGTTGTGCATGGCAAGATGTGTGGATCAAGTTTCAATTTCCTGCTATGGTTATCCAGTTTGTCCAGCACCATTTGTTGAAGATGCTGTCTTTTTTCCAGCCTATATTGTTCGGGCCTTTGTCAAATATTAAGTAGCTGTAGTTGCTTGACCCAAAAGCCAGGTCCTCAATTGGTCTATACTCATGTTTTTATGATAATACCATACTGTTTTTATTACTATGGCTTTGTAATATAGCTTTGGATCAGGTATGGTGATGTCTCCAGAGGTATTTCTTTTGCTGAGGATATGCTTGGATATCCGGGGTCTTCTGCCTTTCCATATGAATTTTGAGATCATTTTTTCTATCTCTATGAAGAACAATGTTGGGATTTTAATTGGAATTGCATTAAATCTGTATATGGCCTTTGGTAGGATTGCCATCTTCACAGTGTTAATTCTGGCTACCCAGGAACATGAGAGGTCTTTCCATTTGCTCAAGTCCTCCTTAGGTTCTTTTTTGAGTGTTTTTTATGTTTTTATTGTATAGATCTTTCACTTCCTTGGTTAAAGTTATTCCAAGGTATTTTTGTTGTTGTTGCTATTGAATATGGGACAATGTCCCTTATTTCTTTTTCTGTATCTTTGTCATTTGCATATAGAAAGGCTACTGATTTTTGTGCCTTGATTTTATATCTTGCTACTTTGTTAAAGCAGTTAATCACCTTCAAGAGTTTTGGGATGGAGTGTCTCAGGTCTCTTATGTACAGAATCATGTCTTCTGCGAATAAAACTACCATAAATTCTTCCTTTCCAAAT
The DNA here is from genome assembly GCF_020740685.1 of Jaculus jaculus. Classification (NCBI taxonomy): domain Eukaryota; kingdom Metazoa; phylum Chordata; class Mammalia; order Rodentia; family Dipodidae; genus Jaculus; species Jaculus jaculus. Next base: position 60,366,694 of record NC_059111.1, on the reverse strand, counting down.
TGTATCCCTTTTATTTCTTTCTTCTTATTGTTTGAGCTAGGACTTCCAGTACTATGTTGAAGAGCAGAGGTAAGAGTGGACACCCCTGTTATGTTCCTGATCTCAGTGGGAATTCCTTCAGTTTCTCCCCATTAAGTATTATTTGGGCTCAAGAGCTTTGTATATACCCCTAACTATTTTAAGATATGAACTGACCATGCCAATTCTCTCCAATGTTTTGATCATAAAGTGATATTGTATTTTGCAAATGCCTTTCCTGCATCTATCAAAATGATCATGTGGTTTTTGTGTTTAGCCTTGTTTATGTGGTGTATCACATTAACAGATTTCTGTATGTTGAACCACCCCTGCGTTCCTGGGATGAATCCCACTTGATTAATGTGGATAATGTTTTTGATGTGTTGTTGGATTTTGTTTGTGAGGATTTTGTTCAGGATCTTTGCATCTAAGTTCATCAGGGAAATAGGCCAGTCGTTTTCTTTTCTTGTGGCATCTCTGTCTGGTTATGAAATTAGGGTGATACTAGCTTCATAGAATGAGTTGGGGAGCTTTCCCTGTTCTCCAATTGTGTGGCATAGTTTGAGAAATACAGGTTTGAGTTTTTCTATGAAGGTTTGATACAATTCAGCTGAGAAGCCATCTGGTCCTGGACTCTTCTTTTTGGGGAAGGTTTTTTTGTTTTGTTTTGTTTTGTTTTGTTTTGTTTGTTTTTGTTTTTGTTTTTCGCTTTGTTTTTCGAGGTAGGGTTTCATTCTAGCACAGGCTGACCTGGAACTCATTATGTAGTCTCAGGGTGGCCTCAAACTTATGGTGATCCTCCTACCTCTGCCTCCCTAGTGCTGGCAATAAAGGTGTGCACCACCATGCCCAGCTTTGGAGTGTTTTTTTTTTTTTTTATTACCTTTTCAATCTTGGTGAGTGTGATTTGTTTGATTAGAAGATTAATCTGCTCTGAGTTTAGCTTTGGTAGATGGTATGTGCCCAGAAATTTATCTATTTCCTCCATATTTTCCAGTTTTGTGGAGTAGAGGCTTTTGTAGTAAGAGCTGATGATTCTCCCAATTTCACTTATGTCTGTTGTGATCTCTCCTTTTTCATTTCTAATTTTGTTAATTTGAAGCATCACTGTTTTTTTCTTGATCAAATTGGCCAGGAGTTTGTCAATCTTGTTTATTTTTTCAAAGAACCAGCTCTTTGTTTCATCAATTTGCTTAATTGTTTTCTTAGTTTCCGACTCAATAATTTCTTCTCTGATCTTAATTATTTCTTTCCGTCTGGAGCTTTTTGGGTTGGATTCTTCTTGGTTTTCCAGTGCCTTTAGGAAGATGGTTAGGTTATTGATTTGGGATCTCTTTGTCTTTGTTATGTAGGCATTTAGTGCTATGAATTTTCCCCTGAGGACCACCTTCATTGTGTCCCATAAGTTTTGGTACAATTTGTTTTCATCATCATTCATTTCTAGAAATTTTGCAATTTCATTTTTTATTTTGTCCACTACCCATTTATTGCTTAAAAGTGTGCTGTTCAGTTTCTAGGAACTGATGAGGTTCTTTGTGGGTCTTTTCTTGTTAATTTCTAGCAATATAGCATTGTGATTTGATATCATGCAAGGAATTATGTCAATTTTCCTAAATATATGGAGGCAGGCTTTGTGACCCAGTATATTATCTATTTTAAAGAATGTTACATGGGCTGCTGAGAAGAATGTGTAGTCTGTGGATTTGGAATGGAGTGTCCTGTAGATGTCTGTTAGGTCTTCGTGTTCTATGGTTTTGTTGAGCTCTTTTATTTCCCTGTTGAGTTTCTGTTTGGTTGATCTATCTATTGTTGATAACGGTGTACTGAAGTTCCCAATTATGACAGTGTTGGTGGTTATTTTTGTTTTCTTGTTGAGTAGGTTTTGTTTTATGAACTGTGGTGTACCTGTGTTGGTGCATAAAGATGGATGATTGTTTTATCCTCTTGATGTATTGTTTCCTGGATTGGTAGAAAATGGCCTTCTTTGTCTTTTTTTGATTATATTTAGTTTGAGGTCTATTTTATCTGATATTAGCATGGCTACACCTGTTTGTTTCTTATTCCCATTTGCTTGGGATATCATTTTCCACCCTTTCACTCTGAGGAGGTGTCTGTCTTTAGTGGTGAGGTGGGTTTCTTGAAGGCAACAGATTGAGGGATATAATTTTCTGATTGCCATGTTAGCTTGTGTCTCTTGATGGGTGAATTAATATTTAGGGTAATGACTGTGAGGTTTGATTTGATCCCTTCCTTATTGTGTTGGTATATGTGGTTTGGTGTTTTCATGGACTTTGAAGTTTATTTTCATGGACTTTGAAGTTTTTTGTGCCTCCTCTGAGTGGTTATCGTGATCTCCTTCTTGTAGGCATTTGTGGTTGATTATTTGATTCTTCTGTGTGGAGAATTTCCTGAAATTTTCTTTTTAGGTTTGGTTTTGTGTTCATATAATTGTAAAGCTGAGTTTTGTCATGGAAAGTTTATCTTTCACTATCTATTGCGAGGGATAGTTTTGTTGGCTAAAGTAGTTTGGGTTGGAAGCCATAGGTTCTTAGAGTTTGAAGTGTGTTCCATTCCAGGCCCTTCTGGCTTTGAGGGTTTCCATTGAGAAGTCTGAAGTAATTCTGATGGGGTTACCTTTAAAAGTGATGTGCTGTTTTTCCCTAGCTGCTTTTAGCATTTTCTCTTTGGTGTCAATATTTATAGTGTTAATGACAATATGTCCTAGAGAGTTTTTCCTTTGGTCCAGTCTATTTGGAGGTCTGTTAGCTTCTTGTGTCTTGATGGGCCTTTCTTTTGAGAGAGTAGGAAAGTTTTCTTCAATTATTTTGTTAAATAAACTCTCCATGCCTTTGTCTGAATTTCTTCCCCTTCTGGTATTCCCATGATCCAAATGTTAGGAATTTTAAGGGTATCTCACAATTCCCTCATGTTCTGTTCAAAGAAAATTTTGAACTTATTGAAACTTCTGAACTCATGAACTGTTTCTTCTGTCTTATCTTCCAGATCTGAGTTTCTAGCCTCCACCTTGCTGAGTCTGTTCTTGAGAGCTTGTAGAGAGTTTTGGAGTTGTTCAATTATGTTTGCATTTTTTTTTTAATTTTGATTTATTTATTTGAGAGCGACAGACACAGAGAGAAAGACAGATAGAGGGAGAGAATGGGCACGCCAGGGCTTCCAGCCTCTGCAAACAAACTCCAGACGCATGTGCCCCCTTGTGCATCTGGCTAACGTGGGACCTGGGGAACCAAGCCTCGAACCGGGGTCCTTAGGCTTCACAGGCAAGTGCTTAACTGCTAAGCCATCTCTCCAGCCCGCATTTTTTTTTAACTACTTTTCTATGTATTGTTTCCATCCCTCTGTCAAGCTCCCTATTTACATCATTTTCTGATTTTCTTGATGCTTCTTGGAATTCATCCTTGCATTTTTTTATGTCTTCATTTAGCATTGCCAGCTGATTTTTGAGGTCCTCATTTTTTTTCACTCCTCTTCTTATTTTTTAACTGTCTTTGAACTCCTTCCATTTTCTTGTCTATTAGGTCTAGTCTAGTGATGGCAGCATCCACATGATTATTGCTTCTTTGTTGCTTTTCTGCAAGTTCTACCAGTAGCTTGGTCAAGGTTGCATTGCTCATAGCTTCTTTTTAGTGTTCTGATCCTAATGTCTCTTCTATATTTTGATTAGACACATCCATTGTAGGACTGGGCAATCTTACTGGACTTACTTGCATCTGGTTCTTCATGTTATTCCTTTTGTGCTGTGGTTTGCCCATAACAGTATATGGGCAGAGAGAGTAGGACTGTGGTCTCGATAGGCAGGGAAAGTGTTGCCTCTTTGGGGGAGCAGGCCTGAGTGGGAAGGCAGACAAGGGGACAGGCACAGCAGTCCTGAGCTCATGTATGGGTGGACGGTGCAGCCTAAGCTCATATGGGCAGATGAGTGGTTGTGGGCACCAGTGAGCTGGTGGAAGGGGTATGAGCTATCATGAGGAGATGTGTGGAGTGGGCCTGATCTTGTACAGGTGGTAGATGGGTAGAGGAGGCCTGAGTTCATACATGAGCAGGTGAACAGGTCTGAGCTCACATGTGGGTGGTTGGCCAGAGTGGCCTGAGGTCACTTGTGGGAGGTCAGATGGGCAGAGTGGGTCTGAGCTGGCATGGGCAAATGGGTGGTGCGGGCCTAAGGTCAGGCTGCTCTGGATGCAGTGGGCCTGAGCTCACACATGGGCAGGTGACCGGAGTGGCCTCGTGCATGCGCAGTGGGCAGATGGGCGATTTTACCTGAGCTTGCTGGGTGGCAGACAGGCAGAGCTCGCATGTGAGCAGGTGGAATGGGCCTGAGCTCATGTGCGGATGAGTGGCCTGAGAAGCCTGAATTTGTGTGCAGCGGGCAGATGGGAAGAGTGGGCCTGAGCTCCCATGGGTGGATGTGTGGCACAGGCCTAAGCCTGTGTGTGCTTGGTGGGCAAATGGAAGGAGCAGGCCTGACCCCGGGTGGGTGGTCGCCCCTGCTCAGTGAGGCAAGTAGAACTATGGTAGCCTGGGTCCCCTTTCCTGCAGTAAGTGCAGGAGTATCCTGAAGCTGGGACTATGGTTAGAGTGGCTTCTTGGGGGTGCTGGTGGGACTGGTGGGCTACTTGAGAGTGAGGGAAGCAGCAGATTCCTCTTTTCCCCCCCTCCATGCCTTCCAAGCAGTGATCTATTAGAGATTACTCTCCCCTAAAAGACCTAGCGAACCCTTAATGCCTTGCCTTGCCTTCCTGGGGAGGTACAGTGCTCTTAGGGGGCACCATCTTGACCAGAAGTCTCCAGATTGTTCTTACATGAATGCCTGGGAATTCCCTTGGCATTTTTAACTTCCATAATAACAGGAAGAATTTTGGTAGAAGGGGCAAAATTGTGGTTTATAGTACTTCGTTTTGGGGATGATATTGGGTAAATTGTATCAGATTTCATGCACAATTCATCACAGGAAAGACTAGAGTTGAGGCCAACAAGAAAGAAAAGATTACCTGTGGTGCATGGTAGGTTTCTTACACAAAGATCTTTCCAGATTCTTCAGGTAATAAATCTCTTGGTGTAAAAAACAATAGTCTATTTCTCTGACAGACAAACAACTAAATAATTAATTGAAATAATTAAAGGTTAATGGCCCTTGATCTTTTCTCATCAAAATGAATTTAGCTATGGAGTATATTATATTTCATTTTATTCCTATGCCAACTTATCTGGACAAACAGAAAAGGTACCCTGGCACCCACATGAAGAAAACAAAAGCTCAGAGTGGTTGTGAGTTATGGGTTAATATAGCAGTCAATATAGCAGGGAAGGGAATAGAAGGAAGTAGCAGGTCTGGAGCTATAAATAGAATTACTCCCAAGGTGCTTTATCTTTGGGGGTGGGTAAGTTTTACCATGTGTCCCCCCATTTTCCCCTCCATCTAGAAATTCTGATTGTTATAACTCTTACCTTCATGAATATACTACCATAAGACTTACCCCTATACCAAAATGACCTGGAAGCTTAGAATTTAAACTAAATTGACCTCAAAAGCAATTTTCTGTGGTACTATATCTGTGATTTTCTCCCCCTCAACAAGTTTTCATTTGCTTATTCTTCTGAAAGTAGAAGGAACCTGAGTGAGGTACTGACTAAGGGTGACTCAGGCAAGATGGTGGTCATACTTCAAACACTGAGATCATTATAGATACTACCTCAAAGTTGCATTCAAAGAAAGGTTGATGCCATCCATTCCCATATTTTCCTCAGTCTATGCCCAGGTAAACATAAGAGCTATTTTAGATTACCTCATTGAGGGAATATTGTTCCCTTAGTGCTAAGTCTAACTTTATAGGCCACATGTATTATAAAGCATCCTTTACCAAATGAAGCAATTTCCAAATGAATAGAGTCATCTCAGATATTAGCAAGACATTAGGGGGAACTTTGTGCAGAAAGATTTTTATAAAATCCTCCATGGGTTTCATGACATCTCACACCTCTTTTCAAAATATTATGTACACATACAATGGTACCAGCCAAAGAATTATAAAGATACAACTGTCTTTTCTCCTAACAGCTCTAATACCTCTGTGATAGGTTCTCTGAGGGGACATGTAACTTACTTATGGGCTTGGGAGCATGAGCCTAGAATCATTAGTCAGTTCTTCCTGCATGACTTATACTATATCTGTGATATCTGTCACCTTTGTGGTTAATGAGCCCCAGGAGCTGGAGTTGCTAAACACACTCTTCCAGGTAGTTATCCTCTGCTGTGTTTCCTGCTTCTGCAGCCACTGGTGCTGGACAAAAGAAAACAGGAGTCTGCACTTGTTCCTAAGAGTTGGGTTGCAGCAAGACACTAGATTTTGCTAGAATCTCTGTTGTTGGTACTGTGCTGCTTTCATTTTCTTGATAAGCATTTTCCGTCAGCCAAGTGAGAATACTTAGAATTGTTGGAAGTTGCTGCTGTGAATTTTTAAAACTACTAGCATTAGTGTCAACCCAGTGCAAGGTGTCCTGGCATAGGGTAGTGGTTGAAGTGCTGGAATCCTGATTCTGATTGAGTTCAAATACTGCTTCTGCCACTTTTAATTGTGTGACAATGTTACTTACGTCTTCTAAATCTTAATTTAGTCATCTGTAAAATACAGATAAATGTATCTGTATATATTTAATATATCTAATAGGATCATTGAAAGTAATAAGTAGGTGAATGCAAGTCAAACACTTAGCTGAACTGAGCACTTACTATCTGCAAAAAGCCATTCCCATTATTGTCTATAAGCTGGAAACATGCCCAGTGTCAGTGACTATATTTGGGAAACTGTACACAAGAATAAGATTTTGTCATAAGAGGAACTCATCACTGAAATTTCCTGGGATATATTAGGACTTACATTTCCCTCAAATGAAAAAGGAGATGAACATTCCTCTAAGACCTGCAGGAGCAATTTGTTACAAAGAAGGTCAAAGTCGCTGGGCATGGTGGCACATGCCTTTAATCCCAGCACTCAGGAGGCAGAGGTAGAAGGATCACAGTGAGTTCAAGGCCACCCTGAGACTACATAGTAAATTCCAGGTCAGCCTGAGCCAGAGAGAGACCCAACCTCGAAAAACTAAAAAACAAACAAACAAACCAAAAACAAAACAGCAAGGTCAAAGTCAATATCCCTTTCTCCATAATTTCCTTAAAAGGATCAGCCCTTCTTTTCTGCAGATGCCTTGTCATGGGGAGGTAGACTCAACCTAAGAAACTTTATTGAGATTGGCTTACCCTCTCTCTACCTTGAACTGGAAGCAGATGCAATCTAAATACTATAGGTTCTCACCACATGTTTTTTATTGTTTTGTTTTTTACCAATAAGAGCCAGAAAAGAGTAGGGTGAATGTTGCTCAGTGGAGTAGTCCTTAGTAATAGCCATTAGTAAAGCTATTCCTAAAATACTCTTGGTTGAAAGATCTCCATATTTTGAGCCAACCCATTTATTTCTTCGGTCTCTCCTGGGTTTCATGGGCATGACCACTGAATCAGACTCATGGCAATCTGGTATGTCAAAAATATATTCAAGTATAGATTTATTTATAAACACTCATACAGAATACTTCCAGATATGTGCAAATAGGAATGATTAATATATGCATATGATATTTTATAAAAAGGAAGACTTAGTCTTATAATTCCCTTGCAACAAGTTCTTATCTATCCTTTGGTCTAGTAATTAAACAATTAAGTATCATTTATAATAATTATACATTACAGCAAAGTAGTAAATAGGCATTAACTCACTTGAGAAAAATGTTCTGTGTTAGAGCCAGCATGATGGAGGAGCCAGAGTTGGCAAAGTATCAGTGTTTGGCTCAGCATTAGTTTCCTTGCAGATAGATGGCAGTGCCTCAGTGACTGCAGCAGACATGAGAAAGGCCTTGCATTGATCTCAAGTAGAAGGTGCAGTGGATTCCTCTCAAACATCACTCTTTTGCTAGTTCCACTTATCAGTGGTTTAGGTTAAGGGTGTGCATTTGTCTGTTCTTGCACATATATGTACATGTGGTTTGTTTTTCTCATACCCTGTCACGTGGAATGTCAAGGAAGGGAAACTCCTTCTTAATTGTCCATAGCCCTTATGGGCATCCCCCCAGTCACCTTTAAACCTACTTTTAAGAAATGTTTTCATTTATTTGAGAGAGACAGAGAGAATGAATATGGGTACATCAAGACTTCCTGCCACTGCAAATGAACTCCGGAATCATGTACCACTTTGTGTGTCTGGCTTTATGTGGGTATGGGGAATTGAACCTGGGCTGGTAGGCTTTGCATAAAAGTACTATTGAGCCATCTCCCTAGCCCTGGACCTACCTTTTAAAGATTCTATCATCTCCCATGTGCCATGTCTTCAGTCACAATAGAAATGGGTGACACACAAGCTGCACAATGGGTAACACACAAGCCATTCCCAAACCAGAGATGACCCGTTGGAGACTCATTTGTGATCTTTGTCATTTTTCTATGAACAGAGCAGGATGATGTTGGTATTTCTCTGGTGTGAAACTAGAACTGAAGAGTAAGGATCTCTCTTACCTATCTGCTTTGGAAAGGCCTTAGCAATAGAGCTTTGGTGGAAGTGGATAGAAACAAGCAGAGGTGTTGGGTCTGTATGAAGCATAGCAAGTCTTATTTGGCCCTTTTTTAAACAAATCGGGGCAGTTCAGTTTGAGGTAACTGGGATTCTTTAATGACTTCTTGCAGCAAAAATATGGTAAATGTCTTTAAATCCTAAGGTTAGAGTACATTTGCATTCTTTTTAAAGCCTATAAACTTACATTATACAAATATGCTCATCTGTACATTTTATTTTTGAGCAAAAATGTCCTACCAACTTTCAGAAAGAGTTTAAAGCTGGGTAGTTGGAGAAAGGAAAGGAAGAGAAGTGAAAACTGATGGTAGTACAGATAGGTGAGAAAAGAGAGCAAACCTGCTGTGAGCTCTGGAACTGGAGTCCCATGCGAATAGACTTGTAAGCTGTAAAAGATCATTCCACCCCTTGTTGATCAAGGTAGACCAAAGTTAGAGTTAGTTGTTTCATCCTCAGTCCAAATCCAAAGCAAGTAAGAACCCCTCTTTTATGAAAGCTCTGATTTTTAATTTCCAAGTGACTTTGATTTTTGCCTGTGTATGTATGTAGTATGTGTCATGTGTATGTCATGTGTGCATGAATGATGTGTGTGCCCCATGCATGCATGTGAGGAAGCCAGATTAAAACACTTGTGTCCTCCTCTATCACTCATCCATGTGTTTGCCTTGAGATGGAGTTTCTCACTGCTTCTGGAGGTTGCTGAGGGATTTTTTTGTGTGTGAGCCCTACTGACTTTTTGGCCTCTTTTCCCCATAGAACTGGAGTTCCATAATGTGTCGCCATACTCAGCAGGTTATTTGGGTGCTGGGAAATCAAATTCAGGTGGTCTCAGTCCCCATCAGGCCATCATGCTTTTAGGAAAGTGATAAACCATCTCTCCATCCTCCAGTGATATTTAAAAAAAATTATATTTAATTAACTCACTTATTTGAAAGAGAAAGAAGGTACAAACTTTTTATATTTTAATATATTTTATACTTTATTTGTTTATTTCTTCGAAAGTGAGAAATAGGTATAGAGAGAAAGGGAGAGGGAGAGAGAGAATCAGCACACCATGCCTTCTAGCCACTGCAAATGAACTCCAGACGCATGTGCCACAACATGCATCTGGCTTTAGTGGGTACTGGCAAATTGAACCTGGGTCCTTAAGCTTCACAGGCAAGCACCTTAACCACTAAGCAATCTCTCTAACCCCCAGGTGACATTTTTATTGTGATATAATATTCCATGTTTCAGTGTGATTTGGGGCATCACTCTTTAACCTAGTTGACAGATTGCCAATTTGGGGCAAGTTTGGGAAGAGAATTACCACCTATTTATCTTTAATTCAATCCAGTAATAATGCTATCTTATAGCGACAGCTATGGCACATGATTCTAATCCCAACCATGGCTGATCCCCTGCAGAATCACATGAGAAGTCACAGGGGAGTATGGCAAGGGCACCAGCCCTCATAGGACATCTGAATGGGCCTCAGTTTCCTCATTCATAAACTGAGATGGCAAGAGGCTCCCTGTGGCTTTCTTACAACTCCAATTTCAACACAGTCAGAAGTTTTTTTTTTTAATTATTTTTATTTATTCATTTGAGAACTACAGACAGAGAGAGAAAGAGGGAGACAGAGAGAGAGAATGGGTGCGCCAGGGCCTCCAGCCTCTGCAAACGAACTCCAGACACGTGCGCCCCCTTGTGCATGTGGCTAACGTGGGTCCTGGGGAATTGAGCCTCGAACTGGGGTCCTCAGGCTTCACAGGCAAGCGCTTAACCATTAAGCCATCTCTCCAGCCCCAGTCAGAAGTTTTTAAAACATAAAGTGTCTTAAAATGATTATAGTCTATTCCTTTAAATCTCCATAGTAACTCTTGTGGATTTCAAAACATGGTTTTGTTTCTCATTCATTTCTGTTGAGCTTAATAGACATTGTAAAAAGTTAAAGTGAAAGCCAGAAAATATTTCTGTATGATAAATAAGAGAAGGCTAGCAGTACCAAAATGCTACATCACTTAGGGTTAGTCCTACACAAATGTGAATTTGGGAAGGCCAACTCTGGCCTCTGCCTGAATTTTCATTTTTCTTTGTTTTCTGCAGAATGGTTGTTTTCTGTTATATTACTGATTTTTGAAATATCTCCCAAGAGCATTGTATCAGGATTCTAGATTCTAGAATCTAGATTCTGAAAAACTAAAAATCTTCACTATCCAAAGGTGGAATCTTGGAGAAGTATTTTGCAAAGAATGTCTATCCAACTAACAATATTACTAGCACATTCTACCTCCATGTCTCTGTTGATGTTCCTGAAAGGGAAAATAAAAACAGTGACTGGAAATAAACAAAACACAAATGTAATTTTCTCCCTGTGACAAAATTCCAAGTTCCAACTTTCTTTCCTTGGAAGTTATGGTAAAGAAATGGGGCCATACCCAGTTTCTTTCTATCCCCTTATAAACCTTCCACTGTATCCCTAAAGATCCTCTCAAGGTTTCCTGTTTCTAATATGTTGCTTCTCCAAAGAGATGCGTCCACTGTTAGCTTAAGGTAAAATTGACCAGTGCAAATGTTACTAATGGCATCAATCTGCATCTAACAGCTTTTGCTACTTATGAAGGGGGCATCAAAGCTCCAGGAAATAAACTACAAATAGCCTCACAATAGTAGTAGGATGGCATTTTCAAAAGGAAGCATCAAAGAAAACTCACCAACAGTAATACTTTTTCCTAATGGTTCTGGAGGGATAATTAAGTTGTTTATCACCTTTGATGCTATAACCCCAACACAGGTGTTCCCTGGAAACCAATTAAAAATACTTACAGCTGATAAGGAGTCCCTCTAAGCTCCACAAATTTACTAATAATTCCAATCACACTTGGAAAACAATCTTGACAGGTTTCTTGACACCAAAAGGCAACTTTCACACTCATTTACACTTCAGTGCTTATAGTGATAAGCACAGATAGGGTATTTACTCAGCCTCCCTTGATCTCAGGAGAAGAGCCTCTTGAAACTTCCCTTGTCTATTTAATAACAACTTTAGTTTTCAAGTATGAAGTATGTGCAGAAGCTCGGGATTTCCTTTGGAAGGATCAAATTGTCAGGAAATACTAGTGCCTTGACACTATTACTCTCATTTTGCAACTTGGTGTAGACACAAAATTTATTGCTTTTAGAACTCATGGGAGAGGGAAAGGGTCGTGTGTGAAATTTCCAAGTAACTACAGGTCACAGACTCACTGAAGGAAGAGTCTAATTTGGTAGTATGGTCAGGACCTTCTACTTATTTCCATAATACTGAGAAGTTGCCCCACTAAACCACCAACACTGACCCCATTCATGTCAATTGATGACATGCTGGTTTCCGTCTAAGGTAAGGTTAAACTTGGCTGAGAAGTTCATTGACCAAATTCTTAATTCTTGTGTCCAAAGACTTGCTAGTTCTCTTGTGGGTATGCTTGCTGCTGGATTGGTGGGCTTGTTTCAGCTCCTCTCATGTGTCTTGCCCTCATTCATGTCTTTAGTAGTACAATAGCTGTTGGGTAGCTCTCTTTCTTGTTATTTATTATGCCTTCAAATAGGTTAGAAGTATGAATTTGAATTCAGAGACTCTAAGCTCTGCCACTAAGGAACTCTGTAACATTGAGCAGTCTCTTCTTTCTGGACATTCACTTTCTGTTATTTTTTTTTTTAATTTGGAAGCAGAGAAATATGTCAAGAACCTTTTATGACCAAGTTTTACATGATGATTTTAGCAGAAGTACATGGCACATTTTCAAAGATACTTCTTTTATAATCAGTTTCTCATTTAATCCTTGTGAATATGTAGTTGCATTCAGGAAACCAGTTCCTGTCCATTGCTACCACTGTTGAGAGAATGAGGGATAGAGTGCTAAGGGTAACCTGGAAAGAGATTCTGGGGCCTCCTAATAAACCAAAAGAAGAATTTTCAACAGCTGGAAAAATCATGTTAGCTGTAAATGTGGAGAACCCATTGAAAAAAGGCTTGAGATAATAGATGTAACTCTTTTCAGTATAAGCAAGTTTTACTCCCTTGTACCAGGTGAATATGGGAGTAAAGAGATGTAAGAAATATTTGGGAAGAGTTATATGCAGGAATTAAAGATGGTAGATTCTTTTTTAAAGCTTGCTCCATTAGTATTCACCCATAGATAGAGTAGTAGATGATCAGGATTAGGGTGAGAATATTTCATTTATTTTATCTGTAAAAGCTTTTTAATTAATTCAGTTGACATACAAGATAATTGGCTTTATTATGACATTTTCATACATATATGTTATTGTACTTTGCTCATATTAGCCAACCCCACTGCCCTCCTATATCCTTCCTTTGCCTGATTCCCTTTCTCTCCCTAACTAGTCCTCCTTTTCTGCTTCCATGCCCTATAAAATGATAGAATTCCCACATCAGCAGCTCTCAAGTCTTGAGAGCTGATTCATGTTAACAAAGAATTGAGAATGCAGACTCAGAAGAGGGTAAATTATGAATTATGGGATTTATTTTAGAGAGACTTAGGAGGGAAAGCAAAGCATAAAAGTGTCTAAGCCAGGCTGGAAAGGGGGTGGGAAGATTGAGACCATTCCCTTCACACAAAGAAGGGGAGAAGAGGCTGGGAAGAGTAAAAAGAGTTTGCACATATAGTCCAGATCCAATTATATGAATCAGGTGTAATGAGCATCCACACCAGACTCAGGTATATAAGGGAGGAAACTGATTGGTTGGTGGGCTCAAGAGGTTGACTCAGGAAGGGCCATTGCACAGGTGTTACACCTGGGAAAAGTTGAAAAGAAGCAGAAGGCTGATGCTGGATTTGTTACTTGCCCCTATCTCAGATACTAAGTCAGATGCAAGTTCTAATCCTTCCAGGGCAGGAAAGGTGTTGTCCGTGTTTCTGTGGGCCAGTCCCTTGCTAACTACCTACCAGGAAAAAGCTACCTTGCTCCTAATTTGTATCAGAAAGACACAGGCAGTAATATATATATATATATGTATACACATACATATGTATGGAATACTGAATGTGACAATGTATAAAGAAAACTAAAGGCAGGTAAAAAGCACATATCTGAATAGGGAATACTCATCTATATAGTTGGCTGGTTAAGTAAAACCTCTTTGATGAATGGCTATGAGATTTAGCATATCAGTATAGAATACCCAATTACATTTTAATTTTTAATAAATAATACAAAACTTCTTTTTCAATGTAACTATATCCCACTCAACACCTGGGACACAATGATACCAAAATGTATTTGTTGTTTATCTGAAATTCAAATATAACTGTGTGTTCTGTATCTTGCTCTGGTGAAATGACATTTTCAATGTTTAATGCTGGTGGGAATGCTACAGTTTTTAAGGGGAGAATTGAATATAAAGGAAGAAGAAAGGAGGTTGAGACTGTATTCAAGAGTGGTGTAAAGCTCCTGGGAAGTCTGAAGGGAAGAAATCCAAAACACTGGCGGAGGGCTTGGCCCTATACAATGGAAGAAAGTAGGAATGTGTGTGACTGGGGATGGTTTGTAAGTATGCTAGGGGAAAGGAGAAAACTTCCTGGGTGGTATCTCTGATGTTTTTCTGTCAGTAATAGGCAGAGAGCAGTGTATGAAGAGGACAAGTTGGAGGCTCAAAGGGTGGCGATAGGACAACAGGATAGGGTGGGGTGGAGTTAGTGAACAACAGTTTCTTCCAAGAATTCAGTGCATTAAACATTTAAACTATTTTACTTTGGTTGGAAAGCTTATTGCTACTTTGGAAACTACTTTAATAGCCCTTCTTTGGAAAGGAGATGAAGATAAAAATCAAGAGAGCCATTTATTTATAAGCATCTAATTTTAACACAAGCTCTATCTATATAGCTTGAAGAAGACTAGAAATCTGGAAATTGCCTTTATTGTTTGAATAATATTGACAGCCAGTATGGATAGACAATACATTGAACTTCCCTTTTTGATTTTGAGCTTTTGTTTCTGTTCTGTTTAGGTTTCTGTCTTTCCCATACTACTTGGATATGGCATTTATTTTCTTTGCACACATTGCATTAAGAAAGGGTGGCAAACAGTTTTGAACAAGTTGAAACGTATTTTATTCATTAACACTTTGCATTTCATAATCATATTGTTGCATTCTTAACAAACATAATAATTGCTTTGCATTATTTCATCTATATGCAGAACATTTTATGGCATGTGCCTTCATGTCTCAAGAGGTTAAATACTGATTTCCAGAGTGAGAGTAATGTGAATGAACCTCTTTTGTGTGAAGATTAGCTCAGTGAGCCATTACCATATGCTCATCAAGCAACAGAATTTAGTGACACTTCCCTAGTATATGCAGCACTTGAATGCCATGAGTTTCACATTCAACAGAGCTGGGACTGTCTACCAACTGGGAAAAATGTATATTTATGGAGGCAGACTCACTGCAATAAACTCCACCTCTCTCTCTCCCAGGGTGAGGGCAGCCCTGAAAACTTTCAGAATCATGTTTCAGCACTGACGCTGGGTTTAAATTTAACAAAAGAGTCTATTTGTGAATGAACCTTATTTAGTGATCCAGAATTAAAGAAAAGGGAAATGACCAGAATGGGGACATGATATTCAAACACTTGAGAGTGGACTTTGTTGATCTTCTTGGCCACTGTTCCCTGCCAACTTTTTCTTGGACACACTTTTAGCTGAGATAGGGTTTCCACCTGTTGTCTGCAGCCATCTCACAAAAAAGCAGCTTTCGGGCTGGAGAGGTGGCTTAGTGGTTAAGCGCTTGGCCTGTGAAGCCTAAGGACCCCGGTTCAAGGCTCTATTCCCCAGGACCCACGTTAGCCAGATGCACAGGGGGCGCGTGCATCTGGAGTTCGTTTGCAGTGGCTGGAGGCCCTGGCGCGCCCATTCTCTCTCTCCTTCTCTCTGCCTCTTTTTATCTGTCTCTCTCTAGTAAATAAATAAATAAAAATTTAAAAAAAGCAGCTTTAGCCAGGGTGAGAAAATCTGGAGTTTGTGTACCATAAGCTGGCATGAAACAGCGTGAAGTTCTGTCTAGGCCATATGCTAAACATGTTGACTCTCATGCATGGAAGGCCCAGTTCTGAGAGAGCCTTCTGATGTTTTTGTACAAAATCACCTTGATTGACCAAAACCCTATGACAAATTACTTCCTGCTTGTGGCTGAGAGCTGCATCTCTTCCATAAAGATGAAATACCTTGTCTAAAGGTCATTGTACTGGGACACCATGATAAGTCATGAGTAGTTATGAACAAACTGCCATAGTTTTTTATGTATTAGAAGGGACTAAAAGATATCCCTATATTTATTTCACTTTCCTCATTTTGATATGTTTTCTTGACTGGGAAAAAATGAGATTATAACAGAACACAATTGGCTCACATTGTGATAAGTGGAAAGCCAAAAACAAGCACAACGAATAAATAAAATAGTGGAGTAAAGAGTTACAGCACATAGCAGGTAAGAAGGACATGGGAGTTTCTTCCAAAAATGCCCTTTCTGAACAAGGGAATACTGGGCCATCTCATTTGTTTTTTCAAAAAATATTAGCTGAAACAAAGAAGGGATACTTTGAACATTTTTCCCCCTGACAGTAGCTGCCTTGTGTTTGGTCAAATGTTCCAGGCTATGGACTCCCTATTTCCTTGTGTATATCTATGACCACAGGCTAAGCTTGTGAATAGTACCCGCCAAGTATGAAATGGAGGAAGTGAAACGCACAGTCACCATGAGTAGATGGTGACGTCATGTCTGTGACCCGACTGACAGCATCACCTAGGCTCTGCTACAGCACTGGTGATACTCCTTCTACTTGTGGACACGTCTTCAGATATCTAACAGGCAACCATTAGGAAGTGGTAGGTAGTGGGGTTGTAAACCGTATACTTTAAATCTGTCTATAAGAAATGGCAGCACTTGTTGTCCCTACTTTCCCAATATCACCAAAGTAGGACATACTCTTTTATGTGCTTCATTGTACACTTACATAGACAATGCAGTTACCTAGTGCAAATCATAGGGAAACTTGGAAAATTAAGGGTAAGATCATTATATTCCCCTTCTCAGTAGGCTTGTAGGATTTATGGACACAGATTAAATGTTATTTTTATTTCTATTTATTTATTTAAGAGAAAAATGGAGAGAAAATGGACATACCTCTAGCAGCTACAAATAAACTCAAGATGCATGAGCCACCTTGTGCAATGGCTAGTGTGGGTCCTGGGGAATCAAACCAGAGTTCTTTGGCTCTGAAGACAAATGCCTTATGCACTAAGAAATCTCTCCAGCTCTAAGTTTTATTTGAATTTTGGAGATAGCATGCTATGTCATAGATAGAGGCTTTCATTTTTCTTTTATTTTAATAAATATTAAAATTTCTGTTCCTGGCTGGAGAGATTGCTCAGTGGTTAAGGTGCTTGCCTGAAAATCCTGGCAACAGTGGTTTGATTCCCCAGGACCCACATAAAGTGCATAAAGTGCCACATGCATCTGAATTTCTTTGCAGTGGCTAGAGACCATGGCATACCCATTATGTCTGTTTCTTGTGTGTCTATCTCTTTCTCTACTTGCAAGTAAATAAAAAACTTTTCCCATTCCCCCAAAATATGTTTCCTTTTACATCAGTGGTAATTAAAAACATATACAGCACAGACAAATAAACCAAACAAACCCCTCAAAGCCCATGTTTATCAAATGCATCAGATGGTGTCAATGCCTCTTCCTTCCACAAGCTTTTTTTGTTCCTTTTTTTCATTAATTAGTTCTGTACTCAGTGAATACAGTCAAATTGGTACCATTGTTAGCCCCGTCGATGTCCTACTCCTCCCGCCCTTGTTCAGGTATATGGGTTGTTTTTAATTGATAGCTTCCATACTTACAGACAACATACCACGTTAATTCTCTCCCCTCCCTCACTTTCCCCTTCACAAATCCATACTCCATCATATCCCCTCCCTCTCTCCATTAGTCTCTCTTTTATTTTTATTTTTAATTTTTATTTATTTAATTATTTGAGAGCGACAGACACAGAGAGAAAGACAGAGGGAGAGAGAGAGAATGGGTGCGCCAGGGCTTCCAGCCTCTGCAAACGAACTCCAGACGCGTGCGCCCCCTTGTGCATCTGGCTAATGTGGGACCTGGGGAACCGAGCCTCGAACCGGGGTCCTTAGGCTTCACAGGCAAGCGCTTAACCACTAAGCCATCTCTCCAGCCCAGTCTCTCTTTTATTTTGATGTCATCATCTTTTCCTCCTATCATGAGGGTCTTGTGAAGGCACTGCGAGGCAGTATGAGGTCATGGATATTGAGCCAAATTCTGTTTGGATGATTGCACTGTAAGCATGTCTTACCCTTCCTTTGGCTTACACATTCTTTCTGCCATCTCTTCTTCAGTGGACCCTGAGCCTTGGAAGCTGTGATAGAGATGTTTGAGTGCTGTCACATCTTCTCAGCACAATGGTGCCTTTTGGGTTACCCTAATGGTCACTACCATCTGAAAAGAGAAGATTCTCTAGCCCAAACTGAGAGTGTTAATATATGGATATTCTCATTAAGTAAAGTGCTTACAGGGCAGTTTGGTGGGAATGATATATGCATTCAACCAGACAAAAGCAGGTGTTATACTCCTAAGGCTCATGGCCTCCCCCACCATAGCTTTTGATTAGGTTTTCAGTACCAGGCATGTATTCCCGCCCATAGAGTGGGCCTCCAGTCCAATTACAGAGCAGTTGGTTTCCCCCATAACAGACATGCCTCTATTGTACCTTTTGGTTCATTTGGCTTGGCTGGCCAAACATGAAGCTTGCTGTGTCCACTGTTCACCACTGATGGCTTCTGTCTCTCACAGGGCTGCATGTAGCGCAGCTTTTTCCAGCTTTCTGTCTATAGGGCAGAGGTTTTCAGCTCAGCCCCAATTTGCTTTCTCAGTGACCTTGGCGTCCAGCCCAGGCATGTTTCCACACACTATTTTTTTTATAGCTTTGAACATTTCATTCTGTTTTATTTACAAGAGGAAGATGGAAAGAGTAAAATGATAATCACAACAGTGTAGTGTATTGCACTATAACACTGTACTCTGTACTATGAAAGTGTATGTAGTACATTAATGTACTATATTTAAACTATACCTTATGTTTATAAAGCATTTCCTAATGCATATGCTTCTTTGAACCTTACCAGAAAAAAACATCAAAAAAGAAGTTTCTAAAATTAGGTAGAATCTATGCAGTAGCATATTTTACAACCATTAAAATGTGATCAACAATCCATCAACAGGGTCAATAGACAACCCACATAATGGGAGGCAATCTTTTCCAGCTACACAACTAACAGAGGTTTAATATCTAGAATATACAAAGAATTTAAGAGACTAAGCAATAAAAAATTCAATCAACCCAGTTAAGGATAAGGAACTGAACAGAGTTCTCAAAGGTTGAAATACAAATAGCCAGTAAACATCTAAGAAATGTTCAGCATTTTTAGTTATTAGGGAAATGCAACTTAAAATTACCTTTAGATTCCACCTCAGTCTGGTCAGAAAGGCTATCATCAAAAAATCAAATGAGCCAGGCGTGATGTCACACACCTTTAATCTCAGCACTCGGGAGACAGAGGCAGGAAGATCGCCGTGAGTTTGAGACCACCCTGAGACTACATGGTGAGTTCTAGGTCAGTGTGAGCTAGAGTGAGACCCTACCTTGAAAAACTGAAGAAAAAGAAATCAAATGACAACCAATGCTGGCAAGGGTGTTGGGAAAGGGAAACCCGCATTTACTGTTGGTAGGAGTATAAATTTGTACAGCCATTATAGAAATTAGTATTGTGATTTGCCAAATATCTAAAACCAGGGCTGGGGAGATAGCTTAGAGGTTAAAGGCACTTGCTTATAAAGCCTGCAGGCTCAGGATTGATTCTCCAGTTCACATATAAAGCCAGATGTACAAAATGGTGCATGTGTCTGCAGTTCATTTGTAATGGCAAGAGACCCTGGCACATCCATACTCTCTCTCTCTCTCTCTTTCTCATATGAAATACACTTAAAAATGTAAAAACAGGGCTGGAGAGATGGCTTAGCGGTTAAGCGCTTGCCTGTGAAGCCTAAGGACCCCGGTTCGAGGCTCGGTTCCCCAGGTCCCACGTTAGCCAGATGCACAAGGGGGCGCACACATCTGGAGTTCGTTTGCAGAGGCTGGAAGCCCTGGCGCGCCCATTCTCTCTCTCTCCCTCTATCTGTCTTTCTCTCTGTGTCTGTCGCTCTCAAATAAATTTTAAAAAAAATGTAAAAACAGACATATCATTTGATCTAGCTATACCACTCCTGGGCATATACCCTATTCTACTCTTTACTATAGAGATACTTGTTCAGCCACGTTTGTTATTGCTCTGTTCACAATAACTAGGAAATGGAATCAGCCCAGATGATAGATAAATGGATAATGCAGACATAGTAAATAATATACCAACACGAGGAAATTCTACTCAGTGGTAAGGAAACATGAAATTATGCTATTTGCAGGAAAATGGACAGACCCAGGATCAGAAAGAAAAGTACCACATGTTCTTTCATATGAGGATCATAACATGGACTAGTTTGATTTGTCTAGAAGTTGTAGTAAGCATCAGGAGTACTGGTTAGGAAGCTAGAATGAGGTTTGGAGACAGGAAATTGGAAAGTGATTAGAGGAGGAGATAGTAGACATGCAAGTGGAGAGAGAGAATACTGGGCTACAAGGATCAAGTGAGAGTGGGAGAAAGGGGTAAGGGAGAGAGGAGAATTCACATGCTAAAGATGACATAAATTATTACTGTGGAAACATACTTCTTATGATACCACTTTGAAAGAGAGAGTGGGGGCTGGGAAGAGAGAGAGTGAGAGAATAGTTTGGGCAGAAGCACCCTGCTGGAGTGGAGCTTGCTTTACCCCAAAGCCACAAGCTGTTGTAGAGGAATCCCAGTGCCTGAATTGGGTTGCCCCCCACAGTGAGCTGATGGTCAGGGGGGCTCATGAGGCTCCTAAAACAATGCAGGTGATTGCTAAAGCACTTAGTTACTCACCAGATAGTATGACCCTATAGGTGAAGACACCATAGGCTATGGTTGCAGGACGCTGACAAAGCAAGCTGAGATGGCCTGCCATCTAGCTGTCACAGTGCTGGAAAGCACCTTGTGAGCTGCTGGGGGATAAAAATCACCGACAGTGTGGACAAGCAATGGAGCCTGCAAGCTCCCAAATCAACTGCCCAGGTAACATACCCACCTATCCAATAGTGGCGCATAGGTTATAAGGGTAGGCAACTGCTCTGATGATATGTTCTATGAGGCCCCTTCAGTAGGAGGGAATTCATACCTTGTACTGAAAACCAAGTCAAAAGCCTACTGTTTGAAAGGTCATAGACCATAGAGAGATAATTCCACTTTTTTTTTTTCTAAATGGAGAGCTCATGCCCATCAAAAAGGTCTTCTCAATGTATATGCTTATCCCTTTTAGTCAATGCTGCCTTCACTCTTGGTTAGAGAACCTGCTTTTTACAGATAGCTTCAAATACCAGGGAGACCCAAGATCTGTCATCATGACAAGAAGAGAAACCTAAGTGCCTAGCAGGAGACAAGTCATCTCTAACACACCTGCCAGGGTCTAGGAAACATTGCAGAGGAAGGGATGGATTAAATATGAGTGCTGCTCTCATGGCTAACCAGAGAACCTTCTCTGGGGAGATAGAGGTAAGTCCTGAGGAGAATCAAAACTCATCAAAGCATAAAATAAGAGGCTGTTGAGAGCTAAACACAAAAGTGGGCTTTTAACATGCCCTCAGGGAACACTGGGGAAGAGGAGGCAAAGAAAATGTAAGAGCCACAGATGAGGACTTTGTACTAGAGGGTGTCCTCCCCACAGGAACTGACTGGTGCATCCATGACTCCACAGAGACTACCTGTACTCCACTGGAGGGACCACTTATGGGAATAGGAATGGTGAGAGGAGACACAAGTGGATAACAGGATGAGAACACAACCAGTTTGTAACATGTTCATATATAAAGGCTTCCAGTTAAAAACAAACATACAACCAAACAATCAAACAAAGAAAACATGATCGAGGCGAGGTAGAATGACCTTAAGTAAAGGAAGACATTGTGGGGGTTGAGAGATAAATCAGTGGATAAAGCGCTTGCTGTGCACACATGAGGGCCCTAATTCAGATTCCTCACATCCACATAAAAAGATGGCCATGGTGGGAGTATCCCTGTAATCCTAATACAGGTGGATTTTTTAAAAAATTTTATTTATTCATTTATTTATTTATTTATTTGAGAGTGACAGACACAGAGAGAAAGACAGATAGAGGGAGAGAGAGAATGGGCGTGCCAGGGCTTCCAGCCTCTGCAAACGAACTCCAGACACGTGCTCCCCCTTGTGCATCTGGCTAATGTGGGACCTGGGGAACCGAGCCTCGAACCGGGGTCCTTAGGCATCACAGGCAAGCGCTTAACTGCTAAGCCATCTCTCCAGCCCCAGGTGGATTTTTTAATGCTTGCTGGCTAGCTACCCCAACCAAATTATTGAGCTCCAGGTTCAGTGAGAGACTTTGTCTCAAGAAATGAGATAGAGATCAAGGAAAACACCTGATATCAACCTCTGGTCCACACCCCTAGCACATATATATGCCCACAGACATGTGAACACAGCTATACACACATACCAAATATATACGCATGCCAGATAAAACAGTTAACTTTTTAAAAGGAAGACTATATTATAGAAAAACATGTATAGCATGATTTTATTTTAAAATTTGTTTTGCATACATACATAAACAAATGATAATGTATGTAGTGAGGCTGGAATGACAAACTCTGGAAAACATTGAAGGCTGGAGATAGAGCATGGCCACTTCTTTTCATATATACTTCAAAACACAATGGGATTATGAGCAATTTAACTAGCTTATATTTTATCCATTTTGTTTCATGACAGAATCTCACTATGTAGCCCAGGCTGACAGGATCCTCCTGCCTTAACCTCTGAAGTGCTAGGATTACATTTCTAAAATGACATTTTCAAATAAAAAAAGCAAGTTTCAGAAAGCTTAAATAACTATTAAAAAGTCATGCAGTTTAACGAGAGAATCCAGGCCTCCTAATTCTCCAGCATGGTCTGTGTGTGGCCACCATATCCTTAGAATCTCACATTAGAGCTGCAGATTGGAAGAACCGCAGGCATCAAATCTTACCCTTCGGTTTGCTACCACCTCAATACTTCCTGGTCTACAGCAGTGATCTTTAAGCATACCTAGCATGCTCAAATATCCAGTCAAAATTGTTGAACACTTGTATTTTGCTCCTTCTTGGAAAAACGCAGTGTTGTTAAATAAGTTTCTGGATACAAATCTGAAAGTTTGTGTTCTTTCACTGGCTACACTTGGGTGAGCACTAAACACTGAATTTCAGTTTCCTCACCTGTGAAAATATTGTGAAGACCTACTTTTTCAAGATATCTGGGTGGGCTACTTCATGATTTAAAACTGCTTTTGAAAATACAAAACTCCATTGAAATTGTTTGTCAGGAGTTTCTCCTGGCTTACACCTTCCTTCCTTTCCATGCTCCTCTCTGTAATATAAGCCATATAGAATGTGTGTTTCTCTGTTTGACCTAAAAGTCCACAAAGTGAAGCAGCTGTTTTTACACTGGAAATATATTCTCTGGCATTTGGTTCTAGTGACAATTTCTAAGGCATTATTTCTCCCTAACCTGAATGAATGCAGGTGGTGTGTGTGTGTGTGTGTGTGTGTGTGTGTGTGTGTGTGTGTGTTAGGTATAAACCCACAAAGCCTGGAGGTGACTTGGGAGGCTGGCATCCTGTGGGCAGTTTTCCTGGTGGTGTGCAATTTCACATCACCAGCACTGCAAGAATTAACAGTGTAGCTTAAAGGTGGGAACACAGGACTTATTTGCTTCCATCTCCTCATCTTCTATTTCCATACCTGTCCCATGATTGTCTTCTCCACTTGGGGAAGTAGAGGTAAGATTTCAGTAAGGTAGCATGAAAATAAGAAGAAAAATGTATCCATAAAGCAAAGCTGACTTTCCATGAGCCATTTTGGCAGGCCGAGATACACTTCATGGAAGTGAAAACCCTATGAAGTACAGAGATCGCCTCTTTTTACCCCACCTACAACTCAACTCAACTCAAACAATGAATGACAAGGGGAAGCAGGTTGTCACAGCATTGTAAGCCACACTTGTAGAACACTTATACAGATATGAATCTGGGAAACCTAGAATTCTAAGTTATAGCTGGGATCCTCTTCAGAAACTCTCTGTGCCTTTATATCCAAATATTTGCAAAATTTTCTCAATGTTATCTTAAGGTTTTGGTTAGTAAAAATGTCTTTCTCCAAATATATTGCACTCTCTTTGGGCTGAAAACATCTTGTCACTCTTCCAATGCCTACATCAGTGCTCTGTGCACAGCAGGAAATTCAGAATGCTTGGTGAAAATAGTTCTAGGCACTGTCTAGGTTATGTCAAATGTTCTGTGGATCTGGGATCATATCTCCAAACTCCTGCCAGTGCACTCTGATATGGTGCTTTTGTTGAGAGGGTTCCCTTTCATTATTTGATTAAATCATCCTGTTGCTCCTTACCACATGCATGAAGACACCGCATAACCTTTTCAACAAGAATTTGTCCTTTTTATTGCATGGCATATTCCCAGATTAGTTCAAAATAAGCTTTTGAGAAAGAAAGGAATCTTTCTGATCTCCTAGCCACTAGCTTTCTAAAGACTCCTCAACTTCTCATGAGATGGGTGCCATTACTGTTGAATCCCTCCACAGTCCCTCTGAATACAGTCCTTTTTCTTTTGAATAGAGATATCTGATAGATAGATCTCCATCACAAGGAGTAGAAAGACACCTGTTCTGAAGTTCTGCTTAATGTGGCCATGGCCAATAAGCCCAATCTTTTTTGAAGACAACTCTTATGTGCCTCCCCAACATGAAAGCCATCTCTGTCTTCTCTCAGCCTATTTAAACAGCCTTGTTTCCTTCACTATATGGCTGCTTAGCTGCTGCATGTGTTATGTCTTGTGGGACAGGCATGAAAGCCTCTATCTCCCTAAACTCTTGACCAGGACGGCCTCTTTCATGGAAGAAATATGAACACTCTACATCTCCTGTTAACTGCATGGGCATATGTCCAGTATTATAGCTGAAGGTAGGAGGTCAGTGTATACCAGGCAGAGGGACCATTTTCCCACTATCTGAATGCTTTCCTATAGGCAGACCAGTGTGCACTATATATCCCTTCACTCTTAGACATGGGCAGTACTGAGACTTGGTATGATGCCTCAGAATGGCATTACTACCCCAACTTCTTTTTTTTTTTTTTTTTTTGAGGTAGGGTCTCAATCTAGTTCTGGCTGACCTGGAATTCACTATGTAGTCTCAGGGTGGCCTTTAACTCACAGCAATCCTCCTACCTCTACCTCCCAAGTGCTGGGATTAAAGGTATGCACCACCATGCTCAGCCCAGCTTCTTTTTAAAAAATATATTATGTTTATTTATTTACTTGAGACAGAGGGAGAAAGAGGGAGGGAGGGAGAGAGAGAGAGAGATGGGTGCACCAAGCCTCCAGCCACTGCAAATGAACTACAGACACATGCACCACCTTGTATATCTGGCTTATGTATGTCCTGGGGAATTGAACTGAGGTCCTTTGCCTTTGCAGGCAAACACATTAACTGCTAAGCCATCTCTCAAGTCCCCAACTTCATATTCTATTCATTTTTCTCTAATGTAAGATCCAATGTTAATGTACCAGGTGAGGATAACTATGAGCCATCTGAATATTTCTGGGTATGTGAATTTTTGGTGAGGTACCATCATGTTCTTCATCACTAGAGATGCTCATAAAGACAGCCAGAGAAAACAAACCAAGCTTCATAAAGACACACTAGTGGGGGCTTTCTTTCTTTCTTTCTTTGAAGGTTAGTCATAGAGTTATGGCCTGTGGAGATTAAAGCAACAAATCGCATCATGGACTCCATCCTTAACTAATAAAGGTGAAATAATTAGGTAGTATATTATGTTCTCTTTGGGCTCATGTGGTAAGCATTCTGATTTAGGACAGTTGGTGGAGAAACACAATAGCATATTCAAACATACTTTCTATGAACTGTCCTGCCATCTTTGATCCCAGAGGACACATGTTGGGAAATTATCTAGGACTGTACTACCTAGAATGGGAAATTAAAGTGCTGGCCTGTAATTCAGTTGGTCTGATTCACCAGTGACTTCTCCTCCCTAGCCTTTGAATTGGATCACTATCTGTTTCTTACTGTGTTTCTTGGCAACTAAGTCAGGTAAGTTGTGAGTAGTTTAAAAGTATCATATCTGTACCATTTGGGTACATTTGCCTCCAAATCTGTGAACAAATGACAACAAATTGCCACAGTATACAACAACAACCAATTACATGTCAAAGTATTATGTAGGGTATTTTTTCTTTGGAACATTCCCCCTTTCCTTTCCCTTTCTTCCACTTTCCTCCTTTCCATCATCCCTCCATCTCTATCTCTCACCTGTCTTTCCTTTATCAAATATTTATTGAACATTTGCTCTGTAACAGGAATTGTGCTAGGGGTAAAGAGAAAACAAGATCTGTCCCCTACCTTAACATCATAGTCAAGAATGGAGCAATGAATCATCTATGAAAAAAAAAGTATATTGACTGTTGGAACAGAGTGTGTGGAGACATATAGAGGAAAGGCCAAGAGGACTGCTGGACATGGAAGGCTGTGGGTACAGCTAGCACCTAAAGTGAATCTCAAAAGATGAATAAGAGGTACACTGATGGTTGAAGTAAGAAGGGAACGGCTTATGAAAGGTAATCCCAAAGAGGACAAAAGAAAATGACAAGAGGAAAAAAGTACATACATAGGAGAAGCAGGAAAGAGGGATGCTTAACTGAGTCAGATGTCGAGGAGTAAAGTAACATCTAGACTGACAAATGTTCCCTAGCTTCTAAGAGATCCTGGGGCTTCCTTCCCTACATACTAGAGACCACTGTAGTTAGAGTACCCATTGCATGGAATCATACAGAATCTGAAGATGTTTTGGATCCCCTAACTTCAAGTTCTCTTCCAATGTGGCAGCCTTTCTATAGCTTCTGATAAGGACCCTTATATTTAAATTTGATCTAGTCTAGGATTTGGAAGTTTTACCATATCTCATCATCAGGACACCTTCAGTAGTTTTTATAGGCTTTTTACACAGAGTCCTTGATGATGTATTGAACTTCAGAATGTATCTTTCCTCACCTCTTGGGACTCTTTTTCACCTCATCTTTGCTCCAAAGTACCCAAAAGTCATGCCAGCTATAATTTACAAAGTATTTGTTATATTATAAACACCAGATCAGTACCACCAATTTTAAGTAGATTTTTTTGATATGCTCCTCTAAGAAACCTTGTTAAGGTAGGTGTATGGATGCAGGTCTTTGTTTCTGCAAGCCACAGAAACAGACTCAGCTAGCTTAGGCATAAACACAACCTACTGAAAGAACATAATATCATCTGTAGGCCACAAAAAGAACAGCAACCTGGTGGCTTGGAGTACTTACGAAGCAATAACTGAAGGGCAGGCCCTTCCTGGTGCCATCATCATCAGAAAGATCCAACTGTAATTATTCTCTATCCTTGGGTCACTCTAATCAATATTAAAATTCTAGGCAAAATTTGATTACTCTATGGCTGGTAGGACACATTTTATTGATATCAGGACTCTACTTACCTTTGCTGAAATCATGGTGCTTTTACTACACAGGGATAGGGAATGCTGAATAGATAGAAGCAGTGGCTGTCTATTAACATGGGAGATTCTATCCCCATCATGCAGATTAAAAGGCTGTGACTCAGAGAAGCCAGCCAACTCTCTTAAGTTTATAAAGACAATAAGAGTGCCAGAATTTCAACCTAGACTCACTAAGGCCATGTACCTTCTATCCCTTCTTGCATTCTGTTTGCCTAAACTACATGTGGATATTGACTTTGGAGCCAGCCCAGCCATGCCTGGTAGGATTGAATTTTGCTGTCTGTCCCAGAGCTCTGTAAGTCTCCTTGATTCTCATCCCAGTTCCCAGGGGATAGCTCTATAAACAGCTTCCTGTCCCCCACATGAGCCTATCTTGCTGTGAGGAAATAACTGTGCTCTGGTGTCCTAGTGGGAGACAAGAGAATATGAAACCACAGCCTGTCTTTCCAATGTCTACACATTGACCCTGTTTTGCCCTTGGGAGCAATTCACAATACTCCCTTCTCCACATGTCAACCTTCCAAATATTTGAAAAGAGCAATCTCTGCCACCCAGGTCTTTTCTTCACAAAGCTAAATATTCTTGTTCCTCTAATTTCCTCATACTGCTATCCCATATGACCACATGGGGATAATTTCCATATGTTGGCTAATTCCCCAAGACTTTCATCAGATCAGAATCTGGCCTTGTATAAAAAGAAACCATTTCCCAGGATTTCTCTTTCTGATTCATTAGATTTCACATAAACCTCTCAGATGACTACCTGCTGTTTTCAAATTCAGCTGCAACCCACTATGACTCACTAAGTAACAGTGTCATTCTCTAGTTTTTGCTTGTCATTTCCCACCACTCCAAGGTCCCAAAAAGTACTCTTGTGAGGCCATACTCAATAGGCAGTGTGTCTATCAAACAATGACAACTTTTGATATTTTGCCATTTTTTACTTTAAACATATGACTTTTTAAAAACAAATTTTTGTTGAACATAAATAATTTTAACTTTGAACAGCAATAGTCATATCCTCCAAAAAAAAATACCCTAAAAGGTGATTAAGGTTCTTGTATACCACACCATTCCCTTAAAATCTTTAATTGTTCTCTCTATTGAAAAAAAAGAAAGTAGAATTTGAAAATTGTTGTGAGGTTTTAAGCATTTTCAAAGCATTTCCCCAAGAAGAAATACTTGTGCTGTTTCTGAAACAAAGTGTCTGTTTATATAAACAGTTATGAAATCTCAAAGTCTGAGTTGGAAGAAAAAGGAGAATTGTGGAAAGAAAGAAATTGGGTTGTTTTTATTAAGACTCTGATAGCCACATAACTCCAGAGACTAAAGCTGGTACATTACAGAACTAAATACATGTGGAAGGTTGAATTGAAGGCACACATGTCCTAGGCTCTGCACAGGCTCAGACACAGCCAACTGTTTTCCATCTGAACATACCTACGGCATACCATTTGTATCTGCACACCATAGAAAATGAAGTGAACTCTGAAAGTGGAGGTGATTATTTGAACTCTGCCAACAATGAACTAGGGATATTGAACAAATTACTACATGCTTCTGAAGGGCCCTTTCCTAAGACCATCAGTCAGTGGCCATCTCTCCAGAGAGATGATATTTAAGGATGACTATGACAGGAGTAGTTTCTGTTGCATTTTTCCACTTAGAATGAAGGGAAAGACAACCTCTCCCAATTCTCTGACTAAATGCAAGATGTTCAGGATGAAAAATGAGTTGCTAATTGGAGTGAGTAGCCTCTGGTCACTAGGCTTCTGGTGATGGCAGCCATGACATCTCAGAATTGGAAAACTCATTAGACATCCTCTGATTTACTTTGGCCTGATGAGGAGGTATCTCCACAAGACCAGTGAGCTGTTTGAGACAATGGTTACTCAAGCACATAAGAGGAGAGTTCCTGCCACCTTCCAAAACAGCATGTCATGGTTTGAAATAGTTCTAGATGGTATATCCTTTCTATAATAAACTAAAATTATCACCTATTGACCTTGACTGTACCCTGGTGAGCCACAGAGGATGATATCGACAAGTGTTCTTAAATATTCCCAGTTTATCTATTCTTTATGTTACATAATTCTCATATCTTTACCTCCTTTGTATTTATTATTTTATTTATTTATTATTTTTATTTATTTATTTATTATTATTATTTATTTATTAAGCAGGGAGATGTAGGGAAGGAGGGAAAGGGGGAGACACAGAAGGAGAGAGAGAGAGAGAGAGAGAAAGAATATGGGTGAACCAGGGCCTTCAACTTCTGTAACCAAACTTGAGATGCATGTGCCACTGCATCTGTCTTTACATGGATGTTAGGCAGTTGAACCTGGATCATTAGGTTTTATAGGCAAGTGCTATAACTGCTGAGCAATCTCTCCAGAACTTGGTCATAATAAACACCCTTTTTACATAATTTAAATTTCATCTTTTTACTGTAAGAGTATCCCAAGTTTGTATAAATCTATACTATGAAGGCAAGGGCTATTTTTGTCTCATTCTGCTACTAACTACAGGTGTCTAAAATGTTGTCAATGCTCAAATGTATCAAAGTAATCAGTGGGTTACCCAGGTCAGCTATGAAGCCAGGTGCCAGGAGGTGGTCCTGTACAGATGTCAGGTGATGACTTAACAGATTGCATTGAAATGGAAAGAAAACACAAACTACAGTCCTTTACATGCTAAATGAAATTTTCTCAATTAATCAAAAGACTCCAGACACTTGTATGAATCACCATGGCATGTCCCAACACCAGTACAACATATGTTGAACCCAACTACGTTGTCTGATGTTTAAAATTGTTCTGTAATAATGTTTTCACATAGTTTAGCATAACATTAAGGCATAACTTACCAGCTTTCTAATAAATCTAACCTGGTTCCTCCTGGAAAGAGAAAGCGAAGGGAGAAATAGAAGTTTTATTTAGATTAAAAGATAGATTGATATCCCATTTATTAGAGGGATAGTGGATTCTTTCTCTCTTTCTACTAAATGTGTACCACTATAAGTGACCTTTGCAGTGGGCAGGTATTTGGGGAGACTCCAGTGGAATGAAGCACAGCTGTTAAGTTATTTATGTTCACTTGAAAAGGAGGGAACATAAATGTCCTGTGATTCTCCTCATAGGTTCCAGTCTCCACAAATAGATTTTGGTAGGTTCTCCAGCAACAGAGGATCCAGGTCATTTTTTCTATGAAGCCAAATTAAAGGTATAACCTAACTCTCTGTAAAGGTTGCTGCTGAGTGGCAGGTACCTCCCTTTGAGAACAAGAAAATAGTGGACTGATGGGATTTATTCTTCTTACCACTTCCAGCTTTAGTGAAATAAAATTAATGTGAATACTCTTTTTCTGTGGTGCTGCTTTGCTCTGAGCTGGGTACATATGTGTGTGTAGACATGTGCACTTTGTGTTTCATTTTGTATTTTCACAAATAGCCAGGAGACTAAAGGGGGCCTGGCAAATTAGGCCTCTAGTTCCTGGCAAGGAATCACAAGCTGGAGGAAATCAGCTTTAAAAGCTTTTTTGGCCCCTCACATCATTATTAAGCTAAACCTAACAAGGATATGGGGAGGAGGGAGTACACTTTCCAAGGAAACTAGCCTCAAGCTATTTAGAGACATGGTATCTATAATTTTTATTTAGAAAGGTTCTCAATACCCTTTTCTTTTAAGATTTGAAATAATCCTTAAAGCCAATATAATTATAGCATTTATTTTCCAGGCAACATCTACTTGTTAGCCTTTTCCAACCTCAATCTTGCATGGCCCCCTACTAGAAACCACCTAATTTAAATTTAAAAAGAAGAACTTGTAAAATGTCTCATAAGATGTGGTCCTAACTCCTAGTAAGGCAAATAGTGTGTTTCAGAAGAATATACAACAAATGCCTTCTTTACTTGTCTGCCTTGTTCATAATATGTACTTGTATTCTTGTTAGGGAAGCTGTAGCTATTGAGAGATAGAATTCTCTTTGTAAAAAAAAAATGATGAAATGCTCACTGACAATTTTTTCATCGTTTTTATTTAACTTTCTGGACAAAAGTCAATAGCCTGTATAGCCACGACCCCTGAACAATAACCTACCTAGTGCTCAGACTTTCTCCTGGTGTCTGCTATGCCTATAGGCTGTTGAGAGGAATTCTCCACTGCTAAGCATGGGTGGTCTGACTCACTCTAGGGATTTAGAATCAGGGTCTTCATCGAGTTCAAGGAGTCTATAAAGAAAGGAGAGCCAGCTCCTCTGCCCACTGGCGCTTGTCCAGGAGGGAGCCCGTTAGTGTCCACTGACCAGAGTCCATGGATCCTCGGCTCAAAGCCCTCTGGACCGCCCCAAACCCAGCTTTCTGTGCTTTGAAAAAACTAAGAATCATGTCTCTGCATCAGTTTTTACTAGAACCAGTCACATGTCATGCCTAGAACAAGGATCATAGCCCCAATAATCGCAAGGTGCACATCTACAAGAAAAATAGAAGCCAATGGGTAAAAGCTCATAAGCTCAAGGAACATAATGGACACATCACAGGTATTCATTGGGCTCCAAAGAGCGACCGCATTGTTTCCTGTGGCGCTGACCAATGCCTACATCTAGAGTCTGAAAGAGGACACCTGGACACCAGCCCTCGTGATCCTAAGGATTAACCCTGCAGCCACTTTTGTGCAGTGGTCCCCCCAGAGAACAAATTTGCTGAGGGAGTGGAGCAAGGTTCTTTTTTGTTTGTTACTTCACCTGAAAATGACTGGTGAGTAAACAAGCACATTAAGAAGCCCGTGCGCATGCCGGGTGTGGTGGCGTATGCCTTTAATCCCAGCACTCGGGAAGCAGAGGTAGGAGGATCACTGTGAGTTCAAGGGCACCCTGAGACTACATAGTTAATTCCAGGTCAGCCTGAGCCAGAATGAGACCCTACCTCAAAAAACAAAAACAAAAAGAAGTCCCTGCGCTCCACAGTTCTCAGCTTGGACTGGCACCTCAACGACGTTCTGCTGGCTACACGATCATGTAACTTCAAATACAGAGTGTTTAAAGAAGTGGATGAGGCCCATAAGCTAGAAAAAGCCTGTAAGGAAGGAAGGAGAGGAAAGGTCTTAAGGGGATGGCATTGTATATATGTAAGTGAAAGAACAGATTACAGGGAGGGGAAAGGCCTAAGCGAGGTCAGGGGAAGAGATTGTATAAAAGAAGAGTGGGGGGAGGGCCAATCAAAATTCAAGATATTCTTAATAAGACATATGAAAATCTACTTTCTTAAATAATTGCACATCCAGAAGCCATAGATTGTTACTAGAAAATTTTCACTGCCAGGGGTGGGATACCTTCCAGTGGGTTGTTGACCAGGGAGGTCCCTGTTGCCTCCAAAACATTATAGGCTATTGCCATGTCCCTTGGTTTCCTGTGAGAAAGAGATGGTAAGACTCTATTGCGGAAGACTTCACATGCCTGAGCAGCAAAGTCATGGAGAAATCAAGCTGTTGCTGAGCAGAAAACCTTCTCCTTGTAGCCCAGCCAACTGAAAGCTGGAAAAAGCTGCACTATTTGCAGCCTTATGGGAGACAAAAGTCATCAGTGGTGAAAACAGTGGTGTCCACTTGGAAGCCTCAAGTCTGGCCAGGAAGGCCAAATGACTGACTGTGTGCAATAGTGGCATGTCTGCTCTGGTGGAAACCAACTGCTCTCTAATTGGACTGGAGACCTGCTCTATGGGAGGGAATACATGCCTGGTACTGAAAACCTAATCAAAAGCCTATGGCAGGGGAGGCCATGAGCCTTAGGGGTATAAAGCCTGATCTTGTCTGGATAAATGCATATATTACTCTCACCAAATTGTCCTGAAAGCACTGCACTTAATGTTCATATTCATATATTAATGCTACTCTCACTTCTGGTTAGAGAAACTTCTCTTTTCAGATGGCGATGACCACTGGGATGACCCAAAAGGCAACATAGTGCTGAGAAGGGACAGGGGAGTGACTAGTACTGAAACATTTATATCAAACCCTCCAAGGCTCAGGATCCATTACAGAATAGGTGGCAGAAAGAATGTAAGAGCCAAAGAAAGGGTACCACTGCTTACATACAACTGTCCAGAAAGAAATTGGCCTTAATATCCAAGACCTTCCAGTGCCTAGCAATGCCTACACAAGACCCTTATAATAGGAGAAAACGATGATATCAAAATAAAAGAGAGGGCTGGAGAGATGGCGTAGTGGTTAAGCGCTTGCCTGTGAAGCCTAAGGACCCCAGTTCGAGGCTCGGTTCCCCAGGTCCCACGTTAGCCAGATGCACAAGGAGGCACACGCGTCTGGAGTTCGTTTGCAGAGGCTGGAAGCCCTGGTGCGCCATTCTCCCTCTCCCCCTCTATCTGTCTTTCTCTCTGTGTCTGTCACTCTCAAATAAATAAATAAAAATTAAAAAAAAATAAATAAAAGAGAGACTAATAGAGGGAGGAAGGGGATATGATGGGGAGCCCAGTTATGAAGGAGAAAGTGGGGGAGAGGAGAGAAATACCATGGTTTGTTGTTTGTAAGTATGGAAGTTGTCAATAATATATATATATATGTTGTACTAATGCCTGGTGACAAAAAAAGAAGGGGAGCCACCTGGCCTGGGTCATCCATGACAGCACTGTGTCCATGGCTGATAACTCTAGCAGTGTGCTGGTCTCAACTCTGAAAACAAGAGTTCCTGCCACTCCTGAGTGCATCATTTGTCTCTGAGAATAGTGTCATTGATGCTTGCCATGACTGCTGCCCAATACTCTTTAACTATGATGACCACAGCTGCCTGACTTTTGTCTCCAAGCTGGACATTCCTTAACAGAGCATCCAGTGCCTCATGAATGGCACCTGATGCTTCTGCAATATGGATTAGAGGACCAGGACTGAGCACCAGAGCACAGCTTTGGAGACGCTGCACCAGAACAGCATCACCAAGTATCTATGAGGTGGACAAGCAAGATTGCCGCTGATTTTGCACTACTGCCATCGATGGAGCTGTGAAAACTTGGGATTTCAAGATAATGTGAAGCCAAGTGAGCCTCCATGATCCCTCATGAGAAATGGGGCTGAGCACAGCCATGCATGGTGTTGAGGAACGCCGGCCTCAAGGCAACCCTGTAAACACGGACCGCACAGATAGTGTGTGCTTGTTTGAATGTAATTGATGAAAGTGTTAGTTTTAAAGGCACAGTGGTTTCTTTTTATTTTATTTCATTTCATTTTATTTTTGCAATTTCATTCCATTCTTGACCAAAGCTTCTCTTTGAGTAGTTTATTATAGAACTGTGTGTGCCTCACTGACTTAAAGGAAGGGATGAGGGAGGTGTGTAAGTTGCCTGCTAGAAAATGAAATAAAAATCCTGAATGTGAGAAAAAAAAGAAAGAAAGAAAAGAAGGAGGGCCAGATAATGTAAGTGTAAGTGTCATAACTTAAGTACAGGTCCAAGGAAAAGGGAAAAATAATTCTGGGGAGGCTTCCAGGTTTTAAGGAAGACTTGTTAGTTTTCATTTCCTGTTTGGCATCTCTTCAGGTAACAGATTTGTGTAAGCTGTTTGTACGTGGCTCTCTCAAGTCTCTTAGTGATTATTGAAAAGTATACACTGGGAAGCTTTTAATCCAAAACCATCTCTATAGTGTCAGCTCATTACATTTCTGGTGCTCAGAGGGTAAGCAGAGACCAGGGCACTCCATTACAATATTATTTACTCTTTATAGGTCTGTCTACCCTACTCAGCTGGAAACTTTATCAAAGGCAAGAACTGTGTCTCTTGTATCTTTTTGTCTCTGCAGCCTTGTTTGGTACCTGGGACACAGCCAATCAATATTTATCAAATTAATCCATGAAGATGAACTGAAAGCACACCATTAGTGCTAATTGTTTCTACTGGCAAGACTTTCTGTGTGCCAGTAAATGGGCCCACTATGGCCTTGGTAACCACAGTGTCTTTTGAGGCCCCATATTAAGCACTTTTTCATTCTGTTTGCCAAGCACAGAACCTCAGAAGGGCTCAGTTTGATTTCCATATTGGGATCATGCTGAGTGCAGACCTCAGTTCTATAATCCATTTCTTTCTGAGACTGTTGGCATCTCTGGAGTGAGTAAGTAACATCTGCTTTGGTGAGCTGATTACCAATGAGAAGAAAGAGGTAAAGGCCAGCATTAGGTGGGGTCTGGCTTAGCTTCAAAGCAGGCATATGGCTTATATATTAATGAGAGAGTTTACATATTCAGGAAAGATACATCTGAAGCACAAATTAGCTGGCTCAAGACATCACATAACTACAATGTGGTTGGTCAGGTAGCACTAAGTTGATGGCACACTCCTGTCTTATAAGGCCTCAAAGTTATGTTTGCCTCTTGGTTATCACTATATTACTTTAGTTGGTGCCTGGGTTGTCTAAATTCTTGATTACTATAGTGGCTCCTCCTATGACCTATAACTTTTGCTAGATATTGCATACCAAATCCTGTTCCACACATTAGAATCTTAACCTACCTAAAACACCATTTTCATCTGGTCAAGGTGGCCCCACGGTCCATGGCATTTAACTACTTATAAAGAATCTGGTTTTTACTCCACATTTCATGCTATCTCACAACATAATTCCAGCCCAAGTTTGAATCCAGCCTGTCTCCCACTCACACGATGTCTCTCAAGTTCTTTCTGCCATGTCCCTTGGTCCTGTTCCACAAGGCCTGTCTTAACTTTGTTTCACTTATGTAATTTCTACCCACCTGTCTAGGGGCAGTTTAAGCTTCACCTGTTCTATAAAGATTTTCACCATCATCCTCGTCCAGGGCACTTACTTCTCTGAACAGTATCCAGAGAACTATAGGGACACTATGCAGGAACTAATGTGTATCTATATTTTCAATACATAATTCAAACATGGTTAAGTGAGATTTAAAAAAACATTGCATTAGACATATTAGTATCATCTCACTGTCCATTTGGAGAGACCCTGTGATAGAAAGAGCAGGGACCCAATTTAATGTGATGTGACAAGTGTGGCAGGCTCAGGGTGCTGTATGCCCTGTATCATCATTGTCTTTTTTAATATTAACAGTACATTAGAATTGTCTTGAGGAGTAAGCAGCATCAATCAGAGAGAAAAGTTTGAACTTTAAGAAAATTCTCTGAAGAATGGGAAGGTCTCATTGAAGAGCTTGCTACTTAGAGCCTGTGGGTGGACACTTAAAGCAGGGCTAACTGGTTGGCATAGAGGGAATGATTTTAGAATGAAACTGAGCTTCCCAAGAAGTGGGTAGAAAAGGACGAATAAGGAAATCTCAATGGAGAGGGTATTCCCTTCATGAAAGTCAGAGGCAGCATAGCAGAATATGGCTTGAGGAGAACCAAGACAATGACAATGGGGGGGGGGTGACTATGATCAAAGCACACTCTGTACATGTATGAATGAATGAATTTAAAAGGCAGTGGTAGCACAAATCCCCTGATTCTTTAGGATGCTATATGGATTGCTGTGATAGTCTAAGTAGCACTGAGTCATTCCTTGCTGTGGATTGATCACTTATCCATTTTTTTAAAGTTATGTTTTTTTATTAAAAAGTTTTACCAGAATACAATTCATTAGGTTTTTATAGTATGTTTTTTCCAAAAAGAGTATTTTGTTTCTTTTCTCCTCTCTTTCTCCCAATTCCCCCTGCCCATTCTCTCTCCCTGCCATAGTCTGTCTTCTGTTTTCATGTTACAAGAGTCCTTTTGGCAACTGTATCCTTTCTAAATACTCTTTGCTCTCTTTTCATGTTCTCTTGTCTAGTTTTATACCTACTCTTCATCCCTTAATTACATACATAGAAATGTTAGAAGTTAAGGTCCACTTAACTTTGGTGAGAATATGCAAATTTTTGTCTTTCTGGACCTGGGCCACTTCACTTAGTAGATTTTTTCCAGTTCCATTCATTTTCCTGCAAATTTCCTTTTCTTTACAGCTAAAGAAAATTCTGTTGTGTATATGTGCCACATTTTCATTATCTAGTTATCACACTGGTGGACACATATATTGATTCCATTTCCTTGCTATTGCCAATAAAGCAGCAATGAACATGGATGTAGATTATCCCAGTGATAGGACATAGGGTCACATGATAATTTTTAGCTTTTTGAGAAATCTCCACACTGATTTCAATAGTGGCTATAGCAGTTTACACTCCCACCAATAGTGAATAAGGGTTCCCTTTTCCCAACATTCTCACCAGTATTTATTGTTATTTGTGTTTTTTTTTAAGTTTTGAGAAGTGTGTCTTTTAAAATTTTTATTTATTTATTTGAGAGAGAAAGAAAGAGAAAGAGAGGGAGAGGAAGATAGAGAGAATGGGCATGCCAGGGCCTCTAGCCACTGCAGATTACCTCAAGATGCATGTGCCACCTTGTGCACTTGGCTTACATGGGTACTGGGGAATTGAACCTGGGTCCTTAAGCTTCATAGGCAACTGCTTTAATCACTAAGCCATATCTCCAGTCCATTATTTGTTTGCTTAATGATGGACATTCTGATTAGAGTTAGATATAGTCTTAAAGTAGTTTTAATTTGAATTTTTCTGATAGCTATGACCTGAACATTTTTTAAAACATTTTTTGGCAATTTATATTCCTTATTTTGAGATCTGTCTGTTCACTTGATTAATTGGTAGTTTTGATTTTTTATTTTTTTTGTTTTTGTACTTTGTATATATTCTGGATATCAGCCACCTGTCTGAAGTAGATGGCAAAGATTTTTTCCTATTTTGTAGCTTTCTTGTTCATTCTGCTGATAGTTTCCTTTGCTGTATAGAAACTTTATAATTTCATGTTAGCCTTATTTGTTGATTTTTAAATAATCCAGTCTAGTGTTTTAAATGTAAAAAAAGGTTGGGCAAGAGCTACTTAGACTTCATGAACCAATAATGAGAAAATTATGTTAAAGGGATTAAGCATAGCTGATTTCTAAGAGGACAAGAGATAAGAGAGACCCAGAAAGCCTATATGAGATGTTTGCACTGCATCAGCCCACTGAAGTCATGTAGGTAAATACTAGACAGGTAAGATACAGGACAAATATTCTGAGCTAGTTAATTTCTGGTTGTCAGCTTGGCAGGATTCAGAATTACCAGGGAAACATCTCTTGGCATGTCTGGTAGGATTTTCTAGATTAAGTAGGAGGATTTACCCTAACTGTGGGTAACACCATCCCATGGGCTGGGTTTCTGGACTGTATAAAATGGAAAGAACTTGCTGAGCATGTAGCATTCATCTCTCTCTCTCTCTCTCTCTCTCTCTCTCTCTCTCTCTCTCTCTCTCTCTCTCTCTCTCTCTCTTTCTTTCCAGTCCAGGATCTCAGTCCATGGATGGTGCCACCAATGGTTAGGGAAGGTTCTCCTACCTCAACTAATCTAATAAAGAGAATCCCTCAGAGACAATGACCAATGATTCAAAGTCAAGTTTCCAACTAGAGTAACTATTACACCTGAGTATACTGGGCTTTATTATAGTTTTCAAAGCTGGATTTACCTAGGTACCTGGTAATTAGAGAATGAAGAATTGCTCTCTCAAATCTTCTTTTTTTGTTACATCACATTTTGTTTTTATTTATTAATATGAAAGAGAAAGAGAGAACTCCAGACACATGTGCCACCTTATGCGTCTGGCTTACATGGGTCCTGGGGAATCAGTCCTGGGTCCTTTGGCTTTGCAGGCAAGTGCCTTAACTGCTAAGCCATCTCTCCAGCCATCTTTATTTTTTAAATATTTATTTATTTCTGAACAGACAGAGAAAGTGGGAGAGAAGAGAGACAGAGAGAATGAGTGTGCCAGGGCTTCCAGCTGCTGCAAATGGACTCCAGCTGCATGTGTTGCTTTGTACATCTGGCTTTAGGTGAATACTGGGAGATTGAACTCAGATTGGTAGAGTCTGCACTCAAGTGTCTTAACCACTGGGAAATTTTCCAGCCCCAAATCTTTCTTATTCATCATTTTTTGCCACAGTTATTGTATTTCCAAGCTAATCACATCTTGTTTTTTTCTTGTCAGTTCTCAAATTATTTTGTAGTTGTCTTCTTCTATGCATCCATCTTTGCCCCTCAATTTGTAGGGAACCTCTACCTGAGAATTTCCAGTCCTACCTCCTCTGAAGCAGGATAGAAGAAATTGTTGCTGAGAACTAGTGTTAAGCTGGAGAAGAGAAACAGAACATCCCTGCTATCAGAAGATGCAGATTCTCTGCCACTGAAAAGATGATGGGGCAAGGATGGGAAAGTATCTCCTAAGGCATCACACAAGGTTGTAAAAGTCACATCAGCCACTAGAAGAAAATGTGCTTCATAAATTATAAAATGTTTTATAAATACCTGTTTCTCATTATCTTCTAGAAAGTTTCATTACCTACATATTTAAATATACACATATGTTATTAGGCATACATGTACATATAATTTTAATTCTTTATTCTGCAGTATTGTCTCAGTCTGGCTTATTCTGCTTAACAATAATTTCAAGTTGCACCTATTTTCCTGAAAATGGCATGTGGTTTTAACCAGTCATCCTATTCTTCCTAGGGAAAGAAGGGACTTAGTTAAGTGCCAAAAAGGCCCTTGACAATTGATTTCCAAGAGAAGAATGCCAATGGGATGTGAGCAGTAGGTGGAAAATATTTTCAGTGCCAAGCAAAGAGGTTTCTATCTGATCCATACAGCAGGATCTCTGTGGCTTTCTGGTGTTTGGCAACTCCCCCTATATTTGATTCATTGTGATTAATAAGTTCAGGACTGAAGTGATAATGAAGATATAAAGCTCTTAATGGGGAGTAAAAGCAAGTAAAGGGGCATTTAGTTTGGTTTAGTGATTTATGCTCTCCCACTATTATATATTTGCTTATAGTTATAAAAATACTTAGGCCTATTTAGAAACTGTACTTTTGAAATTCATGTTAAAAGGATAATTTTGGTACAACCCTAAGTTTCCTGTCCAGAACCTTCTGGTTTTCCCATTGAAACCATTATTGATGTAACACAGATTTTTCTCCGGGGGGCAATAATCATTATAAAAATATTTTGTTCATTAAATATATTAGAAGTATCTGACATACATGAGGGGTCCAGAATTGAAGAAGACATGGTCTATCATCTAAAAAGCCAGGTAGAAAGACAGTGAAAGCCAACAATAACATGTTATGAATTAGATGTATAGAGCTATAACTCCAGCTGTAATGGGGTAAGGGCTCAGAGTGGGAACCATGTGCAAGTTTAGTCAAAGGATGATTAATAGTTTGGGAGTTGGGCTGGGAAAGACTGGGTAAAAAGAAATACTCAGGAAGGAATTTAGGGAGGAGGTGGCTTTTTAATTGAATCACTGATGGGCTGCTATTATCTAGAGGATTGATAAAATACAGGGGTTTCTTTTCATTTCTTTTTTTTTTTTTTTTTGAGAGACAGAAATAAAAATCTCCTATTGATCACATTGTTAGTCTTTCCAAAGGGGCCAGTGAAAACCCATAAGCTTAGTAGCAGCCAGGAGTAGAGAATTCTCCATACCAGGTAAGGGATTTGGGGCTCTGCTCTCCATAGCAGTGGGGCTGTATATCATATTGTAAGAAAACTGCAAGGTGACCTGCCTAGTTAGTATGCATGAACCTTAGTTTTGCTTCCCAAAAGACTGCAGGGAGGGGAAGAGTCTTTGAGAAGTTGTTGCCCTTGTCCAGGTAACAGCTATGTGTGGATGGTGACCTAGGTAGGATGGTGACTACGGCTACTGCAAGGCAAATGTGAATGGGAAATGCACTGCTCATAAGTGATGACACTAATTACAAGTGATGCAACCCAATAACACCATGGCCCGTTTGCTTTAACAGGGATTCTCCTCAGTCAAGTAATTTGTGAATCATTTTTCTTTTCCTCAAGAATAAATATAAAATCACTAGATAAATATCAATTAGCTTCAGGCCGCACATACACACAGTGCCTTTTGTGCTGCCCCATTCTCAGAGCTGGACAGCAGCTTAGAGGGCAGTTTGGCCAGGTGGCTTAAACCTGGCTCTCTATATAAGCTGCCCTTTTAAATTTTGTCCCTGCATAGGGCAACTGTCTACCAATTCTTTGTGCAAAATTCCCCATGGCTATACAATCACGGAAGATCACAGCTGGTCCAAACTTCATAGGAGCTACATCACAATTTCTGGACTTCAGGTTGGATTGCAGAAGAAATAGACAACAAAATCCCTTTTCAATATGGTGAGATCCCAGTTTCCCTTCTGCTCTTGTTCCCCGCTGTATTGTTTCTATTCTGTTTTTCATTCAGACACAATATTAACAGAGCTGGGTATAGATTTGTCAGTATTTAAAATTTGTCAGTGGAAAAAATCAGTCATTTACACAAAGAAAGCCAGTGTTTAGATGGGCAGCAGCAGAATCACTCTCCTGGGTATTCTCTGCCTTGTTCAATAATTTGTGTGCAGTACCATTTTCATCAAATGGCTGAGATCCCATCAGCAGCTCACATTAAATAGTAAATTTGTTAGGGACTTTTTGTTTATAGGCAGAGATTATTTTAAGACAAAATAATTCTAAGCCACTAATTCCCATAAGGGTGTAAATTTGCTGACACAGTCAGAAGATAATTTAGAAAGTGAAAATGAAATCTGAGAAAATGAAAATAAAAATTGAAGGCAAAAAATAAAACACTTTTAATATGCTCAAACATCATGAAGAAAATGGAATATGCTTATAATATTGCACAAATTATTAAATTTCTGGAGGACTGATGAATTTAATTTTGGTAAAATTTGGTCAAGAACTTTTAGTATATGATTCCTATCTTAAGGCTAGAGAGTGTGCTTTCTTCCATTTTTCATATTATGGGGCTTCTGAACCTCTAATATGTGTATAGATCAACAGGGGAGCTTGTCTACATGCAGACTCTACACGCCATCTTCACAGGGTCCTTTACAACCACTGTGCATACTTTCATTTTATTTCTCAAACAGTGCTTCCAGAAATTCTTGAAAATAGTGGGCATTATTGAGGAGATAGGGTAGAATTCAGAAACAGGCCAACATATGGCTAGAACACTGGATGTATTTTTTTTTATGGATTTGGCACAGGCTATAATGCTTGAAGAAAGAGTGTCCATCTCAAAAAGAGGAAGGACAAAATATGGAAATGAATAATCTAGGCTTTTTTGTCTTCTCATCAGGAAGGCTTATATGTGCTGAGAACTTGCTCTATGCCAGGTTTATACAATGGGATTGTCCAAGGTAATACATTTGAGAAGCCAGGATGGAATCTGTACCTGTGTCACTTTACCTAAGACATTTTAACTGATTCTTTTTACCTTTCCTACCTGTATGCTCTGTTTTAGCCTTAGGGACCTAATGTTCTGATATCTCGGTGAGAATCAATAATATGAGAAATTATTTAGCTTTTGCTAATGGATTCTATAAAGAAATAACAGGAATTAAAGGTCAAAACATATATCAATTGGTGTTTCTATAATATATAAGTAATGAAGATGGAGAACTAAGTTTAAGAAATATATGCCATTTATAATAGCTTCAAAAATTGTAATATTTGACTATAAATACAGCAACTATAACAAGTCAAGTAATGACTGCAAAAGAAGTAGGCTACAGTTACTACAAGTTCAACAGTAATGTTGATGATGAAAGAAACAAAAGATTTGAATGAATGGAAAGACACACTGTTCCATAGTTTGGAAGATTCAACACCATAAAGTTGTCAAGGCTCGCAAAATCATCAAGCTATCAATTAGATAGACTGTAACAATATACTACACAAAATAAAAGTTTGATAAATTAATGTTCATCAGGACTAAGAATTTTTGTTCTGTCACTAACATTCAAGAGAATGAAAGGTTAAGTATGACTTAGTGATAACAAATGAATCGTGGAAGAACATTTTATAGGGATAGACCAGCTCTTTCTACAATTTAAGTAAAAAAGAAAAGGAACTAGTAGAGCTAAAGTAATTTTGAAGAAGAATAAAGTTGAAGCTTTTTATTGTAACATTTTAGGACTGCTTATAAAATGATAGTAATCAAGATGCTATGCAGTTTATGAAGAGATAGACACATAGATAAGGAGAATAAAATAACATCCAGATATAGGCTTGTATAAATATGTCCAATTGGTCTCTAAGGCAACTGTCAAAAGCAATTCAATGGAGACAGAATCACCGATTTCAAAAAATGGTATTGAGATAATTGACATTTTTACATAAAACATAAACTTAATTTTGCATGACTATAAAGATTAACTGAAAATGAGGCCTAGGCCAGGGGAGATGGATCATTAGGCAAAATACCTTGCAAGCATGAAAAATTGAGTTAAACCCCCAGAACCCACATAAACAAGCTAGGAGTGGTGGTGTATGCTTGTAATCCCAAGGCAGGGAGGTAGAGACAGGAAGATCTCTGGGCCTCACTGGCTAGCCTAAATGGTGAGCTCCAGGACAATGTGCGATCCTGTCTGACAAAGAGTAGATGCCACCTGGGGATTAACACTCAAGGTGGTCCTCTATTCTCCACATGCATTTGCACACATGTGTATCCCCAAGCAAGTATGTGTGACCATACACTCACATGTAAAAAAAAATGGAGCCTATATCTAAATGTGAAACATGAAACTACAAAAGTTTAAGAAGAAAATATAGGAGAAAATCCTCATGATCTGGAATTAGATAAACAAAATACTACACAAAATAAAAGTTTGATAAATTAATGTTTATCAAGACTAAGAACTTTTGTTCTGTCACTAACATTCAAGAGAATGAAAGGTTAAGTATTGAAGAAAATGTTTGCAAATTATTTATCTGACATAGGGTTCATATCCATAACAATAAACCATCTCAAAACCCACAAGAGGGGCTGGGAAGATGG
Source organism: Jaculus jaculus (assembly GCF_020740685.1). Taxonomy (NCBI): domain Eukaryota; kingdom Metazoa; phylum Chordata; class Mammalia; order Rodentia; family Dipodidae; genus Jaculus; species Jaculus jaculus. The sequence goes on along the minus strand of NC_059111.1, from coordinate 60,322,326 downwards.
CTCAGAGGTTAAAGGCAAGCAGGCTGACTCAAGTTCAGTCCCCGGAACACACAGAAAGCTAGATGCAAAGTGGCACATATATCTGTAATACCAACGTGCCTATGGCAAAGAAGCCAGGAGAATCCTGAAGCTTGCAGGCCAGTTAGACTGGCCTTTCCAGTGGCAAAAAGAGAACAAGAGAGACATAATCTTAAAAACAAGGTGAAATAGGAGGACCAACATCCCAAGGTTGTCCTCTGACATTTCTGTACATGCACTGTGGCATGTGCATGCCCATACATGCTGTGGTGGTTCGAATCAGTTATCCCCCATATACTCATGTGTATTGAAGCTTGGTTCTCAGCTGGTGGCAGTTTGGGAGGTGGAGCCTTGCTGGAGGATGTGTGTTGTCAAGGAGTAAGCTTAGGGGTTTTATAGTCAGCCCCAGTTTGTCAGAGCTTGGCTTGCTCTCCTGCTGCTGTTTCCTACCTGCTGTGGCCAAAGTAATGTCCAGCCTCTGCTGAGGTCATGTTTTCCCCTGCCATCTGGAGTTTCCTGTTGATACCACAAACCAAGATAAGAAATAAAAAAAAAAACTTTCCTCCCATCTGCTGCTTTAGGTCAGGTGCTTTATCCCAGCAATAAGAAGTTAATGCAATGCACACACATAGAGCCCATTATACACATATACAGATACATATACATATACATACATACAAAATTCAAAAGTTTTTTAATTTTTTTTGCTTATTTTTATTTATTTGAAAGCGATGGACAGAGATAGAGAAAGAGAAAAAAATGGGCAGCCAGGGCCTCTGGCCACTGCAAACGAACTCCAGATGCATGTGTCCCCTTGTGCATCTGGCTAACGTGGGTCCTGGAGAATCGAGCCTTGAACCAGGGTCCTTGGGCTTCACAGGCAAGCGCTTAACCACTAAGCCATCTCTCCAGCCCAAAAGTCAAAAGCTTTAAGCTCAGTAGATGTATAAGCAGACAATGCAATGGAAGAAATAAAGTAGAAAATAACCACGTGGAAAGATGTTCAACATTATTAGCCATTATAGAAATGCAAACGAAAACTATAATTTGATACTACTATATGAGAATGACTAAAATAAAATTATTGACAATCTCAAGTGGAGACAAAGATGAACAGCTAGAACTCTCATAGTCACTGGAATGCACAAGATTCATCCCCTTTTGGTAATTTCACATATAGTTTTGTATGCTAATGTCCCAAGCTGTTAGTCCTGAGTATTGACCCTAGAGAAATAAAGGCTCAGGTTCACACACACACACACACACACACACACACACACACACACACACACACACAAATCTGCATGTAAATCTCCCAGAAGTAAATGTAAAACAAGTCTACTGTGTAAGACAAAATGGAAAGAAAAAAAAAATAATAGTCCAAGGCATCCCCTAAACCCTTAACTTCCTTTAGTTGTGAGCATAGAAAATGTTTTAGCATTAAGATTTGCAGGTATCAAAGTTAAAGGAATTGAGAATGCTTATGGTAAACCTATTCAGACCAATAAATAATAGAATGTGTTGTTCTTTGGTGACTAGTAATTTTGTAAATGGGTAACAAAAGGTAAAGGCACTTTTGATATTGTGTCAAAATTAAAAAGTCAATATAGAAAAAAAGTATTTTCTTATGAGTAATTTAATAAAAAATAATTTATGGACAAATATTAGGTTGTTAATTTTTGTCATTCCTCTGCTAATCCAAAACTAAGAGAGGTGGAAACTTGTTAACAGATATTAGCCTCCTAGTGTTAACTAAGGATTGTAGGTATTATCAACCCCTTAGATGCTAGCTTCCTGTAGTACATGGCCCATAAGATGAGAAATTTACTTAATTAATTTTATATGTACTGTATATTTCTGTGCATGTGTACATATGTGTGTGTATGTGTGTGTGTGTGTTTGTGGTGTATACGTGTGTGTGCAGGCATGTCTGCCCAGTCTTCACACATGCAGAGGCCAGAGGAAGATGTTGGGTATTCCTCTATCACTCTTTTACCCTAGTTCCCTGAAACAGAATCTCTCACTGAACTGGGAGCTTGCTGTTTTGCAATTAGCCTGGCTGCCTGGAGAGCCCAAGAGATCTGCCTGCCTCTACCTTGTTAGAGTGTAGAGGCTTGGCTGTTTACATGGATTTTGGGGATTGAATTCTGGTCCTCATGCTTGTGCAGCAAGTGCTTTTACCCATGAGCTCTCTCTCTCTCTAGTGTGAAGAATATATATACTTTTTAATTTTAAAGGGTTACACAGAAAAATGAATAAAAAATAAGTGACAGAAAAATGTGTATGATCTTTTCCTTTGTAGGAAAAGTTAATTGTATTTCAATATGCAAGAAGCAAAAGATTGGAAGATTACTTTTAATATGTTCAGTAGTATCAAACTATGAAATACTTAGGAATATGCCTCAAAAACAACATGGCAGAAGACCTTATAAGTAGAGAGATATTGAGTTCAGTAATTATGAGTCAATATCTCTAAATGTTACTTTTACCCAGACTGATGTATAGATTCATTGCAAAACAAGCTGAAATCCCAGCAGGCTCTTTTGCACAGTTTAACAAGCTGATTATAAATTTATATGGAAATTCATGGGGCCTGAAATCGCCACAACATCTTTCAAAAAAGAACAAAAATTGGGCACTCACACTATGTGCCAGAGAATTTAAAAAATATAAAAACATACCAGGACAGGTAATGACCCTTATTGTGCTTTGCAATAGTGAGAATAAACCAAACTATCTTCTTTTAGCACTAATATTCTATTTTAAGACATACATAACAAATACAGATATGGGTGATATGCTTAACTATCAGACCACTTGAGAAAAAGTCAAAGTAACTGGGAGTGGTTAGCCTGGAAAAGAAAAGGATTTACATATGGGAGACCACACTAACTACTTTGAAAACACAAAGGGCTGCCACAGTGGGAAAGGGATCAGAATTACCCAGTGTAATTTCCTGAAAGACAAAACCGACAGGAAGCTCTCAGGGACAGGCTTAGCTCAGTGTGATGAGAAGCATTAAAGTGGAATGGCCTGTTGGGGGTGGTGAGCTCCAGGAACAGATGGGGTAAATAATGGAAGCCATCTTTAGTTAGAACAATGATTCTCAAAGTGCAGTCTGAGGCTAACCTGCATTATCTTCTTAGGGAAGTTGTCAAAAACTTAATTCTTGGATCCTAACTTAGATTACAAATTTTAATCTGTGGAAATGACAGTCAGGAATCAGAAGTTCAGTAGACATTGCAGGCAAGTCATATATTCATAACATTTATTTAGAAATTGTTACATGAGATCACTGACAAGGATTTTAATTCTTTTGAATTTAAAGAATCTCTGTTTTCCTCTTTCCTTTCCTAAAGTTCTCAAAGCATTCATTTTGTGAGTAAATATAAGAATCCTCCTAGAATGAATGCTGTATTCCAAATAATTCCACAGCTAATAAAACTCTGGGGAGCAAACTTTGGTTAATTTTTGATATGGGATGACTCAGTGTGTTGTTGCATGTGTGTGTGTGTATGTGTGATCATTATCATGGTAGAACATCAAGGTTACATGCTGATTGCTATCTCCACTTTACTACCAGGACTTTAGCAATCTGTGGGCTGACTAGCCCAACAGTCAGAAAGAATTACCCAAATGAAGACTCTACCACAGGGGACATTATGGCAAAGACATGGACTATACTGGGTTGTTGACAGCTTTTGTAAAATCATAATTCTTAAAGAAGTCTACAAAAAATATCCTAAATAAGGTTCATGGATTTGGGATTATACCCATAAAATCAATATTTTTATTCTCAAGTTAAAAATAAACAGTTTCCACTCCAAATCTAAATATAGTTTCATGGCAGGGGAAACATCAATAGTTATACTTCATGTGCTATTAAATTCCTCATCAGCATAATTCCCATCCCCATAGTATTCTAGCGCACATGACAGCATCAGTAATAATATAAACTACCCTTGTCCCACATAGTCACACAAATGAGAATAACATTATGAATCCATTCAAGTTTACATTCAATTGGTAAATATATGTAAATTTGGGGTTGTTAGGTCTAGGAACAATGCCTTTGTTTCTCTGGCAATATCTTTGTCTTGCCTTGAAGTCAAAGAAAAATCCAATGGAATAAACCATTAATAAAGGCAGAGCCCTCACGATCTGGTTACTTCCTCAAGGCCTTATCTTTGGACACTGCTATATCAGGGACCAAGCCTTCAATGCATGAACACATGTCATGTCCAAACTATAACATTCTATCCCTATGCTCTAAAAGACTCATATCCATCTCATAATGCAAAATGCATTCAGTCCTCATAACTTAAGCAGTTTGTAGTGGTTTGAAGCAGATGTCCCCCACTAACTCAAATGCTTTTGAACACTTAGTCCACAGTTGATGGCAATAAGTGAGGTGGAGCCTTGCTAGATGTGGTGTGTTTCTGGGGGTGGGCTTTCAGGAGTTATAGCCAGAGCCTTTTTGCCAGAAATCAGGTTATTCTCTTGCTTCTGTTTTCCACCTGCTATGGAAGAGGTGATGTCTGGCTTCCTCTCTACCATCTTTTCCTTGCTATCATGAATTTCCCCTCAAGATTTTAAGCCAAAATAAACTCCCTACTTCCATCAGCTGCTTTTGGCCAGGTGTTTTGTCCCAGAAATGCAAAAGTAATTATAGCACAGTTCCAACATTGCTTGGGAGTTCAAGTACAAAGTATCCTCTGAGATTCAAGTCAAACTCTTAACTGTAAATTGCTATAAAATAAAAAAATTTACATCCTTGCAATATACAATGATACAAAATAAACATTCCCATTCATAAAGGGAGGAATTGGGATACAGAAAGAAAAGGCTGGACCAAAGTACAAACCAAATTCAGCAAAGCAAACATTCAATCCTGTGGACATCCTTTGGCATCCAGGGCATGAGGTGTTGTTATATAAGTTCTAAGGAGTCTAGGCAGCTCTGACTTTGTAGCCTTGCTGTTTGCATCTGTGGTGGTTTGATTCAGGTGTCCCCCATAAGCTTAGGTGTTCTGAATGCTAGGTTCCAAGCTGATGGAGGTTTGGGAATTAATGCCTCCTGGAGGGAGTGTATTGTTGGGGGCAGGCTTACGGGCTTTATAGCCAGTTTCCCCATGCCAGTGTTTGACATACCCTCCTGTTGCTGTGGTCCACCTTATGTTGGGCAGAGGGTGATGTCCACCCTCTGCTCATGCCATCGTTTTCCCCTGCCATCATGGAGCTTCCCTTCGAGCCTGTAAGCCAAGATAAACCTCTTTTTCCCAGAAGCTGGTCTTGGTTGGATGATTTCTACCAGCAATGCGAACTGGACTGCAACAGTAAAGTGGTACCAAGGAGTGGGATTGCTGCTAAACACCTGACTGTGTGGCTTTAGCCTTTTGGAGCTGATTTTCAAGAGGAATGGGGGAGGATTTGAAACCTTGTCCTAAGAGATGCCTTGCAGTGCTGTAAATACAGCTTGTTGGACTAGTCTGGTCTGAGCTGCAAGACCTGAATGCAGTAAGAACTATGGACTGTGAGGTTTGGCTTATGAGGGTGAGAAAAAGCTTTCTCTGGATTTGGCTAGCAGTTTGTGTGAGAAGCTTGCTCTTATGCCCATGTCCTCAGAAGTTGTGCAGGGTTGTTTTCCATAGAAATGAACTGGTGTGTGCAGAGGGATATGGCACAGGAAGAAAAATCTTTGGGTGAACTGTTGCCCTTTAATCTGCAACTGAGAGATTACAACCTTTGAGACTGGGCTAGCTGACCTGTGCTGGGGCAACAAGAAGAATGTCGACTCTTTTGAAGGGGCCTCAGTGCTCAAGGAGTGTCCTATTCTTCAAAGTCTGCTTTATTCCCCGCTGGTTTAACAAACTGGCACCCTACCTGGTATCATGGAATATAAGAAATGCTGGAAAGAGGGTCATTGAGTTTGCAACATGGTCTTGTGTTTTGGAAATGGCCATGGGCAGTGTGAAGTGGGTTTGCTGATTGCCTGCATAGAGACCCCATGGGGCCATGAGGATGAACTGTGGCTTGCAGTGGAGACCCAGTGGAGATGCCAGGACCATGAGATGGCTGCCAAGGAGAGCTGCCAGCCCAATGAAGTTTCTCAGCACTGTGAGTAGCCTAGCTGGAGGGGTGGAATTGGAATGCCAGACTTGTTGCTGGTTAGAATTATTGGACTTGAAGATTTGTCACTGGCTAGAGTTGCTGGACTTGAAGCTACAGAGTTTGATGTTTGCCTAGTTGTTTAAATCTTGTATTGGTTGAATGTTTCTTTGCTATGCCCAATGCTGTCTTGTGCAGTGTGAATATTTATTCTGTGCCATTATGGGTTTTTTGAGGTTATTTTTTTGGTATTATGGCTCAGTTAAAAGATCTTGGACTATGGGGATGTATTGAAAGGATAAAAGTTGCCATATTTCTGCTGCTCTGTTTTCTAGCTGCTTTGCTAACTTGCCTTTTTAAGCTTCTGTAATATGGCTTGCTTGCTACTGCACTGAATCACAGAACTGCCATTTTGCAACTGCCTCCATTTTGTAAAAAGTATGCAACTACCTCCATTTTGTAAAAAGTATACCATAAGGACCTGGCCCTTTGTACGCCCTACCCAATCAGAGGGACCCTCACGAGCCCGCCTCGTGGGCCCCACCCAATCAGGGGAACCCACGGCTGAAAAGCACCTATGACTCTGCATACCTATAGTTTTCAGCCTTTATAAGCTGACCAAACACGTGGCTAGGGGCTCTTCACCTTTCCTCCTGCGAGAGGAATCTGTGTTGAGCCCCGATGCATCGGAATCAATAAACCTCGTGCGGTTTGCATTGAGAGCGTCCTGCGTGAGTGTTCTTGGGGTCCCGTAGACAGCCCTGAGCGGGGACCCCTCCGGGGAACCCCACATTTGGCGAGCCAGCCAGGAGTCTCTACAGGACCCCAGACCTCATCTAGGACCCCTCAGAGGTAAGAGGCGCCTCCTGTCTTGTCTGTGTATGTCTGTACTTTTATATCTGTCCTCTGGAAAAATTCTCGATTTCAACCGGTTTCAGTATCTGGATGCCTTCCCTTTGGGTGCTCTGAGTTGGGGCTGACGGGCCTGAGAACCACCACCCAGCAATCTGGAGGACGCTCCTGATTGCCCCCAGGAGACAGGTTTTTCTGTCTCCTATCTGAAGAACTCGGATCGAGTTCGCCTCTGTCGGGAAGCATCATCTGGGTCCCGCTCGCCGCCATCTGCTTCAGTTTTGTTTTTACTCGAGCAGCGATCGGGCCGCCTTTGTCTCTTTGTTCTCGGTGTTCTCCAGATCCTTTTGTTCTCCTATCTCTTTTATTCCCCTTCCAACATGGGACAGACTATCTCAACCCCTTTGGACTTGACTTTAGCTCACTGGACTGACGTTAAGAGCTGAGCTCATAATTTATCTGTTGAAATAAAGAAAGGAAAATGGCAAACTCTATGTGAGGGAGAAGGGACTATGTTTAATGTTGGATGGCCCCGAGGAGGGACCTTTAACCCAGATCTTACCAGGGGATGATCCAACTCAGAGACCTCTGCCACCCCTACAATATTGGCCTTTCTCCTCCGCAGACCTTTATAATTGGAAGGCCAACCACCCTCCCTTCTCGGAGGACCCCTCAAAATTAACTGCACTCATGGAATCCCTAGTTTTCTCCCACCAGCCCACATGGGACGATTGCCAGCAGTTACTCCAGACCCTCTTCACGACCGAGGAGAGGGAACGTATCCTGTTGGAAGCCAGAAAGAACGTCCCTGGTGACGACGGGCGCCCAATGTGGCGGCTCGAGGCACGGACCCCTGCTGGACGGAAAGCCCCCAGCACATGAGCTCCGGGGTCACCGCTTCTCCGCCCAAGAAGACGGCAAGACCTGGTAAGTTTTCCCTCTTCATTCCGTCCCATCAAGATGGGCCATTCATTGTCTAAAGAGGCTTCTTTCATAAAGGATTTAAAAGCCTCTCTCAGAGAGCGAGGGATACGGGTAAAGAAAAAGGATCTTATACAGTTTTTTATTTTTGTTGATAAGACATGTCCATGGTTTATGATTGATGGACCTAACATTCATCCCAAGAAATGACAAAGGGTTAGTAAAGAATTAAATCAAAAACTTACTACTGAAAAAAATGGCAAAGAGTCAACACCTCTGTCTCCTGTGTGAGATATGTGTCGACCCCAGAGCTCTGGTTTCCTGAATAAAGCCTCATGCTTTTGCAGCAAGTTGGGTCTCCTGTGTGTCTTTGGGTGCATGCTATCTCGAGACTTGAATGAAGGTCTCCCACTGGGGGTCTTTCAATTGAGGACTCGTCCAGGGATTTGCACGTCCACCCAGGACTCCAGAGACCCCCTTGGAGGTAAACAATGTAAATGTCTGCAGCGCTGCTTGTCTGAGTGTTTGTCTGAGTGTTTGAGTGATTTCTGTTGCTCTGATCTGTTTTAATTTCGGTTTGGGCAGCTGTTGTTCAGGACCGTGAGGACCTGACCATGGTGGTTGGCAGGACCACAGGCTGCAATCCTGGGGGACGCCCCAGGATCTGAGGAGAGTCAGGGTGGCTGACAGTCTCCTATTTGGTAAAGGAAGATTGTGTATTTCTCCTTCAGGAGAAACCACAGAGGCATCTTCCATCTGAAACTGCATTTGGTTTTCTGTTCTGGACACATCGGAAGTGTCATGGTTTTTGGTTTCTTTTTGTCAGTATCTATTTTGTGTTTGTTTGTGGACTCTTGTTTCTAATTATGGGACAGACTATGACGACCCCCCCTGACTCTGACGGTATCTCATTTCTCTGAAGTTAGAAGTAAGTCTCATGACTTATCTGTAAAAATTAAAAAAAAAAAAAAAGGTAAATAACAGACTTTCTGCTCCTTTGAGTGGCTGCCAGAGGGAGCATTTGATCTAACCATTATTTCTGCTGTTAAGAATATTGTTTTTCAGAAGGGACCCATTCTCACCCAGATCAACAGCCATACATCCTGGTCTGGGAGAGCCTAATGATGGATCCCCCAGCATGGGTCAAGCCCTGGATCCACCCCCGCCACGGTCAGGCTCCCAAGTCCTGGCAGTGGCCCAACAAGCCACGAGAAAACCAAGCCGAATGGCCACAGACCCCTCGGCTCAGCCCAAAATATATCCTGAAATAGAGGACCCTCCCGAGTGGCCCTCTGCCCCGATTCCATCTCCCCCACCTTAGCCGCCTGCTCTCCCCGCTCTAGCTTTGGCTGAGGGAGGAGGAGATGGGCCCGCTACAGGGACTAGAAACTGAAGGACCTGATTCCACTGTATGAGCCTTTGGTCCTCCCCCTGACCTAGCATGTCTCAGGCCCAAATGAGCAGCCTACCTAGCTCCCAAATGAGATTGATGTGGGATTCCCTCTCACCCGACCTGAATGGAATTACAACTCAGCAGAAGGTAGGGAGCAACTGACAGTCTACTGCCAGGCTCTGATGGCAGGTCTCAGGGGGGCTGCTCGCCACCCCGCGAATCTGGATAAGGTAACCTCCCTCTATTTTTTTAGAATGCTTGATGGAGGCTTCCCGGAGATATACTCCTTTTGACCCTACTTCTCTGGGTCAACGTCTGGAGGGTTTACAAGATCTAGCTTTGACAGACATAATTAAGAAAGCTGAAAAGGTTTATCATAAGAGAAAAAAAAAAAAAAAAAAAGAGCATCAGGATCAGGAAGAAACAGCCAGGGTACCTGGGCAACAAGCAAACAAGGAAAAAGAAACCCAAGGGCTTTAGGAAGCCCCTTGAGAAGGATCAATGTACGTATTGCAAGGAAAGAGGATGTTGGGTTCGCGAATGCCCCAAAAGGAAAGAAACTGGGAAGGAATTTTTCAATGTTGGGACATAGAGTGCTTGTTAAAAATGTCTTTTGAGTGGTACTTAGATCAGAATGTTAAAGTATGTAAATGAAGATGTGCGGATGTGAAAAAGAAAAAAATTTTCAGGCTGAAGTATGTTGGGATAGTTTGCTTGAGCTTTATCAAATTTAAGTCATGGGTAAAACATAAAATTGTTTTATGTTAATAAAAAATTTCTGTGGTACATGAAATCAACAGCTATCAAGTTTAAGCCAAAATCATTGGTTGTCAATTAATGTTTTTCTCTTTCAAAAAGATTTATCAAGGGTTATATTAATATTTAGCTAGCTGTTTGGGCTCAGAAAAGACCAGATTCTACTCTGTTATATGTAAAGTAACTGTCTCAATTTTGGCATCTTAAGTCCAGTGCTTATAACAAAATTAACCCTTAAGACATATTCCCTACTTTAGAGCACAGCCTCATGCTCAAACAATGGTCCTCATATAAAAAAAAAAAAAAAAAAATCAAGCTCCATGGTTCTGTTTCCAATGTTCTCTGGGTAATTTGTACCCACACAGGTATCTGAACTAATCAAAGATGTTTTCACACAGGTGCTAAGACCTTATACTGTCTTACTTGTTTTCTAGGTTAAATAAGTTAAGTTTGTAAATCAACTGGTACTGTTTTCAAGACTGGTAACAGGTTCTGCCTATACTTATAAATGTTGGATATTTAAAATGGGAGATGTGCCTACTTTCTATACCTCAGATATATATATATATGACTTATGCTACCACAGTACAACAAAAATTTTAAAGATAGGACAAAATGATTTTAGAAGCCCTGTGCCATTCTTTAGTTAAGTCTATTTCAGTAATTAAATGTGCTCTATATGTATGTACATCCAAGCTGGTGTAACTTCCTTTCTAAGTGTGTTAATCACCTATGTAGAAGCCAAAGCCAATTGGAATCATCGGAGTAAAAAGTGTCAATATTTTGGCCTATGCTCCCATGTCATGAGGCCACTGGAGATGATGGGACACTTCTACACTGGCCCCCTGGTAAGTCACCTGTCTTCCTGAGCAGGGAGGATATGGAGACCCAAACAAAAGTGGTGTACAATGTAAAGCAGGAGAGTCACAATTGAGGAGTCCTCCTGACTTCCCAAAGAAGGGAAAACTACTTGGCCAGCATGGCCCTGACTCATCCTAACAGGCAAAAGACACCAGTAAGCTATGGGGCTACTCCTGTGTCCCTAAAGTCTCTTTGGAGAGCCATTAATGACCTCCAAAATTAATCCTTAATTAACTTTTGGCTATCTACAAGGTCTTAAACACTCAGAGAGAAATGTATAACCAAAGATAAAAAAAAAAAAAGCTCTTTATTATTAAGATTAAATGTTATGTATATGTTTCTGATAACTCTGCTAGCATCTCATCTGTTTTACAAGCCATGTTAAATACTACTGTGCCATTTAATGAACAGTTCTGAAAGAAGATCTCAGCCAGCTCATCCTCAGATGGTCCTGAGATGATCTAAGCCTGTCTACCTGGATTCCCTCGACCTACAAAAAGACCAGTTTGCTGTGTGTTCACTACTCAGTAACTCCTTACTTTTATTCTTTCCAAAGTTATCTTTCAAGACTATCTTCCTACACTCTGGGGTACATTAAAATAGTTCCCCTCTCTAGGAGAGATTCTCTAACTGCAACAAGTCTCCACTTCGTGTCCCGTTCAGCAGGAAGTAGTAAATGATCTGATGTCTTCGACCCAGTCCCCTAAAGCAGTTAGAGTGTCTTCTCATGAGAGGGAGAAATAAAAGGGAAATAGACTGTCTATACCATACGTTCCTGTTGTCATAGATAAAGTTTACTTAAAATAAGTTTATTTAAAGTTCCTCAAATAAAATTATAGAGCTTGATTGAAATGCCATACAGATTAAAAGTTCTAGGACCTCCCTTTTATGAGGGAATTGCCATCCTTACATCTCCTGTGTCTACTAACAGTGCAGAGGGATTATTCTGGCACTCTGCCCCAGAGGGGGGTATTACTCTTGCATCCATTTCCGGCCTCGGACTGTGTCTATTAGGCCCTGATATGCTCCCTCCTCTGACTCTTGAACCGGTATGCAACCAAACTGCTATTATCAATGACTCCTTTATATATACTAAAGCCCCTAGTAACTCCTATCTTGCTTGTTCCATGGGGCTGACTCCCTTTATTGTCAACAAGGACTTTTTACAGACTAAGGACTATTGTGTTGTAGTTATAGTTTTGCCACGATTTTTCATTCATGATTCTGAAAGTTTTACATCTACTATAGATTAAGGCATTGCCATTAAACCAAATAGAGAGCCTTTAACTGCCCTCACCCTGACTGTGCTCCTGGGACTTGGTGTTATGGGAGCAAGAACAGGCATTGCCTCGCTGGTAACCTCCCAACAGCATTTTTCACAACTCAGTGCCTTAGTGGACAGAGATCTTAACCTCATACATGAGGGGATACAAGATCTCAAAGATTCTTTGGCCTCGCTCTCTGAGGTTGTACTTCAAAACCGGAGAGGGCTAGACTTGGTATTCTTAAAGGAAGGGGGACTCTGTGTAGCCCTCAAAGAAGAATGTTGTTTTACTTAGATAAGACTGGGCTAATACAAAATAGCCTTGATAAAGTTAAAAAAAAAAAAATCTAGAGGAAAAATTGGTTTTCCACATCTCCCTGGCTAACTACTTTGCTTCCCAGTCTTTTAGGCCCTTTTGTTGGATTCCTTTTGCTTATCTCCTTTGGCCCCTGGGACTTCAGATGACTAACCAGTTTCATTAAGAGTCAGGTAGATTCTGCAATCAAGCTGGTTACTACCATCGCCTCGCACAGAAGAAACATCTGCCGCTGACCTGCCAAAAGAACAAGACAACCCCCCATCTGGACCCTTAATAATGGGGTTGGGTGTTGCAGGAGCAGGCACCAGCATAGCTTCCCTTGTCACCTCCAACCACTCAGCTTAGCAATAGACAAGGATCTACAAGAGTTACAGTCAGGAGTGCAGAACCTAAAGAACTCGGTTTCTTCACTTTCAGAGGTTGTGTTACAGAATAGAAGAGGCCTAGATTTATTATTTTTACAACAGGGGGGACTCTGTGCAGCTCTAAAAGAAGAGTGCTGCTTCTATGCAGACAAGACTGGATTAGTAGAAAACAGCTTGCAGAAAGTACGAGGAAGCCTAGAACAACGCAAACGGGAGAGACAACAGAACCAGTCTTGGTATGAATCTTGGTTCACCAGGTCCCCCTGGATGACTACTTTGATCTCCACCTTGCTAGGGCCACTTATCATCTTAATTCTCCTCTTCACCTTTGGTCCATGAATAATAAATAGATTAGTTACCTTTATTAGAGAAAGGATCAGCACTGTCCAAGTCATGATACTTAAACAACAGTACCAGTCTCTTGCAGAAACTGAAATTCCATGATTGGAATTATGACAAAGAAAAGGGGGAAATGAAAGGATAAAAGTTGCCATATTTCTGCTGCTCTGTTTTCTAGCTGCTTTGCTAACTTGCCTTTTTAAGCTTCTGTAATATGGCTTGCTTGCTACTGCACTGAATCACAGAACTGCCATTTTGCAACTGCCTCCATTTTGTAAAAAGTATGCAACTACCTCCATTTTGTAAAAAGTATACCATAAGGACCTGGCCCTTTGTACGCCCTACCCAATCAGAGGGACCCTCACGAGCCCGCCTCGTGGGCCCCACCCAATCAGGGGAACCCACGGCTGAAAAGCACCTATGACTCTGCATACCTATAGTTTTCAGCCTTTATAAGCTGACCAAACACGTGGCTAGGGGCTCTTCACCTTTCCTCCTGCGAGAGGAATCTGTGTTGAGCCCCGATGCATCGGAATCAATAAACCTCGTGCGGTTTGCATTGAGAGCGTCCTGCGTGAGTGTTCTTGGGGTCCCGTAGACAGCCCTGAGCGGGGACCCCTCCGGGGAACCCCACAGTATGAACATCATTGGAATTGATTAAAAACTATGGGGACTTTTAAAGTTAGAAGAATGCATTGCATTTTACATCATGTATGGTTATCAGTTTATGGGGGCCAAGCAGTGGAATGTGGTGGTTTGATTCGGGTGTCCCCCATAAACTTAGGTGTTCTGAATGTTAGGTTCCCAGCTGATGGATATTTGGGAATTAATGCTTCCTGGAGGGAGTGTATTGTTGGGGACGGGCTTATGGGCTTTATAGTCAGTTTCCCCATGCCAGTGTTTGGCATGCCCTCCTGTTGCTGTGGTCCACCTTATGTTGGGCAGAGAATGATGTCCACCCTCTGCTCATGCCATCGTTTTCCCCTGCCATCGTGGAGCTTCCCCTCGAGCCTGTAAGCCAAGATAAACCTCTTTTTCCCAGAAGCTGCTCTTGGTTGGGTGATTTCTACCAGCAATGTGAACCGGACTGCAACAGCATCCAATATGGGGTCTCTCTTGAGCTGGCTTTGCTCATGAGGTTTTCCTCCCTCTACAGATGCTCCAAAGTCTTGGCATCTCTAACTTTCTGGCATCTACTGCATGTTTTACATTACCCTCCTATTTTCACAAATCACCCTTTCAGAGGCTGCTTGCAGGTATCCTGATCCTACTACAAATTGCTTGGCCTCTCAGACTTTCTTCTGAAATCTGGGTGGAAGCCTCCATGATCCCATAGTTCTCAAGGTCTTATGCCAGCCTTAGCAGTAGCCAGTACTTCTTTGGACCATGGCTACAGTGGGCTCTGAACATGAAGAAATACATTTCTATATTTTATTTATTCATTTGAGAGCAACACAGAGACAGAGAAAAGAAAGAGAGAGAGAGAGAGAGAGAGAGAGAGAGTATGGGCTCACCAAGACCTCTAACCACTGCAAACAAAGACTCATGCACCACTTTGTGCATCTGGTTTATGTGGGTATTGTAGAATTAGCCCTGAGTCCTTAGGCTTGGCAGACAAGCACTCTAACCACTAAGCAATCTCTCCAGACTGAGAAATCTTTTCTGGTGGTCCTGTGTGCATAAGGAACCCTGAATCTCTCTTCTCAAAGCAAAATCTTTCTGATGAGTTAAAGCACCCTCAAGTCTGCATGGGTGGGCTCTAGCCAATTCCTGAGGTGTTATTAAGGTATCTTTTTTTTTTAAATTTATTTATTTATTTATTTGAGAGCGACAGACACAGAGAGAAAGACAGATAGAGGGAAAGAGAGAATGGGCACGCCAGGGCTTCCAGCCTCTGCAAACGAACTCCAGACGCGTGCGCCCCCTTGTGCATCTGGCTAACGTGGGACCTGGGGAACCGAGCCTCGAACTGGGGTCCTTAGGCTTCACAGGCAAGCACTTAACCGCTAAGCCATCTCTCCAGCCCAAGGTATCTTATCTACCTTTTGGATTCAGAGCAGTTCAGGAGGAAATGGTGTAGACAAGCTGCACATCTCATAGTGTAAAGGTGGTCTATGTGATCACATGGAGTTTAGACTTGATAATGATGACAAATGGCTGTATGACACTCATAGTCTTATTATATCTTTTATTCTTATTTTAGTGTATAATCCCACTTATGTGCTTAAATAGTTAATTGTGAAACACTGTCAGGAGATCCTTCAGGAGATATTTAAGACCAAAATGTTGCTATCCTAGGAGATGACACCTCCACCCTATGTTATTGCTCCTGGTGACTTTACAGAGTTACAAGGTATGGAGCTGAAGACATTGATACCATTGGTCTTGAGTCTCTGGAGGCCAAAGCTTGTGTGTGTGTGTCTTCATTTTCTTTTCACAGAAAAGGTTTAGAAAGACAAAAGAATAAAATAAAGTGTTTTAAACATAAAACATTTTAAATAAGAATATTTTGAAGAGCTAGAAAATGTGTTTCTGTTTAAAGCTGAGTGTTATTATAATGGGGTAAAAAGCCTGAAAAAAATTAAAGGCTCATAAAATAAAAATAATTGCAGAAAGGTATAGTTAATTTACTGTTGATGAAAGAAAAAATGTTTTTATATACTGGATATAGCCTGAGAGCTTGATAAACTTTACAGTGGTGCTCAATCATGTTGTAGATTTCTCTCGCCACTAGCTCACTGACTCACCCTGAAACTTCCAGTCCTGAAAACTCCATTCATGGCAAGTGCCCTAAATAGGTGGACAATTTTAAGTCTTTTTTGTGCATGTGTATGTGTGTGTAGTTGGGGGGGGGGTCTAACGTGTGTATGGATGCACAAGTAGTAGTGTGTGTGTGTGGTTTTGCATGCTTGTGTGTATTCACATATGTATTAGTATACATGTGTGTGTGCATGTGTGTACACCAGAGGTCAATGTTAAGTGTCTTTCTCAATTGTTCTGTATCTTATTTTATGAGACTTGCTGTCTTGCTGCATCTAAAGTACACCAGTTTTTCTAGGTCAGCTATTTGGTAAGTGCTAAAGATCCTCCTGTCTTTGCCTTTTCAGAGTTGGAATCACAGGTGTGTGACACCACATCCAGCTTTTACACATGGGTGCTGGGGATCCAAACACAGTCCTCATGTTTGTTTGGAAAGAACTTTATTCACTTGGCCATCTTTGCAACCCGGTTTTTCTTTTTTATTGCAGTTTTCTTTTCTAGATTTAGTTAAGACTAGATGTATAAATTTCTACCTATGTGTTACAATTGTTTATAATTTTTCAGTATATGCTGTATAAGTTTTGAGCCTAGCACTCAGCAATAGACTATTTCATGTAGCCTAAGCATGTAGCAGGCACTACCATGAAGGTTTACATAAGCACGTGCTGTAATATCAATGTAATATGTAATGTAATTATGTAAAGGCAAATCTCTCAGAACACATTCCTATCATTATTATTACTATTTCTACTATCATTACTATTTCTATGGCCTCTCTTTCCTTTCTGTATATCTGAATTTCCAACTTATAACATTTCTCTTTTGAAGAATATTTAGTGTGTGTACGTGTACTCATACATGCATGAACTTGCACATGCACCTGTGTTTACATACCTGTGGAGGCCAGAGGATAAGCTCAGGTGTTTTTGGTTTTGCATGGCAGAGGCTCACTCTAGCCTAGGCTGACTTGGAATTCACTATGTAGTCACAGAGTGACCTTGAACTCATGGCTATTTTCCTACCTCTGCCTCCCAAGTGCTGGGATTAAAGGTGTGAACCACCATGCCTGGCTGCCATTCACTTTTTTGAGACAATATCTCTCATAGACCTGGAGCTCAAGTTATGTTAGATTAGCTGGCCAGTGAACCTGTCTCCACATCCTCAGCACTCAAATTGCAGACACATGCCACTAGGCCTGGCATATTACATGGGTTCTAGGGAGCAAATTAAGGTCTGTATACTTGCAAGTCAAGCACTTTACTGCCTGAGATACCACCCATTTTGGTAGTTATCCAAAAACTTGCATTTTCTTTTGGAGGCAACTATTGAATTTAGAGAATTCATGATTTGACTTAGCAAAGATATTCCCCCCCCCCTTTTTTTTTAAGATTTTTATTTATTTATTTGAGAGTGCCAGAGAGAGAAAGAGGCAGATAGAGAGCTAGAGAGAGAATGGTTGTGCCAGGGCTTCTAGCCACTGCAAACAAACTCCAGATGCGTGTGCCCCCTTGTACATCCGGCTAACGTGGGTCCTGGGGAATCAAGCCTCAAACCTGGGTCCTTAGGCTTCACAGGCAAACATTTAACCAGTACCCCATCTCTCCAGCCCAGATATTGCCTTTTAAAATGGTTTTATTATTTATTTTCAAGGAGAAAAAGAGAGAGAGAGAAGCGAGAAAGACAGAGAGTGATAGATTGAGTATGAGTGTGCCAGACCCTCTTGCTACTGCAAAAGAACTCTAGATGCATGTGTCATTTTGTGCATCTTGGCTTTATGTGGATACTTGGAATTGAACCTGGGTTGGCAGGCTTTATAAACAAGCACCTTTAACCACTGAGCCATTTCTCCAGTCCAAGATATTACTTTTAACTCATTGAACAATTGGATAAACTTTTCAGGCAATGATTGCTATGGATATATTTTACTTTTATTATTTTAGCTGGTTACATCCCAGACAGGGAGCTCATGTGAATGGTCAGTTGAAAGTGACATCACATGATAGCTGCCTGATCAATCAAGGCTTGGGAGATGCTTTTGATCTTCCTTCTGTCTTGTGTATGACTTCTACTACAGATGTGAAAAGAACACATTTTCCTTTTGGCAAAAATGGGAAATTTCTGATTTATTAAAAGCTACACATGCTCTTGGAACCAAACTGAACTTGTTATGCTTACAAGGCAAGCACTCAGCTGACCAAACTATCTCCTCAGCCCAAATTTTAAGTGTTTTAAAATTCCTGATATTAAAAAATCAGACATTAAGAATCTTTGTCATTTTTCATATCAGTTCTAGTAGTGCAGGTATTGTATATTTTGGAAGATGATTCAGAGGTTAAAATTGCTTGTAAAGACTGCCAGCCTGGGCTCAATTCTCTAGCCACCCACATAGAGCTGGACAGGCATTTGTTTGCAGTGACAAGAGACCCTGGCATACACAATTAAAAAATAAATAAAAATATTCTTATATATGTATGAAGTGTCTCATGTTATTTTTAAAATATTTCACTTATACAAAGTTCCACATGATAGGTATATTACTTTTGAGTTTCTGTGATCAAAATACCTCCCAGAAGCAACTTAAAGGAGGAAATTTGTTTTGTTTCATGGGACCTCAGTTCATTACAGAAGAGCAGGCATGGAAGAGAAGCTCTGTCCATGGAAGTGGGATCATGAGGCAGAGTTTGAGGGAGAGGAAGCATGTGGGGGAGGGTCAATAATTCACAGATGGAGACTGAGGGATACAAAATGCCAGACTATGGGGTGAACAAGGTGAGCGCTCTAATGTATATCATACATAAAAACTAAACAATAAAATTATATTATACAAAAGATTTTTTTCTTGGTTTTTGAGGTAGGGTCTTGCTATAGCCCAGGCTAGCCTGGGATTCCCTATGTGGTCTCAGGGTGGTCTTGAATTCACAGCAATCCTCCTACCTCAGCCTCCTGAGTGCTGAGATTAAAGGCATGTGCCACCACGCCTGGCTAAAAGATTTTCATTAAATAAGATTTTAACTGTTCTTGTCACTAAAAAGTATGCATATGTGATACAACATGTTAATCTCTTCACTATAGTAAACATTTTATTTTCTCTATATCCTATAGTGTTATGTGTAAATCTCAAATATACCTAGTAAAATCTATTTTCTAAAGAAAACAGTTAAGGATTTTTAGGGAGTTGATAAGTAGAATTCAGCTCCCAGCACCATACAATGATTCCTCCTTTCTGAAATCCTTGCTGCCAATTTTTAGCTTCTTTGTCTAATCTACGTTTCTTCTCTTTTCCTTCCATTCAAAAGACTGTGTAGGGGTTTTCTTTCTACACAGAACTCTCTAGCACAAAACCTGGGAATCTCCTCTGGAGATAAACTTCCTTCTTTCATGGGTCAAATACTCCTCTGTGTCTGTCTACTCCTGGTCATTCTCCAGTGGCTTCAACCATTACTTTTTATCTCCCATTCAGAATGTATAATTTTTATTCACAGCAACACTGGTACTATAAAAACTACTCTGCTTTTGCAGGTATTGGGATCTAATAAGCCTTTTTGTTGTCTGTTGTCCTGATTCCTCCATGACATCTTTTTCCAGGTATCATTTCCTACTGCTGGTTCATGATGATGTTTGAAACGCCATCATACTTCCTGTTACTTTCAAACCATTGATTTTGTGCTGCACATAAGTAATCCAACTACACTTTATTACTTTAATGGTTTTTTTGTTGTTGTTGTTATTTTAAAGGAAATATATTGTACAACAACATTCAGAGACTGTGTTTGTAACACAGTTCCAACAAACTCAATGCACTATCTTTAGGCACAAGAGGTCCTTTTCAGGACATAATACTTTCAATTATGAGCTTACATTTTTATTTCATTCCACAGTAAGTGTAGAATGGAATGAATAGTGGGCCCAAGTCTCACATCACTCTGTAGAAGAGAATGAATGGCCTGTCTTCTTGACTGTGGAAGAAAGACAGCATGCTTACAGTTCAAAGATTTTTCTTCTGGCTGAGCCCGAGCCCAGTGAAGAAAAAAATCTCTCCATAAGGTGACTGCATACAGCTTCCGCCACACTGCTTCCTTCAACCTCGTTTTTGTAGAGCAAAGTACAAGGCAGGGGACAGGGTTTGGGGTTCCACTGCTGTCCTGGAATATTCTTCCACTGGAAGAACAATATTATGAGACTGAGGTCTACGATGTCATCTGAAATAGTCTCCATTCTGGGCTGGAACTTTGACTCACGCTGCAGGCGATTGTGGGAGGGAGCTGACTTGGGTTTGACAAGCTCTGGGCTATGATAGAAAACCTTGATCTATAGGACAACTGATAATCTGTCTCTTCAAATCCTGTTTTCTCCTATCTGTAACATGCAGAAATTTTTCAAATGGTTCTCTAGAGAGTAGAGTTCAAGAATGGGTATGGAAACATTTTTAAGGCATTTAATGAATGCATTTTTTATTAACAATAAAGCTATTGTTTGAAAAACTCAGTTTATTGGCTTAATAGGGGAGTAAACCTGATTTTTTTTTAAATGGAAGTGCCTTTAAAGGTACCAGGAATCCATTCTGTGATTTGAAATGGTTTGAGTATACTCCAAAGTTTATAAGCTGGAGGTGTGGTCTCCATGTACTGGCATTAAGAGATGGTGGATCTTTAAGAGGTGAGGGGGTCATGCATGGGAACATCATACTTGGAAGTAGTAATGTAGTCCTCAAAGGACCAGGTTAGTTTCCATAGAGCTGTTATAAAGCAAGGCTTCTCCCATGTGCTTGGCCCAATTGCATGTAGCCATCTCCCTTTTTATTTCTCTGCAATGTCATGACCTTGTTCTGGGAGGCCCTCACCACATTCCTGCACCACATATGATTTTCCAACCAGCAGAAATATGAGCCAAATAAAACCAATTTCTTTTAAAAGTACCCAGCTTGAGTTCTTTTGTTATAGCAAAACAAAATGAACTAAGCCTCCATTTTGGATAAATTACCATAATGTCATCAATACATTGAGGATGAATCATACCTTCTCACTTAGGTAACAACAGAGTTTCAATTATGTTGTTTCCTGTCTGTAATGACTGAGTCAAAATTTTCCCCAAGAATTACTCACACTGTTGCATTTTTCAGCCTTCATAGTCTGGTTTGCTGCTGACTTAAGGGAAAAAGAAATCATTTTTCTGGTTCTGAAGTTTCTCAGTTATTTTCAGTACATTTCTGCTCCTCATGGAATTGGTACACAAAATTCATGACAAAATTCCCCAAAGCCACAGAACTCTCCCAGTAAGACTGAATGCATCAAATAGAGAATGAAAGAGCCCTGGAAGAATCTATCAGCCGATGGCTATTTAAGTTCTTGGTGGTTCTTTCTGAACCACCACAGAAAATCAGCATGACAGGGGAGATTTCCATATAGGTTGTCTTTGGGCAGTATTTCTGTTTTTTAGTAAAATATTATATTGTTGCTTAAAAAACTATGTTGGAGGGAAATTAGGGAAATTAGCTATTGCAAGTTTTTTGCTATTGTAATTTACTGAGATTTCAGAAGAGTTAAACCAATTAAGTTGAATCTCTTTTTTTATTTTTTTTTTATTTTTTTATTTATTTAACTGAGAGCGACAGACACAGAGAGAAAGACAGATAGAGGGAGAGAGAGAGAATGGGTGCACCAGGGCTTCCAGCCTCTGCAAACGAACTCCAGATGCGTGCACCCCCTTGTGCATCTGGCTAACGTGGGACCTGGGTAATTGAGCCTCGAACCGGGGTCCTTAGTCTTCACAGGCAAGCGCTTAACCGCTATGCCATCTCTCCAGCCCGAATCTCTTTTTTTTTTAAAGGTAAAACAATTCAATAGTTACTTGCCAGGACTTACCGATGCTTGAGTTCACTTTACTTTTCATTTGTGTATGAAATTATGGAATCTTATGTTCTTTTCACTTGACCCTCAACTGGCTTTCCCTCCTAGTATCAATCCAGAGGAGCTGCTCATAAGAGAATGACCTCTCAAAATCAGGGGTCCTTGTTACATCCTCTCAAGTGTAATGTGTTGGTATGACTTTACAATAGTTAGCCCATTTTAAGAATTCATAAACAACCAAAGTAGGCAAAAACAATTTGTATTTTGCTTAAATATTGTTTAGTGTAGAATATTCTCTGAATCCAGAAGCCAGAGTTCCAATTCAGGCTCTTTCATTTGTTAGATGTGGGATGTTGGGCAGGTCCCCAAAGGGTACTTTTGTTACTGTAAAGTGAGAAGTCTGATCTCAGTAATTTATTTATTTAATTTTCAAATTTGCACCATAAGGTTTATTCCTCATGTGGGACAGGTTCCCTCCAAATGTATCACAAAGGGCCCTGGAAACTCCCACCACCTTCAGGAAGGAGTGAGAAAGGCAGGTGCTGAGGAGGACCGAGAAGGCTTTGCAGTTCCCAGCTTTCTTATCGCCCTTACAACAGAGGATACTGCTCCCCACTATTGTTACTGTCATCCCCTCAATTAAAAAAAAAGGCATCACTCTTAAAAAGAGCAACTCATGTCGGGAGGTGAGGGGCATGCTTCCTTAGCTAGGACTTGAGGAGGTGGACCACCCTTGGAGAGGGAGGAGAACAGTGGCAGTCATTTTCTTTCCTCGCTGCATCCTGTGGCGACTGTGTGTCCACCTCATCCACGGGCAGCTGCACATGACGACCACTGAGCCCTGGATGAAGTTCTTCACTGACCACATGTGAGGGTACTTCTCAGGGTCTGTGACGCTGATCAGTTAGCTTGATGTTGAGGTACGATCCACAGAAGGCGGGGTTCCACAGATGTTCAGGTTATTCTTGAGCTTCACAACTACATCCTTGCCCACAAGGGAATTGAAAAAGGAGCCGAAGAGCTTCTGGAAGCCTCATCTCCAGCGAGGACTAGGATTCCTGCCTCCCGTGGTGCCCCCACATTCAGATTCGTTGAGGGTTGCAGACTCCCCCCCCCCCAAAGCCATTTACTCCCTTTAACAATGCTGAGTCTCAGGGAGTGGAGGAGAACGAGAAAGGCCCCAGGCGAACTCTAGCCCAAAGCAGTAGACTAGCTAGCCTGTGCCTCAGTTATTTTTTTATAGTCAGTTCTAAAATGATTTTTTGCATGCAAAAATGTGAACCCATAAGTAATGTCTAATACCAGTGCACTAAGTTGAAGTGAAAAGAAAATATTATTTAGGTTAGTCAACTAAAGAGAAGATTGCCTCTTTGCTATGTGGCCCAAACAAACTATAGTTTGCTTTTGGGAAAACGAATCTTTAACATTTTGATTGACATTTTGAAAGACAAATGTAAATTTTAAGTTTAAAAAATGTACAATAACGCCACAAACAACTATGACAAATTTAGTAGCACTGTCAATAAAAACAAACCTGGAAAACCTGAAGTGTTAGCAATTATGGCACAGTTATGAGAAGATTGGTGAAGTTCTTGCAATCTAGCCTGTGAGGAATTTGGGGCGTTCATGTAACTATATTTTATTGTTTTAAGATAGAACCTTTAAATTAACATTAACAAAAAATGGACTTTTCTTATCACAAGCCCTTTGAAACACTGGCTTAACCTATGGTAATTTGCCTTTTCAATAAACGTTTCCTCTAGGTTTTCCTATCTGTTATCAACTGATTTTGTTTATAGGGTCTTTCTTTCTAAGGTGCCAGGGGTGGAGGTGAGGGATGGAAGCCCAAACCAAATGTTTGTGGGGCCACTACTCAATCATGGAACTGCATCCCCAGTACTTCCTGGCTAGCTTGTAATTCTCAATCATACTTGCCCCATAAAATTTCTCCATGGGGGCTGGAGAGATGGCTTAGTGGTTAAGCGCTTGCCTGTGAAGCCTAAGGACCCCGGTTCAAGGCTCGGCTCCCCAGGTCCCACGTTAGCCAGATGCACAAGGGGGTGCACGTCTGGAGTTCGTTTGCAGAGGCTGGAAGCCCTGGCGCGCCCATTCTCTCTCTCTCCCTCTATCTATCTTTCTCTCTGTGTCTGTCGCTCTCAAATAAATAAATAAATAATTAAAAAAAAAATTTCTCCATGGCCCCCCTTTCCACAGTAATCTGTCAGTCACAGTTACCACACATCTTAAAAATGCAAAGCCATGCTGATAGACTTTACAGGTAATGTTTGTGGTCATTCAGTTCTAAATAATTCATGAATTCCATTAGTATTTATTCTATAATTCATAAATATTAATAAGATTATTTTAGTTTTCAAACATATGGTGTTTTCCTAGCTCTTTGGTTGTTGTCAATGTTTAATATTGCATTGTAGAAAGAGAATATGGTCCATGCCATTGATTCTTTGGTACTCAGATTTCTTTTATGGTCTGCTACGTGGTCAGTATTTCTGATGAAAGGAATGGTAGTTCTCTATTTGAAAAATACAAACTTCCTTATGGATCCAATCTGGATCAATTACATTGTTCAAAAGGCCTGTGTTTTTCCAGTATACTACTTGATCAGTTTCTGAAAGAAGCATGTAAATATATCTTTTATTTAGGTCAAGATGTCCAATTAATCCCACAAATCAGAAGGCTGTTTTGCTAGAACCGTTCAGATTCAGCTTTCCTATTCTTTCTGTTAGCTGCTTTTCATTATATTAAATCTGACCTTCCTTGCTTCTCTTACCTGTTTCCATACTTTTGATATTTAAACTTTATCATGTTTTACATATTTCTCTTGTAGTAGCATTTGGATGTTTTTCTTTCCTAAAAATCTGATGATCTTTACTTTGAGTAAATTAATCTGTTCACATTTACTGAGATTAGGGATGTCTTTTTACATGTATATTTTTAATACTTTATTTATTTACTTATTTGAGAGGAGATAGTGAAAGAGAGAAAGAGATAGAGAATGGGCCCACCAAGGCATCTAGCCACTGCAAATGAAGTCCAGACACATGCACCACATTGTGCATCTGGCTTACATGGGTACTGAGGAATCCAGCTTGGTTCCTTAGGCTTCACAGGTAAATGCCTTAACCACTAAGCAATCTCTCTAGTCCTAGAGATGTCTTTTGTTTATTCTCTTTCTTTTATTTTCTCTCTTTCCTGATACTTTTACATTCTCTCTCTCTATCTCTTTTGTTTTGTTTTTCAAGGTAAGGTCTCACTTTAGTCCAGGCTGAGCTGGAATTCACTATGTAGTCTCAGGTGGCCTTGAACTCATGGTGATCCTCCTACCTCTCTGCCTCCTGAGTGCTGGGATTAAAGGTGTGTACCACCATGTCCAGTGTTCTAATTCTCTTTTTTGCCATGTACTTTTCTTATTATTTAGGATTTACTCTTGAAATATTTGTTCATTTACAAGGAGAGAGAAAGAGAGAGATAGAGAGAGATTAGGCATGCCAGAGCCTCATGCCACTGCAAACGAACTCCAGACACATGTGCCACTTTATGCATCTGGCTTTATGTGGGCCCTGGGGAATCCAACTCACAACTCAGGCCATTCAGGTTTTGCAAGGAAGCACCTTTAACTTCTGAGCTATCTTTTCAGATTGGAACATACTCTTATGTGTTTTAAAGCATTCTTACTTAAGGGACATGTTCTCTCTCTTTTTCTTAAATAACTCAATGAATTTGGACTTTATATTTTCAGTCTCTCCTATTTCTTTGTCCATGCTACTGTCTTCTACCATTTGAGTTTCATGTTATTTGAATAATTCCCCAGCTATCTTTCTTTAAAAAGTGCTTTTTAGCATTACAAACCTGTTTACCACTTTCTCTTTTTATGATGTACTCTTAATTCTTTACGTTTTTGGGATCAAAATTCCTATTTCCTACAGTATATTTAAAATGAGTTCTTTTGATAAAGATGTAAAGTTAGTGAACTATCTCAGTCTTTGTTTTTCAGAACATGCATCTAATTTGCAAATGAATATTAATCAAACATGGTACATTATTTTATGTTAATATTTATTCACCTCTACAATTTTGAAGCAATTATCCTTTAGACATCTATTATTTCTAGTAGGGAGACCTCTATCCATTTGATTTGGAGTTTCCTATTTCCTTAACCACATATTGCTTTATAAAATGATTATGGTCTTTTATTCTACACATTCTTATAGCAGTGTATCTTGCATTTTTAATTTAATTAATTAATTAATTAATTAAATTTGCAGAAGGGCTTTGACAGGGTCCCATGGTCCTTGAGAATCTGATAGCAGAAATGATCCCCATAGTCCTGTCATGAGATCAGAAGATTCAGGGATCCTCTGAAGTATGACTTTGAATAAGAATCTCTGCCTAGAATTATCCTTATCCTAAAGCAATCAGAAAACACACAACAAATGCTTGTTAAGTTAATCAATTAACGGGCTTAAATCTTGATAGGGAAAGCAGGAAATTTTGGAGTGTTAGCTGTTTTGGAAGAAACAGGCAGGAGGACCAACATGACAACATTTCTCCAAAATTTCCTACTGTGTGTACAGATTACTGTAGCCCTTAAGGAAGAGTATTTGATATATCTAATAAAGTAAGTAAATAAATAAATAAATCATAAAGTATATCTAATAAAATAGAAGACAATGTACACCACATGCAGGTATAAGACCAAGAACCTAGGTTCACTTTTGTAGATACTCTGAGAGTCTTAAGGGGAGCACCTAGCACCTTAAGCTCCTACCCTGAAGATATATAACATCCGATTGATTGATACATCTAATACTACCCAGCTAACTAGAAAACCAAAGCATTAAATTAATCCAAGAAGCAAAAATATATACAACACAAAAAACACCAAAAATCAAGACAATATAAATCCACCAAAAAGTACTAATGCATCAGAAATGACGTCCAGTGAGAATAAGTTAGAGGAAATGCCTGAGAAAGATTTCAAAAGAATGATTGTAAGTATGTTAAAAGAACTCAAAGAAATCAAAGGAAGCAAAGAAGAAACAGGACACCAATTTAATGAGTTAAAGAGGCCAATACTAGACATAAATAAGGAAATATAAATAATAAAGAAAAACCAGTTAGAATTGTTAGCAATATGGAACACAGTTAACGAAATAAAAAACTCTGTAGAAAATCTCTACAGTAGAATGAAGGAGAGGACAGAATATCTAAGCTAGAAGACCAGGTGGCAAATCTAATACAGTCCAACAAAGAGAAAGACAAACTTATAGAAATGTATGAGTGGGAATTTCAGATATTCGGGACATGATGAAAAGATCAAACATAAGAATTCAGGGCATAATAGAAGGAGAAGAATTTCACTCCAAAGGTATAGTTGGCATCTTCAACAAAATCATTGAAGAAAATTTCCCCCAAATTGGGAAAGAGGTACCAATGCAGATACAGGAAGCCTTTAGAACCCCAGCCAGACAAAACATGGAAAGAAACTCTCCTTGCCATATTATAATCAAACTACCATACATACAATCCAAAGAAAGAATATTGAAAGCAGTCAGAGAGAAAAATCAAGTTACCTACAAAGGCAAGCCTATCAGGATTACAGCAGATTACACAACACAAACTTTAAAAGCCAGAAGGGCATGGGGTGATGTATTCCAAGTCATGAAAGATAACAACTGTCAACCAAGGTTACTTTATCCTGCAAAGCTATCCGTTCAAATAGATGGAGAAGTAAAGACATTCCATGACAAAAACAGGCTAAAGGACTATTTGAAGACAAAACCAGCTCTACAGAAAGTACTTGAAAGAATCCTCCATGCTGAAGATAAAGAAAAGCACACATATAAGGAGCCAGGAAAAAAAACAAACAATACTCAAATACTAGTTAACACAAGAGAGCAAAGGTAAAACCCGGAGAACTACAAAAAAAATTACCAAAAATGAATACACACCTTTAAATAATATCTCTTAATATCAATGGCCTAAATGCCCAAACAAAAAGACATAGGTTTGCAGACTGGGTTAAAGAGCAAGATCCATTTGTTGCTTCCAAGAAACCCACCTTTCTATAAAGGATGGACATTATCTTAGGGTGAAAGGTTGGAAAACAGTGTTTCAAGCAAATGGACCTAGAAAACAAGCAAGGGTTGCTATCCTAATATCTGACAAGGTAGATTTCAGTCCTACATTAGTTAAGAAAGATAAGGAAGGCCACTTTATATTGATTAAAGGCACCCTCCAACAGGAGGACATTACATCCTAAACATATATGCACCTAACATGGGGGCTCCCAGATTCATCAAACAAACGCTAGTAGAACTAAGGTCACAGGTCACACCAAACAGAGTTGTAGTGAGTGACTTCAACACCCCACTCTCATCATTTGACAGGTCATCTTGGCAAAAAATAAGCCCAGAGACATCTGGACTAAATGAGATCATAGAAGGAATGGACTGAACAGGTATATACAGGACGTTACATCCAAATGCTGCAGAATATACATTCTTTTCAACAGCACATGGAACATTCTCTAAAATAGACCACATATTGGGACACAAAGCAAATCTTAACAAATATAGGAAAATTGAAATAATTCCTTGAATTCTATCTGACCATAATGGAATCAAACTACAAATCAATAGCAAGAAAAGCTATAGAGAATACACAAAATCATGGAAATTAAACATCACGTTACTAAATGATGAGTAGGTCAATGAAGAAATCAAGAGGGAAATCACAAAATGTAAAGAGTCAAAAGATAATGAGAACACAACATGCCAAAAATCTCTGAGACACAATGAAGGCAGTCCTAAGAGGTAAATTTATAGCTTTAAGTGCCTATAGTAAGAAATTAGAAAGGTCACAAGTGAATGACCTAATGCTTCACCTTAAAGCCTTTGAAAAATAAGAACAAGTCAAACCCAAAATCAGCAGATGGGAATAAATAATAAAGATTAGGACAGAAATTAATGAAATAGAAACGAAAAAAGCAACCCAAAGAATCAATGAAACAGAGACTTGGTTCTTTGAAAGGAAAAACAATATTGATAAACCCTTAGCAAATCTGACTAAAAGAAAGAGAGAAGAGACACAAATTAATAAAATTAGAGATGAAAAAGGTAACATCACAACAGATGACAGATAAACTTAAAAAATTATAGGGACATATTATAAAAGCTTATACTCCACAAAGTATGAAATCTGTAAGAAATGGATGATTTCCTTGATTTATATGACCTACCTAAATTAAATCAAGATAAGATTAATCACTTAAATAAACCTTGTGTTATAATGTATATATTTTTGCATCCTGGATTAAGTTAATGCTTGGATTTTCTAGGTATCTGGGTATTGTGAGATGTATCCATCAATCTGATGCTATATATCTTCATTGTAGGAGATTAAGATGTTAGGTGTGGCTCCTAACTCCCTCAGAGTATCTAAAAAAGTGTTCCTAGGGGTTGAGTTTGCCTGCTATGGGAATATTCAAGTAGGCTGAGTGGAACAAAATACAGGTAGATTCTAAAATTTAACTAAACACTGTACACATTCAATCAAAAACAGCATCAAGTATTTATGCAAGAGTAGGTATTTTAACAACCAGATCCTCTTTCAACAAACAGGTTAAGATTTCTGGTCTGTTGAGGGTTCCAAGTTAGCTTTTGACCAAGTGAGACCCTTCCCTCGTGCAATCCCAATTACCTTTTTGGATGATTTTGGTCTCAGTCAAGTAGGCTGGCTGGATCACTGGACCACTGTTCTGTTTTCTGGAGCTGGGTACTGGTTTTCCTGCAAGGCAAACTGATCCTGGCAACTGTGGCCCTGCAGATAGGCACCCTTGCTGCTGGATCTGCCGCTGCTGCTGCTGAAGCTGCCGCTACTGGGTCCACCACTGCTGGAGCTGCTGTTGTCGGTGCCAGAGCCACTGCTGTTGCTGTGGGAGCCAAAGCCATGCTTCCACCACCGCATCTGCTGCCAGAGCCGGGCCGCCGCTGCCAGAGCTGCTTCGACCTGCCTGTGTGGGCTCTGGATGCTCTGGATCTCTACTACTTCTCTGCTGCCATTTTAAATTATACCCCTCACTTTTTAGTAAAAGTGTGTATTTTGCTGGGTTTTCTTTGGCTTTTTCTCCCCTAGGCTGCTTTGGTATGGTTCCTATGCCCATCTTAACCGGAGGAAAATAGCAATCTTACCAAAAGCAATCTATACATTTAATGCAATCCCCATCAAAATTCCAACAGCATTCTTCCCGGAAATAGAAAAAAAATATCCAAAAATTCATTTGGAATCACAAAAAACCTCGAATATCTAAAATAATGCTGAGCAACAAAAATAAGGCTGGTGGTATCACCATACCTGATTTTAACCTGTACTACAGAGCCATAGCATCAAAAACAGCATGGTACTGGCACAAAAGCAGACATGTAGATCAATGGAACAGAATAGAGGACCCAGATGTAAGTCCGGGTAGCTATAGCCTCCTGATATTCGATAAAAATGCCAAAAATACTCACTGAAGGAAAGACAGCCTCTTCAGCAAATGGTGCTGGGAAAACAGGACATTTATCTGTAGAAGGATGAAAATAGATTCTGCTTTCTCTCCATGCAGAAGAATTAAGTCCAAATGGATTAAAGACCTTAACATCAGACCTGAAACTCTGAAACTCCTAGAGGGAAAAGTAGGGGAAACTTTTCAACATATTGGTCTTAGCAAAGACTTTTTGAATATAACCCTAGTTTCTCAGGCAAAAAATCCCCACAGGTTAACTGCCTGGACCTCATGAAATTACAAAGATTTTGTACTGCAAAGACACTGAATAAAGCAAAGAGGCAATTACAGAATTAGAAAAAAATCTTTGCCAGCTATACATCTGACAGGGGATTAATATTTAGGATATACAAAGAACTCAAAAAATTAACTAATAAGAAATCAAACAAGCAAATTAAAAATAGGCTATGGAGCTAAATAGAGAGTTCTCAAAAGAAGAAATATGGATGGCATATAAGTAGCTAAAAAAATGTTCTACATCTCTAGTCATCAGGGAAATGCAGATTAAAACTATGTTGAGCCGGGCATGGTGGTGCACACCTTTAATCCCAGCACACTTGGGAGGCAGAGGTAGGAGGATCTCCGAGAGTTCGAGGCCACCCTAAGACTACATAGTGAATTCCAGGTCAGCCTGAGCCAGAGTGAGACCCTACCTCGAAAAACCAAAAAAAAAAAAAAAAAAAACAACAACAACAAAAAACTATGTTGAGCCCATCTCACTCCTGTCAGATTGGTTACCATCATGAAAACAAATTACCATAAATGCTAGTGAGGATATGGAAAAAGAAGAACCCTTCTATACTCTTGGTGGGAATGCAATCTGGTCCAGCCATTGTGGAAATCAGTGTGGAGTTTCCTAAGACAGCTAAAAATTGATCTACCATATGACCCAGCTATAGCACTCCTAGGCATATATCCGAAGGACTCATCTCATTACCTTAGGCATACTTGCTCAACTATGTTTATTGTCACTCAATTCACAATAGCTGGGAAATGGAATCAGCTTAGATGTCCTTCAACTGATGAGTGGATAATGAAGATATTGTACATTTATACAATGGAGTTCTACTCAGTGGTAAAGAAAAATGGAGTTATGAAATTTGCAGGAAAATGAATGGATCTGGAAAAGATTGTACTACACGAAGTAACCCAGGCCCAGAAAGCCAAGCATCACATGTTCTCTATCATATGTGGATCCTAGCTACAGGTGTTTGGGCTTCTGTGTGAGAAGGAAAACCTCAGTAGCAGAAGCCAGTAAGCTAGAAAAGAGATATAAAGGGAAGAGAAAGGAACGGAAGAGGGTACTTAATAGGATGGTATTGTATATATATAAGTAGAGGAATAGATTAATGTGGATGAAAAGGCACAAAGTGAGTTCAGGGGAAGAGATTGAGTAAAGGAAAGGTGGAGGGAGGGCTAATCAAAATCTAAGATGATACAAATAAATAATATGGAATCCACTTTATTGGACAATGGAACACATTCAGGAGCTGTAGATTGTTGCTAGAAAACTTTCAGTGCCAGGGATGGGATACCTTCCAGTGAGTTTTTGGATGGGAGGTCCCTGATGCCCTCAATACATTATAGGCCATTGCCAAGGCCCTTGGTTTCCCACCAGCTATAGATGGTAAGACCCTATTGCTGAAGACATACTTGGGCTGCAAGACCATGGAGAAATACTGCTGGAACTGAGCTAATAACCTCCTTCATGTAGACCAGCTGACAGAAAGCTGGAAGAAGCCATTCTGCGTGCAGTTTAATGGGAGAAAGAGAAATCACCAATGAAGATACTCAACAGTGGCCGCTGCAAGCCTTATATTTGTCTAGACAGGCCAAATGAGCCAACAGGTGCAATAGTGGCACATCTATTATGGTGGAAACGCAACTACCTTCTAATTGGACTGGAGGCCTGCTCCATAGGAGGGAATACATCCCTGATACTGAAAACTTAAAACAGGGGTAGTCATGAGCCCTAGAGGTGTAATGTCTGCTGCTGTATGGCTAAATGTATATACCATGCGTATCAAACTGCCCAGTAAGCACTTCTCCTAATGTTCATACCCTTATATTAATGCTACTCTCACTTTTTGTAGAGAATCTTCTCCTTTTAGATGGCAGTGACCTTGGGACAACTCAGAAGGAATCATGGTGCTGGAAAGAAGTGACTGCAGTGCTCAGTACTGTAATATCTCTATCACACCTTCCAGGACTCAGAGTCTAATGGGGTAGAGGTGGCAGAAAGAGCCAAAGGAAGGTAGGACTCCTTATAACATGATCCCTCCAGACACAAAATGGCCTGGATATCCATGACCTCACAATGCCTGACCCTACCTACACTAGACCATCATAAGAGGAGGAAGAGATCATGACACCAAAATAAAAGAGAGACTGATTGAGAATGGGAGGTGATATGATGGATAATGGAGTTTCAAAGAGGAATGTGTGTGTGGGGGGGTTATTACCATGGGATATTTTTTATAATCATAGAAGTTGTTAATAAAAATTTCAAAAAAATACTTAGACAATAAGTAAATTATGGTGCATTTACATGATGGGATACTATAGAGCAATGAGAATGAGTAAATTACAGGATAAATGAAGCTAGCCAGCATGATGAAACAAAGCAGCTAGACATGAAAAGTAATACTCTATGATTTCATGCAGATTTAGGACAAAAATGTAAAATTAATCTCTCTTGTTAGAAATCAGAGTGTTAGCTATTTTGGAAGAAACCTGGAAGGGGGTGTGGTTCTGGTAATATTCTATTTCTTGCATGAGTGAGTTCAGTTTGTTAACTATACAGTTATATATTTACCTTTCTATATGTACATTATATAGCTATTATTGTTAAAAATTTGGGCCGGGCGTGGTGGTGCACGCCTTTAATCCCAGCACTCGGGAGGCAGAGGTAGGAGGATTGCCATGAGTTCAAGGCCACCCTGAGACTACAGAGTTCATTCCAGGTCAGCCTGGACCAGAGTGAGACCCTACCTCGAAAAACCAAAAAAAAAAAAAAAAAAAAAAAAAAAAATTACTCTAAGGGCTGGCATATACCACACAAATGTACATGTAATTTTGTAATCTATTAAGAATGCATCAAGAAGGGCTGGAGAGATGGCTCAGGGGTTTAGGTACTTGCATGCAAAGCCTAATGACCTGGGTTCAAGTCCCAGCGCTCATATAAATCCAGATGTTCAAAGTGGCACATGCACCTGTAGTGTGCAATGGCTGGAGGCCCTGGCATGCCCATTTTCTTTGTCTCTCTCTCTCTTCTCTCTCTTGGCTTACAAATAAAAATTAAAAAATATATCAAGATAAATCACTCTCGCTGTGTACCTGCTGGGACCAGAGCTGTGCCTTTTACTTCTACATTTCATGAGATATGATGCTGATCCCCTCCCACCAAACCACACCAAGACCAGTGAAGGAATTATGTAAATACAATAGCCAGCTCTGATGAAACAGCAATTATATATCTTAGCAGCTGTGTGCTTCTGTTCATGTTAGATAATTAGCCAGAAAATTGTCTGCATAATTATTTTATGGAGCATTTGGCGATTTAACCATTTAACTCTGAAGGCTTATCCAATAGTCATTAAACTGTTTAAAGTGGTAGAGATCACAGTTGGTGCTGTTTCAGCAAACTTAACAAAACCCAAATGGCTTCGGAATTCCATGGATCTCCACTGTGTAACCAATCATTGTAGCTGGCAGGTCTGAGCTGGATATGCTTTTAAACTTTTATAATTTTCTCTCTAAAGGACATGTGTGTCAACTCTTTTAAAAAGATATACAACTGAAATGAGTTCTCGGGCTTACCACTGCTCTTTCTGATTAGATGAAAGTACACACGAATCACTGCTGTGGTTATTAAATCCATGTGCTTCATTTCCATGTGTGTGAATAGGACACATGGAGGAAGAGAAGCTGAGAGGTTACAAAGAGAGAGGAAACCAAAGAAGGAAAATCGACCTTTGAGATTAGTTTGAAGAATATTTATGTCTCTTCCCAAACACAGGTATACATTTACATTTAAGGGACTTTCTGTATACTATTAATGTCATAATAACAATGTATTTGATAAGATGAGGTTTCAACAATAGGGGGTATTTGAGTTTTGGCAGGCAGAGGAGGAAAACAGAGTCTTGGCTGAAGAACTCATTTCTATGTCCCTCACAAGGTGCTGGGGTAAGTCATTGGCAGAGATTGCTGACTGGGTATAGCATGGGTCTTGGGATTTGACTGAGTATTGCACTCAAGTCCTAACTCTTAAGGATGTGGAACCTCTTGAAAGTCTAGTCCTTTCTTCTGCAATGGGGATGCTGTTGCTAATTATAGCAGTGCTAGGAGCTCAGACTAGAATCTGGCTGTATGTACTCATGGTCTCTCCTCTACCTTCCTAGCTCTATGACTTTGGGCTTGATATCATTTAACTTCTTTGCATTTCTAGGTATTTTTAACCTGACGTGTCTTGTCTGTTGACAAGGACTTGTCTTGCTCTATGTTCCTATAACAAATTACCTGAGACTGAGTATGTTATAGTTCTGGAAACTGAAAGGCCTCTTTGCTGTGTCCTCACATGGTGCAAGAGATGGAAGAAATTAATTGCCCCCTAAAGCCTTGCTGTGACAATAATCCCTCCATGAGGGCAGAGTCCTCATGGTATGATCCTTATCTAAAGGTCCTGCATTTTCATATGATCACACTGGTGATTAAATTTTAGGGGGACACATACTGGCAATAGCAGAATTAGATTATTGTGCATATGGAAAAGGACTCAG
Source organism: Jaculus jaculus (assembly GCF_020740685.1). Taxonomy (NCBI): domain Eukaryota; kingdom Metazoa; phylum Chordata; class Mammalia; order Rodentia; family Dipodidae; genus Jaculus; species Jaculus jaculus. The sequence goes on along the minus strand of NC_059111.1, from coordinate 60,287,178 downwards.
AACTTCCAGGGACAAAAAAATACAGTATAGATGATTTCTACTACTATTTTTTTTTTAATTTTTTTTTCTTTGTTTATTTATTTGAGAGTGACAGACACAGAGAGAAAGACAGATAGAGGGAGAGAGAGAGAATGGGCGCACCAGGGCTTCCAGCCTCTGCAAACGAACTCCAGACACGTGCGCCCCCTTGTGCATCTGGCTAACGTGGGACCTGGGGAACCGAGCCTCGAACCGGGGTCCTTAGGCTTCACAGGCAAGCGCTTAACCACTAAGCCATCTCTCCAGCCCTACTATTTATTTTTGACTGTTGTTTGGAAGGGTGAAATAAAATTGTGCATATGAAAATTCTACTTAAATTGGAAATTGTTGAAAAGTTGATTCTCATCATCCTACAATTTCCTAAAGACATCATTCATGATTCTCCAGGGAAAAAGAAGAAATTCAAAATCAAATTTACCAGGAACAACTTAAGGTTAGTGCCCCCTCCAGGGAAGAAAACCCAATTGCCATCAATTAATTAAGTCTTTATACAGAAACATTTGCAGGCTTGGCTCAGCTGGAAGGTAGTGAGTGAATACAAAAGCTCCAGAACAGAACAAAAGGTGGGAAATTATTAAGAAACATATGGAGCCATTTTTAAAACTACCCCTTGAGAGTCACTGCTAATAGGGTCAGGGTCCCTCTTTAGAGTGATGAAAATGTAAAATGGATGGTAATGGTGGTTGCATAGCAAAATATTCCATCTAATTGTATACTTTAGGTAGATGAATATGATAACATGTGAACTATATCCCAATAAAGTTTTTTTTTAACTTCTCCTTGGTTTTCTATTCATGTTACATGTTTATTTACAAATTAATAAATGAAAAGAGAAATAGAATGCATCTGGCTTTTTCTGAAGGGAAGTGTGACCTCTGTCTCTAGGGATGAAGTTAATAGTCTAGCCTGTGCTAGCTTTTTAAAATGATGGTTATAGGTAGTGCAGAGCCTCACAATCAGCAGGAAGAAAAAAAAGTCAGTCATTTGTATCTAAAAAAGAAGCAGAGTTTGAAAGGTCCCACCTCAAAGGCACTCCTACTCTCAGACCCAGTGGGGCTTTCCCATGGGTGGTAGCTTGTGGAAGAGCAGAGGACTGGTCAGGGAACTGTGATGGGTAGATGCCCAGGAAGGACAGGGATTCCTCCTGAGGAGAGGATCCTCTGTGCTCATGGTACACCTCCTCCCAGGATGTCTGCATTTTCAGTCTCTATGGAACAGAGGCTGAGCTGATGTGGTGGAAGAGGAGGTGGGCCCTCAAGAACTTTCCATGACTCCCAACTTGCCTCTCAGATCAGACCTGGGTCTGAAACTCAGGGCTGTGTCAGAGGCCAGAGTCTTCAATGTCCAATGTAAACAGTGAGAAACCATGATAAAGAGTCCCACAGATATGAACAAAAACTGAAAAGCTCCAACATGAGAGAAGTTATGCAGCATTTTGATTTTACTTCCCCATTACCCCCTTTTAGTTCCCCTCTCCCCTTCCTCCAGTGCTCTTTCTACTTTCATGCCCTATAAATGCATGTTTATACTTAAGTCTAAATTGTATATGAGAAAAAAATGATATTTTTTTCTTTCTACATCTGGATTATTTCACTTAACATGATGATCTCCACTTCTATCCATTTTTCTGCAAATAACATAATTTCATTACATGTGGTTAAATAAAACTCCATTGTGTGTGTGTGTGCACCATTTTTTCATATATGTGACATGAATACAGAAGGAAGAATATTTGAGGGGGAAGGGAGCCAGTGATAGGATAAGAAAGATGAGGAAAGGTAGAGGGAGAGTGAATATAAGCAAAGCACAATGATATATGTGCATAACAATGTCACAATGAAACCCATTAATTTGTATGCTAAAAATAATTGAAAATAAAAGGCTTCCCACAAACCACTAAACTGGACTGTTAGGATGGAGTGAGACTGGAGGCTTGCCAGAGCCAGGTTATCCCACTTCCAGCTTGGCAGATGACTAAGAGACTTCCCTTCCTGTGGCAGTGGACAGAACCTTTAAAGCTTAGAGATGTTGGGAGAGAACAAGCCTGGGCTCCAGTTCAGGCTTCCTGGGTACCTCAAGTGCACCCTTCTTATGTATGGCTTTCTGGGGCATGTGAATCTTAATTAATAGCATATCTTATTATTTTTAGTCAAAAGTTCCAAAAAAGAGACAACCAGTGGATAAAAGTTTGAAAGAAAAATATTTATATAGTGTCAAAGTACCACCCTACAAGATTTTTATCAATTACTAAGAAACAACATCAATATTGGGAAAATTGAGCAGGACAAATGAATGTCAGTCATATATAATACACCAAAATAAGATTTTTGACAGATATGCATATCCTGAAAATAGGAAAGAGGACTTTTGGGGCAAACTCAAATCAAGTGAGGAGGTCTCAAGGAACAAAGAATGACAGAGGAAGAATTAAGTATTTAAAGGATTTGAAGGACCCTCCATCTCATCCCTTTGTCATAAGGTTTATTGCTGGGACAGTGGTCAGATTTGAATAAGGAGATTAAAGTGTAGCATTGTTAATTCCTTGATTGTAATCATTGTACTGTGTTTATACTAAATATAACCCCCATTTAGGACCTGTACTACAGTATTTAAGGGTAAAGAGGTATCAGATCTACAAGTTACTCTCAAATGATTAGAAAATAAGTACGGGTAACTTTTATATGTATTAGAAAGAAAGAGAACAAAGGTAAAAAGCGATAAAAATATGAACATTGAAAGAATGTGCGATAGTTAAGGTGTTGTCAACTTGATAGTTTAGTAATCCACAGGTTGCTTCTAGGAAGGCTCAACTAAAGGAAAAAGTCTTTCCCCCAGGGTGAGCCCTTCCCCCAGAGTGGGCGGCCCGCTCAGATGGGGACTTGATATAAGGAAGCTCTGGGTTAAAAGAGTTCCTTCCTTCCTTCCTCTCTTCCACTTGGCTGCTGGAGCTGCTCACTACCTTCCAGCATGAATTGAAGACCAGTGTGGACTGAAGACCAGCATCAGCCGAAGATCCATGTGAATCAAAAGCAGCAGCTCCTCAGGAAGCCACCAGGCTTACCCGCACCATCTGCAGTGCCGGGTCGGGACTGCTGAGGCTTCTGGACACGAGGACTGAGCAGCTACCAGGTTCGGTGATTCTTGGGCCTGCAACTGCTATTGGACTACTGTAAGCTTATCCAATAAATCCCCTTTTTAAATAATTCATTCTAGCAGTTCTGTTCCTCTAGAGAACCCTGACTAATACAGAATGTAAGATATTTTTACTATCATTGTGACTTCTTTGGAAGTTTGAAATATTTCAAAATACAACTAGTAAAAAACATAAAATTTCCCAGGAGAAAAAAAATGAAATAAATCCTCCATGGCTTGCCAAACACAGCTTTGTCTGTAGAAACTCCAAGAGGAGGAGGAATTTGGATAAAGCACTCTTCTGGAGGCTTAATATTCTGCAGTACTGGATTTCAGCTGGAGCTCGGGAATTCCAGAGAAGTCTTTTCCACAGACTCTGTGGGCAATCAAACTCATCCTTTGCCCAAAGACAGCCAAATTGTTTAATGGTTAGGACAATGGGAAACACACTCTTGATACTCAACATTTGGAAATGATATCTAACTAACATAACAGACAGGTTGGTACACTGTCCAAGGAAAGCATTTCTCATTCTTCCTCTACATAAGTCATCAGAGAGAGGTGTTGTTTTGGATTATTAAAACAATAAGATGCAAATGAGAACTTAGTTTACAAAAAAATAATGGTATAGAATGAAGTGTTTTCTTACTGGGACTCAGCTACCTCTTCCCTCTTCCTTTCCAATTTGCTCTTTACCTGTTTTATGTTTATGAGCTCATTAGCTGCTGTTGTTAGAACACCCTAGGAATGGTTTGGGACTTATAATACATCATTTTCCAAATGCTTTGAAGGGACTTGATGTTCTGCCACCCACTTCCCACCACCATCCAAAGTTGCATTTCTTAAATATTTTTAAATTTTTATTTATTTATTTGAAAGAGAGAGAGAGAAAGAGGCAGATAAAGAAAGAGAGAATGGTGACTTCTAGGTAAAATGGCAGAATAGGATACACGCCAAACCAGCCTAGGGAGGGATTTAAGCAGAACCACAACAAAATACATTCTTCTTCTGAAAAGTGAAGGAATATAGGCTATTCTTAGACACAGTGGAGAAGCAGGAGAAACCAAGATCCACTAGAAAGGAAGAAAATGGCCAGAATACCACTGAAGCACTTGCAGTATGCTGATGCACATGATTCGTGTCCCTGCCCTGGACTGCTGGTTAGGTATGTCAAGTGGCGGCAGCAACAGAGTCCAAACAAGGGGATTTTCCAACCTCATCAGCCTCCTTGCAAAGTCAGGAAATTTGAAGGAAAGACAGCTGAGATCAACTAAACAGCTACTGAAAGGGATGCAGGTGGGACTGCAGGCTTTCTGCACTCTCCCATTCCCCAACCATCAGAAACATGAACTTCTAGCATTCAACCCCTGGTGGCAGGGCATCCAGCACAGCTGATCAGAACTCCAGCTCCATAGCACAACATGGAGGGATCAGGTGGGCACTCAGCATTGGTGATATTGGAAGCCACCCTAAAATGTAATGAGGCCAGCTGAAGAAAGAAGAAGAAGGGGGAGGAGGAGGAGAAGGAGGAGAAGAAGGGGAAGAAAAACCCAGGTACATAGACCTGCGTTGGAAGTGCTAATCTTTCTTTCCATGTCAGGGCAGATTATGGGTTATCTGCTCTTGGTTGGCTTTACCATTTTCAAATAAGCTGTATTTGGGGGTTGAATATTGTTGCCTTTGATGCTTTCAGACTTATAGGGCTTTTGCTTTTGCTTTTGTCATTATTGAGGATAGTGTCTGATTCAGATCCAGGCTGAGCTGGAGCCTAATCCAGAACAGAATTCTCTACCTCCCAGATGACAGGATTAAGGGTATAAAGCAATGCACACCTTTCAGGATTTTGGCTTTATAAAACTCTCTATTTACTTTAATCCCCACAATTGCATACTCTGTGCTGGTTTTTATTTGAATGTGAATATTGCTCAGTTGAAGTTTAGAATTTGCCAATAAATTGTTCTACCCAGTCCACTCGAATACTTCCTTAGCAAGCAAACTCAACACCTAGGATTACTTCTGCAGTTGGATTGGGGGACAAGAGATACACTTGGCAGTTTAAATTCATATCCTGAAAGTATATAAAGGTGGATCACAACATCTAAGAACAACTGCTGATAAGTACAAAACCCAAGCATCAAATCAATTCAGGATGCAAAAGTCACTACATTATAATACAAGCAACACAAAGAATCAACACAATACAATCCCACCAAAAATTATAAATCCATAGGAAATGATCATCAATGAGATTGTTTTAGATGAAATGACTGACAAAGATTTCCAAAAAAATGATTGTATCTATACTCAAATAAATCAAAGAAGAAAACAAAGGAATTAAAGAAGAAAACAAACTCCTGAAAAAGAACACAGGAAACCAGCTTAAGGAAATAAGGAGGTCATTATAAGACATGAATAAGGAAAAAGAAATGCTGAAGAAAAACCAGATTGAAATTCTAGTTCTGGAGAACACAGTCAGTCAAATAAAAAACTCTGTAGAAAGTCTCACCAGTAGAATGGATGAAGGAGAGAACAGAATATCTAAACTAGAAGACCAGGTGGCAGACCTAATACAGTACAACAAAGAGAAAGACAAGCTAATAGGAATGTATGAATAGTAATTTCAAGATATCCAGGACACTATGAAAAAATCAAACATAATTATTCAGGGTATAGTGGAAGGAGAAGAATTTCAATCTAGATGCATTTTCAACAAAATCATAGAAGAAAATTTCTGTGCTGGAGAGATGGCTTAGCACTAAAGGCACATGGCTGCAAAGCCTAAAGACACTGGTTTGATTCTCTAGGTCCCACATAAGCCAGATGCACATAGTGATGCATACTTCTGGAGTTTACTTGCAGTGGCTAGAAGCCCGACCATGTCCATTCTCTCCTTCCCTCTCTCTCTCTCTCTCTTTTTCTCAGTCTCTCTGACTGTAATAAACAAATGAATAAATAAACAAATAAAAGAAAAATTTCCCCAAATTGGGAAATGCCAATGCATATTCAAGAAGCTTTTAGAACACCAAACAGACAAGGCCTAGAAAGAAACTCTCCTCACTATGTTATAATTAAACTACTAAACATGCAAGCAAAAGAAAATATATTGAAAGCAGTTAGAAAAAGCAAGTCCCCTACAAAGGCAAGCCCATAGGAATAACAGCAGATTATTCAACACAAACTTTAAAACCAGCAGAGCTTGGAATGATGTATTCCAAGTTCTGAAAGATAATGACTGTCAACTAAGATTACTTTATCCTGCAAAGCTATCAATCCAAATTGATTCCACAACAAAAACAGGCTAAAGGAATTTATGACAACTCAGTCAGCTCTACAGAAAATACTTGAAGGAAACATTCATGCCAAAGAGAAAGCAAAACACACACAGGAGATAATAGGAAAAAAATAAACCATACACAAAAGTAAAAACAAATAAGTAAAGGGAAGAACATGAAGCAGTACAAAATAAGAATGACAAGAATACATGCAAACCGTTCAATAATAACTCTTAATATCAATGCCCTCAATGCTCCAACGAAAAGACACAGGCTTGTAGACTGGACTGAAATGCAGGATCCTGCTATTTGTTGCCTCTAGGAAACTCATCTCTCAATAAAAGAAAGACACTGTCTTAGGATAAAAGGATGGAAAACAGTATTTCAAGAAAATGGGCCTAGGAAACAAGCATGGGTTGCTATCATAATATCTGACAGGATAGACTTCAAGCCAAAATAGTGAGGAAATTAAAGGAACAATCCAACAGGAGGACACTACAATCCTAAATGTATATGCAGCCAACAGGGGGCTCCCCATTTCATCAAACAAACACTATTAGACTTAAGGTCACATATAACACCAAACACACTTGTAGTGGGTGACTTCAATACCCCACTCTCATCAATTGACAGTTCATCCCAGCAAAAAATAGAGAGATTTCTGTATTAAATGATGTCATGGAACAAATGAACCTACCAGATATCTACAGAACATGCCATGCAAATGCTGTAGAACATACATTTTTTTCTGAGCAGCACATGGAACATTCTCTGAAATAGCCAATATATTAAGAAACAAAGCAAATCTCAACAAATACAGGAAAATTGAAATAATTCTTTGTATTCTATCTGACCACAGTGGGATTAAACTGCATATCAACAACAAGAAAAACAGTAGAGCATACAGAAAATCATGGAACCTAAATAGTACACCATTGAATGCTGAATGGGCCATTGAAGAAATCAAGAAGGAAATCAATAAATTCATAGAATCAAATGATGATGAGAATACAAAATCTTTGGGATACAATGAAGGCAGTTCTAAGGGAAAAATTTACAGCTCTAAGTGCCTATATTAAGAAAAATTAGATAGTTCACAAGGAGACAATTTAATGCTTTGCCTTAAGGCCCTGGAAAAAGAAGAACAAGACAAGCCAGAAATCATTAGACAGGAAGTAATTAATAAAATTTAGGACAGAAAATAATGAAATAGGAACCCCCCCCCCCCCCCGCCAAAAAATCCAAGGAATCAATGAAACAAAGCGTTGGTTCTTGGAAAGGATAAACAAGATGGGCAAACCCTTAGCAAATCTGACCAGAAGAAAGATGGAAGAGACAAAAATTAATAAAATTAGAGATGAAAAGGGCACCATTACAACAGACACCAAAGAAATTCAGAAAATCTGAAGGATATACTTCAAGAACATATACACCTCTGAGTTTGAAAATCTGAAATATATGATTTCCTTGATTCATATGACCTACCAAAATTAAATCAAGGTAGTTAAATCAAGACAAGATAAACCATTTAACTAGATCTATAACAAGTATGGAGATCCAAGCAGTAATAAAAGGTCTCCCACCTAAAAATGTCCAGGCCCCGATGGATTCACTGATGAATTTTACCAGGCCTTCATGGAAGAACTAAGACTACTGCTTCTCAAACTTTTCCATGAAATAAAAAAGGAAGGAATTCTACTGAACTCTTTCTATGAAGCCAGCATCACCCTGATACCAAAAGCAGACAAAGACAGAACCCAAAAAAAAAAAAAAAAAGAAAGAAAATTTCAGGCCAATCTCCTTCATGAACATTAATTTTTAACAAAATATTGGCAAACAGACTACAGGAATATATCAATAATATTATTCACCCCAACCAAATAGGCTTTATCCCAGAGGTGCAAGGATGGTTCAACATAAGCAAATCAATAAATGTAATACACTATATAAATGGACTGAAGGACCAAAATCACATGATCATCTCAATAGATGCAGAAAAGGCATTTGACAAAAATCCAACATCCCTTCATAGTAAAAGTTCTACAGAAACTGAGGATAGAAGGAACAGATCTCAGCATAATAAAAGCTGTTTATGACAAACCTACAGCTTACATAGTACTAAATGGGGAAAAACTTGAAGCTTTTCCACTCAATTCAGGAGCAAGAGAAGGATGTCCATTGTCCCCATTTTTATTTAACATAGTACTGGAAGTCTTAGCTATAGCAATAAGGCAAGAGACATTCATAAAAGGAATACAAATTAGAAAGGAAGAGAGCAAGTTATTCTTATTTGCAGAGGATATGATTTTATATGTAAAGGACCCTAAAGCTTCTACCAGCAAATTTTTAGAGCTGACAAACACTTTTAGCAATGTAGCAGGATACAAAATAAATGCACAGAAATCAGTAGCTTTCCTATATACTAACAACAAACATGTGAGGATAAAATCAGGGAATCTCTCCCATTCACAATTGCCTCAAAAAATAAAGTACCTTGGAATAAACTTAACCAAGGAAGTGAAGGACCTCTACAATGAGAACTTTAAAACACTCAAGCGAGAAATTGCAGAAGACATTAGGAAATGGAAAGACATCCCATGTGTTTGGATTGGAAGAATCAATATTGTGAATATGTCAATCTTACCAAAAGCCACCTATGCATTTAATGCCGTAGCTATTAAAATTCCAATGGCATTCTTCACAGAAATAGAAAAAAAATCCTAAAATTCATTTGGAAGCACATAAAACCTCAAATAGACAAAACAATTTTGAGCAACAAAAAATAAGTCTGGTGGTATCACCATACCCTATTTTAAGCTATATTACAAAGCCATAGTAACAAAAATAGCATGGTACTGGCACAAAGACAGACATGTAGATCAATGGAACACTATAGAGGACCCAATGTTAATCTAGGCAGCTACAGCCATCTGATTTTTTACAAGAATGTCAAAAATATTGGAGAAAATATATCATCTTCAACATCCAATGCTAAGAAAATTGGATGTCTATATGTAGAAGGATGAAAATAAACCCTTGTCTTTCTCCATACACAAGAATCAAATCCAAGTGGTCAGGGACCTTAATATCAGACCTGAAACTCTGAAATTGCTAGAGGAAAAGTCAGGGGAAAGCCTTCAACATATTAGCATTGGAAATGACTTTCTGAATATAACCCCAATTACTCAGGAAATAAAACTGCTAATCAACCACTGGGATCTCATGAAATTACAAAGGTTTTGTACAGTAAAGGACATTATGAATAGAATAAGGAGACAGCCTATAGAATGGGAGAAAATCTTTGCCAGCTACACATCTTATAGAGGTTTAATATCCAGAATATACAAAGAACTCAACCAACATAAAATTAAAAAAAAATCAACCTAATTTAAAAATGGGCTATGGAACTAAGTAGAGTTCTCATCAGAAGAAATACAGATGGCATATAAACAGCTAAAAAAGTGTTCTACATCCTTAACCATCAGGGAAATGTAAATTAAAACTGCTTTGAAATTCTATCTCACCCCTGTCAGAATGACTACCATTAAGAAAACAAATGACAATAAATGTTGGTAAGGATGCAGTGTTGGTGGGAATGTAATCTGGCCCAGCCATTGTGGAAATCAGTGTGGAGGTTCTTGAGACAGCTAAAAATAGACTAACCATATGATCCAGCTGTGGCACTCCTAGGCATATATCCTAATGACTCTTCTCACTATTACCTTAGAGATACTTGTACAACCATGTTAATTGCTGCTCTATTCACAATAGCTAGGAAATGGAACCTGCCTAAATGTCACTCTACAGATGAATGCATAATAAAGATGTGGTACATTTACACAATGGAGTTCTATTCAGCAGTAAAGAAAAACAAAATTATGAAAATTTCAGGGAAAAGGATGGATCTGGAAAGGATTATACTAAATGTAGTAACCCAGAAAGCCAAACGTTGCATGTTCTCTCTCCTATGTGGATCCTAGCTACAAATGTACAGACTTGTGTGTGAGCTGGAACCAAAAATTGGTATCAGAGGCCAGTAAACTAGAAAATGGCTAAATGGGAGGAAGAAAGGAAAAGATTTAAGGGGATATTATTGTGTATATGTAAGTAGAAGGACAGATTACAGGGAGGGGAAGTCCTAAGAGAGGCCAGGGGAAGAGATTGTATAAAAGAAGGGCGGGGGGGGGGGAGGGTCAATCAAAATTCAAAATATTCTGAATAAGACACATGAAAACCTAGGTTTTTAAGTAATGGCACATCCAGAATCAATAATTGTTAGTTACCAGAGAATTTTCAGTGAGTTGATGGGCAGGGAGGCCCCTGTTGCCTCCAAAACATTGTAGGCTATTGCCAAGGCCCTTGGTTTCTCTTAAAAAACAAATGATAATACTCTATTGCTGAAGACTTCACATGCCTGAGCAACAAAGTCACTGAGAAATCAAGCTGGTACTGAGCAGAAAACTTTCTCCCTGTAGACCAGCCAACTGAAAGCTGGTAAACCTTCACTGTATACAGCCCTATGGGAGACAGAAGTCATGAGCTGTGAAAACAATGGACCCTAGAAGCCTCAAGTTTGCCCAGACAGGCCAAATGACTGTATGTGTGCAAAAGTGGTATGTCTGCTCTAGGGGAAACTGACTGCTCACTAACTGGACAGAAGGCCTGATCTGTAAGAGGGAATACATGCCTGGTACTGAAAACCTAATTAAAAAGCTATGGCTGGGCTGGAGAGATGCCTTAGCAGTTAAGCACTTGCCTGTGAAGCCTAAGGACCCCAGTTTGAGGCTCGATTCCCCAGGACCCACGTCAGCCAGATGCACAAGGGGGCGCACGCATCTGGAGTTTGTTTGCAGTGGCTGGAAGCCCTGTCCTATAATTGTATATAATTTTTGTTTTTACATCTAGTTAAAAACAAATTTAGTCTGAATTTTAATATATGATCTGTAAGTTAACTGATCTGCAAAACTTTAAAAAAACTTTTAGTCTTGCTTTTGGATATACACTGACTATTTGATATACAATTTTAAAAATCTTTATAGTATAATGCTTATTATGAATAAAAGTTTACAATAAAATCTAAATTCTTTCTCCCATATTAATATGTATTTATTTCTTCAAAATTTTACATTATTAATATTAATTAATGGAACAATTTAAACATATTCTAACTTGTAAAAACCTTACAATTAAAGCTAATATGAGTATGAAGGATGTTGGTGGGAACAAACAGCTCTTGATTTTCTGAGGCTCAATGCCTTCACTGTCAAATTTATCTTTACTCTCTTATAATCATCCATATTGGTAGGCTAAAGGTTGTACATGGCTTTGCATATCTAGAAAACCTAGGAAAGTTGACTCATTGGGTGACTTAGGTATAATAGGTACAATTGCTACTTAAGAAATAGAAATGAACTTGAAAACAGAACCAAACTGAGAACTGAAATTGATGCCTTTTATGAGCACTGTGTTAGCCAGTTCCCATCTCTATGGCATAATGCATGAGAACAACTTCAAGGAGGAAAGAGTTATTTTCTCTCATGGTTTCAGTAGCTTTTATGCATAATCTTCTGGGTCCATTCTTGTGGTCTTGTGATTTCCTTGTGGTGGGAGTGAGAGAAGACTGCTCGCCTCATAGAAGTGAGAAAGCAAAAGCAAATTGGAAGGAGCCAGGGACAAAATATACACTTCAAAGTTATACCCCCAAGACCTGCTTCCTCCAGTCAGGCCCACCATTCTGTTTATATTACCTGATAGTAAGAACATCAAAATATAATTTGATTGATAAAGTCAGAACTCTTTATGATCTCATCACTTCCTTGAAACCCTGAAAGTTGGCAACTACACCTTTCACATATGAACCTTTGGGGGATTCAAACCATAACAAGGATATAGCTCAATTATATACCAGAATCCCTGGAAACACCTGTCCTTCTTTCCATCAAAATGGAAGCCAAAGTGCAGTGTGCAGCCTCAAGATTGGCCCAGGAGCTTCCCATTTGCACTGTTCTGGGTATTTGGTCTTTTGGCTCACTCACTGACAACCACTGGCACATTGAGGACAGAAAAACATTTTCCACCAGGCCATTGACTTTATGGAGCATTTTTGTGGAAAAATGACTACCCATTCAGTTAGTCTGGAACTTTCCCTTAGTCTGAGACACTACATGTTTCAATCTACTTGTTTCCATGGCTGCACATATCCAAACAATGACAAAGAGATCTGGAGGTTATCAAATCCTAAAATAAATATATGTTGAACTTATTCAAGCACTCCTAATATGTGAAGAAAAGAACATTTTGTAATGCTTGTGGGATTAGAAATTGATATAACTATTATGGAAAACAATATGGTGAATTCTTAAAAATTTCAGATGGAATTACCATATGACCCAACTATCTCAGTTCTGGCTATATAGCCAAAATAAATAAAATTAGTAGACATTTGAACTCCCATCTCCATTATAGCATTACTCAGAATAGCTATGCTATAGAAGCAACCTAAATGCTCATAGATGCTAAATAAATAAAATGTGATATATCATATAATGCCATTATATATAAGGTGATCATTCATAATATAAGCATTATGACATATATAAATAATTATGTGTTTATATATTGTGTTATATTAACTATAAAATATTCATATATAATATGCTCATATATTATAACATATTTGTATATTATATATTGTATGCTCATATATATTTTTATTTTACCTACAAAAGAAAGGAAATCCTTTAACTTGTGACAGCATGGATAAACCTGGATGATATGATGCTAAGTAAACACCCAGAAGGCACAATACTGACCATATCATTTCACTTACAAGTGGCTCTGGAAAGCTGAAACTCATAGAAGCAGAGCATTGAGTGGTGGTTACCATGAACTGTGGACTAGGAGAAATGATTGGATGTTGGTAAAAGATTAGAAACTTTCCTTGATATGCTAAATAGCCTCTGGGGATCTAATGTATAGCTGATGAATGCAGCTAGTACTAATGTATTATGTACTTAAACTTTGCTGAGAGAGTAGATCAGTATATTCTCTGTACGTGTGTATACTCATACACACACACACACATATACACATACACAAACATGTCAGCTGGAACATGTTAACTTGATTGTGGTAATCACTTCACACTCTATATGTATAATTAATCTTTGTTGTTTTATACCTTACATATATATTCTGTGCTTACTTGCAAAACATATCTCAGAAAAATTTGGAAAAAACTGAAAATTTTAACAGAAGTCCTAATATTATGGCCTGAGTTTTGTGCTTCCATGCCCACTCATATGTTGAAGTCCTAACCCTCACTACCTTAGAATTATCCATATTTGTAGAAAAGGCCTTTAAGGAGGACCCTAAATTAAAACAAGGTCATTGGCCTCAGCCTGAATCTAACTGATGAATATTCTGGCAGTGTGATGAAGGCACCAGGAATTAGCACAGAGAAAAGGCCATACATATGACCACAGAGCTAGAAGTCAGTCACCTATAAGCCAAGAGAAGCATTATGAGAAGCCAAAATTGCAGATACCTTGATCTTGGATCTATAGTTCTAGAACTAAGTATATATATATTTACTTTGTTTAAACCACCAAGTCTATAGTATTTAATTATAGCCACTCCAAGTAGATTAATATATCTAATCTTATATGACCTTCTCATGTTATCATGGTACTTACATGTCTTGTTTACTTGCTTGTTACTTTTATTTGTCTTCTCTGCCAGTTTTGTGAAGGCAGGGACAGTAACTTTAATCAACAAGTTTATTGCACTTTATTTTTTAGCAAGAACTTCATATTCCTCACCTCCTAGTGACCACCCTAATATAGGACCAGTTTTATTGTTTTTATTTTATAACAGAGGATTTAAAGCACATAGAGGTTAAATAATTTACCTCAAGTTCAACAGATAGATCTGCAACTAACATAATGCTTAGAACACAGGAGGCACCTGATGGATATCTGTTGAATAAATGAATAAACAAATAAGTAAAATATGGAACCAAGATTCATAATGCTCGACTCCAACTCTCATGCTTCTAACCTTCACTGCCTTCTGCTTGCACAGAAATATATTATCAGGGTGGGCCCTGTGCCAGGCATACTGTAAACCCTCAGAAATGTCTATTAAATAAATAGATTAAATGAAACACAGTATATTTGAGCCTTGGTTTCCTGCAGGTAGTACTTTAAACATATACTTCAATTGGATTGAAATATGGTGTGAAAACTTCATTTATCCTATTTCCATGTTTTAAAATTCTTAATAGTAGAAGCTTCAAAGTCATACTGACATGGTTTTGAATCATGAAGCCAATACTTATGACTGCCTGACTCAAGATAAGTTTCTAACCCCTTCATGCCTTGGCTTCCTTAACTATAGAGTGGAGATGATGATAATACCTACTTCATAAGGTTGTAAGTAAAAATGGTATAAATTGTAAAGCATTTCATAAAAGGTGACTAATCTGTTATTTTAAACTCGAGCACAAAATTTAACAAAGACTAATCTTATTGATAAGTCACCCAGTAAGGCTTAATAATGCTTTGCACTACAAGCTGGTAAAAGCTTAGTGACAGCACTGGTATGAAGTTAACATAGGACTGGTATGTCACTTGAAGGGAATCCCATAGTCACTGTCAACATTGACCCCATAAAATATAGAGAACAGAGGTTCTGAGAGAGGAGACATCCTCAAACCCTGTTGGTCTTGAATGAAGTGACCATAACTGAAACCAACAGGGCCTTACTCACATTAAACCCAACAGGCCAGTATAAGTTAAGGAGACATTTCAGCCATTTCTAAGGACTTCCTTTCTCCTTTTAAATCCAGAACAATAACTCTGCACTCTGTGCATATATGATATTGATGTAGGCTTTCTTTATCATGAGCAGTTGGAGATTCTCCCATTACTATGAAAACACCAGCATCAAGGAATGCGTGGTTTGGAGGCCAAGGCTAATGCAAAAATAGTAAGCTGATATTAGGTGTAGTCACCCTTTAATTCCAGGAGAAAATAATGCATTTTGGGTAACCCAGGTGTGATCTCTATTTTCAAGTTGAAATTCTTCATCTGACATGGACATGGAAACATCAACTATTTGAACTATGAAAGGAGGAAGTTGGGTCACCTGCTCTCCAAGGTCCCTTTTAACCCAAAGACTTAATAATGAAACGATTGTTTGTGTATATTTGCTTCACATTTGCTGTTAACCTGGTTTTTTAAATGGACACTAATTTTTTTCTGTATCTAAGAAAGCAGTGTAAAAAATACAGATTCTGTGGTAAAAAGAAATTTTGAATGACAATTACATCAAACCTTCTTCACTCCTTGTCTAAATAGACTCTATAATGGTCAAGAAAGGGCACTTCAGAAAAGTTGAATTATACTATGTTCTCTTTTAATATTTTATTTCTTTATTTGAGAGAGAGAGAAAGAGAAGCAGATAGAGAGAATTCTACTACTTTCTAGATGTGTGATATTGACTGTGTCATTAAATATCATTAAGTGTCTTTCCTTTTTGGTAAAATGAGGGTAGTTATAAACAACACTTAAAGATAAAGTATAAATGTCCTTTCTTGACACATGGTAACTGTAAATGAGCAAACAAGTAAATAAAAGCTGTGCTCAGTGTCAGTAGCAAGCATTCTGTAGTGGGCAAGTGTAGATTCTAGAGTAAGGCAGGAACAGGTCAAATCTCAATATGGTTTCTCTACTAAGAATCATGTGATCTGTGGTAGGTAATAAGCTAAATAAAAAGCCCTGGTTTCCTAATTTGTACAATGCAATAATCATGACCCAAACTCAGGTCTGTCTGACTTAAAAGCTTATACAGTGAATTATTCTTTGAAAATGAGACCTGTGATTTCAATAACATTTTGCATTGAAAGTGACATGTAGAATGAATTTAACATTAGTATGCATGGTAATAATAGTAGAATAAGTAGAGATTATTGTTGTTGTCCCGATCTTATTAACCACCTTCACCACCATCAGCCATCCTCTTGGGATCCAGGAAGGAGTTAAAAGTTCTAGGCTGTTGGAAGAGATGACTGGGTTGTAATTGACAGACAGAATACTAACTGAGCCTTGAAAGCAGAGTGTAACCTGGAGCACTTAAAAGCACCCAGCTAAAGTTCTCCGTGCACTCAGCGGAGACAGAAACAGGGTGAGGGGTAGCATAGGTTTGTTTGTGCAGTGCTTCCCCCAAAGAAAAAGTGGTATGCAATGATGGTCTCTTATCTATTGGGTTGTAATTGGAAATGTAATGAAATGGCATAGGAGACCCTGGTCCTGAGATACTTAGCCTCTTAACACCTCTTCTGTCATCTCTCAAATGGTGATGTACTGCCTACATATATACTCCTGGCAGAGGCCACCTACTCTGGTGCAGTCTAAGTGCCTAGAATAGTGAACTAATTTTAAAAGTTACAAGCATGAGTTAATATAGTTGCTACTGAGTCCTGGAGCCCCTTATAAAAAAGATAATTAACTTCACATTTATTAACTTAAACCTCCAGAAAGCATGAAGCCATAAGGAAATGTCCTATATATGACACAAGTTACACATTTTATGACTTTTCCTGATTTAATCTCAAACATCAATAAGGAAAAATTCTGTGGAGTTTTTTTAACTATATTTTTCTAGAGCACAATTTCTAAAACATAACTCCATGCCTGAATGTTGAAGAAATGGTGGAAAGGCTGTGGGATAGGTCCTCAGGGATGTGGCTGCCCTCTTTCTATTAACCAACTCTTTTCAGATAAACAAAACTATCGAATGAAGGCTGATCACCAGCTCTCTTGCTGCGAAAGCCTTGAGGCACCTCACAGACGGTTCTTTGTAAGTAGGGGATGCACAGGCAGTCTCCATGCTCTTAGGTGTGGAGCAAACTGACCTGCCAAGTTTGAAAACTGATGCAAAGTCAGCACGTTTGAATTCCCCACCGGAAAGCCAGCTTGGCTCCCTCCCTGGTGCTTACCTGACTGGAATATGATAACAGGAGAGGTTTTGCTGGACCAGATGGCAAAGCAAAGTGTTTCTCAAGGTGTCTACCAGCCAGGTCAGGGGGGTTGTTATTCAGCATTAATGAAACAGTGTCCTTGGGTTTTATGATTCCACCTTACATCCTCACTTCTACCCTAGTTCACATCATCATCATTCACTGCTTTTCTTAAGAGCCCATTTGCTGGGCCTCTGGCTGTCTATGCACCACAGCAGATAGGCCCCGCTCTTGTTCTGACCTAAGAAACTGTCCCCCAGCCCCCCAGGCTCCAAATGTCTTCACCATTGGTTTTGCCTAGTTCTTGACACTCTCTGTCCTCCCCATAGCCTCTCACTCACCACTTATTATTTTAACCTTGTTATGGAGAATATGATAAAGTTATTTTTAATTTTTTTTTTTGTCATTTCTTTGGGAATGGAGGATTCAGAAATGAGCACTTGGCATGTGTTCACTCTAGGGAACAGGGTGGTAGGAGGAAGAAGCTAAGACACAAATGTAGAACAAAAAGCAGGTCTAGAGCACATCATTGAGTTGGAAAGAGTGTCTTTAGCCACCTCCTACACCCAGGCTGAGCCTTGCCTCTGCCTTCTAGATATTTGTAATAGGATCTAGATACATTCTCCCCAAATAAGCATTGATGGAAAAGATACTGAAAACAAACTCATTGTGAGTGGAAGAATTTCTCCCTGATGAGAGGATGCATGTTCCTGTTCATGCAGGTGAGCAGTTCCCTGGGCTGGGTGGCAGCAAGGCTTGCGAACAGCTGTGGAGAGTCCATTCTGAGCTGTGAGCCCAGCCTCCAGGCCACTCTTCTCGGTGCACTTGAAGACAGCCCTGTGAGCTGGACTTCAGGCTCCAAAAAGCCATGCTTCAGGAAAGGCAGGAGAGATATGAGGAAAAATACCTTCTCAGAAGAAACAATTTTCTGTGGAGCCGCTCTGAGAGTGTCAGCAATTCCGTTATTGATTTCCTGGGGCAAAGCTTCCAGTCACAAAGCTTTTGTTTCACATGCAGCCTTACGGTACCCTCAAACCACCTAAGTCTGGGTGGATGGCAGTGCCATGTTAACCTCATTTCTTAATGACATGTTTCCTCTTCTTGCCCTTGTGTGAAATGACAGTTCTTTTTGGCTTGCTTCCCAAAGAGCAGGAAGTGCTGCTGACTGACTTCTTGAACTAATGAGTTCACTATTAGGACAGCACAAATAAAGCCTGGTGCTGGGGACATCTTGGCTGACTTGCAGAGGATGTTGTTTATGAGAGTGCCTTACATAGCACTCAGAGGGAGGCAGGAGAGGGCTATAAAAAGAACTGTGTAGTCATGTGGGATGAAGAGATGAGAAAAATCTCAGGAGTTCCTAAACAACATAACAAGGCTTCACATGCACAAAGACTTAAATAAATTGAGGTTTGAAAGTCAAAGGAAAACCACAGACAGCCTAATATAGAAAGTATTTGAATGAGGAGGTGTGGTACCTGACTCTCAAAAATGACTTTCATGGCCCTAAAGTTGAGGAGACTGGGAACTACCCTGTATCAGGGTTTAGAAATTTTCATCTTGCTATTCTTGTAAACGGAAAACAAGTCTGTCCTTGAGAGAACTTGTAAGACAGTTTTCACTTGAAAATAAATGCTCTGAAAACAATTCACTGCCACCAAACTTTGAAAGAACTAAGATCAACTTTGCTAGACAAAGCTAATATAAGAATGGTAATCAATCCCTTGGCAATGGAAATTTTAAATTTAAAATAAGCTTCAACAAAGCCTTTGAACCTTCAAACACTTTATGCCTAAGAAATTAATGGGTCCCTGAAGAAGTCACATTTCCTTTTCTGTTTCTGTAATATATACTTCAATTACATTAATCAACAATGCAGCAAAATAAATGACACCAACAACTTCCAAGTTGCATTTTCACATGTGCCTCCTTTGCTCCAGACTGAGTGTTCTCAGATCGCTAATTGAGGTTTATATAAGCATGAATAAATATTTGGTGAAGCTGGATTTTCCCATCCCACTGTCACCCTTAGCTCACCCCAGAATGGTTTCCCATTCTCTTTTTCCTTCTACTGTCATTTCTGCTTAGTATGATAAACTATGTGGCTGACAGAGATATTAAGTTAAAACTCTGCTTCTGTAGCATCTGGGAGGAGGCTGAAACACCCTTCAGATACGTTTCCTTTTAAAGCTAAATGGAATTTTGTTTCTCTTTATGGAATATATCAGCCAAGGGGTCCCTGGTTTCCTGTGTTCTCTCTGCTCTAGACAAACCTAACTTTCATGACATCACTTTTTTTAAGATATGTTCTAAACTGGATTTTGCTTTCATCATGCCTGCTCCATCCTTGGTAGAGTTCTAGTTTCAATGAATTTTTCACAGATTAAGTGTATACAAGGTTTCTATTCACATAGTTTTCCCATTTTCTGTGCTCTCTCTCTCTCTTTCTATCTCTTCCTTCCTTATTCCTTTCCTCCCTCCTTTCTATGAAAGGTTTTTTTTTTTGTTGTTTTGTTTTTACTGTAAAATATTCCAGAAGAATAAAACCTTCATGTTTCCATTTCAGTGTGTCTCTCTGTTTGAGGGTCATTTTTATTTTTCACGAGTGCTCCAAGGGGAACTTTGGATCCTACAGATTATAAAGATGGCCAACCTTATTTGCAGATCTTTTACTCCTGTTAAACATTTCCACTTCTCCCATCTTCTGTCTGTAAGGAAGAGATAATTCCACTAAGGCCTTTATTTTATCTATCATTTTAGCAAATAATGTGATAAGTATATGCTTTCTATGGTGAATTACCTCTTCTGGGGACTTTTGAATTTAATAGGGAATCTCTTCAGAAGAAAATAAATGTTTTTTTAATAGTGGAAGTACCTGCCTAAAGCAATGAAAGTGCTTTGAGTAGGTTATATTCTAAGGAAGAACTATGAGTCATGATATCATGTTAACAGCTTAAACTTTTACAAAGGTTACACTTTTATAAAAGTAATTACAGCCAGGTATGATGGTACACACCTTTAATCCCAGCATTTAATAATTTTTTTTTTTTTTGTTTATCTGAGAGCGATAGACACAGAAAGAAAGACAGATAGAGGGAGAGAGAGAGAATGGGTGCGCCAGGGCTTCCAGCCTCTGCAAACGAACTCCAGATGCGTGCGCCCCCTTGTGCATCTGGCTGACGTGGGACCTGGGGAACCGAGCCTCGAACCGGGGTCCTTAAGCTTCACAGGCAAGTGCTTAACTACTAAGCCATCTCTCCAGCCCAATCCCAGCATTTAGGAGGCAGAGGTAGGAGGATCGCCATGAGTTTGAGGCCACTCTGAGATTATATAGCAAATTCCAGATCAGCCTGGGCTAGCGTGAGACCCTACCTTGCAAAACAAAACAAACAAACAAGCCAAAAAGTAATTATAAATGATCAGCTGTAGATATTCTACTCATAATTCAGATATAGTACAGAAGAATTGGAGCCATCAGAATAGTAGTGCTTGATTAGTATTTCAGTGATGACTGAACATTTAGGTTTGGAACTTAATGTCTCCCAGTGGTTAGGAGTTTGGTCTCCAGCTTGGTGATACTAGGAGATGGTGGAGCCTTTAGGAGGTGGGTGTCTAGAAGAAGGTCTCTAGGTCATTTGAGGCAAGACAAGAAAAGAGATTGAGGGACCTAGATCTTTTCCTCTCTCTTTCATTTCCTGGATAGGAGATGAGTGGTTTGTACCACCTGAACTTTCACTATGATGTCTTACCATAGGCTCACAGCAACAGTCAATTGACCACAGACAGAAACTTCCAAAACTGTGAACCAAGAAAAAGGTGTTATTATTGTCATGACAAGCTGACATATTGTGTTCTCAAATCTGCTTGCCACTGAAAAGAAAACCAGGATATTTCAAACCACACAAAAAAGTCAGCTGTACATTTGGCTGGATTCTTCACTTTCCACATGCATGTTTTAGTCAGGCACCCAAGGGTGTGGAAACCCACAGTGCTGTTGTCAGTGCTGGTGGCACTCCGCATCTGCAGACGGAGCTCCAGATCCACAATCCTGCTTCCACTCCTTACTATAGTCAACAGAATTGAATTTCTTCCCTTTTGCTCCTAAGATGGGAGAAGAATTCCTCATGTGCCCTTTCCTCCTAGGTCTCCAGTGAAACAACTATTTTTTAAAATAATTTTTATTTATTTATTTGAGAGTGACAGACAGAGAGAAAGAAGCAGAGAGAGAGAGAGAATGGACGCTCCAGGGCCACCAGCCACTGCAAATGAACTCCAGATGCGTGCACCCCCTTGCGCATCTGGCTAACGTGGGTCCTGGGGAATCCAGCCTTGAACCAGGGTCCTTAGGCTTCACAGGCAAGCGCTTAACTGCTAAACTACCTCTCCATCCCAGAAACAACTATTTTTGTTATCTACTTTCATTTCGGTGGCTTTCTTCTATCTTATAAGATTGATGACATATATGAATATCTGCCCACACAATTACACACAATGAAAATGTGTCCAACTCCTCACTAGAACTGAAAACAGTCTTAAAGGCCTTTATGTGCAGAGACAGGTCTCAAGTGCCCTTTCCTCTATGCATGGACAAAGGAAAGGACACACATTCAGCTATTCTGATTGGCCACAAGCAAAGCTCAACACTTTACCCTCTCTTGGAAAATGAGACATTATGTGTTCTTAACAGGAGCTGACAATTAAGTTGAGTGAACAGTCATGCATGGCAGGGGAGTGGGATTTCATGCTGCTCAGCCACATGCCTCAGGTGCTTGGCTGAGTGTGAGGTTGAGGGCCAAAGCTTTCTACCACCCAAGAAGATGGAGAGCCTGAAACCTGCAACCCTATGGCATGTTATTCTGTTTATTTATCATGGAGAATACCCATTCCTTCCAACAATTTCCTCTGGCATGATAAGGATTTTGTGAGTTACCAGGGGAGATATAATTCATTAGAATCAAGTAATGATTTAAACTATTCCATTAAACCAGGAAGCAGGTCAGAAACTAACCTTTAAATACTGCCGAGGGAGAAAAGTCAGCCCAGCAGCTTAAAATATATATCTTCTGCAGGAAGCATGGAGCATATAATTAGCTGTAATTTCTGCAACTGCAGTCAGGAAGCTTTATTTTTTGGCTGATAGGCAGTGTTATCTCCTGTTGGCCTGGGAAACCAAATGCTAGGGTTATATTCCTTGTTCCCACATAGACTAGACCCTGGTGGGTGGCTTTGGGGAGGGGGCTGGAAGAAAGAGCAAAAAAACGAGACTGAGCAGGGTGGAATTCTGAGCCAGAAGAATGGTAGGAAAGGATCAGGGTGAGTGTTGATTCTTTTGTAAGGAGATTCTGAATTTTTAGACTCATATTTAAACCTATTCTGATTTCCAAAGTGATCATTTCCCTAAGACATTTTTAGTGTTTAACATATTGGGCCAAAGCTATATTCTTTGGCTCCTACTGGTAGTCAGGGAGGAAGTTAAACGTGCTACTGTTAAAAGATCACTTTTATTTGTGGCTGTTTCAACAAGCAGTGATTTTTTTTTTTTTCAGTGGGCAAGTTTCAGTCTGGCAGAGGCATTAAAAATTAGTAAAGGTGGAAATGCTTTGAAACATTTGATCTCTTCTCAGGGAAGCTGAGCAGAGGGGAGGGGAGTCTCTCAGGAAGCCGCTCTGTGTGGAAGCATATATACCAACAATGAGATTTTTCTTCAATGCCTCCTGTGGCCTTGAATTCTCCCCTCTAGTCAAGCACCAAAGAGGAAAAAAAAAAAATCCAGCACTCCTTTCTGACATTTGATCTAAATCTCCTGGAGTCATTGGGGAAGCCAGGGAAGCTCAGATGGGGGCAAGAGAACAAAACCCAGCAACATGGCAGTAAATAAGTCCACTCTCTCCAAGGCTGGTTAGCTCTTCTGGGAAGTGATTTTGCTTGCCTTTGTTTTTCTGAAGATTGTCAAATCCTGACTCCTCTTGCCCTCTGAACCACACCAAGCAGCTATCCATTCAACAAACCTGCAAACTAACAGATACCTACCCTATCCTTAACAAGAAGGATGGTAATTGGCATTTTCTAAAAAGACTATCTTTTCCAGTTACTTATCAGGATTCTGCAGTGTATTAAACCTCTTTTCTAACTATTTACAAAAATTCTGCAGTTCATTTGGGAAGGAAAAAAATACATGATTTTAACGGATTTGATCTTTGAAAATACTGTATGGTTAGCTTAGCACCAGAAAAGCCCAAATGCTATTTCTCTTTTCTGCTTCCTAGGATGATCTCCCTTTGATGGGGATCACGTTCAGATGTGTATTATACTGATATTCCCCAGATAACACATCTTGAATTACAAACTCAGGCATCTTCGGGGTACCGAGGAGAAGAGGATAAAGCGAGAAGGTGAACAAACACTCATTACACGAGAAATGGAAAAGCAAGGTGTATCCTTCCAGGGACCTGCATTGCCAGCATTTATCCTACAACATCCTTGGTATACAAATAATTGCCTGCAGGCTCTGACTTGGTCAGATAAAACTGCTCACTGCCTTATAGAAACAGCCCGAGACTATTTCTCAGAAGGCTCACATCTCTTCTGCAGCAGCTGTTCATCTCTAATGTAACAGCCCTGCGCTGTCCTCCAGAGCTTAGCCGCATTGTCCCAGCTATGAATAAATCATTAACCCTATTTTATTAATAAGGCTAAGCTAACAATATTCCCACCTTGCCCTGTTCTTCCTTTCCTGCAGAGCCACAGAAATGAACACTACACTATTCTTGTGTGCGAAACCTCAAGGATGCTCCTTTTTGACTACAGTCTGAGGCACCAGCTGGCTGTCAGCAGAGGAGACCTAACACTGAGGCCTGAGAGGCTATGGCTGATGTCTGAGCTGACTTTCCAGAGTGGCAGTTCCCTAAGACATACTCTGACTCTCTGGAACCCCATGAAGCAAGACAGTGTCCTAGGGATGGCTTTGGCCTAAAGATACAGAGCTCAGGATCAACTCACCTTGCTTCATTTTTTTATGAAGAAGATTTTAAATTAAGATTTTCTAAAGAAGCAAGATTCTAAAATATTGTTCTGCTTAAGATATACTTTAATGTTGTATTGTTCTTCTAGTGACCTCTAAGTCTTACTGCCTCTTGAGAAACAAGGAAATAAATGATCAACTTTGCTTTGCTATACCATAAGTCTCATGTGGTGCTTTGATTCAGGTGTCCCCCATAAACTTAGGTGTTCTGAATGCTAGGTTCCCATGATGGAGATTTGGGAATTAATACCTCCTGGAGGCAGTGTATTGTTGGGGGCAGGCTTATGGGTACTATAGCCAGATCTCCCCTGCCAGTTTTTGGCACACTCTCCTGTTGCTGTAGTCCATCTGTTGTTGGCCAGGAGGTGATGTCCACCCTCTGCTCATGCCATCATTTTTCCTGCCATCATGGAGCTTCCCCTCAAGTCTGTAGGCCAAAATAAACCTTTGTTTCCCACAAGCTGCTCTTGGTTGGGTGATTTATGGCAGCAATGTGAACCAGACTGCAACACCTGATTATTCTTTTTTTTTTAAGTCCCCATACTTTTTAATTAATCTCAATGATACTCAAACATTCCCATAATGCAATATCTTTTAACTGAGCCCTGATGCCAAAAAAATAAAAAGAACCCATAATGGCACAGAATAAGCATTCACACTGCAAAATATAGCATTGGATTAGCATAATAAAGAAATATTCAATCAATACAAGATTTAAAACAACCAGGGCAAGGCAGGGCATGGTGGCACACACCTTTAATCCCAACACTCTGGAGGCTGAGATAGGAGGATCACCATGAGTTCCAGGATACCCTGAAACTACATAATGAATTCCAGGTCAGCCTGGGCTAGAGTGAGACCCTACCTTGAAAACTGCCCCTTCCAAAAACAAAAAAAGAAAAAGAAACAAGAAACAGGGCAAGTATCAAACTCTGTAGCACCAAGTTCAATAACTAACCAGTATCAACTCTCCAAGTCCAATAATTCTAACCAGCAACAAGTCTCTGGAATTCCAATTCAGCCTCTCCAGCAAGGCTACTCACAGTCCTGGAAAACTTCATCCAATACCAGCAGCTGTCCTTAGCAGCCATCTCATAGTCCTGGCATCTCCACTGGGTCTCTACTGCAACTCATGGTTTATTCTCATGACTTCATCAGGTCTCCACATAGGTATAAGACTACTTCACAATGCCCATGTCCGTTTACAAAATATGAGACTATGTTGCAAATTTAATAACCCTCTCTTGCCTGCATTTCTTATATGCTATATACCAGGTGGGCTACCAATCTGTTACTCTGGGGGGAGGGAATAAAGCAAACTTTGAAGAATAGGATACTCCTTCAGCATTCAGGCCCTTTCCAAAGAGTCTGCATTCTTCCCTTTGCCCCAATTCAGGTCAGCTGGCACAATTTCAATGCTTATAATCTCTCAAACCATTGCAGCGGAACTGGCAGCAATTTTGGCCCAAATATTTTATTTTTTCTGCACCATATCCCTCTGTTCACGCCAGTCCATTTCTATGCAATGCAAGCATACACAACTTCTCAGGACATGGGCATAACAGCAAGCCTCTCACATAGCCACTTCTGGCCCAGTCCAGGCAAGGCTCTTTCTCAACTTTAAAAGCCAAACATTATAGTCCTTAGTTCTTACTGCATTCAGGTCTTTCAACTCTGACCAGAAGAGTCCATCAAGCTGTACTGACAGCACTACAAGGTGTCTCTTAAACCAAGACTTAAAATTCTTCCACATTTCTCCCAAAAATCAGCTCCAAAAGTCCAAAAGCCACACAGTCAGGATTCTAGTAACAATAATCCCACTTCTCAATATCAACTTTACTGCTACAGTCAAGTTTGCATTACTGGCAGAAAGCATCCAACCAAGATCAGCTTTTGGGAAAAAATGGGGGTTATTTTGGCTTATAGACTCAAGGGGAAGCTCCATGATGGCAGGGAAAAATGATGATATGAGCAGAGTATGGAAATCACATCCTGGCTAACATCAGATGGACAACAGCAATAGGAGAGGGTGCCCTCTTATCAGTGTGTTTCTTATTGTACTCAGACTTATTTTAGAGGCAAAGGATGCTCTACCAACTTAAGCAATGAGGAAAGAAAAAAGTTGTTACATTAATAATGGAGCAATATAATCATTACACATGAACTGAACGTAAGTTAAGAATGTTATTAGTTTATCTCTGCTGCTCTTCAGTACTCATTTTCAGACAGACTGCTTTACTGGGTGGATCCAATTGGAATTCTTTGAGAGTTTTAAATAGCTAGTTGTCTGCTGGACTGGCTAAAGAAGTGGACTTGAAAGCATTAGTAGTAACTTGCATTTTCCCTGGATAATCTGCTTAAGAGACCTATCCTGGAAACTCAGGAGCTTCCCCAGACCTGAGCTTTCCCAGGCCTCCCTACTTGGTATAAGATAACCAATATATACCCAGAGCCCCACCAATAGCCTTGGAGACATCTGGGATGCCTTTCTCCTTCACTCCCCTGCTCCCATTCTTCAGCAAGTAGTGTCAGCCTTAGCCTCATATTTGAGTACAAAAACTAGAAACCTAGTCTCAGCTACCATTGTCTCCTGTATGGACCAGTGTAGAAGACTACTGACTTGTCTACTGATAGTGCTGGGCCCATAAATCCATTCCCTGAACTTAGCTCTCTTGAACATTTCCTTTTTTCTTTTCTATTTTTACATTTTTTTAATGAGAGAGGAAATTTGAGAGGAGAAAGAAAGAGAGAGAGAGAAACGGGTTCAGCCAGCATGACATGTTGGCATTTCAATTGATGTGCCAGAGCCTGAAGCCACTGCAACCAAACTCCAGATGCATGTGTTGTCTTGTGCTCATGTGCAACTTTGTATGCTTGCAATACCTTGTGTGTCTGGCTTCCATGTGATCTGGAGAGTCAAACATGGGTCCTTAGGATTCACAGGCAAATGTCTTAACTGCTAAGCCATCTCTCCAGCCCTTGATCATTTTCAAATGGGCATTAGAATGTGTACATGTCTGCTTACAACTCTCCAATACAATTATCTCCCTGTGGTGAAGGTTGGTGCATTAGTCACTTTTCTTTTGCTTTGTCAAAAATGTCCGACAACAGTAACTTAAGGAAGGAAGGGTCGACTTTGGCTCATGATTTAAAAGGCATATATGGTGGGGAAAAGCATGGGGGCAGGAGTGTGAGGCTGGACTCATTGAAGACAAAGCCAGGATTAGAGTGTGCACAGGAAGTGAGGAAAGGATGTAATACCTCATGGTCCTCAGCTAGTGACACACTTCCTCTAGTGAGGCTCTACCTTTAAAAGGCTCCCTAGCTTTCCAAAACTATGCCACCAACTTGAGACCAAGTGTTCAACCACGTTAGCCCATGGGGATTCAAACAACTAGAGCTGGGATTCTCAAACCCAGGTGTTGGCAGGGTTGGTTCCTTCTGGAACTTTGAGGGACAATCTGTTCCATGCCTCTCTTGTGATTGCTAGTTAATGCCAGTAGCCCTGGGATCCGTAGTATATAACTGGGTTGCTCCAGTCTTTGCTTCTATTCGCCAATTAATTATTCTCTGTGTCTCTGTGAGTAAATTGTCTTCATGTCACAAGGATATCAAGCATTGGGTTCTACCAGCATAACATGTTCATTTAATTACATCTTCAAAGAGCCTGTTTCCAAATAAAGCCACATTATAGGGATGAGAAGTTGCAACTAGAACATACTCTGTGTGTGGAGGGATGGGGGGGTGGTGGAGGGTGGGATGGGGGGGTGGTGGAGGGTGGGGTGGGGGGTTGAGACAGTATTTAATCCAACATGGAATACTCTATGGAATCCTCCAAATTTATATCCATCCCATGTGAAAAATGTATTTCCCTACCCCAAAACTTTAAAATTCTTGACCTATTTCTGAATCAACTGTATATCCCCTCCAAATCTTATCTGAATATAATTAAGTCAACTTTGGGTATCATGGCACACACTCATAGTTGTGCACCAAGAGCCTTTTTTCACTCTGCTGTGTTCTCTTTCCTGTCAGACTATAAAACCAGCAATAATAAGAGTTAATACTACACCAATGTTTCCTATGAGCTCTGAGCTTTCCTATGTACCCATCATACTTACATTAACTCAATTAATTCCTTCAGAATCCACAAGAAAGTAGAAGAAAAGCACTACTGGTCATATCTATGATAGAAACCATTGATAGACTGTGGAGACATTTAGAGTCAAACAATGGTTCTTCACAGGGAACAATTTGGAAACATTTATAGATATTTCCGGTTGTCTCAAGTGGGGGTGATACTACTGTTATCTGGTAGAATGAAAGCCATGTCTACCTAAGGATTGATATCACTGGAGTTGTGTAGCTGCCAAATCCAGGAAAAAGTCACTAGCATGGTTGAGTTATCCAATAAATGAGTAAGATAGGACATACTGGCCTCTGGCCTCCCATTTCCATATTCTTTATACTTTGTAGAAAGGAGATGAGGCCACTGAGGATAATTAGGGGTGAATGAGGTCATGTGAGTGAGGTCTCCTTCTTGGGATTAGTGCACAACTAGAAATTTAAGTAATAATAAAAATAAAATAAAAACATAGTCCAGTATAGGTCTAGTCATCCATGACCAACTCTAGTAACCATTACCAGTGATAGAAACTGTGTAAGCATAGTTAAAATATCAATTTTATCTGGGAATAAATATAAAATAATCAGAAAAAGTTAATTTTAGTGAGTTTCTACTTAAAAGCCATTCTGAGGACATGACCACTTTCCCATTATTGCAAATAATCCTTGTCACTGGAGTGTTTAATTTGTTCTACCTCATACAGTCAGAAAAACATAACTCATGTCAAGCAATCCATAGCTTGAGGAGGGTAAAGGGTAGAGAAAGAATAGATGATCAGGTGATGTGAAAAGAGAGAGAAGAAAGGGAAGTCTCCATAGATTGTTAGCCAACTGCTCACAGAGAACAAATCCAAAAATTGGTGGTCATTTTTGACTTGTGATTTGAAGAGAAGTGCTAAGTCAGGAAGAAGGCACACAAACACATATGTATGTGAGATATAAACTGCAATCAATCACAGCAGCAACATGAAGGGCTTGAGGTAGATGCTGAGGCACTAAGGCATGTCAAAATATCTTGTGACATGCCTATAGCTTGTAAAGTTGGATCTCTAGCTGCCCAGCCAAAGGAGGTATCACTGGGTTGGGGGTTGGATTCTGGGTTATAGAGCTGAGTTATGTTTGGGGGCAGATTTCCAGCCCAAAGGTATGCAGAGCAGCTTGAGCTCTAGGCTCCTGCTGCTACCAGTTTTGTTCTTGATGCTTTTGGTGTGTTGGTTGCTATGGTGATGGTTTCTCTCTGCTTGGATGTATGGAAGCAGCTTCTTTCACCACTGATGTAACTTTCCCAGATCTGTAAGTTGGAAATAAACTCCTTCATTTAAATACTGTGCCTGGGTTGGATGTTCATCCCAGCAATGTGAAGATGTTTTCAACAGCAATTTGGTATCATAAGTGGAGCGGCATTTCTGTGTGATCATTCTGACCATGTACATTTTGGTCTTTGGGAAATTTTTTTTCTGGAGGAATGGGACAGAATTTGGTACTTGCAACTGAAGACACCTTTCAGAGCAGTAAGCCAAGTTTTATGAAGTATTATGATGAGAGTTTTAAAAATGCTCAATAAAGAAAGAACTGAATATGGAGGCTTTGCTTATGACCTTTCAAAGGAGGAGAGACCACAGAGAACTTTTTTAGAACTGGGCTACTGGCACAAGGGCTGGCTGCATTCTTCTACCCTTGTCCAGAGAGTTTGATCAAGGTTGAATTTGAATGTAATGGACTACTGTGCTTGGTGGAAGATATAGAACTGAAAGATATAAGATTTAAAGTTGGAAACATCAAACAAGTTTAAAGTTGCTGGCATAGAGACAGGTTTTAGGTTACTGAAGCTGCTATTATTAAGGATAGCCAACTACATCTATTGAAACAATGGAAAGATGTGTGAGGTAATTTTACCCAAGAAAGACTGAAAAGTATAAATGCAAACTCTTTTGGAAAGGGATGTATTGAAGGGAAGGAAGCTGCTCTTTAATGTCTGTGGACTAACATTATGACTGTGTCATTACACACTTGGCATTGATTTTGGAAGCATGAAAAATACATGGAGGTAGGTCATGAAGTGGATCCAGGAACTGCTACTGAGATGTAGTAAGTATAATAGGGTGATTTTCCTGTGTGGCCAGGGAGGCCATTGTCTGAAGTTAAATAGAAACCTTTTCTGAGATGAGACATGGGCAACAGGATACTGCCATTTTAAAGGCTGGAAAGGCCACAGTATGGAGCTGAAGATTGACCATGGTTTGCAATGGAAACCAGAAGATGTTTTGGATATACCAGGACTATGCAAGAGCTACCATGGAGTGATGTTGTTTTACCTCTTTACTCAGCCCAGCTGGAGGGATGGAAATTGGAAATCCAGTGATGGCATCAGTGGTTATGGATGTCATTCTTGAGCTTCATTTGTCTGATATTTACCTGATGGTTATTGATTTTGCATTGGTCCACTCTCTCCTTGTTATGCCTTATAGCAATGGAAATGTTTACTCTGTACCATTATATGTTAAAAGTATGTAACTTGTTTGATTTTACAGGACTTTCAGTTAAGAGACAGTTTTAAGTCTCAGATGAGATTTGAGACTTTGGGAAATATTAAGGATGGTAAAGACTATAGGGACCTTTAAATTTGGACTGAATACAATTTGCAATGTGAGATGGTCATTACTATAATGGGGCCAGAGGCAGAATGTGGTAGTTTGAATATATGCCCCCCCCATAGTCGGGTGCTTTATTAAAGCTTGTAATTTGTATGTCTAGCTGCCTGCCTGGAGGAGGTGTCACTGTGGGTGGATACTGGGTTCCAGCCCTAAGGTATGTTTAGGGGTGAATCTGATTTTCAACCCAAAGGTATGCAGAGCAGTTTGAGCTCTGGGCTCCTGCTGTTGCCAGATGTGTGCTGGCTGGTGATAGTTTCTTTCGGCTTGGATGTTTGGAAGCAGCTTCTTCCGCCACTGATAGAACTTACCCTTGCATCTGTAAGCTTGAAATAAACCCCTTCCTCCTATAAGTTGTGCCTGGCATGAATGTTCATCCCAGAAATGTGCAGCTGTCTACAACAGGCTTTTTCTGTCTGAAAGAATTTCATTACATGCACCTGACTGCATGTTGCTTTTGTTATCTTCATCTCCTCTAAACCTTTTCTTCTATTTTTTTAATGGTTGATGGCCTCTAGAATGAATTAAGATTAGTTGAGTTTTAGTAGAATTTTTTATTTCATTAGGCTTCATGAACCAGGGATTATCATCTGTCCATTGTAGACTCTATGAAGCTCCTCAGACATAGGAAGTGATCAAGACATTGGTCTACCCACTGCTCAGAAGTGCTGCCATATGCATTGTCATGATACCAGGCGTTTCCTCCTATGCTTTCAAGTGTCCACCAACAAAGGGATGCTTTCTTTCATGTAGAAACATCACTTTCTTCTAATTTAGCATTAGTCTTCAAGGATTGTTTCTGGATCTAAGCTTCCCAGTGGCTCTGTGTCTTGTTTATAAGGTTCAGCTTCTATATTATTTACAAAGACATCACTAGTCATTAAAAATAAACCATAAGTGGGAGAATGCTAAAGAAGACACTTATCCACACAAGGTATGAGGTTCCTTTCTTCTATTGCAGGTTGTCCTTTTCAATAGCAGATTTCTAGAATTATCCCCTGCCTTCTATTTTTCCTGCCTACCCCAAATACAGGAGCAAGCAATGAACATTCATAGCCAGCACAGCTAGGGAAGACCACAAATGGCAAGATTTACAGAGTAAATAAGAAGCAGGCAAGGAGTGATGGGTGTGGCAGTTCTTATGTGCACAGGCATGTATAGGTGGACCCATCACTATGCAGACAGGAAGATAATTGTTTTTTTGGAGAGAGCATAATTTGCTTCTTCAGATTAAAGAAGAACGTAAGTGGAATAATCAAACTGGTGTGTTTAAGTCCAGGCTCCACAATTTTCTCTCTACAAAGCATTGAGTGAGTCATTTAACTTTTCCAAGTTTCCAGTTTCTTCATTAGTGTGATGGGTACATTATTCACAGAATTTCTGTGAAGATCAAGTGGGGTAGTATATGCAAAGAGCTTAGCATAGTGTTTAGCAAAGAGTGGTTGCTTAAAAAATTTTAACCTTCCTCAGCACTGTTATCATTAGCATTATTATGACATGTTTTAGACTCAAGTTAAAAATAATAAATAAATAATATTTTTAAAGACTCAAGTTAGTGCAAGTAACTGGCAAAGAGAATTTATCGACTTGGAAAATATCATTTGGTTTAATTTTAAAGATATGGAGAATATAACATTTTTCTTGTAATACATGAAGATGAATTAAACAGAATTTCAGAGTATTTCACATCTTGGGAGTATTTCAGAACATTTCACATTTTGGGAGTACTCTTCACAAACTGGCTACTTTGAATAAAAGAAAACTAGTGTTGCTTGTCATTGTTGGGTGGGAAGGCAGCTAAGATTTATAGACACTTCTCTTGTGAGTCATTTCAGCTGGTCTGGCTATGAATGCATAGTGCCTATATTCACATGGGGTAAGCCAATTGATGCAATATATCCTTCCTCCTTGGGAATACAATTCAAAAAGGACCATTTAGATAGGGGCAAGAGCCAAAATTGTCTGTCAGATTTATTATTTTTTTTAGAATAGAATATAGATTCTTAGTTCTTGGAAACATAATTTTTAAAGCTTTATAAACTATCTTCAGGTGCTTTTCTGGGTAAAAAAAAAATTTCTTTTACATTCAAAGTCAAGATTAAACTATTTGAGAAAACAATGTTCAGTTCCTATATGATGGAGGGGCCTATGCATAGCCTAGAAGCACCATAAATACTAGTGAAGGGTCCAGACAATAGACAAAAGCAGTAGTGCTGGACTAGTGTTCAGGCATCTTGCTTGTCACCAGAGATATTAGCTACAATTTCATGTTCAAAGGACTGAGTTTCATTATAGAATATACAGCTCTTATGAAAGATGTTTTCCTACTGCTGGACAATGAAGTTCACAGCCATACCATGTGCACATACACACTGACCCCAGGAAGACTGAAGTGGTTGAATTTATCTAACTGTTTACTTTGTGTCTGAGATTCAGTTTTAGTAGAGGGACTACATATTTTGCTTTAATGTGATTATTTTGTAGATATCAAAGAGGCTTGGGTATAGTAGATTCTCGGGAAAGTAGCTACTGACTCCAGTTTACCCTATCCTATCCCAAGGTTTCCCATACTTTTCAGCTGCATTAACTCCCTCCACTCATATATGACACTTTGTTTGCTGCTTGTTTATTCATAAGATTCGATATGGTCCTTATGCAATTATCTAAGAATGTTTAAATCTACATGTGCATGTGTCTTATGACATAACTTCTCATGTACATGGTCCTGATCATGAAGGCTGTCAGTTGCTGGTCAACAGGTACAGCAATATTTATAGTTGAGCTAGATGAACTGGGCCTGCCTCTGACTTCCTACGTTCATATGATTTCCATAGAAATCATCAGGTTTGCATCACAAATTCCAAAGAAAACATACCACATGAGTGTGCCTATAAATTACTCAAAAGTTACCACACAAAATAGTTTAGAATTATAAAATTGTAACTAAAATCATGAAGAAACTTCAATGCTAATCAAGAATTTTAGTTTTAAAAGCAAATCATAATTTACATCCTGGAACCAGGAACTATTCATTTGACAAAATGATTGCCTGAATATAGACAGCATAACTTTTCCTTCTAGAAAAATCTTTCATGGTATATTTTTTTCTGTACCATGGAAGGCAAGAAATAAATAATATAAGCATCCCTTAAAAAACACCCTAACATGTATGTATCCATGGTGTTCATATTTATATTCTTTCTAAAAATCAGCATACCTGAATTTCAAATGTGCATTCTCTTCAACTTAACAAGGTTACTTTCAAAAGTTTATTCTAAAGATACTATAAATGTATAAAGGCACATCCACAAACACATGCATTCAGAGCACCTTATAACAATAAAAACCACCTTGTAATGATGATTTGAGGAAGTGTTAAAGAAACCATTTAGGAGAATGATTTATAACATAGTCATGGGCAAAGAAATTTGGATCTTATAGAACTTAAATGAGAAAAATATAGTTTTTGAAAGAATGCCTCTATATTTGTGTAACCTTATATGTATACACAATCAGAGAAATGCTTCAAAATAGTGTATGGATCCTCAATGGGTTGTAAGATTAGAAGTGGTTTTCACTTTGTGCTTCTTTTCCTTGCATGAACTGTTTTTGAAGATTAAAATTAAACTATTTAAATTTAGGGAAACCTCACACAACAATAGGGACATACACATATTCATGCCAAAGTGAAATATATAGTCTACCAAATCACCATAGCTGTGAGTTCTTCATCTATAGATTCAACCAGTCATAGATAGAAATATTCAGAGAAAATTCATCTATACTGAACATGTATAGACTTTTTTCTTGTCATTATTTCTTCACCCCACAGGCTAGTCCTCCCAACACTTCTGCAAGAATTTCTCATCTGGTGTATTGCCTTATTTCAAGCCTGCCTTGGATTTACTTCACCAGGGCTAATGGTCCAGTTAAAGCTAAACAAGAAGCATAGACAGAATGTGTAGATTTTATATGAAAGGATACATGGGTAGTCATGCAAGAAGAAATGTTGTCAGCCTGCTCAGGCCTGGATCCAATCTGGTTGGAGAACATGAAAGGACCATTGGCTACAACAATGAATCAACATATGCTAATATAACCAAGTCAGGTACACTGCTATTTCTTGCCATTTTCTTTTCTTTTTTTTTTTTTCATGTAAAGGTTGCCATAATTTCACACACAATTTGCAATGATAAAAGTGGTCCTGTTACTGCCTGTCTTGTAGGGATGGGGAGGAAAATGTATTTTAGAGCTAAGTATCAACAATTTTGAATTTATTTCTTTAAATCTCCTTCTACTCTATTTTTCTCTCTCTCACTCTCCCCCCCTCACCCCCGTATCTGTGTGTACTCATGCCACAGTGAATGCGTGGAATCCAGAGGACAACATTAGAGTGCCAGTCCTGACCTTCCAACTTTCTAAGACAGGTCTTTCTTGTGGTTTTGCCACTTTGAATGCTACACTAGCTGGACTGTGAGTTTCGAGATTCTCCAGTCTTTGCCCCTATTGTGTTGGGATTACAGACATGTGCATTACTTGTGTCTGCTTTAAATGGGTAACAACTCCATTTGTTAGGCTTGTTCAAAAAATGCTTTGAACCACTGAGCCATCTCCCAACTCCCCTTGTTTTGTTTAATATATTAATAGAATATCTTTCTCTGTGACACATAAACACATAAGCTTGAGGCAAATAGCTGAGAGTCAGTCAACCTTCCACTTAAATTTTGAAAATGGAATTGGCAAACTTAAACTATGACACTTCCAAAGTAACTAGGAAGCAAAGAGTCATCATTAGACTAATGGGATTTAGACAAAGCAACAGCTCATTGGAAGTGTCAGAAACCCAGCAATGATTAAAGTAGCTATAGCCCCAGATCTGGAGAATGCCACCACTCATTGATCCTAAAATGTCTAGCCTACATTTACACACCTTCAGTCACAAACAAGATGGGCAGTGAGGAGAAACCTCAGCTCTATTGCTGTTTGTCATGCTGTTTGTATTTTAAGCAACCTGGCTACAAATGACACTATTTTATGGACTATTAATTTTCCTCTTTGTTATTACCATGATACTTAGTGGCAAAAGGGGAAAAAATTCAAATTCATAGTAACTAAAAATACAAATGGATTTTATAGACTTTCTGCCTTTTAGAAGAGAATTTCTATAACTTTCACCTTTGAGATATAGTCAAATGTTTCTGAGAAATAAAATTGGGATAATAACTTTTAAAAGAACAAACAGGGAGTAATAGAGTGGTAGACATTAGCCTGCAGTGCTGAGCAGAGCAGAAATGAGGGAGTTTAGTTCTGTTTCAGTTATAATAGCAACAGGAAGAAGGCCCACATGTTTGTGCCTTAGATGAAGCTGGGGACAGAAGTCAAGGCAGGTTTAGATTTAATAATGACACAGGAATGAAGCCCTCATCCCCCAAATCAAGAAGAAATAATCGCTAGTGGCAGCTTTCACTGGGTTCTAAGAGTTAGGAGGCATATTTTTGCAAAAAGAACTATGGGCAAGCAAACTAACAATAAATTGCTCCCTGTCACAGACATTCTTGGTGTTTGGATTTGGCTTCTTATCCGCAATCTTCAAATAAAGGGAGGGTTTGGGAGCAAGTGAAATCATTGACTGTCTCTTAATGAAACACTCTGCTTTCCAAAGCTGATGAATATGGCTAAATGAAAGCTTTGGAGTCAGCCTTGCAGTATTGATAGTTCTCTTTGCAACTGAGTCAAAACACAACCCAAGTTATATAGAAGTTTCTATTTCAGTCCTATACTGGAAAACATAAATCAATATTGGAGACTTTTTTTAAACTTTCATACTTTTCTGAAAGCAAGCAATATCAAAGAAAACTGTTCACTTGCAATTGATGTAAGAATTTAAGATTGGCCTTTTCCTACCTCAACCAAGTTAATCTCACTCTTCCCTGCCTTTCTCTCTCATGGGCCCTTTAGATTTCCTCCTTCCTTTACACACAAATGCAGAAGTAAACTACGAAAAGCTGTGTAAGCCCCCTTAATGTACCGAGAAAGGAAACTATCCGGTCATTTTCTATATTCCATGATATTAAAGTAATTCATCTGAGTTGGTGCTAATGACAGTAAATCTCTCATGCTGACAAGCTGTGGCCAATTATCCTTTCTACAGCCTTTTAAATCTGAAGCACTATAAAGGATGCCAGTGTTGGAAACTTGAGGCTTGCTTACTCAAACCTAACAGCCAAGGGTCTTGAAGAGCTTTCAATGCTTCACCTTCCTGCACTTAGCTTCCCTTCTTAGCAAATGTTGGGACACTTCGGCTGGCATTACCATAGATGGAGGAAATAGTTTAAATAAAGTGGTGTGCTATTTATCCCCAGAATGTGTAGTTCAACAGCAACAATTAGGAAGGAAATTTTGCAAGTCCAAACTCCAGTTACTTATTACTGCCACTGAAAATCAATTAAAGTATCTAACTAATGACAGCGAGTGGGATCATCTGTCATCTGACAGATCCTATTAGAGGGAAAAGGGACTTGGTTTGTTTTTGAAAGCTTGTGATGTAGACTCTATTATGTTGGCTAGCTTTTAGACAGGGAGTATGTGGGGGGTTTGGCCCCACACATCTGCACATATGTTCACTTGGGAGAGCAGTACAAACTTTAACCGGATTTCCATGTAATCTTGGATGTGGTTCAGAGAGCCAGAGTTGGCCAGGAGGTAGGTGGAGAGATATTAACTCTGCCAGACCACTCACCCAGAATATTACTTTTAAACCTCTGAGTTCAGCATTGCTTACCACATCCAGGTCTTATTCCTTTCTCACTTCAAAGCCATGTTGCTTCCCTGCCACTCACAGTTCCTTCTTCAGTGATCTCGGTTAGCTAGCTTTCACAACATCATCATTACTTAAACCGTACCTTCTTTTTCTCAGCCCAGAACTAACGATCCATTCTCCTTCTTTTCTGCCTATCCAAATGCTCTTCCTCCTGCCAGTCTCAGCTTGGTCTTAACTCCTTCTTCCTGCAGAATCCAATACCAGACCTCTCTTATTCTACACTGCCTGTGTAGTTTACTGCCTGGTAAACAGAGTGTGAACACCCATCTTGGCCTGCATCTTAAGTATCTGTTTCTTATCCAGCATCTGGTTTACATTTACAAATCCAAATGTTAACCTCCTAATTCTTGGTTTCTGTTATTGCCATAGTTCAGTCTTATATTTGGTAAAATGTCTTAATGACACCGATCTGGCACTTTTTTTTGTTTTGTTTGTTTGCTCCATTCATTCAGCCCTGTGTTGAGAACAGCTTCTTATAGCAAGACACTTGAGCTATATTGTCGTCTCCATGCCCTACCATGTTGCCTCAATAGGAAGTTGCATTTTCCCCCACCATCCTGTAAAATTCAAAAAGTCTCTCAATGAGATGATGTCTTCCTAAGCCAACACTATAGGAAGATCATATAAGTACATATAAGGAGAGATATATCTTTCTCTTGCCTTACCATACAGTTCTCCACATAATTGTCTCAGAGCAATCCAAGACACAGAAGGAAGTATTTTCAAATAGTCTTCCAAAATGACTTCAGACCTTATTTAGGGTTCAAGTTCAGTTTAAGGGTTGGGCAAAACTTGGGACATCCAGCTATGTGTTAGGGTCAGCCAGATATTTCAGTCAGCTGGCTACGTTGGATGAATCAAAACATTTCTGTATTTCATCCCAAAACAGATTATTGGGATTTAACTTTTCCTTCTTTCAGTTTCTTTATGCTTTAAAAATGTCATTTAAACAAAAAAAAATCATATGTTCTCTCTCATCTGCAGATCCCAACTTTTAATGCTTGTGTATATGAAAATAAGGGGATCTGAGAGCAGGCATAAGATATGAAACTAGATGACCATAAGAGGGGAACACGGGATTATGAGAAAGGGGAGGGGGAGGACTGAAGGAAACATGTAGAATGGAAGCAGGAAAGAGGCTAGGGAGGGTGAGGGCTCAAAGGGAGAGAGACGGCGGGGGCGGGGGGAGGGGAAAGGAGAGAAGGAAAGCAAAATGTGTTTGGACAACACTATAATAAACCCTAATTATTTTCATGCAAAATAAAAGAATAAAATGTTTTAAAAATCTCATTTAATCTTGGAGTGAAACTCCCTAAGGATCCATTTTCTCATTCTCCCCTTTCATGGCATGTCCTGTGGTATCACATGTTCTGCACCTGTGGTGTTTAGATTTTCTCTTTCCACCAGCATTTTTCTCCAACATGAAAAAGGAACATACTGCATGTGTCCAAGAACCCCAACCAGGAAGAAACAAGAAATCTGACAGATGGGAAAATCCACAAAATGTTTTCATTAAAGCTTCATGCTATTTTCTACAAGATATAGTGCCCATAACAAAGTAATGAAAATAGAATGCTCTCTGGCATCAAACATAAAGGCAAGACTGACAATATCAAAATACTGCCTGAAAGCTTTGCATGACTAGCTTGTCTGACAGTACTCAATATGCTACATTGAAATCAGTGTACTTTGTTGCATCACTCACAATACCAACAATTAGAGTGTGGTGTTGTGCATCTCCCTAGTGGTCAGCCCAATGTCTAGCACATAGTAGGCCCTTAGTAAATATTTTTAGAATAATATCTGGTCATAATTTAATAGGTACAGACATTTCAAAACAGCAAGATATGTAGTGCCCACCTTCTGTGATCCCCAAGACCTGCATAGTCATCACAATTCAATGGAATCTCTAAAAATACAGGTATCCAGGCCTCACTTCCAGAGATGCTAATTCCATAGGTCTGCATAGGAGTCCAGAACTATGCATTTCTGTAAGCTTCCCAGACACCGCTAATGAGCAGCCAAATTGGGAACCATTGGTCTAGTGGTTGATAATAAAACCTTATGGTTTTTACCTGTCTTTTGCTACATATAAATTATCTCACTTGATTGCTACTCTCTGAGGAAGGTAGCATACCCTGTAGGTTACAAATGATGATATGAAGCCTAGAAGGTTCTCAAAGTTGGTGAAGTCAGGTATTGGATTTGAGCCAAGGTTTCCAACCAAGAGCTCAGCATTGTTTACATATCCCCAACCTCTCTTGAGAGTGGTGACCAAGGCAAGTTCTGTCCAGTAACGGTCATTATTAAGTGAATCTGGTGAATTGCACAGGGGAAACGAACAATTATGGGGACTGGTGTCTTCTCAATGGTGACAAGTAATTGAGTTATTTCCTTACAAGTGTATTTTTCTAAGACCAAAAAATGAATCACATAAATTCAGTCTGAATGTGTGGACTAGGATTGTGTGTGATTTCAGTGTAAAATGCTCCTTATAGGCTCATGTGTCCAAATACTTAATCCCACAGTTACTGACACTTTCCAGGAAGGTTGTGGAGCCTTTCGGAGGTGGAACCTTAATGGATGAAGTGGGTGGCTGGGGGTGGGGTGGGGGTTGAGGGCTTGTCGTCCAGCTCCATTTGCTGTTTTTCCTCTGCTTCTTGTATGGCTTCTCACTCTGGCGCCCCCATGCCTTCCTCACTATGATGCACTCTATCGTCTGGAATTAAATTTCCTTCCATAAATTGGTTCTGGTCAGTTATTTTTGCCCCAACAATGTGATGGTAAGTGGTTCAGCTTTGTTCATACTCTACATGGTCACTCAGGTGGACTATATGGGGAATCTGATACCAGGTGCAGTCCTTTGAGCATGGTCTTGGATTTAATTCTCCAATACCTCTTTGCTTTATTCTCTGCAGTGTGGTGGGCATAACTCATTATTGGATTTATCCCACTTATTATCATATAACCCAATATGACATTAACAGGGTATTTGAGAGAAGACAAATGTAAATTTCTGCTGCCTCTCTGGATTAGTAAGTACCACAGCAAGTTTCATATTATAATTACAAGCTTGAGGAAAGCAGCATCAATGTCAATGGAAGCCACTTCCATTCTCTATGCAGGTACACGACGTGAGGCTTTTCTGTCACAGCCCTGACAAGAAAAGCCCAAGGGTTCAAGAATGCAGATACAATGATATCCCATTGTTCAGAGATATGTTCCTCTCAGGCTGGGAGAGACAGAGGCAGGGCACTATGAAGCATGATCAGAGGGACAGGAGAGAAAAGGAAAGAGAGAAAGAAACAGAAACAAATGAGAGCTGTTGGTCTTTGATCTCTTATAAATTATATTTTTTATATGTTTTGAGGCAGAGAACATCATCTTATCAAGATTTTTATTTTTCTTCTGCTAACTATGACTAAAGTTATGGGAAGGTCATGGAAAGGGGGAAAGGTGCCTAGCTCGTTATGAAAGCACAGGCAGTGAAGGAACACATCTGACAGCTCTTGTTTACTTAGGTTCATATAGACTTTGGGGTTGGGGTTTTGTGCCCCTAGGACATTAAACTCAGACTCATTGACCACATTGAATTATCCACACATGTACAAATTCGGACTAAAATGTAAGTAAGTTTTTGCAAAGCTCCTTGCAAGGTCAGAACCCTCACCTCTCTCCTTTGAAACAAGCTTCACAGTCAATGGCATATTCAATCATAAAATATATATTTGCTAACATCTATTATTAATGAGGAACACTGTTAGGATGAGATATGGCACCAATGCTGGCCAGGGGCAGTCCTGAGGAGAACAGCTTGATGAAGAGTCTGCTGTACCTCTGGCTGGGCTTCCTGCCCACTGGACATAGATGACAGTGGAGGAGGCACGAGAGAGCTGTAGCCACTCTGCAGCCTGAATGGAGAAGACCTGAAACCTGAAGACTGAATCATAGTATGTCAATAGTGACAGTTTCTCTTTTTCTGTGATCACTGTGATTCATGGAAACTTCTTTAGTAGAAAATGCTACATCCAGAGGCATGGAACATCTGACTTTTATGTTGGTATGACTTGGTCTATCAGCTGTACCATATATATTTTTTGCTTGTGTGTGTATATGTAGTAGGTGTGATGTGGTAGATGTGATGTGGTGTGGTCTCTGCCCGTGTGTCTGAAGATGCACACACCCCATGGATACATATGTGAAGGCTAGAGAACACTGGGCATCTTTCTTTTTTCACTCCTGTGTATTTCCTTGAGACTGAATCTCTCACTGAACATAGAGTTGCTATTTTTGGTCAGACTGGCTTACCAAACCCAGCTGTTCACACATGCTGGGGAATTAAACTCAGGACACATCAGATTCTCTCAGGCACTTATGCTGTGCAGTAAGTCTTCTTGTCTATGCTTCCTCCTATTGTCTTTCTACTTTGGCTAATACTTCAAGCAATATATATATTTGCATAATATGTATCCAGTATATGAGAGAAAAATAGTCATTTATTAAACTTTACTAGCATTTTGCATGAGTTGTTACTATTATAAAGAGACTAGATTTCTTCAGGTTCTGAGTTGACTCCAACAAGGGGAAAGTTTACAAATGTTTGGAGCAAGGTCACTATGAAAGACAATGACTCACAACTGGTTGCCTGGGAGGTAGCTCTCATTTAAACTTAAGGGTTGTGAAATATTTACTGACTTACAAATTTTCAGTTCAAAAACAGAATGGAAGAGGTCACTGTAAAACATGCAATGGAAAAAAAGGTCAGAATCTTTATTTTCTTAAAAAAAAATGAAAACACTTTTGCAAATATTATTGGAGTGAAATTATCCTAAAGTCATTCACTATACTGTGAAAAATCTTGTTTTTCATTTTCTGGATTAAAAACAATTTTACCCACCCAACAGTTCTCTATATGCCTAAGAGATTAATTTCTTAACACTTTGGGTGATAATAACAAGGTCATTCTCAAGTTAATCGAAAAATTCAAATATAAGAGATATATGATATGAGAAAATTGTCAAATACATACTAAAATGAGTAGGCTTTTTAATATATAGCTTTTTAATATAAGCCTTTAAAATTTTTTTGGTTTATTTTTATTTATTTATTTGAGAGAGACAGACAGAGAACAAGGCAGAGAGAGAGAGAGAGAAAGAGAATGGGCTCGCCAGGGCTTCCAGCCACTGCAGATTAATTCCAGATGCGTGCGCCCCCTTGTGCATCTGGCTAACATGGGTCCTAGGGAATTGAGCCTTGAACCAGGGTCCTTAGGCTTCACAGGCAAGCGCTTAACCACTAAGCCATCTCTCTAGCCCTAATACAAGTCTTTTTAAAGAGCTAGGAATGGACTTCAGTTATACAATGCTTGACAAACATGTATGAGGCCCTAGGTTTGATCTCCAGCAAAAGAAAGGAAGGTCTGGAAACTTGGTAATGGCTTAGTTTTGAAAGAAGTTGAGTCTCACTTGCCTTCATGATTAGTATTCATATGTTCTCTGAATACATGCATTTAAAATTTTTATAACTTTATGGCAGATATAATGCCCTTTAAATAAACTGCAAATATTAAGTGCATTATTTAATGCTTTGCCTTCTGTAAAGATACATGAATCCAACACCATCTTCAGTATAGTGAATGCATCCATCAACCCCAAAGGTTTTCTTTGACCCTTAATAATCCATCTCTCCTCATGAGTCCCCCATTTAAAAAACTAATTATATTTTTTTTTATTATTTAAAAAATTTTATTGACAACTTCTTTACTTACAGACAGTAAACCATGATAATTCCCTTCCCTCCCCCACTTCTCTCTTCATAACTCCACTCTCCATCATAAGCCCACCTTCTCTCCATTAGTCTCTCTTTTATTTTGATATCATCGTATTTTTCTCTTATTATGAGGGTCTTGTGAAAGTATTTCTAGGCACTGTGAGGTCATGGATATCAAGGTCAATTTCTGTCTGGACAGTTGCATTGTAAGGAGTCATAACCCTTCCTTTGGCTCTTACATTCTTTCCACCACCTCTTCCGCAATGGACCCTGAGCCCTGGAGGTGTGATAGAGATGTTTCAGTGCTAGGCACTCCTCTGAAACTCCTCAATACTATGTTGCCTTTTGGATAATCCTAGTGGTCACTGCCATCTGAAAAGAAAAGGTTCATTAACTAGAAGTGAGAGAAGCAATAATATATAAATATGAACAATAAGTGTAGTGCTTCCAGGGCAGTTTGGCAAGAATAATATATGCATTTAGACAGACAAGAGCAGACTTTATACCCCTAAGGCTCATGACCTCCTCTGCCATAGGCTTTTGATTAGGTTTTTCAGTACCAGGTATGTATTCCCTCCCATAAAATGGGCCTCCAGTCCAATTAGAGAGAAGTTTGTTTCTCCCAGAGTAGACATGCTACTACTGTACCCATTTGGTCATTTGGCCTGTCTGGCCAAACTTGAGGCTTCCAGCATCCACTGTTTTCACTGCTGTAATGTTTTGCAGGTAACAAGGACCTCCTTGGTCAAAAACTTACTGGAAGGTATCCCATCCTTGACACAGAAAATTTTCTAGTAGCAATCTATGGCTATTGGGTGGGCCATTATTCAAAAAAGAAAAATAGGTTTTCATATGACTTATTCAGAATATCCT
Source organism: Jaculus jaculus (assembly GCF_020740685.1). NCBI lineage: Eukaryota > Metazoa > Chordata > Mammalia > Rodentia > Dipodidae > Jaculus > Jaculus jaculus. Next base: position 60,242,456 of record NC_059111.1, on the reverse strand, counting down.
AAATTTTTATTGGCTCTCCCACACCCTTTTCTTTCTCAATCTTTTCCCCTGGCCTCACTTAGGCCTTTCCACTTCCTGTAATCTGTTCTTCTACTTACATATATACAATATCATCCCCTGAACTTTTTCCCTCTCCTCCCTCCCTTATAGTCTTTCTCTAGAATACTGGCCTCTGCTACTGATATTTGGTTCTAGCTCACACACAAGTCTATGCATTTGTATCTAGGATCCACATATGAAAGAGAGCATGTGACATTTGGCTTTCTGAGTCTGGGTCACCTCACTTAGTATAGTCCTTTCCAGATCCATCCATTTCCTTGAAAATTTCATAATTTCCTCTTCCTTTACTACTGAATTGAACTCCATTGTGTAAATGTACCACATCTTTATTATCCATTCACCTGCTGAGGGACATCTAGGCTGGTTTCATTTTCTAGCTATTGTGAATAGAGAGGCAATAAACATCATTGTGCAAGTATCTCTAAGATAGTGAGAAGAGTCATTAAGGTATATGCCTAGGAGTGATATAACTGGATCATATGGTAAATCTATTTTTAGTTGTCTCAAGAACCTCCACACTGATTTCCACAATAGCTGTATCAGTTACATTCCCACCAACAGTGTAGAAGGGTTCCCCTTTTCCCACATGCTCGCCAACATTTATTGTCATTTGTTTTCTTGACAATAGCTATTCTGACAGAAGTGAGATGGAATCTCAAAGTAGTTTTAATTTGAATTTCCCTGATGGCTAAGGATGTAGAACACTTTTTTAGATATTTATATGACATCTATATTTCTTCGTTGATAACTCTCTATTTAGCTCCATAACCCATTTTTAATTGGGTTATTCTGTGTTTTGAATTCTTTATATATTCTGGATATTAATCCTCTGTCAGATGTATAACTGGCTAAGATTTTCTTCCATTCTGTAGATTGTCTCTGTGCTCTATTCACAGTGTCCTTTGCTGTACAAAAGTTTGTAATAAAAATTTCATGAGATCTCAGGAATTGATTAGTGGTTTTATTTCCTGAGCAAATTGGGGTTATATTCAGAAAGTCATTGCCTATGCCAATATGTTGAAGGGTTTCCCCTACTTTTTCCTTTAGCATTTTCAGATTTTCAGATCTGATATTAAGGTCCCTGATCCATTTGCACTTGATTCTTATGCATGGAGAAAGACAAGGATATATTTTCATCCTTCTATATAGATGTTCAATTTTCCTAGCACAAATTGAAGAGGCTTTCTTTTCTCCAATAAATATTTTTGGCATTTTTTTTTTGTCAAAAATCAGTTGGCTGTAGCTACCTGGCTTAACATCAGGCTCCTCTATTCTATTCCATTGATTTACATGTCTGTCTTTGTGCCAGTACCATGCTGTTTTTGTTACTATGGCTTTGTAATATACTTTAAAATAGGGTATGGTGATACCACCAGCTTTATTTTTTGTTGCTTAAAATTGTTTTGTCTATTTGAGTTTTATGTGCTTCCAAATTAATTTTAGGATTGTTTTTCTATTTCTGTGGAGAATGCCATTGGAATTTTAATAGGTATGGTATTAAATGCATAGGTTGCTTTTGGTAAGATTGACATATTACCAATATTGATTCTTCCAATCCAAAAACATGGGATGTCTTTCCATTTCTTTGTGTCTTCTGCAGTTTCTCGCTTGAGTGTTTTAAAGTTCTCATTGTAGAAATCCTTCACTTCCTTAGTTAGGCTTATTCCAAGGTACTTTATTTTTTGAGGCAATTGTGAATGGGAGGGATTCCCTGGTTTCATTCTTTGCATGATTGTTGTTAGTATATAGGAAAGCTACTGATTTCTCTGTGTTTATTTTGTATCCTGTTATGTTGCTAAAACTGTTTGTTAGCTCTGACAGTTTGCTGGTAGAGTCTTTAGGGTCCTTTATGTATAGAACCATATCATCTGCAAATAAGGATAATTTGATCTCTTCCTTTCCAATTTGTATCCATTTTATGAGCATCTCTTGCCTCATTGCTATCTAGGACTTCTACTACTATATTAAATAAAAGTGGAGACAGTAAATACCCTTGTCTTGTTCCTGAATTTAGTGGAAAAGTTTCAAATTGTTCCTCATTTAGTATTATGTTGGCTGTAGGTTTGTCATAAGCAGCTTTTGTTATGCTGAGATATGTTCCTTCTATTCCCAGTGTCTGTAGAACTTTTACTATGAAGGGATGTTGGATTTTGTTATATGCCTTTCCTGCATTATTGAAATGATCATGTGATTTTGGTCCTTCAGTCCGTTTATATAGTGTATTACATTTATTGATTTGCTTAAGTTGAACCATCCTTGAATCTCTGGGATAAAGCCTATTTGATCAGGGTGAATAATCTTACTGATATATTCTTGTATTCTGTTTGCCAATATTTTGTTGATAATTTTTGCATCTGTATACATGAGGGAGACTGGTTTGTAATTTTTTGTTGTTGTTGTTCTGTCTTTGTCTGGTTTTGGTATCAGGGTGATGCTGGCTTTGTCAAAATAGTTCAGTAGAATTCCTTCCTTTTCTGTTTCATGGAAAAGTTTGAGAAGCAGTGGACTTAGTTCTTCCATGAAGGCCGGATAAAATTCATCAGTGAATCCACCTGGTCCTGGATTTTTTTTTAGTTGGGAGACCTTTTATAATTGCTTGGATCTCTGTACATGTTATAGATCTATTTAAATGGTTTATCTTACCCTGATTTAATTTTGGTAGGTTATATGAATCAAGGAAATTATCCATTTATTTTAGATTTTTCAAGCTCTGAGGTATATGTATTCTTAAAGTATGTCCTTATGATTTTCTGAATTTCTTTGGTGTTTGTTGTAATGGTGACTTTTTCATCTCTAATTTTATTAATTTTTGTCTCTTCCCTCTTTCTTCTGGTCAGATTTACTAAGGGTTTGTGTTGTGGTTTGATTCTGAATGGTAGATTCCCAGCTGATGGTGATTTGGGAATTAACGCCTCTTGGAGGGAGTGTATAGTTGGGTCAGGCTTATGGGTGTTATAGTCAGCTTCCCCATGCCAGAATTTGGCCCACTCTCCTGTTGCTATGGTCCACCTTATGTTGGCCAGGGAGTCATGTCCATCCTCTGCTCATGTCATCATTTTTCCCTGCCATCAAGGAGCTTCGCCCTCAAGCCTGTAAGCCAAGATAAACCTCTTTTTTCTCACAAACTGCTCTTGAATGGGTGATTTCTACCAGCAATGCAAACCTGACAGAAACAGTTTGTCAATCTTGTTTATCCTTTCAAAGAACCAACTCTTTGTTTCATTGATTCTTTGGATTTTTTTGTTTCTATTTCATTAATTTCTGCCCTAATTTTTATTATTTCTTCCCATCTACTGATTGTTGGTTTGCCTTGTTCTTTTTCCAAGGCCTAAATGTGAAGCAGTAAATTGTTTTGATATGTTGTATTCTCATTATCATTTGATTCTATGAATTTATTAATCTCCTTTTTGATTTCTTCAATGATCCAATCATCATGCAATGGTGTACTGTTTAGTCTCTATGAATTTATATATGCTCTGTAGTTTTTTTTTTCTGATTTGTAGTTTAATCCTATTATAGTCAAATAGAACACATGGGATTATTTCAATTTTCCTGTATTTGTTAAGATTTGCTTTATGTCCTTATACATGGTCTATTTTGGAAAATGTTCCATGTACTACTGAGAAAAATATATATTATTCATCATTTGGATGGAATGTTCTGTAGATATCTGTTAGGTCCATTTGTTCCAAGACATCATTTAATCCAGATATCTCTCTGTTTATTTTTTGCTGGGATGACCTAAAGAGAGTGGGGTATTGAAGCCACCCACTATAATTGTGTTTGGTGTTATCTGTGACTGTAAGGCTAATAGTTTGTTTGATGAAACTAACAACCCCCACGTTAGGTGCATATACATTTAGGATTGTAATGGCATCCTTTTGGAGTATTCCTTTAATCCGTGTAAAATGACCCTCTTTGTCTTTCCTTACTAATGTTTTGAAGTCTATCCTGTTAGATAATAGGATAGCAACCCCTGCTTGTTTCCTATGCCCTTTTGCTTGAAATATCAATTCTATCCTCTTACCCTAAGACAGTGTCTATCTTTTATGGAGAAATGAGTTTCCTGGAGGCAACATACAGCAAAAGCCTGCCTTTTTAATCCTGTCTGCAAGCCTATGTCTTTTAGTTGGGGCATTGAGGCCACTGATATTAAGAGTTACTATTGAAAGGTATGCACTTATTCTCACCATTCTTCTTGTTTTTTAACGCTTCCCACTTCCCATTACTCTTTTATTTTAACTGTTACTTGAGCATGATTTATTTTTTCCTATTTCTTCATGTGTGTGCTTTGTTTTCTCTTCAGCATGAAGGATTCCTTCAAGTATTTTCTGTAGAACTGGCTTAGTTGTCATAAAATTTTTTAGCCTGTTTTTTGATGTGGAATGTCTTTATTTCACCTTCAATTTTGATTGATAGCTTTGGCAAATAAAGTATTCTTGTTGACAGTTGTTATCTTTCAGAACTTGGAATACATCATTCCAAGTCTTCTGACTATTAAAGTTTGTATTGAGTAATATGCTGTAATCCAGATGGGCTTGCTTTAAAGACGACTGACTTTTTCTTTCTAACTGCTTTCAATATGTTTTCTTTGGTTTGCATGTTGAGTGGTTTAATCATAACAAGGCAAGAAGAGGTTCTTTCCAGGTTTTGACTGTTTGGTGTTCTAAAAGATTCTTGTATCGTCATTGGCATTTCTCTCACTTAAAGATAAACCAAATTCTAACTAGTCTATTGGCTGACAATTTACCTAGATACCCACCCCATGGCTTTCCAATTCTATGTAATTGCTACCCTCTGTTTTCTGTCATTGATTTACATTCTTTTCTGTCAGTCCACATTCATTGTATATTTTTATCTTTCTGAACCTATTCACTCATCCCTTCCCCTACTTCTTTGTTCACATGCTTAATCAAGGATATCTTATTTAGCCTTCTAGACATTGGAATTATGGTAATAAACAAGACTCTTCCCATTGAAATCTATTGTTATTAACCTCTAAAAGATCACCAATACCATCTCTCTTGATTTTTTTGTAAACTCCAAACCTCCTGGCTAAAACAGCAAATGCTGTTAATTACTGCCTCTTTACAAGTTCTCCTTTCACTATCCTCCCTGCTGCATTAGTGTGAAAGTTCTATTTTCCATAGCCACCCCACAGTTTTATCCCTAGTCCTTTCCTTTTTCTCTATTTCTCTATGCTCTCATTTCAGGACTGTGTCCCAAGAGGATTCCTCAAACAAAGGTATTGACTGAACTCAGTGAGAACAGGAAAGGTGGGCTGTTGAGAGAGAGCACAGGGTGCACTGGCAGAGACTTCAACTATGCCAGGAAACTATAATGGATCCAGTTTTGGTGCAATCAGGCCATTTTTCCAACAGCCACCAACATAAAAAGATGCTTGATGATTGCTGAAATGAACACTTTGTGCCACAGGTGAGTTTTGTCAGTTCATAGATATGACATCTCTGACTTTCCACTGAGAAAGTTGGATATCTTGATTTCTGTGGGAGGAAGCTTAGAGGTCAGATCCACTCTAGGAGTCAGCATTGTAGGTCCAAATACCCAAGCATTATGGAGGATGTAGCCCATAACTGCAAAGAATAGCTCTGTCTGTTCTCTCCACAGTTGAATTGGGCTTTGCACTTTGATTTTTTATAAACCAAACTTGCTCATACTTGCTCAGCCTATGGTGAAAATGAAGCCAACCATTATTCCCTCCTATAGATATGGACTCTGCCCACCTTCAGATTCTTAAACGTCCATTCTCCAAGCCATAAAATACCTTTAGAAGTTCACAGACAGTCTGGCTGTGCTCTCCAATGTCACGTCCCACTGCATGCTACAGCTACTCTGCATGGCACATGTTCTGCTGGGTGTCATCATCTCACCCTGGGCTCTGCATTGCACCTTCTGGTGCTTCTATTGATCCTTTGGAGTTCTTGGCATGTCAGAGTGGCTCACTGTTCACAAGGGGCTAATTAGTGAGGAGGAGGGTTGTGGGTTTTCCTGCAGGATTTCTCTACATTCTACTTTTGTTGTTGTTTTGTTTTTTGTTTCGTTTTATTTTGTTTGTTTTTTGAGGTAGGGTCTCACTCTAGCCCAGGCTGACTTGAAATTCACTAGGTAGTCTCGGGGTGGCTTCAAAATCATGGTGGTCCTCCTACCTCTGCCTCCTGAGTGCTGGGATTAAAGGCTTGTGCTACTATTGTGCTCTACATTCTACTAGTGCCTGTCTTACAGTATTTGTCTGAATCTTAGTTACCCGCCTATTTGAATCACAATGAGCCATTGTCTTACAGTATTTGTCTGAATCTTAGTTACCCGCCTATTTGAATCACAATGAGCCATTGCCTAGAGAACTAGTCATCTATTGCCTTATAACAATTTATAAATTGCATGATAGCTTAAAGCAACAATAATGTTTTCATCTTTTAACATTTCTGTGTATTAGGATTTCATACAAGGTATTAATTATGGGTGGATTATCTTTGATTTCTCTGTTTTAAGGCAAAAGACTACTCCATGATTAGGTAGAGTCATTTACTCACTCATGCAATGGTTGAGTCTAGGACTATGACCCAGGACACTAACATTTGGCATTTTATGTGGCTCTCAGCTTCCAACAACATGAGTGTCCAAACACTATAAGTCTCTAAGAACAAGAATTCCAAGAGAGAAAAGAATTAGGCAGAAGCTACAACATGCATTATATTCTAGTCTTCAAAGATACACAGCATCACTTCCAGTGTATCACATTGACAATGGAGTTAAAAAGATCTTTACCAGCACAAGGATGATAAGTATGCTTCATCTTTCAGCAGCAGAATTCAAGTTTCATACTATAATAAGACCTTCTCAGATAGAATATATATATATATATATACCCCCTTAAGCTATCTTAATACAATAGGCTCTAATATTTACCCATGAAACTAAAGTGTTGTCCAGTAGATTCCAGTGCACCTGATATAGTCTTTCCTTGGCTCCTACTCATTAACATGTCCTCCCCACCTGCCACTGCAAGATCTCCTCCTCTTTACCACACACAATTCATTTCATAAGCATAGTTGTCTGTGGTGCTATGCCCATTGCAATGTACGTGGGTTGTTCTTTCAACTTGGGTAACCACATTAGACTACTGGCAGACAAGGTTTTGATGGGCTATAGAATTTATCTACATATATAGACTGTGCAGAATAGGGATTTGCTTGCTAAATAATTTTATCATTAAAAAATAAACAGCAGAATCACCTGGAAAATTTATAGAAAAAAAGGGAACTATGAAGAAAAATAGTCCTCATGAGTAGAATAGCATATGAAACATAACAATTCAAGCAAAAATTCAAAGGACTTCAGGTTAAGATGGCGGTGTAGGTACCACGCCAAAGCAGCCTAGGGGGGAAAAAACAAAAAAAAAAAAAACTTTAGCAAAATACACACTTTTACTAAAAAGTGAGGTGAATAGGAAATTGAAATGGCAGCGGAGAAGTAGGAGAGATCAAGAGCATCCAGAGCCCACACGGGCCAGCAGAAGCAGCTCCAGCAGGTCCACCAATTGCAGCAGTGGTGGCAGCACACCAGAAAGCCGCCAGGCTTGGCTTGAGCAACAGGAAAAGCCAGGTGAGGGGAGCTTCCATTCTTACTGGAGCTCTCCACAAACTCAAGAAACGTGAAGGGAGAGCGGCAGTGAACAACAGAGGAACAGATGACAAGGTAGAAAAACACGTGGAAAGTGACAGAACTAGAGCAGGATCGGCAGCCTCCCCTCCCCCACCGCCAGTGCCCAGCTCCAGCAAACAGAGCAGCGGTCCGGGACCTGGCCACGCCAACTTGAACCAACAGCAGGACCCAAGCAGGAGCAGAGGTAACTAGGATTACACCAGGGAAGGTCTCACCCAGTCACAAGCTGACTTGGAACTCTCACCAGATCAGAAATCTTAACCTCCTTGTTCTTAGGATTAAGGGTGGGGTGGGACACCACACACCCTAAGGGACAGATAGAGGATCTGGTTGTCAAAATTTCTACTCATGGATAAATACTCTGAGAGTCTTGAGAACCACACCTAATGCCTTAAGCTCCTATGCTGAAGTTATATAACATCAGATTATTTTATAAATCTAATAATACCCAGCTAACTAGAAAATCCAATCATTAAATAATCCAGGATGCAATAATATATACATTATAACACAAGAAACACCAAAAATAAAGACAATATAAATCTAACAAAAATATTAATACAGCAGAAATGACCTCCAGTGAGAATGAATTAGAAGAAATGCCTGAGAAAGATTTCAAAAGAATGATTATAAATATGCTCAAAGAAGTCAACGAGAAAATCAAAGGAATCAAAGAAAACATAGGACACCAATTTAATGAAATAAAGAGGTCAATACTAAACATAAATAAGGAAATAGAAATAATAAAGAAAAATCAGTCAGAATTACTAGCAATGAAGAACACAATTAATGAAATAAAAAACTCTGTGGAAAATCTCACCAGTAGAATGGATGAAGGAGAGGACAGAATATCTAAGCTAGAAGACCAGGTGGCAGATCTAATACAGTTCAACAAAGAGAAAGACAAACTAATAGAAAAGTATGAGTGGGAATTTCAAGGTATTCGGGCCACTATGAAAAGATCAAACATAAGAATTCAGGGCATAGTAGAAGGAGAAGAATTTCACTCCAAAGGCATAGTAGGTGTCTTCAACAAAATCATAGAAGAAAACTTCCCCCAAATTGGGAAAGAGGTGCCAATGCAGATACAGGAATCCTTTAGAACCTCAGCCAGAAAAAACATGGAAAGAAACTCTCCTCGCCATATTATAATCAAATTACCAAACACACAAACCAAAGAAAAAATATTGAAAGCACCCAGAGAGAAAAATCAAGTTACCTACAAAGGCAAGCCTATCAGGATTACAGCAGATCACTGAACACAAACTTTAAAAGCCAGAAGGGCACGGGGTGATGTATTCCAAGTCATGAAAGATAACAACTGTCAACCAAGGTTACTTTATCCTGCAAAGCTATCTATCCAAATAGATGGAGAAATAAGGACATTCCATGACAAAAGCAAGCTAAAGGAGTATTTGAAGACAAAACCAACTCTACAGAAAATACTTGAAAGAATCCTATATGCTGAAGAAAAAGAAAAGCACATATATAAGGAACTGGGAAAAAACAAACAATACTCAAATACTAAACAAAAGAGAACAAAGGTAAAACCGGAAGAACTACAAAAAATGGCAAAAATAAATATACAACTTTCAACATTATCTCTTAATATCAATGTCCTCAATGCCCCAACCAAAAGGCATAGGTTCGCAGACTGGGTTAAAAAGAAGGATCCTTCAATTTCTTGCCTCCAAGAAACCCACCTTTCTACAAAGCATGCACACTATCTTAGGGTGAAAGGTTGGAAAACAGTGCTTCAAGCAAATGGACCTAGAAAACAAGCAGGGGATCCTATCTTAATATCTGACAAGGTAGACTTCAGTCCAACATTAGTTAAGAAACATAAGGAAGATCACTATCAAAGGCATACTCCATCAGGAGGACATTACAGTCCTAAACATATATGCACCTAACATGGGGACCCCAAAATTCATCAAACGAACAATACTAGAACTAAGGTCACAGATAACACCAAACACAGTGGTAATGGGTGACTTTAACACCCCACTTTCATCAATTGATAGGTCATCCCAGGAAAAAATAAACAGAGAGGCATCTGGACTAAATGAGGTCCTAGAAGGAATGGATCTAACAAATATCTACAGGACATTACATCCAAATGCTGCAGAATATACATTTTTGCAGCAGAATATAGGAATATTCTCTAAAATAGACCATATATTAGGACACAAAGCAAATCTTAACAAGTACAGGAAAATTGAAATAATTCCCTGCATTCTATATGACCACAATGGAATCAAACTACAAATCAATAGCAAGAAAGGCTATAGAGCATACATAAAATTGTGGGAGTTAGGGCTGGAGAGATGGCTTAGCGGCTAAGCGCTTGCCTGTGAAGCCTAAGGACCCCGGTTCGAGGCTCGGTTCCCCAGGTCCCACGTTAGCCAGATGCACAAAGGGGCGCACACGTCTGGAGTTCGTTTGCAGAGGCTGGAAGCCCTGGCTCGCCCATTCTCTCTCACTCCCTCTATCTGTCTTTCTCTCTGTGTCTGTCACTCTCAAATAAATAAATAAAAAATGAACAAAAAATATTTTTAAAAAAAATTGTGGAAGTTAAACAACACACTTCTAAATGTTGAATGGGTCAATGAAGAAATCAAGAAGGAAATTAAAAATTTTATAGAGTCAAATTATAATGAGAATACAACACACCAAAATCTCTGGGAGATAATGAAGGCAGTCCTAAGAGGTAAATGTATAGTTTAAGTGCCTATATTAAGAAATAAGAAAGGTTGCAAGTAAATGACCTAGTGCTTCACCTTAAAGCCTTGGAAAAAGAAGAACAAGGCAAAGCAAAAATCAGTAGACAGGAAGAAATAATAAAGATTAGGCAGAAATTAACGAAATAGAAACAAACAAAAACAAAAAAAAAAATCCAAAGAATCAATGAAACAGAGAGTTGGTTCTTTGAAAGGATAAACAAGATTGATAAACCCTTAGCAAATCTGACCAAAAGAAAGAGAGAAGAGACACCAATTAATAAAAGTAGAGATGAAAAATGTAACATCACAACAGATGCCAAAGAAACTCAAAATATCATAAGGACATACTATAAAAGCTTATACTCCACAAAGTATGAAAATCTGAAAGAAATGGATGAGTTCCTTGATTTACATGACCTACCTAAATTAAATCAAGATGAGATTAATCACTTAAATAGACCTATAACAAGCATGGAGATCTGAACAGTTATCAAAAATCTCCCAACTAAAAGGAGCCCAGGCCCAGATGGATTCACTGCTTAATTTTACCAGACCTTCAGGGAAGCGCTAACACCATTGCTTCTTAAGCTTTTCCATAAAATAGAAAAAGAAGAAATCCTACCAAATTCCTTCTATGAAGCCAGCATCACCCTGATACCAAAACCAGGCAAAGATAGAACAAAAAAGAAAATTACAGACCAATCTCCCTCATGAACATTGATGCAAAAATTCTCAACAAAATATTGGCAAACAGAATACAAGAACACATCAGGAAGATCATTCACCCTGACCAAGTAGACTTTATCCCAGAGATGCAGCGATGGTTCAACATATGCAAATTGATAAATGTAATACATTATATAAATGGACTGAAGGACAAAAATCATATGATCACCTCATTAGATGCAGAGAAAGCATTTGACTAAATCCAACATACCTTCATGATAAAAGTCCTACAGAGACTGGGAATAGAAGGAACATATCTCAGTATAATAAATGCTATTTATGACAAGCCTATAGCCAACATATTATTAAATGGGAAAACACTGGAAGCTTTTCCACTAAAATCAGGAACAAGACAATGGTGTCCACTGTCCCCACTTTTATTTAACATAGTGCTAAAAGTCTTAGCCATAGCAATAAGGCAAGAGAAGTACATGAAAGGGATACAAATTGGAAAGGAAGAAATCAAGTTATCATTATTTGCATATGACATGATTCTATATCTGAAGGACCCTAAAGACTCTACTAGCAAACTGTTAGAGCTGATAAACACCTACAACCATGTAGCAGAATACAAAATAAATACACAGAAATCAGTAGCATTCCTATATGGTAACAACAAACATACAGAGGATGAAATCGGAGAAGCATTCCTATTCACAATTGCATCAAAGAAAATAAAGTACCTTGGAATAAACCTAACCAAGGAAGTAAAGGATCTCTACAATGAAAACTAAAAAACACTCAAACAAGAAATTGCAGAAGACACTAGGAAATGGAAAAACACCCCTTGTTCCTGGATCAGAAGAACTAATATTGTGAAAATGGCAATCTTACCAAAAGCAATCTACACATTTAATGCAATCCCCATCAAAATTCCAAAGGCATTCTTCACAGAAATAGAAAAAACAATCCAAAAATTCATTTGATATCACAAAAACCTCGAATATTTGAAATAATACTGAGCAACAAAAATAAGGCTGGTGGTATCACCATACCTGATTTTAACCTATACTACAGAGCCATAGTAACAAAAACAGCATGGTACTGGCACAAAAGCAGATATGTAGATCAATGGAACAGAATAGAGGACCCAGATATAAGTCCAGGTAGCTATAGCCACCTGATATTTGATAAAAATGCCAAAAATATTCACTGGAGAAAAGACAGCCTCTTCAGCAAATGGTGCTGGGAAAACCGGATATGTCTCTGCAGAAGGATGAAAATAGATTCTTCTCTCTCTCCATGCACAAGAATTAAATCCAAATGAACTAAAGACCTTAACATCAGACCTGAAACTCTGAAATTGCTAGAGGAAAAAGTAGGGGAAACCCTTCAATATATTGGTCTTGGCAAAGACTTTCTGAATATAACCCCAATTGCTCAGATAATAAAATTCAGATTAACTACTGGGACCTCATGAAATTACAAATATTTTATACTGAAAAGGACACTGTGAATAAAGCAAATAGGCAAACTACAGAATGGGAAAAAATCTTTGCCAGCTATATATCTGATAGAGGATTAATATCTAGGATATACAAAGAACTCAAAAAGTTAAATAATAAGTCAAACTGAGAGACCAAATATAACCATTTAAAAAATAAAGGCCCAGGCCTGACTTAGATAGAGAACTTGCCGGCCAATGTGCTGACCTTTTGCTTCTGTAAACTTTGCTTGCTTAATTGCTGCCTTTCCCCATATAGTTTCTGAGGAATCTCAACTTCAAGGACATTGCAGAAACACTCCACTCGGGGCGTGGGGAGGGTCTCCTGCCTCTGTCCACCTGCTTATATAAGAAACTGAGGAATCTCCACTTCAAGGACAATGGAGATGACTTCATCTGCCTGGAGTGCCCCTAGCTCCTGCCCCCAACTTTGCCCACTGAAATCCCAAGCCAATCAGAACTGTTTAAATCAACCAATCATTTTTCTATCCCCTACTTCTTTGTTTGAATTCCTATATGAACCCCTTCCCCCAAAAGAAAGCGGCTCTTTCCCTCACTACCGCTGTGCTGGACTGTGGGGACGGAGCCCAGGCCTAGGCTTGCAATAAAGAAACCTGTTGCTTTTGCATTCAAGTGTCTTGGCTTCTGTGGCAGTTCTCTGGGTGACTCCCGGTGACGGGGGAGTTGGCTCCTGGTCAGGGGTCTTGGCACAACAAAACAAGCCAATTAAAAAATGGGCTATGGAAGCTTAATAGAGAGTACTCAAAAGTAGAAGTATGGATGGTGTATATGCATCTAAAAAAATGTTCTACATCCCTAGTCATCACGGAAATGCAGATTAAAACTACATTGAGAGTCCATCTCACTCCTGTCAGATTGGCTACCATCATGAAAACAAATGATCATAAATGCTGGCAGGGATGTGGAAAAAGAGGAACCCTTCTACACTGTTAGTGGGAATGCAAACTGGTCCAGCCATTGTGGAGGTTCCTAAGACAGCTAAAAATTGACCTACCATATGACCCAGCTATAGCACTCCTAGGCATATATCCTAAGGACTCATCCCATTTCCTTAGAAGTACATGCTCAACCATGTTTATGGCTGCTCAATTCATAATAGCTGGGAAATGGAACCAACCTAGATGTCCCTCAACTGAAGAGTGGATAATGAAGATGTGGCACATTTATACAATGGAGTTCTACTCAGTGATAAAGAAAAATGAAGTCATGAAATTTGCAGGAAAATGGATGGATCTGAAAAGGATTTATACTAAGTGAGGTAACCCAGGCCCAGAAAGCCAAGCACCGCATGTTCTCCCTCACATGTGGATCCTAGCTACAGATGATTGGGCTTCTGTGTAAGAAAGAAAAAACCCAGTAGCAGAGGCTAGTAAGTTAAAAAGGAGATATAAAGGGAAGATAAAGGAAGGGAGGAGGGTACTTAATAGGTTGGTATTGTATATATGTAAGTAGAAGAATAGATTAATGGGGTGAAAAGGGCAAAAATGATGTCAGGGGAAGCAACTGAATAAAGGAAAGGTGGAGGGAGGGCTATTCAAAATCTAAGAGTATGCAAATAAATTATATGGAATTCTACAGTTTCAGACAATGGAACACTCAGGAGCCATAGATTGTTGTTAGAAAATTTTCAGTGCCAGGTATGGGATACCTCCAGTGAGTTGTAGGCCAGGGAGGTCCCTGATGCCCCCAATACAATATAGGCCATTGCAAGGCCGTTGGTTTCCCACCAGGAATAGATGGTAAGACGCTATTGCTGAAGACTTCAGATAATTGAACTGCAAGGCCACTGAGAAATCCTGCTGGAACTGAGCTGATAACCTCCTCCATGTAGACCAGCTGACAGAAAGCTGGAATAAGCCATTCTACATGTAGTTCAATGGGAGAAAGAGATATCACCAGTGAAGATACTCAACAGTGGACACTGAAAGCCTTATAATTGGCCAGCCGGCCCAAATGAGCCAATGGGTGCAATAGTGGCACATCTGTCATGGTGGAAACCAACTGCCCTCCAATTAGACTGGAGGCCCGCTCCATGGGGAGAAACACATCCCTGATACTGAAAACTTAAAACAGGGGTAGTCATGAACCCTAGGGGTGTAACATCTGTTGATGTCTGGAAAAATGTATATAGTATGCTTATCAAACTGCTCAGTAAGCACTTCTCTTAATATTTATACCCTTATATTAATGCTACTCTCACTTTGGGTATAGAATCTTCTCTTTTCAGATCTCAGTGACTTTGGGATGACTCAGAAGGTATCATAGTGCTGAAAAAAAGTGACTGGATTACTGAGTAACATCTCGATCACACATCCCAAGGCTCAGGGTCTAATGCGGAAGAGGTGGCAGAAAGAATGTGAGAGC
Source organism: Jaculus jaculus (assembly GCF_020740685.1). Lineage (NCBI taxonomy): Eukaryota > Metazoa > Chordata > Mammalia > Rodentia > Dipodidae > Jaculus > Jaculus jaculus. Next base: position 60,227,435 of record NC_059111.1, on the reverse strand, counting down.
CAAAGGAAGGGTAAGACTCTGTACAACATGCTCCCTCCAGACATAAAATGGCCTGGATATCCATGACCTCATAGTGCCTGACACTTCCTACACAAGACCATCATAAGAGGAGGAAAAGTCCATGCCATCAAAATAAAAGAGAGACTGATTGAGATGGGGCGGGGATATGATAGAGAATGGAATTTCAAAGGGGAAAGTGGGGGGTGGAGGGTATTACCATGGGATACTTTTTATAATCATGGAAAATGTTAATAAAAATTGAGAAAAAAATTCAAAAGAATAAAACATAAAGTCCAAATATCTAGCATATGATTTTTTAAAAAGAGGGACTAGGGCGATTGCACAGTGGTTAAAGGTACTTATTTGTAAAGCCTGTCGGTCTGGGTTCAATTCCCCATATCCACATAAAGGCAGATGCAGAAAGTGGCTCATGCATGTGGAGTTCATTTGCAATGGCAAAAGATTTGACATCTTTTCTCTCCCTCTCTGTCTTTACCCTTTTAACTAAGTAAAATATTTTTTAGATAAGGAAAAAAATTGGATCATTTAGTAAGCGATATTGGGACTTTTACTTAGCCTTCTAGAAAATGTTTACTCTATAGTACCCACTATCAGTTTAAGCTCTAAATCACTTAATATAAAAATAAAACACTTAAGAAAGAGACAAATATGTTGCATTTGATTCTTTGTAAAACAGATTCTACATGGTGAAAACACTATCAGTAAAGTTACAATGCAAAGAAATTGAAAAAAAATATTCGTGATTCAAAGATATAATTCTGTTTATATTTTCATTTAAATCTTACACTAGGTTTTTATAATATGCAGATATACCTTAGAGAGACTAAGAAAGATACTAATAGTCTAATAAGAAATGGACTAAGAGTATAAACAGATAGTGAAATACAAATATAACTTAAAGAAAAATTTCTGAACCTAATCTATCAAGAGCAAAATGCAAATTGAAACCTCCATGAAAATTCAGGCAAAAACTAAAAGTTATGATATCAAACTTAGTCAGAAAGACTGTAAGGGAACATACCTTTGTGCATTGTTGGAAAAATGTAAATGGAACAAACTCTATGGAGGAAATTTAGTAAGGTCTATCAGAATTCCACATGGAATTCTTGATGCTTTTGCATATGTGTGAAATGATAATATGGGCAATTTTTTCATGGCAACATTGTGGCATGAAACAACTGTACAAAAGGAGAAAGAAGATTTTCCCACAATAATCTGAAAAATTCTCAATGTATAATTTAAAAACAATGTACCCATCAGCATAATATATAACATGCTATTGTAGGAAATAGTTGTGATTATATGTATGTGCATAGAAACACTCTGACAGAATACATAAGAATCCTGTACCAAGTCATGCCTGTCATCCAAAACTGAAGAGGCAGAGACAGGAAGATCCCTTAGGTTCACTAGCCTATCAGTCTAGCACATTGGTGAGCTCCAGGCCAGTGAGAAACCCTGTGTGTCAGGTGCTCTGGTGTCACCTTGATCATATTAGGAATCAAATAAGAGACATGCCTCTTGGGTAGGTCTGTGAGGGTGTTTCCAGGAAGAATTGATGGGTGGAAGATGATCTTCTCTCAGAGCAGACACAGTGGTGGACTATTATAAGGAAGCTCCAAGAGAACACTGGGTCTTTTGCCAGACTGCCTGTGCTACCCACTGGTGTGTGAATCTGCTCTGTTGCTGCTATTCTTTGCAGACCTTGGAACCCAGATCCATCAGCCTTCCAATGTAGATCAGTAGCTCTCTGAGAATCCTTTAGGCTTTCAGTACCAAATTGGGACTGCTGAGACACCTGGCCTCATGGACTGAGCAGCTACTGGGTTTTGTGATTCGCCAGCTTGCAGAAAGCTACTTTTGGACTGCCCAGCTAGTATACTGTAAACTAACCCAATGCTTGCATTTATAATACATACTCATTCTGTCAGTTCTGTTCACTGATTAATAGATCCTCTCTTTAAAGGAAGTAGGTGGCATTTCTAATCATGATGGCCCAAGTTGTCCTCTGTCCTACACACACACACACACACACACACACACACACACACACACACACACGTGCACATAATTTTTTTTCACTTAGAAACTGTCTCTAGACACTTTTAAACTCTCACTATCATTGTTACATAGCTCTTGTGATGCATTTAGACATTCTTCACTTCATTTTGAAGAAGAGGCTCACCTTTTTAGTCATATAATTGATCTTCCGTAGTAAGAAACCTATGTTTAGCTGGAGCTAAAACTCAAAAGACCAAATAAGAACACATAGAATTGAACACTATCTTCTTTCCAGCAATACTGAGGCCCTGTCACTGGGGAAAAAATTCCAAATAAAATTCCAAATAAAACATTTTCAGCAGGTTCTTTAGCCTGGCAATCAGATCACATGGCACTTTCACTAGGGTGCATTCCAGTGCCTGGATAACTGTCACAGATTCTCTCATATCCTTTGCATTACTCAACTCATGTTCAGACATTCCAAATGCTTTTTTGATATTTTTTGTGACATCTTGCCATGGTACTCTCTTCCTTCCAATCCATCATCTTTCTGTGGAGCACACCACCTGAGGGATGCCTATTATTAACCTTGGTCCTGAGCTACTTACTATCTCAGGAATATTTTTACTTTTCAAAAATTCGTGTGTGGAGGGATGGGCATGCACACTATGGTGCCCATGTGGAGTTCAGAGGACAACTTCGAGGTGTCTGCACTCTTCTTCCACTTTCATACCTTCCTTGTGATGGGTTTTCTGGCAGCTACAAGCAAACACCAGTGTAGCTGGTCCCAGGAGCTTTGTATTCTCCTGACTTTTTCCCACTGTCATAGGCATGTTGGAATCACAGACACATATGCTGCTTTGTATCCAGTTTAACATGGATGTTGAGGAAAAATCAAACTCAGATGGGTAGGCTTCGCAAGAAGGGCCCTTTAGCTGTGGAGTCATCTTACAAGACCCATGGTTGTTGCTTTTTATAACATGAAAAGTTAGGGAAAAAATTGCAGGTATATGACAAGCTGATACATTTGATATATAACAATCCATTACAAATGGCCAGAAGAGGCATGAACAGCCCAGAAGAGAAAGGGTAAAAGGTATATGTAAGTAGATCTCCACCAAAAGAAACATTCACATAGTTATTAAAGAAAAGAAGAGGATCAATCCCCCTAAAAAAATTGAAGAACAATAATATATTAAAATAATGAATATTCAGAGGTTAAATCTAATCAAGGATTAAAAAGAGTCATAATATCTCATACATTGTTTGGAGACTGGAGAAAGAACATTCCTGTGCACCATTGCTGTTAGCTTGGTACTAATACAACACAACCTGGAGAGTAATTTGACAGCTTCTGTAAAATTTCCATGAAAAATATGAAATTGTTGACCCAGAAATGCCACTGCTATGAATGTATCTTATAAAAAGTTTTGTTCAAAAGCCTAACAATATGTATACAAGACATACACTGCAGACTGTACTGTAATATCAAAAACTGAGAACCCAACAAAATGTCCACTAACCAACGATTAATTTAAAAATAGAGGAATGGTGCCCTTTCATATGGCATGTTCTGCTGTTTCAAAAAAAAATGAGGTTGTGTCAAATGTACTACCTGGAAAAGCACCAATGATATATTAAATGAAAAAGCAAGTTATAAAGCAGTATGTATAGAATGATACTATTTTGTGGAGGCAAGAGAGGGCAGAGGTGTTAGGAATATACATAGTTGAATGTTTTATTCAGAAACTTTAGTTAAAAATGATGGAACTGGGCAGAAGCTGGGTTCTGCTAAAAATGATGGCTAGCTCATATCACTTGAACCCACATGTGGCCCAAGAGGTAGCTGGGTCCTGGGGTCTCAGAAGCTAACTGAGACATTCTCTCTACTGATTCTGCTTCCCTTTGGGTTTTGTGCTCATTCTTTTTCATTCCAAATAGCTGCCACCTCATTGTACCAAAAATTGTGGTCACTGGCCTGCTAACTTCAGACCTTCTTAACAGAATAATCTGCAAAAACAAGATATGCTGACATCACTCTCTATTGGAGAATCTATTTTTCTTGTACAGAAGGTAGCAAGACTCAAGGAGATAAACTACCCCTTGCATCTCAGTGAAGGCCCATGAGAAACCACAGAGGAGCTGGGGAGATGAGCAAGAGTGCTGAGCTCATGGTGAGCCTGACAATCAGCACCAGGGTGAAGGAGACAGATGCTAAGGGTACTCAACACTTACCAAAGCAGAAATCCAAAGGCTCCTAAGAGCACATCACTGAAATAGACTTAAAACCCACCCACCATAGTTCAGGGAATTTTGTGGAAGAGGGAGCAGAAAGACTGTAAGAGCCACAGGTTGGGATGTCATACCCAGAGGCATTGCCTCCCCAAATAACTGACTGCTGCTCCCACAATGCATAACCCACAACCCCATGGGGAATACCTACAACACCACTAAGCAGGCCCCCAGAGGAATGGTGGCAGGGAGGAGGGAAAGGATGGTGCCAATACATGATGTATCCATACAAAGTATGTTCTTAATAATTTTTTTTAAGTAAAAGATGGATGTCCTTGGTAGTACTGGAAGGATCCCTCAGGGAGGAACCTGACATTCTCTTTCTCTGAAGTCAGGGTTATTCTCACTGGTCCATCTTGGGGCATGGGGACCAGTCAGGACACAGACCAGGCATGGCTGGCTTCCCAGAGGAAATAAATGTGGTAAACAACCCATGTCAGGTTCCATCCTCCATATCTTTAAGAGCAATAACTCTGGAGAGTGTCTCCCCATTGTAATTAAAAATGCAACAGGAAAAAACAAACACACAAACATTTCCAAACCAGGTGTTGTACCTCAACTCCATTCTTGTCAGGTCCTTCTTAAGACTTTAAGGAATAGCTCTCCCTCTCCTCTCTCTTCCTCTCATTTTTTTTCCATATTTGGTCAAACAGATATTTCCATTTGTAGGCCTTTATATATTTTGTTAATGAAGTGATTTAATTTCTTCTGGAAACACATGGGAGAAGAATTTTTAAATTTTGTTTATTTTTATTTTTATTTTATTTATTTGAGAGCAGCAGACCGAGAGGGGGGGGGCAGATAGATAGAGAATGTACATGCCAGGGCCTCCAGCCACTGCAAACAAAGTCCAGACACATGCACCAACTTGTGTATCTGGTTTACGTGGGACCCGGAGAATCGAGCCTTGAACTAGGGTCCTTAGGCTTCACAGGCAAGTGCTTAACCGCTTAGCCATCTCTCCAGCCCAAGGGAGAGGAATTGTTTAAACATTTTATTTATTTTATTTATGAGAGAAAGAGAGGGAGGGAATGAGTATACCAGGGCCTGTAGCCATTGCAAATCAAGTCTGGATGCAGGCACCACTTTTTGCATCTGGCTTATGTGGGTACTGGGAAATCAAACCTGGGCCCTTAGGCTTCATAGGCAAATGCCTTAACCACTAAGTCATCTCCCCAGCTCCAACTTTTTTTTTTTTTTATGAAGCTGATTCACGGGCTGGAGAGATGGCTTAGTGGTTAAGGGCTTGCCTGTGAAGCCTAAGGACCCCGGTTCGAGGCTAGGTTCCCCAGGTCCCACGTTAGCCAGATGCACAAGGGGGCGCACACATCTGGAGTTCGTTTGCAGAGGCTGGAAGCCCTGGCGCACCCATTCTCTCTCTCTACCTGTCTTTCTCTCTGTGTCTGTTGCTCTCAAATAAATAAATTAATTAATTTTAAAAAAAAGAAGCTGGTTCAACCTTTTCTATGAGCAGACTGGGATTGTGTGAGCTACAGGAAAGGAACACACAGGCCCCAGTGAGTGCTGCAATGGCTCTGTGTGAGCTTGCCCTGGGTAAGCCTTGGTGCAGAAGGACTCCAGGGTAGGGCCACACTCCTGGCTCTGCTGCAACCCTCAGGACACCTGCCTGTTTCTGAACAGGCTATCAGCATTGCCAAACACAGCTTTTGGGTGTTTGTTGTTTTCCTCTTTCTAGAAGGCAGTGGTGGCTTTCTCTGGAACACTTGCAACTGGTAGACTTCTTTTCCTAGGACAGGCATGCCATGGAGACAAGGAGTATAAGACTTAACCAACAAACTCTTTCATTTTGATTCCACAAGTCCAGAACTTGAGACAAATCAGATAGGAACCATAACAAAGCTTTTATATTTTTTACTGCTGAGTAAAAGATTAGCTTTTGCAAATTATACACTACATAAGATTGTAGTGGAATGGGGAAGATTGCTTATGAAGCACCATTCATTATTTTAGCAAATGTTGTCAGCTTCTATGAAAAATTGTAAAGCATTTCGGTATATATATATATATATATATATATGCATACACACATACATACACACACATATGGAGAGAGAGAGAGAGAGAGAGAGAGAGAGAGAACAAAAAACACCTTGGACTAGAGATATTGCTCAGTTGGTAAAGTGCTTGACTTGCAAAGATGAAGACGTGAGTTTAATTCCCAATACTCATGTAAAATATAAAATGCCAGGTATAGTGGTGCACACCTGCAACCCCCGTGCTGAGGAGGAAGAAGCAGAAGGATGCCCTGGGCCTTTTGGTCAGCTAGTCTAGCCTAATTTTGGAGCTACAGACCAGTGAAAGAACCTGTCTATGATGGTGTGAATGTCAAGTGTCCCCATAGCCTCATATGTTGTGTTTGGGCCTCAGAATTTTTCCCAGCTGTTGGCAATTTGGGAGCTGGATCCTTGCTGGAGGAGATGTTACCAGTTCTGAGACTACTTCCACCCAGATAGGTGATAGATTCATGCTCATGCCACACTTTCTCCACCATGGTGAAGCTTTCACTCAAGACTGCAAGCCAAAATAAATCCTTTCCTCTCATCAACTGCTTTTGGTTGAGTGTTCTGTTGCAGCAATGAGAAATCAACTATAACACTGACTCATAAGCAATCTGACACAATGTAATACCAATGAAATAGTGGCACACAGCTGCAGTGGGTAATCAATAGGTTTTTGATTGGCTAAGGGATCTGCTCAGTATAAAGGAACCCACATCTGGAATTGGGAACCAGATCAGAATCCTATGGAGACAAAGATGATGTTCTCCAGTGCCAAGCTCTCACTAGTCTTTGGCTAAAAGAGGGATTAAATACACCAAACTTCTCTAAATTAATAATGCTTATCCCATTTAAACTATTATGACTTCATTCTCAGTTAAAGAATATGTTCTCCTTTTTCAGAAGGCAGTGAGACTGGAGGAGATAAACTACCCCTCACAGTTTAGCCAAGCCAAGCCACAGCTGAATCCACAGAGGAACTGGGGAGAGGAGCAACAGTGCGCTACTTCCATGATGTTCATGATAATCAGTGCCAGGGTATAGGACACAGACCCTGAGGATACTCAACACTTACCAAAACTCCTAAGAGCTCATCACTGAAGTAGGCTTAAAACTCACCCACCACAGCTCAGGAAATTGATGGAAGAAGGGGGAAGACAGATTGTAAGAGCCACAGGTTGAGACATCATGCCCAGAGGTATTCCCTCCCCTCAAAACTAACTGACCCCTCCTCCCACAATGCATAAACTACAACCTCATGTGGAATACCTGCACCCCTAGTGAGGAGTGTCCTCAATGGAATAGGGGTAGGGACAGGGGAAAAGAGGGTACCCACACATGATGTATTCATGTAAAACATCTTACTAATACTAAAAATAATCATAAACATTTAAAAAGAAAGAAATAGGTGGGTGGCATTCCTGAACAACAATACCCAAGGTTGTCTGATAGCCTCCACACACATGTGCACATACACTTGCACACACAACAGCACAACAAATATGCACCCATAGCTTCCACACACACACACACCCCACACAAGTAATTCAAAGCAAAACATGAAAATATAACAATAACAGAAAGCACCCCTACTGCACCCTTTGTCACCTTGTTCTCAGTTATTATTTATATGTTGAGAACTAGTTAAACAGGATTCATGTCAGATTGTTCTATGATTTAGATTACTAGTAAATATCCGGTGTAGAATGGCAGAGACAAGATTTTAGATGTGATCTCTAGCAGTTATAGCACTTAGGATCCCTGACTTCTGAGGCTTACATTCAGCTCCAAGTCAGTGAAATCTTGAGCGGGTTGCTCATCTCTGTGAACCTCAGTTTTCTCATTGTGGAATTGTTAGATTCAGTGCTAAGCTTGGCATATTGTAGTGTATCAATAAATATTAGCTTTAATCCTTTTTAGTTGCATATTATATTCTAAATGATCCTGACTATCTTGGATCCCTAGAAATTTTCTTTCTAAGTTTTTGGTTTAGGGAGATCAGACTAGGATGAGAACATGTGCTGGCTGACTGCTTGTTGGACACTCTTTTGTTCAATATAGCAGGTCATCAAGACTGATTGAAAACACTGTTTTGGTACTTGGAATCAATCTGTCAGGTTCTCAGCTAACTGACGTTATAGAATCTATGTGGTTTTTTTTTGTTTGTTTGTTTTGTTTTGTTTTGTTTTTTTAAGAATCCAATATTTCCAACTCTCCTGTAGTATTCCTTTACTTTAAACACAAGAACAAAACCAACTTCTCCACCTCTCCTCCACAAAAGTGTTATTGTGATCTTTTCAAATTTGGTGGTAGGCACCAGCCCAGATGGTTCCCATTTAATGACCTTCTTGTGTAGGTATCATGCAGGTCATATTTGCCCACAGATAGCAGTGGGAGATGAGCTAGGGAATCCAAAGGCAGATCAGGCAACTTGATAAAGTTGGAGTGGGTGTTAAGAAAGTAAGAAAAGTGACAGATTGGGGGCAAATGTTTGACACATATATAACAAACAAACATTCTAAAGTTCCACTGTGAGTGTAAAAATACAAAACAATGTACAAATCAATCAGAAGTGTCAACTCCAATAGAAGTGCTCAAAGGGTCAAAGCAAAAAAATTGCCCTCCATTTTTACCATAAGATTTGCACAATTAAAAAGACTGATAATACCTGGTGCTAAGATTTGAAAAATAAATAAAGTAAGTATTCTCAAGCTGGGGAGGTAACTCGGTCAGTAAGGTGCTTGCCTTGCAAACAATAGAACCTGGATCCTATCTGTGCCTCCTGAATGCTGGAATTCAAGGCATGCACCGTCACACCCAGCTACCTGTGTTTTTAAATACTAAAGGTTAACGTAGTATAAACATATAATTTTATTAAATCATCCTTTTTGAAAGGTATTTAATTTCTTGCTGCAAAGAATATGCTTGAATACAAATTTTTCTGTAAATATATAAATGTTTCTATAGGAGACATACTCACCTAAAATAGCAGGTGTGGTGGTATGTATGTCTTTGTGATCCCAGCAGTGGGGAAGCAAAGACAAGAGGATCACTGGGGCTCACTGGCCAGTCAGTCTAGCCTAATTGGCAAGCTCCAGCTCAATATGAGACCCTTTCTCAAAGGAGGTAGACAGCACAACTAAGGACCATGTCCAAGAGTCCTCTGGCCTCTATATGCACTATCATACACATGAGTGTGCACACACACACACACACACACACACACACACACACACACAACATTCTACCAGACTACACTGTGTATATGTAAGAAAGTTGTTAATAAAAAGTTAAACAAGGGCTGACAGATGGCTTAGCAGTTAAGGTGCTTGCCTGCAAAACCAAGACCCATGTTTGACTCCCCAGTACCCATGTAAGCCAGATACGCAAGGTGGCACAGGCATCTGGAGTTCATTAACAGTGGCTGAAGGCCTTGACACACCAATTCTCTCTCTCTAACTGCCTCTATTTCTCTCTCTCTCTCTCTCTCTCTCTCTCTCTCTTTCAAATAAATTAAGTAAATAAATAAGCAAATAAAATTAGAGTTAAAAATGGGTGTTCTCATGCAGGAATATTATTAGGTTTCTATTTCTTTTTTTGCTGTTTTGGTTTTCAAGGTAGGCTCTCACTCTAGCCCAGGCTGACCTGGAATTCACTATGGAGTCTCAGGGTGGCCTCGAACTCATGGAAAGCTTCCTACCTCTGTCTCCCAAATGCTGGGATTAAAGGCATGCACCATGCCCGGCAGCTTTCTATTTCTTATAGTAATAAATTATGGCAAATTCAGGGCTTTAAAACACCATAAACTTATTGCCTTATAGTTTGTTAAGTCAGAAGTCTCAAATTGGCTTCACTGAGCTAAGGTCAAGGTTTCAGACTAAGCTGATTTTTGGACACTGTGGAGAATTCCTTTTCTGGCTTTTCTGGCTTTCAAAGGATGCTGCATTTCTGGCCTCCTTCAAGTGTTAGGTCACTCTGATCATGCTTCTGTGGTTGTTGCTCCTCTGACCTAAGCTGGGACAGTAAGGTTCATGTGATTCAAATGAACCAATTAGATAATTCAGAATAATCTCTCTCATGGTCCTTACTAAACTGGCAAAGTTCCTTTGGCCATGTAAGAGGTCATATTCACAGTGTCTCAAGATTTTCATGTGGACACCTTTGCCTGTTTGACTGGTGGTGATGATATAGCCTATTTAGAGACAGTTTGGCAGTATATGCATTGTCTACTGGCTGGCAACTGGCCATCTGATGTGTCTCCTAAAAGAACATCTGTACGTGTATAGAAAATTTTGTCTTCAAGCATACTCTATGCAGCAAGAAGTTAAGTGCTTTTCAAAAGAGGATGGTTTAATAAATTATTTGTTTACACTATGTTAGTCTTTAGTATTTAAAAACACAGGTAGCCTGGTATGGTGGTTCACACCTTTAATCCAGCACTCATGAGGCAGAGGTAGGAAGAAAACTGAGAGTTCTAGGCCACCCTGAGATTACATAATGAATTCCAGGTCAGCCTGAACTAGAGTAAGACCTTGCCTCAAAATAAATAAATAAATAAATAACAGTCTATGTACTGATGTGAAGGACATCCAGAACATATTTTTAAGTTATACTCTCCATTTTTTATGATATATATCAAATAATACAATGTAATTGTTATGTAAAAATAGCATTGAATAAATTAGTGCATGAAAAATGTCAGTACATATTCAATTCAGATGTAATCTCCCACTACTTCTTCATTCCCTCACTGTTTCCCCACTGTGTTTTCCCTTCCTCTTTTATATTTCATGTGTCCTGTTCTCCTCCACAGACCCTCCCTAAGTCCCTGTTATCTCAGGGCCCCTTTCTAGTTTCCTAGCTTCTACTCACATTTACCTCCACCTGAATATACACATTTAATGATTAGATACTGGATCTGTATTTGAGAGAGAAAATGTGGCATTTGTTTTTCTGAGCCTTAGTTACCACACTTAGTATAAAATTTTCATAGTTTCATTTTTCTTTATGGTCCTATAAAATTACATTGGATAACATGTATCATATCTTCATTATCCATTCATTACTCGATGGGCATTCAGTCTGATTCCAATTCCTTGCTATTGTGCAAGCACTGCAATGATCATAATGCACAAGTTTCTCTGAGGCTATCAAGTCCTTTGAATTATATGCCCAGAAGTTGGATAGCTGTGTCAAATAAATGGTAGTTCTAGTTTTAGCTTTCTGAGAAACTTCCACACTATAGTGGTTGCACCAGTTTACCCATTCACCAACATTGAGTAAGGGTTCTCTTTCCCCTACATCCTCATTAGCATTTTTTGTCATTTGTTTTCTTGATGCTAGCCATTCTGATTGGGATGAAATCAAATCTTAAAGAAGTTTTAATTTGCATTTCCCTGATGGCTAAGCATTTAAGTACTTTACAGATATTTGTTGGATACTTGTATTCTTATGTACAGACTTGTTTATTCAGATCATTGGTTCATTTAGTGATTGGAGATTTCGATATCTTTGGTTTTAGTTTTTACAGTTCTTTATGCTAAATATTAACACTTTGAAGTACAGCTGACAAAAAATTTCTCTCATTCTTTCAGCTGCATGTTTACTATAATTATAGGTTTTTTTCTTGTTTTTCTGTTTTTTTTTTTTTTTGCTATGAAGAAGCTTTTGAATTTCATGCTAATTTCTCAGCAAGTTCATGTGTATAGATGAATATAGACTGTCCTCCATAAGCTGTGTATTAAATGCTTGGTCCCCAGAAGATGGCATTGCTTTGAGAGGTTCTGGAAACTTTAGGGCAGGATAGAGTTGGAGAAAGCATGTCATTGGGGTAACTTTATCCATCAAGGCTTTAGTTAGCTACTATGTAAAATTAAAATGTTCAACACAAAGATTCTAATTAAATTCAATTCCAACTCTAGGTTGTATGAGTAGATGCAGCAAAAATAAAATAAAATAAAAATAAAAATAAAGTCAACCTAGTAGTAGTTCAGTTGCCTATGAATAAGAAAACTGTAATTTCTTTACTGACATTTAAAGTGATATCTGAAGATTTCTAGAATTGTCTTGAATTTAAATTATTTTTGACTCTCTACATTACTGTTCATAAAATTGTATGATTCAATTTGTATTCAGATAGTGTCATCTCTACAGGCTTTCCAATGCACTGCTGGTGTCAATGTACACTGGCACAACTTTTCTGCAAAGCAAATCATCACAACCACAGAAAGATTTAAAAGTAGTTTAATCACTGACCTAGTAATCTGACCTCTAGAAATTTATTCTGAGAAAAATATTTGTAGTACTCTGATGGTCCAGAAATAGGTGAGAAGCTTGACATATTAACCTCTATGTACAATGCTAATAACACAGGGAAATTAACAATTAAATACTGAGTTAAAATATAGTAAATATCTGTTTCCTATTCTCAGGTAGGTTTTATGCATGTATGCCTAGAATAAAGATGGGAAGGAAGGAAGTTCTGGGTACAGTGGTATACACCTGTCATCCCAACACTTGGGAGGTAGAGAAAGTAGCATCAACAGTTCAAGGTTATCCTTTGCTACCTAACAAGTTTAAAAGCTACCCTGGGCTACTTAAGACCCTGTTTCCAAAACAAACAAGGTGCTTGCTTGCTCAATTTTGATTCTCTGGTACCCATGTAAAGCCAGATGCACGGAGTTGCACTTATGTAGAGTTTTTTTATAATGGCAAGAGGTACTGGTATGCCTATTCTCTCTCCCTCTCTCCTAAACTCTCTCTGTTTGCAAATAAAGAAATTAAATTACATTTAAGGATGTGTGATTACCAAAATCTCAACATGGACAACTCTAGGCTGTGATTTTTAAATTGGCAATTCCCAATCTTTGTAAACTAATGTTTATTTTATAATTGTAAAATAAAATTTAAAGTAGTGTCTATATAATATGCTCTCCACATGAAAATTTTTACTAAGAATTTTTAGAAGACTTACTAATTTTCACAATATTTAGAGAATTGTCTGTTTTACATTCTTACTTATGCTTGAGCTAGATGTATTCTGACCTTCTTTTCCTATTTTATTAGATGGGAGGTTACTTATTGACTTGAGGTATTTCCTTTTAGTTCTTTAGAGCTATAAATTTTCCTTTTAAGCAATAATAAACTACATCTAGTAATTTTGATATCTTAAAACATATGCTTCGGGCTGGAGAGATGGCTTAGCGGTTAAGCGCTTGCCTGTGAAGCCTAAGGACCCCGGTTCGAGGCTCGGTTCCCCAGGTCCCACGTTAGCCAGATGCACAAGGGGGCGCACGCGTCTGGAGTTCGTTTGCAGTGGCTGGAAGCCCTGGCGCGCCCATTCTCTCTCTCCCTCTATCTGTCTTTCTCTCTGTGTCTGTCGTTCTCAAATAAATAAATAAAATTAAAAAAACTTATTTAAAAAAAATATGCTTCAAATTTCTCTTACAATCTCTTCTTTGATATGTTGGTTATTTCAGAATTTATCTGTGAACTTTCTAAACATTTTGTGTTACTTTTTCAATTTAATTCCATTGGAATTGATGAATATATTTTATGCAATTTTATTCCACTCTAATACATCGAGATTTTTGGAGTGTTTTGACAATTTTATATATTTTGATCATATTCACCCTCACATTATCCTCCCCCCCCCCCACTCCTGAGGATCCTCTTCTTCCTAGCTAGTCCCCTCCTACTTTATTGTCTTTTTTGTGACCCACAGAATTTAATTGGGATTGCCTGTGTAAGCATGAGTGGCAAGGGTTATTTACTACAGCCTGGGCAACTCACTAGTGGCTATACCATTAAAAAAAAATGACACTCCTTCACCAGCAATCACTAACTGCCCTTAGCTCCTCAGGGAGGGTGTGTCTCGTAAGTCTAATGTCATCCATTAGAGAATGATGGTGGATCCAGTCTTCTGCAAGCAAGTCCAATTGCTTTGTAAAAACAAAGTCATGTTTCAATGTACTCCTGCTATCCTTGATCTGTCACAATCTTACCTCCTTTTCTGTGATGTTCCCTGGGCCTTGGAGGGAGTGATGTCTATGTCCCATTTAGGGTTGAGCACTCAACAGTCAATTATTTTCAGTACTTTGACCAGTTATAGGTCTCTGCATTAATAGCTGCCTACTACAAAGAGAAGCTTCTCTGACCAAGGATAAGAGCAGCATTAGTCTATGGGTATAAAAATAAGACATTTAGAAGGCAGTTTGACAACATGACCATTTAGCAACATAACACTAATAGCTTCCCCACTAGGTCTTGCGATCTCACAGGCCATAGGCTTTTTATCAGGTTTACAATAAGAGGCATGAATTACATACTGTTGAGGGGGCTTCAAATCTGATCAGAAAGCAACTACCCTCAAAGGAGTTGTGCCACTATTGTACCAGTGGGAGTGTGTTGCTTGGCAGGTCAGTATTGCAGCATGCAGGCTCCAAACATAGGATCTTTTTTTTTTTTTAATTTTTTATTTATTTATTTGAGAGCGACAGACACACAGAGAAAGACAGATAGAGGGAGAGAGAGAGAATGGGCACGCCAGGGCTTCCAGCCTCTGCAAACGAACTCCAGATGCATGCGCACCCTTGTGCATCTGGCTAACGTGGGACCTGGGGAACCGAGCCTCGAACCGGGGTCCTTAGGCTTCACAGGCAAGCGCTTAACCGCTAAGCCATCTTCCCCAGCCCCAAACACAGGATCTTTGATGACTTCTTTTCCCCAAACAACCTGCATAGTACTTTCTGGTACCATGAATGTTAGCCAGGAGGGAGGAAACTTCTAGCTCATTTCCAGCTTGATTTCAAGGTTTGTTTTATGGCCAATAATATGGCCTATCTTGTGGACTGTTTCACAAAAATCAGAAAAGAATGTGTATTTTGTCACTGTTGGTTGAAGTGTTCAGCAGATGTCTGTTACATCTACTTGGTTTATTGGATCAGTCAACCCTATATCCATATTAATCTTCTTCTTGTTATATTCTTTACTGAATGTAGAATATTGAGGTCATTGTATATGCCCTTTCTCTCTTCATTTCTGTAAGGTTTTGGTTCATGTACTTTGAGGTTCTTTTATCAGTTGTATATATGCTTAAAACTATTGTCTTTTTTACTATTTCTTCTTTTGAAGTAGGATCTCACTGTATCCCAGACTAACCTGGAACTTACTCTATAGTCCTAGGCTGGCCTTGAACTCATGGTGATCCTCCTACCTCTGCCTCCCAAGTGCTGGGATTAAAGGCATGCATCACCCCACTGGCTTTTTAAAATATGGATGGGCATGCTAGGGCATCCAGCCACTTCAAACAAACTCCAGATGCATGCACAACCTTGTGCATCTGGCTTACATGGGTTCTGGGGAATCAAATCTAGGTCCTCTGGCTTTGTAACAAGCACCCTAATTGTTAAGCCATTCTTCCAGCCCTAATCCTTAATTGAAGAGTTTAATACATTTACATCTAATGTAATTACTGATAAACTAGTATCTATCATGATCATGCTCTGTTTATATGCTATGTGTCTTATACCTTTTCATTCCGTAATTACTTTCATTAATTTTACTATTTCCTTTTTGTTACATATTTTCTACTTCATCATTTTAATCCTCTTGATTATTTTATATATGGTAAAGATATTTTCTTAGTGACTGTCTTAAAGATTAGAATTAAAATGTTAAATTATGGCTGGAGAGATGGCTTAGCAGTTAAGGCACTTGCCTGCAAAGCCAAAAGACCCAGGTTCAATTCCCCAGTACCCATGTAAGCCAGATGCACAAGGTGGCATATGCAGATGGAGTTCATTTGTAGTTGCTAGAGGCTCTAGCATACCCATTATCTATCTGCCTCTCTCTCTAGTAAATAAATAAAATATAAAAATGCTAAGTTAAAATGCTAAGTTAATTTTAATATTACATGAAAACCTTTCTCCACTATTGAACCATTCTGGGTTTCAACCTTTCTGTGTGAGAGCAGCATTTAGGTATACTGACAGTCTCAGTTCTACTGTTTAACTTTAATTTTGAGCATGTCTTAAAAAGTTATTATTCTTTATTTGGAAAATAAATGAAAAAATAAAATAACCAGGTTAATTGTTGAACCATAGACTGTGGTAATTTTTTCATAAAGGAAGCATTATCATTCATTGAACTTTCCCAGTTTTCACTTGGAAGTTCAAAAAGTGATTTTGGGCTGGAGAGATGGGTTAGTGGTTAAGCGCTTGCCTGTGAAGCCTAAAGACCCTGGTTCGAGGCTTGATTCCCCAGGACCCATGTTAGCCAGATGCACAAAGGGGTGCACACATCTGAAGTTCATTTGCAGTGGTTGGAAGCCCTGGCATGCCCATTCTCTCTCTCTCTCTCTCTCTCTCTCTCTCTCTCTCTATATATATATATATATATATATATATATATATATATATATATGTGTGTGTGTGTGTGTGTGTGTGTGTGTGTGTGTGTGTGTGTGTGTCTTTCTCTGTCACTCTCAAATAAATAAAAATAAACAAAAAAATTTAAAAAGTGATTTTATGTGGAGCAAAGATAGTATAAAACTATTTTCTACACTTTAAAAAGCTATAGTGAATTTTCAGGGACAAAATATTACAGAGAAGTTTCCTGAGAAGATGGAAAAGAGATGGGAATTTCAATTTTATTGACATATTTCTATGTGTTCATATGTGTTTTGATCATAGTCCCTTCTCATCTTGTCCTCCTTCAGCATACCTTTTCCATGGAACCCCTGCCTCTCTTCAGCTAATTCTTCTTCTTCTTTTTTTATATCCTTCTTTTTCCTTCCTTCATCATTCATGATGACATGTTGATAGGCATAATATTGTGAAAGTAATGATAGCTACTGTGAGATCATGGATGCAATGGCCATCTCATATCTGTAATACAACATTCCAAAGCACTTCACCCCATCATCTGGTTCTTAATTACACTGTTTATGCCATCTCTTCTTCTATGTTCCTTGAACATTGGCAAGTGTGAAAGAGATGTCTCATTTAATGCTGGATAATTAATTGTCACTTCTCAAGAATTTGATGAGTTTTATTCCCAGTAGCCACCATCATCTGTGTGAAAAGGAGCTTCTCTGATAAAAAAAGAATCAGCATTATTCATTTTGTATAAACATAAGTATTCAGAGAGAAATTTAATGGGCACAAGACATCCAAAAAGCAGTAGTAGCTTCCCAAAATCCCTATGACTTTTCTGGGTCATAGGCTTTTGACTAGGTTTTCAGTAAGCAGACATAACCTGTCCCCCGGGAGTGAACCTCAAATCTAGTCAGAGAGCAATAGGTTACCCCCATAACAGTCATGCCACTATTGCACTGGTAGGCTAATCTTGCCTGGCTGGAAAGCTGTATAGTTTCTGAGGTACACTACTAGTTAAGATTATTGATGACTTTTCTTCCCCAAAGCCTGTGTAACACTTTCCAGTTTCAGCTTGATTTCTCAGTGTCAAGCAGCCAATGCATATAATCTGTTCAGCATTAGGGTCTTATGTTCTAGTGCTGGTGGAAGTTCTTCAAGCACTGACGTTTAGTTGACATCAGTAGGTTCCCTTTTCCTGACCATGAGCACATTGTAAGTCCAAACTGAGGAGAGGTTAATGAGTATTCTAGAGGGTACAAATGAAAATGTGTGTGCTTTGTATCTCACTAAAGCAACTGTTCATCAAATTTTATCATCAGGAAGTGGTAAAAAGAAAAGCATATTATTATGCAGATACAAACTCACACACTCGTTTGTATAATGTATAACATATCACCTTACGCTACAATAACTTATCTTGCCGTGGGCTGAAGTAAGAAGTATGACCAAAATATAGTTGTTTGCATATGGTCTTCTTAAATGTTTATGTCAGTTCAAATAAAAGTAGCATCGTGTGGTGTTAGGCATATTTGAATCTGAGTCATGGTGTTGTCACACCCAGTGAGACTTGGTACTTAGACTGTTAATCATTTAATCTCTCTAAGTCTCCATTTCAACAGAAAAAAACAAAACAAAACAAAAAAAAAAACCTTAAAGTGGGTGCTAATTTCAACCGTTCAATTAAGATAGTGAGTCAATTTGACTAGTTATTACAAACATACCTACTGCTAACAATAAAACTATTACTTAAAAATAATGATAATAGCAACTATTTTGTGTATTCATGCCAATGTAGTAGGGCTGAAAGACACAAGGTAGATGGAATATACTGAACCCATCTGATTCAACTATGTTCTAAGACAAATCTTAGAAATGAAAAATACATGAGAAATACGTACAGAATGGTGAAAGAAATTAAAGTAAACATTAGACTAAAATTTAGGATAGCCGGTAGCAATAGGAGTGAAAAAAGAATAGAAATGAATTTGAAATATATCTGTTTACCAGTTTTTAAAATTTCAGTAAAAGTAGCTAGAGTTTTCAGTATATTTGTTTTGTTAGTTGTAAAGCTCCTTTGCACTTAAACTTTCTTTAATATTTTCAATAAAAAAACTATTTATCATTCATTGGTACTTGAGCCCACCATAGATACATTTGAGATTTTTAAAATTTTTTATTTATTTGAGAGAGAGAGAGGCACAGAAAGAGAGAGAAAAATGGGTGCAACAGGATCTTCAGCTGCTGCAAATGAGCTCCAGACGCGTGTACTCCCTTGTGTGCATGTGACACATTGTGACCTTGCATCACTTTATGCCTGGCTGTGTGGGACCTGGACAGTTGAACTAAGTTCTTGGGCATCTAAGTCAAGCACCTTAACCACTCAATCATCTCTTCAACCCTCTTTTTTCATATTTATTCATTTATTTGAGAGAGAGAGAAAGCGGAGAGAGAGAGAGAGAAAGAGAGGGAGAGAGAAGGCATGTCAGGGTCTCTAGCCATGCATTTAACTCCAGATGCATGCACCACCTGTGCATCTTATGTAGGTACTGGAGAATTGAACCTGAGTCCTTAGGCTTCACAGGCAAGTGCCTTAACCACTAAGCCATATCTTCAGCCTTTTTTTAGTACAACAGATATTTCTTTAAAATTATATGTAAAACCATTTGTCAAAATGAATTATGCATAAAAAGGAGGCTTTAGATCTGGTTCAATGGCAGCGGGTTCAATCAATAGTACCACAAATGACAAGGTCTTGGATAACTTTGGTGCTTTCATTTTCTAGTCATCACATTTTGTTCATCTTGCTTTTAAAATAAATTTCCCCATTTTTTTATTAATCAGTTTTCTTCTCAGTGAACACAGTCAAGTTGGTACCGTTGTTAGCCTCTTCCCTCTCCTCCCTCCTCTCCCTGGCCCCTTCTTGTTGGGGTATATGGGTCATGCATTGTGAAGTTAGCCCTCAGTTATGGGTAGGAGGAAATATCTCTGTGTATCATGACCCAACGTGTGGCTCTGGCATTCTTATCGCCCCCTCTTCCACAAATTTCCCTGAGCCATGTTGGGTTCTGCTTCAGTAATGAGGTCTTGGGAGCCTCTGTGCCTCTGGATATCTGATTTGGGGTTGATTGTTTTCTGTGTCGATATCCTTCATCCTTGTGCTGCTACCAGGTTCACCAAGAAAACAGCACCCTTGCTTATTTTGCCAATTATTCTTGGTGTCAGCTGGGGCTCTTTTGAGGTATGATGGGGTGGTTCTCTCCTTAGGATCTGCATCTATCTGAAAAAGAGAAGCAGATTCTCTGATGGAAAGTAAGTTAGCGCCAGATAAGTGGGATAACCATTGTTTGGTTTTTTTTTTTTTTTTTTTTTTTTTTGAGAGAGAGAATTTAATTGGTGTAGGCCCTCTTGTAGCTCACAATTAGTGGTAGCTTGATAATGGAGAGTGGGCTTGTTTTTGGATATGTTTCTGACTTGCTTCCCAGGTCCAGCTATGGATCACATTCCACTGAGCAGATCAGTTAGCCAAATAAAGAGCATTTGGTTTCCCACCATGGCTGTGCACCACTATTGCACTTGTGTGAGCATCACGACAGGTTATTTGATGCTATGTAGGTTAAACCATGAGTTGCTTGGACAGATATTGATCATTTCCCCCAGTCACCCATGTAGCACCTTCTGGCACTAGACACACTGTCTGGGGACTGACTCTCTTCCAGCTTCCAGCCATGTCACTCCATGTTACCTGTCAACTGCATATGGTGTCTTCAGCAGTAGGGTCTTACCACTAACCTTTGGTGAGTCAGCAAGTACTCTGACAGAAATCTGTCATTCTTTTAGGAAACTTTGTAGGTCTCTCTGATCAAAAGCTCATTGTGGATGATCGCCACATGCAGGTACTGGGAATTAGAGGTCAGTGCCCACAAAGAGAAGGAAGAAAATGATAAGTAATATAAAAGAGTTAGAAAGAAGAGGGAGAGAGAGAGAGAGAAGCAGTAGAAGATTAATGTCAGTCTTCATCGTATTTTTCAAATGAGTGTGCATGTGTGTGTGTGTTCATATGTGAGTGCAGACACACATGTGGAGGTCAGAGAACAACTTTCAGGTCAGTCCTCACCTGTCCATCCCACTTGAGGCAGGGTTTCTTATCTGGATGGATTCTCTCTCTGCTGTTCTTTGCTGATGTCCCATCTCACAGTCAGCATAACCATTCTGGGATTACAGAAGCCAACCATGGCTTGCCACTTATGTGGGAGCATGGGTCTGAATTCAGGTACACTAGCAGTGAGTACTTTATCCACTGAGCCATCTTTCCAGACCAATTTTGATTTTTAATTAAACTATGTTCCCATCTATTTTATGCCAGCTCCGACCCTATTCAATCTTTCAGGGTCTTTATCAAGGTCACCCCAGGCCTCACTTTTGTCCTATTCATGTGAAATACTGTAGAACCTTTATTTAGCTACAACATACTCAACAATTATAATAAATCAGACAGTTGAATTCTACTAGAGACATACAGGTGAAGAAGATATGGTTTGCCTGTATCTCTTAGGGATCATAGGGTCAGAGGGTAGAATATTATCTTAAGGGATATTTGTATAAAGGGGAAATATATTGGTAGAGATACTTGGCTTAAGAAGATGGCTCAGCAATTGGTGCTCGATTTGCAAGCCTGGTGAGCTGAATTCAAACTCCAGTATTCATGCAAAGTCAGACACAAAGTGGCACATGTGTCTGTAATCCCTACAGGTCAACTGCAGTGGGAGGTGGAGACAGGAGAATCCAGAAGTTCACAGGTCAGCTAGATTATCCTTTCAAGTGGGGTAAAACAGCAAAAAGAGAGAGTCCATCTCAAAAAGCAAGGTAGAAAGAGAAGACTAACACTCCAACGTTATCCACTGACCTCTACATATAGCACAAGTGCAAACACACACAACATACGCATGCACACATGAATTTTCTATAAAAGAAATGCTTCATTAGAAAAACATATCACTCACTTAGTTCTCTGTTTGTAAATCCAAAGTTTGTATGTTGAGTAAAATGCTCAAGTGGCCTTTAATAAAATCTGAGTACTTAAAGGTAGGTAGTTATTCGTTTCCTGTGTCCACAAATGGAGGGACATTTTACTTTTCAAGCAGACTCCTCATATTGTGAGACAGTGCTCCAGCATGCATTTTTATTATGTAATAATAGAACTTAAATGCTACTCTGGTAATTGGGATAGTTGAGACAATAGGTAGCTAAACTTCTTTGCATGAAGATATAAATATTTGACACTGTGATGGAAAGAGTTTCATCTTTTACCAATTAGCCTTGGCCACAATAGCAGTGTATATATAATAAACAACCTCAAAACTCAGTGCCAAAAATAATTATTTTCATCTCACAGATGTGTGAGTCAGCTGACATGGTTTTGCTTTACATGCAGATCTACAGTTCAGTTCTTCCTACAGGTCTTTCATCCTCCTTGGTTGCACTGGGCTAATCAGGGCACATTCTTTTCAGAGTGATGGCAAAGTCACAACTGGGGGCAAACTCAGTCCCCTACATGCATTTCAGGCTGCCTTTTTCATCATCTGCTAATATCCTGAAATTCAAAGCAAAAACACATGACCACAACTAAAACCAAAAGATAGTAAAGGATGCTTTGGTTTTAGTGAGAGAGAATGCAAAACAGGCGAAGGGCATGGATACAATAAATGATAAAGAACTGGGCACAATGTTCCAATCAGCCAGGCTCCATAACGATATTGACTGAAATGTGCTTAAAATTAAGGAATGGATTTGAGGATTGCAGTTCCTCTTCTAGACCAGAAAGGAGAGATTTGAGAGATGTGGAGAAGACATGGGCTGGGGCAGGAGATCGATAGTCCTCTACATGTAGCAAGAGGCAGCAGTAGATGAGCCAATAGGCTGTAGTCAATTTGTTGTACCTGTTTCTTAAACATTACTGCTTAATATCAGCCAAATGTCTGGAATTAAGAAAGGCCTTTAAGAAAAGTAAAACCAAGAACATTTCATAGTAAGATGTTGTGGGGCCAGTTTTATGGTTCATCTAGAATAACATACCTGGCTAAGAAGACAAACCAAAATTAGAGTGAATGTAGAACATAGGAGTGTTCCTCTAAGTTCTGTTTGTGTCTGCATGCATAAATGTGTGTGTGTGTGCATGTGTGTGTGTGTGTGCATGTGTGTGTGTGCATGTGTGTGTGTGTGTGTGTGTGTGTGTGTTGCATGTGTGTGTGTTTGCATGTATGTGGATAATAACTTCAATTGTTGCTCCTCTGGTATGCCATGCGCTTCTTTTGAAGCAGGGTTTCTTGCTTACCTGGAACTAAATAAACTAGACTAGTTAGCCCACTGAACTCTAGGAATACAGCTGCCTTCACCTCCCTAGCAATGGAATCACAAGCAAACATTACACGACTTCCTTTAAGATTTTGAAGAATTTCTTTGGTGGATTACACTAGAGAACACTGATTTTCTGTTAGTGGTGTCTGTCATCTCCTTTCTAGCTGTCACAATTGAGTAACAATTACTCTTTATGCTGGCAAAGCAAGGTGCAATGAGTGTTTGCCTAATTCAAAATTAATTAATTAAAAGTAATGAATTAATGCTGAGGTGAATGAATAACTGTATAGGTCAGTGGAGAAGTGCTAAAATGAGCCATAAACTAATAATTCAAAACCCCAGAATTATCACTTTTCAAGCTTTAGTTTTGCATTCTAAAGGTATGGCCATACTAGCTTCTATAGCCTGTGTTTTGTTTTGTTTTGTTTTATTTTTGAGGTAGGATCTAACTCTAGTCCAGGCTGACCTAGAACTCACTTTGTAGACCCAGGCTGGCCCCATCTCTCCGCAATCTTCCTACCTCAGCCTCCTGAGTGCTGGGATTAAAGGCATGTGCCACTACGCCTGGCTGGAGCATCTATATTCTTCCAAACACCCTGCCTCTATCCCTACTCTAAAGCCAACTCTACTAAACTGAGACAAATGATTTAAACTACTAAAACGTGTTATAAGAAAATCCATATCACTTCAAACAAAAGAAAAGGGAAAAAACAGCTTTTCCTCCAGCAGGCAAACATTGTAAGAATGTTAATTGGAACAGATTTTATATTGTAATCTTTTGTCACATTGTAAAGTAATCCCTAACCAACTGCGAGGATTCTGTTACTCAGAAAGCATTGTTGTTGACAACTTTAGGCACAAGGAGGATAATAGTTATATTCTTTTGTTTAAGTAAATGACTTTATCCTTACATATTACAAATGTTCCTCGAAAAAAAAAATATTATGTGTAATGACTTCCAAACAAGTGCTGGCAAAATGAGAGTCTAAGGCATTTGTCTGCTTATAGCTCACAATTCTCATCAAGCATGTATGAGAAAGGTATAATCCTATTATGTTAGGTCCTAATAAGTTTTGAAGAGTAGGTATCATACCACATCATCTGATTGAAATTTACCCGTTGGAACTGCATAGCCAGCTTACTCTACCTCTGAGAAGCCAATGCTTCAATTTTCAGAAATTCTGTGAACTGGTTATAAAAACAGTCATTATTACAAAAAACTGTATGCATTCGTAATTAAAAATAAAACAAAAAATAATAATACTAAGATCACTTACTAATTATTTGCTATTTCTTGTGATATTGTGGTCATTGCATCAATTAAATCACTGTGGTGGAAATGCCATGCAATGGCATGTTATTGAGTGCCCTTCCTTTTTCCAAGTTCAGTGATGCCACATGGGTAGCTTGAATCTGGCCATCTGAGAGGCCTTGTTCCATGAAAATAGGGAACACCATAGGTCAGGGCATGATTTCTTTTCATCTGTTAGCTAAAGAAAGTAATAGACAAAAAAGTTCATAAAGTGGAATAAAGTGCATGTTCAATGAGGTTAGCTGTTAAGCACTTGGCAGAGTATCACTACACTCGGACATTCAAGATTGTCAAGTACCCCAACCCAGAAATCCTCAACCCCCATGCCTGAGCCTATTCTCTAACCCTGAAGGTCCTGAGTTTGACATCTAAGAATGTCCTTGGTAGGGAGTTTAGTATTCTTTAGAGTTCATCCTCTCTTACTAGTACATGTTAGGCATATTCCTATTTCCTGTGTCCTCTCACTGCAGGAGATAGGAATCCCTTTTCTATGTTTCCAACATGGCCCCCTGTACTTTCAAATTTGACTTTATATACAGAATAATTAACTTTAAAAACAATTGTTGCTGGGATGCAAAGATGGATTAGCAGTTAAGCCCTTGCCTGTGAAGCCTAAGGACCCCGGTTCCAGGCTCGATTCCTCAGGACCCACGTTAGCCACGTGCGTAAGGAGGCGCACGCGTCTGGAGTTCGTTTGCAGTGGCTGGACGCCCTGGCGCGCCCATTTTCTCTCTGTCTCTCTCTCTGTCTCTTTCTCCCTCTGTCTGTCACTCTCAAACAAATAAATAAAAATAAACAATTTTTTTTTTAAAAAAAGAAGTCCTCTTAAGGAGCTTACTTTAAAAGAAATTTGTTGCTTAGTGAGCAGAGTGAATTGAGCTTAGCTATAGCCTCCTAATTCCATCATACTTATGGCTATCATTTCTCCCATGCTGTCAAATCTCTATATAACATACTACATAGGGTAGTTATTTGCATTAGTGTGTCACCCCTAATTTACCACCAATAAAAGATCAATTATTGCACCACTATCTTAAGTAAGGGTCTGTTGCAAATAAGGATGCCAGCGCTGTTGTCATTGCTGGCCAGTTGGTAGGTGGCCCACTTTGAAAACCTCACTTGAGCATCTACTGCCTCAATGCCACTGCTGACAGCAGCTGAGTTACAGGGTGCGTGAAAAACACAAGTAGAGACAGATTGTGTTCAGTAGGGAACACTCTTGAAAACTGTTCTCTCTCTCTTTGTGGGAAGGAATGAAAGGAAGAAAACTTAAGGGTGGGATTAAGGTCTTAGGTTATCTCAGATAAATGTCCAGCCAACCACATGGAAAGTTCCGGAATTTAGATGGTTCCTCCCATTTGTCCCAAGTTGGGACATAGTATCCAGACTTTTATGCCCTTCCATGATTGGTTATTTCAAATGGAAATAAGGAGTGACCTTGTACAATTTTCTTGGCTATAGGTAATCTCTAGTGTAGACCAATAGGTGAGAACTGTGTTTTGGCAATTCCCAGGAGACTCCATTTCTGAAAGGGGACCTGGGTGGCAAAGCACAGCCCCTCCATAGTGCCTACTATGTATGTGCCAGCCTCTGTATTGCCACCTAGGGATACAGACAATAAACAGATCAGGTGACATTGAGAGGCCAAAGTGAGAAACAAAGCAGGGCCACTCAACTCTTGCCCTACAACAACCTTAACATTATTCAAAACTATTAAGAATATTCTCATCCAGGATCTTTCCTGTTTACCACTTAAGTCCTCAGTCCTTTTAGATCATGGCTCAATCATTCCTTCACTTAAAAAAAAATTATAATCATAAGGAGGGAGAGGAGGAGAGAGAAAGAGAGAGAGAGAACAGGCATGCCAGGGTGTCTAGCTACTGCAAATAAAGTCCAGATGCATGTGTCACTTTATGCATTTGGCTTTATGTGGGTACTGCGGAATTGAACCCTGGTTGTTAGGCTTTGCAGGCAAATGCCTTAATCTCTGAGACATCTCTCCAGCCTAAATATTCCTTCTTAACAAATGCTGTTTGACTTGCAGTGGCACTCCATCCACATCCCCCATCTTCACACTCCCCATGTCCCTTTCATCAGCTTCCAGCATTCTCTATTTTACAGAGAAGCCTGAACCCTCATCCCCTGGCTCACTACTGCTCTTGACTATTCTTGGTGGGATTTCAATAAAATATTTCTTGTATTTTCACTTTACTTCCCAAAGTCTGTAGAACTGTCATTCTTAAAGACGTAGGATGGTTAGTTTGCTTAATTTTCTCACTTACTACCCCACCATGAATTGACCATTCCCCCAATACTGGAAGTTAATTGGGAAAAACATCTAATAGGAATCTCTGATTAACTCTGATTAAAGTAAATCAGGATAAAATGGTCAAACAAAAATAATTGAAGAAATGTACCCACATGCATTACTTGTTTCCAAAGAGGGCAGCCATGCTTCACTCTTCTACTGGAATGGGCTTCTTGTGCAACCCCCCCACCCCCCACGCCCACATACACACAGAAGATTGAGTCCTAAGCACTAGTTCTGAATGCTCATTTTCTGAAGCAGGTGCTTTTTGGTTCTTTTCCCTTCTGTTTTCTTGGCTAGATTCAAATGCTTGAAATGGATCTCAGTGACATCACACTGCCTTGCTCATAGCAGATGAGCATGTTTGGAGGAGTTGAGTGAGTTTAGCGTCTGCATTGTGGAGAAGTACAAATAAACTCAGCACAGTTAAATTGTCAGCCTAGTGGTAGAGCTACATATTAGACTTGATGAAAGGATAAATAATCCCATTCCTATGCTGTACAATAAATGTATATCACCCTTCTTCCCAGTCAACAAGCAGAGGCATTTCCAACACCTCTTAGACATGGTCACATATAAGAGGTGTTTAATGTGCTCTTTAGCAGAGCAATTTTCCTACCACTTTATCTTCTACTTCCTTCTAACTGCCAACTCCCCACCATACCTATTCAAATCCATCATCATCTACATGGTTATCCACAAGCTGAAGTGTTTCTTCCAAGAGTTATATATTCCACTATGTAACAAAGTTCACCACCAGAGCTCTTATAGCTGAAATACCCAGAAGGTTGTCATAATCCTTCTCCTTGCTTTTCAGTGTGCCTGACTATTCTGTTTCACTTTGTTCATCATCAAAACATGTTTGAACATCATCTTTTCCAAAGGATGGGAAGGTGAAACTTTGAGCAAGGTTGTTAGAACCAAAGCTAGATATGACACTTGAAGTTAGAAAGCAGGAGTTAAAAAAATATTGACTTATGGAAGAAGATTAACCTGTCTTTAAAATATTTGCCTTTTCTGTATGAGTGTGCTTATTTATTAAATTTGTTTAAATAAATATTTATTGAATGCCTATTACATGCCAGACACTATTATCAGCACTTAGGATATATTCATGAGCAAAATGAAGGTTTTGATGCATTTCAGGTAGGAATGATGGTGACAAACATAAGAATAATGTATAATTATGTGCTTGCTAGAAGATCTCTTTCTGCCATTAGATACTTTACCATATGATGACATTTCCATAAAAACTAGAAAAATTCTCAGGCTATGGTAATATATAGTGCAAAGACTAATAGAGGAACAAGAGAAAGGCCAGGGTGGTTGAAGTGGAGTGAATTAGGTGTGAGAAGAAAGATACATATAGGGTGTACTGCTACTGGATATGTAACTGAAGGACTTTTGGTCAACATACCACAGAAATACCTATGCACCCGTATTTATAGTCACACTACTCATAGTAGCCAGTAAATGGAACTAGATGTCCATCAAGAGATCAATGGGTAAAGAAATGTGGTCAATATACACCATAGATTTATGAAGTTACAAAGAAAAATGAGATAATGGTATTTTCAAGAAAATGGAATGTAATTGGAAATCATTATATAACCTGAAATAATCCTCATAAAGATAAATATCACATTTTTACTTGTATATAGAATCTAGATTTAAAATAATATACATACAAATATATGTATAAATGAGTGTGTTTATTTTTTCATTAATTAGTTTTGTACTCTGTGAATACAGTCAAGTTGGTACCATTGTTAGGCTCATCCATGTCCTACCCCCTCCCCGTAGCCCCTCCTTGTTGAGGAATATGGGTCATGCACTGTGGAGTTAGCCCACAGTTATGGGTAGGAGAAATGTCCCTGCATATCATGACCCAGTGTGTGGCTCTGACATTCTTTCTGCCCCCTCTTCCACAAAATTTCCCTGAGCCATGTTGGGTTCATTTTGGGTCTGCTTCAGTGATAAGGTGTTGGGAGCCTCTGTGTCTCTGGATATATGATTTGGTAGGAGTTGATTATTCTCTGTGTCGAACTCCTTCACCCTTGTGCTGGTACCCAATTCACCAAGAAAACAGCACCCTTGTTATTTCACCAAATTATTCTTAGTTTCAGCTGGGGCCCTTTTGAGGTATGATGGGATGGTTCTCTCCTTAGGATCTGCATCTATCTGAAAAAAAGAAGCAGATTCTCCAATGGAGAGTAGTTAGTACCAGACAAATGGGATAATCCTTATTTTTTATAGAGACTTTAATAGGTGTAGGCCCTCTTGTAGCCCATGATTGGTGGTAGCTTGATAATGGAGAGTAGGTTCATGTTTGGGTATGGGTCTGACTTGTTTCCCATAGCTCCACTTATGGGTCACATTCCACTGTGTGGATCAGTTAGCAAAATCAAGAGCAGCTGGTTTTCCACCATGGCTGTACACCACTATTGCACTTGTGTGAGCATCACGACAGGTTATTTGCTGCTAAGTAAGTTAGACCATGAGTTGGTTTGACAGATATTGGTCATTTTCTCTCAGTCACCCATGGAGCACCTTCTGGCACTAGATGCCCTGACTGTCTGGGGACTGACTCTCTTCCAACTTCCAGCCATCATTCCATTTTATGTGTCAACTGCATATGGTGTCTTCAGCAGTAGGGTCTTACTACTAACCTTTCATGGGTCATCAAGTACTCTGACAGAAATCTGTCTCTCTTTTCTTTTAGGAAACCTTGCAGGTCTCTCTGGTCAAAAGTTCATTGTGGATGATAGCCCTCTGCTGGTACTGGGAGTTACAGATCAATGCCCACTAAGAGAAGGATGAAAAAGATAACTGATATAAAAGAGCTAGAGAGAAGAGAGAAAGAGAGAGAGAGCTGTAGAAGATTAAGGTCAGTCTTCATCGTATCCCCTCCAGTGCCTTGTGACTCAGGTGTTCCCTCTAAGGGCCTAGTGAGGGTTCAACCATTTGGTCTGCCTTTTAGGATGTAGAATTTTATTGTACCATTGCCAGTTGTGTCTAGATTTGAGTCCCTCGCCCCCTCCTTTTCCCTCCCCTCCCTCCCAACCCACCCCACTGTCTAGTCCTCAGATGCTTGCTGGGTATGTCGGCCTCTTGGGTAGATTCAGGTTAGGTGCTATAGATGAGTGAGACTATGTGGCAATTATCTTTTTGTGATTGGGTAAGTTCACTGAGTATGATCTGTTCCAGGTTCAACCATTTTTCTTCAAATTTCATTGTGTGATTTTTTTCTTACTGCTGTGTAGAATTCCATTGTGTAGATATACCACATCTTAATTATCCATTCATCTAGTGATGGACATATGGGTTGATTCCAGATCATAGTTATTACGAATTGAGCTGCTATAAACACGGTTGAGCAAATCTCTCTGGACTGAGGTTTAAAGGTTTTAGGGTACATGCCCAGTAAGGGAATAACTGGGTCTGTTGGTAACTCTATAGTCAGCTTTTTCAGGAGTCTCCATATTTCTTTCCAAAGTGGTTGTGCCATCTTACATTCCTTCCAACAGTGGGAATTTCTCACTATTTCTCCACATCCTTGCCAGCATTTATTTTCATTTGATTTTTTTGATGTTTGCTATCCTTACTGAGGTAATGTGGAATCTCATAGTTGTTTCAATTTGCATTTCCCTGATAATTAGAGATGATGGACATTTTCTTAAGTGAGTATTTGCCATTTGTATTTCTTCCTCTGTGAACTGCCTGTCCAGCTCTTTGCCCCATTTTTGGAGTGGGTTGTTTGACTTTTTTATTTTTTAGGTTTTTGAGTTCTTTGTAGAGTCTAGAGATTAGGCCTCTGTCAGTTGGATATTCAGCAAATATTTTCTCCCATTCTGTGGGTAATCTGTTGGCTTTGCTTATTGAATGCTTGCTGTGAAGAAACTCTTCAGCTTCATGTGATCCCATTGGGTGAGTGACTGTTTAAGATTCTGTGGTATTGGCCTCCAGCCCAGCAGCCTGTGCTGCTAACACTGTGAAGGATAAGTCCATTGAGGACTAGGTTAGGGGAGATAGATCAGTCCATCAAGGACTTGGTTAGAGAAAAAAGTGTAAGAGGAGAGTTGGAACAAAGTCACATGACATTTGATTTTCAATTTAAAGTCACTATGGAAGTATTACCCACACACTGACTGACTCCAAGGACAAATCTCACTGATCACTTGAAAGAGGCATCTCACTTTTAATATTTAAGGTTAGAGAAAACCTTTATTTTTAGTTGAATTCCATTTACATGCAATACATTTGACAAGGGAAAGCTGAAAAAGAGAAAGCATGATTGAACTTGAGCCACTGAAAGCTTGTGTATCTAATCTTTGCAGAAAATTCTCTGGAGTGCTCCTGAGAGGAAAAAGATATTTTCTAAATGCTGAAAACTATAGCACTTTTAAGCATGAAAATTCATTAACTCATGATGATCATGAATCACACCATTACTCCACTGGGTACTAAGTCCAGATTTGGGAATCTTGTTCTGAAAACATCATGCCTACTCCCTTGCCTTACAAGGCATGGGTGGGAATATGCAGATATAAAAGGTTGCCATGTGTCATTTAGCTATTGCCTCTTTTCCTAACCATAAGGGCAAGGCAAAAGGTTGTAGAGAATATCTATTTCTGCTCATTTACATTAAAACCTCAATTGAAATATTATACACATTGAATGGTCTAGGCAAATTATCACCCCTGTCATAATAAAATTCATTCTACTTTTATGGTGGTTTGATCATACCCAAGGAAAAGCCTGAGAAAATTAGGAAGGCACATGAGTCAGTCAAGATCATGAGGCCAGTGGGAACATTCAAATGATCTCACAATCAGGTTCTCTTGTGTCCATGTATCTATAGGCAGGATTCTTTCCTTTGTGTGTGGGGGTGGGGGACATGTGCATGCCACAGTACATGTGGACATCAGAGAACAACACTGGATGTCACTCTTTACCTTTTACCTTGTCTGAAATTGGGTCTCTTGTTATTCACAGCTGCGTTTGTCAAGCTATCTGGTCTGTAAGCTTCTAAGCAGTTTTCTATCTTTCACACCTACATATCTGCAAAGCCTCACAACAGCTCTATATTAAAGATTTAAAGAAGAAAGAATTTTAAATCTTAGCTATAATTACTGACTCAGTCATTTGCTTATGATTGACTGGAATTCCTACTTATTGAAATGTAAATCTTTAATTACCTAAATTAAGATGTGTTATGTCCTTTAAAAATCCTTTAAAAATATACAAATAAAAAAATATATATGTATATAAAGAAAAAAAGAAAAAATTATACAAATATTTCAGAATTGTGTGTTAAATGGAAA
Source organism: Jaculus jaculus (assembly GCF_020740685.1). Taxonomy (NCBI): domain Eukaryota; kingdom Metazoa; phylum Chordata; class Mammalia; order Rodentia; family Dipodidae; genus Jaculus; species Jaculus jaculus. The sequence goes on along the minus strand of NC_059111.1, from coordinate 60,195,429 downwards.
AACTGTCTTTTATACATCATATTAAGTTTTTAAATTTCTTACCATGCAAGTTCATGAAATATCTATTGATTTAAATAAAGTAAGAAATTTGGTAGTGCGATTCCCAAATGCTAAAATCCTTACATGGTCTAAGAAGTTTGTACAATTAAAATGACTTTGGCAAAAAAAAAAAAAAAAAAGAAAACCACATTAAAAAAAATAATTATATAATTATATAAAGAAACTATTTGTATTAAAACTAAAATTAACACCTATGAAAATAATGAACACCATATAATTGCTATGTAATAGATCATGCCCACTATTTCACAGTATTATTTTCTCTAATTCAATAATCCCATGAAGACAGCTGATATTAGGCTAATTTTATAGATGGGAGAATTAAGCACTGGACAAATTAGAAGTTTTCTAAAATAGCAAGCTATTACATAGCCAATTAAGGCTGGAATCCAGACAATCTTAACCATTCCATCAACCAGATAGCATAGAACAATTTACTATCAAATTAGAAAAACATGCCTTAGTGTGAATTCAGTTCTCTATTAAATGGTCTGGATATTTAACTGATGTTTAATGTGGTTATCACCTTATAAACTTGGAAATGTTGCTTGTTGAGCATGGAAAACTGAAATATTTATAAATGTACTTCTGTTCCCAAGACTTCTTAAATTCCACTAATACGTCAAGACAGTACAAATTTTTTAAAATGTTAATTACATACATGAACCATTAGATTAAGTGTCTATACAAGCATGACATTAACTTTGCAAACAGATTGTATAAATTAGTGGGTTGAAGGACGTTAACCATTGCATAGAAACAACCCAACATGCCCTAGTAAATCATTGCTAAACTCACTCATTACTCATTACAGATTGTACTTCTCATTATCATGCCACATGTAAAATCTCAACAAGATATGCCTGACATCCATGCTGCATCTTACGACTCAAGCAGCGTGGCTCGGACGTGCCAGTCCGCTGCAGGTGTTCACCCATCACAGTGAATAATTACATCAAACAAAGACAAGAAATATTCTAAGGCTGACAAAACCACACATCTGAAATCTGTATATTCTATCTCTTGGGAAATTAAAATCCACAAATATAAGGACTTCAGTGCCCATGTCTTGGGGCCATTCCAGGATTATAAAGAATGAGCTTTTCTTTACATGCTCAAAGATTGCAATAATGCAGGAAACTAAACTGCATATATAGACTGGACTCCAGCACGCCAGCACACCTTCCTTGCCCTCTGAATCTCCCAACAAAAATAAAAACAGTAGCAATCAAACAAGTGAGCATGAAATGACAAGTGTTTTGACAGCTCTAGAAGACTTTGAGGTATTTTTAGCATATTTCTGAGTCGTATTAGCTTAACCTGTAATAGAATATAAATGAGCCCATATGGCACAGATGTAATTATGTTCCATGCGAGAAATCCCTGCGGTAGGTGGGGAGGGGGAGTGTGGAAGAAGAATACATCAGGCCCCTCCCCCTTCCCATTTTCCCCTCACCACACGTGTCTTCTGGAGGGCATGATTTACACATGATTTGCATGGAGAAGAATGGGGAGAAACACAATGCTAACAACATAGCACTGAAAAGGCCAAGCAAAAGACTGGGGATCCCTAGGGGTGCTGATCTCTGTGACTGACATCCAGTAAGGAGCAGAAGCAGCTTCCCCTCAGGATCACATTTGATGATGTGATCTTTGATTATGTGGGCACAGCAATCATAAGGCATAATTATTATTACTGCAAGAGAATGGGCAACAAATCTCTGGGGAACGCCTCTGTCACACACACTTTACTGGTGCACACTGGAAGCAAATGTTCTCCCAAGGATCATTTTCATTCCAACCTGATATTTAGCTGAGGCTTCTTTGACTACCAGTCATGAAACATTAAATATAGATTAGAGCTAGAGAGATGTTGAAAGTTGAAATTCACCAGAGGTGCGCATATGTGTCCGTGAGAAACAACCTCGAATGCTGTCCAGATGTTGCAGCGGCAAGGCAGGATGGTCCTAAGCTGCAAGGAGGCCACAACAGAGGAGAGGGAAGATGTTTAGCATTCCACTGGCCTTCTGTTTGGTTTATTTGTACTACATTCATTTAGCAGAGAATCCTAACAGACTGTTAGTGGTAGATGTTGCAAAGTGTTCACTATCCCAAAAGAATGAAGAAGGACTTTTTGTGCCAGGAAGGAGAGTAATTCAAAGCACGGAATTGATTTTCTACATTTTTAAACCGTGATAAGACTAAGGTCTAGCAACAGAAACATATGTTAGCAGTTTTTTCTGTCTCACAATAAATCCAAAAGAAAGTACACCCCCATAACTAGTAGATGGTTAACTGGCTTTGAACTGCTCACTAGACATTAACAGATAGTGTCAGTGGAATTTGGAATATATTGGCTTGCTTTGGAGCAGTTTGCAGAGGACAGCTATGCTGTAGAATGAAATCTTCACCCCTGTGCCCCCGCCCCCACTGCAGGTGTGTTATGGGAACATCCCTTTTGTTTCCTCAATGAATCACGTAAGACTTCCCACTCCCTGCCCTCACCTACGTTTGCAGAACATGAACCAGAGGGAAGTTCTGGTACAAGTTAGAGGTGTGTAACATGTTTTATTCAGAGAAAACACTTGCTCACCAGAGGCCCTGTCTACCAGAGATCTTAAACTAGTCATGCTAGTGGCAGCTGACCAGCTTTTTTTCTTTTTTCCTGTTCGCTGGATTCAAAGATGGAAGAAAGCAGCAAGCAGGCTAGGAAGTGAGACCTAGGAACTCTGAAAGCTGACAAGTGCTGGCTTCTAGGAAGAAAGGAATTTTCATTCCCACAGACCTTTAGAAACAGAAGGGACTCGTTAGTTCCTCAGGTCTTTCTAGAAGCAAAGAGCTAGATTAGATGACACAGTAGCCTCACTCACCAGAGCTAAGATTTTACCTTTCTGTCGAGCTAGTACACAGAATTGCTGAATCTCTCGCCCACCACAAAAGGGGCAAACTAAAAGCTTTGTCTGAAGTTGCAACAGTCACTGGGGGTCTCTCATCATTGTGCTTCAGGGCTTAAGGTTATCATTAACAGTCAGCCAGGCAAGTGCCCCGAGGCATGAGAGAGCAGGGAGATACAGAGCCCACTCAGCTTTTAAACATCCCTCCCCTCCTTCAAGTTAGAGGTCCCTTCTGCAAGGCCTATTTTGTGTTTATCCTGATGGTGGAAATAGACTTGTAGGAATAACCTTCAAGTCATATTGAGTAAATCCAATTCACCAAAACTGGGGAAAACACCAGTCAGTGCCAATTCTGATAGTCTTTGTTTCACTTGTATAAAAGCCTTGGAAAGTGAGAACAAAATTTACCTCCAGAATACTGCCATACTCCATCAGTGTGTAGCCCTCGATATTAGCTCTGGTGGAGGTGAGGGTGGGAATGGGGTCTGTTTCATGAGAAGACAGGGAGGCAGTCCTTGAATTAGCTCTTGAAGGACAGATACATGGAATTTTGCATGTATATAAGTTTGAGATCTGGAGCACTAATGACATTCAAGCAATTACATTGCACATGCAAAAGCACAGACTGGGATTTGACAAACCTTCAACTTGCAGGGAACTGAGTAGAGTGTGGTAGGGCCAGGGGTTAATAGGGAAGTGAAGAGAGAAAAACAAACTCAATACATAGATGGTAGCCATCCTAAAAAGTCTTCCAGCCATTGAAAGATTCCAAGCAGGAGAAGAGATCTGATAAGGAAAGGCTATAAGTCAGTTCATGGCATTGCTTTGGTCCAGCAGAGAGAAGACAAGTTTCTCAATTAGCACAGTAATAGGGAGGACAGGGACCAGAAAATGCATGGACATTAAAGTGGTAGACTCTACAGGGTCTCAGTGGCATTTAGGATGTGGAATGGGGAGATGGGGAGAAGGAGGAGACCAGAATGATTCCCAAGTAGAAAAAAAAAAAAAAAAAAACTGGGCAAAGAGCAAGTCGCTTTAATTTTCTCTTAAAAGGATAGTTGGGTGACCTGAGAAGTGATTTTATCTTGCTGTTTGAATTTGTTGATTGGATTTTCAAAGATTTCCTTAGAATTTCTACAGTGCCCATCAGTGGCAGTTAAGAGAGGGCACATGGAGGAAGAAGTAGGAAAAGAATATCTGAAGCCCTCCAGATTGTGGACAGTGGGGAAAAGTTGATGACTGTCACTGATAAAGCCTTGTGGAAAAGTAATATGAGAATATGTGTGTGTGTTTTAAATTATTATACCTTTTGACCCAAAAGATTACACTTGCAGCAATATGTTCTAAGGAAATTACCAGAGTACTTAAACTGCAAGAAAATATTCATTGCAGTATTACTAGAATGGGGACAAAAATCTATATGGTTTGTAATTGAATATAATTAAGTAACTGGAAGTAGTTAATAGTTATATAAAAGAATAGTATAAAATGTGAAAAACTAGAAAGAGTGAAAATTGTCATTATTCACAAGTGAGACCAATGTGCATGTATAAATCTCCAAGGAAATAAACTAAAAACCTGCTGTAAATGATAAAATTTCAATAAATTATGGATTATCAGATTGGGAAAAATAGCTTTCTTATATAAAACATGCAACCAGAAGGAAACAGAATCTTAAAAATATATCCCAGACTGGAGCGATGGCTCAGTGGTTGAGGCACTTACCTACAGAGGCTAAGGAGCTGGGTTCAATTCCCCAGTACCCACATAAAGCCAGGTGCACAAGGTGGTGCATGTGTTTGGAGTGTGTTTACAGTGGCTAGAGGCCCTGGCATGCTCAGTCCCTATCTCTCTCTCTCTGTCAAATATATAAATGAAGCATTTTTTAAAATATTCCATTTGCTAAGAGACCATCAGTTACTGAACAAATGGAGAGATTTTTCCTAAAATCAACAATTTACTACTTGCTAGAATTGAACATGTGATAGGAAGCCCAATGCTGATTGGGCCTTAAGTTGAAATGAAAATCTGTTAGGGAGCAAGTTTTCAAGATTTCAGTATTTGATGGGTTTTGAGTAATTAATTGCCTATTAGAAAATATTATAAGCTTGCCCCCTTCTTCACAATAGGCAGGAATATTGGAATATTTGCTTAAATGCAATTGTTTGGGCCAGTTCATGTATATTGCTAAAGAGCTACATACATTGCCCCATTTGTATTGATAAAGTATCCAGATAGCCAGCCTACTTCATATATGTGGCATTATTGCTCAATATAGACATTCTTGGTGCCCAGAGAAACAAAACTATTAAATTGCCATCTTTAGCAAAAGGTTTGGTAGGTAAGGCATTTAAAACTTCTGGCTAAAATAAGGTTTGGGGATTATTAACGGATTTAATTTCTGCAAGCCAGTCCCATGACACATTACCATGGCTAGCTAAGCATTAACTGGATTTTCTATCCGTTCCCCATATTGTTGAGCTCAACCTTAACTTGTCAGCTTGGGCAAATCCCTTAACCCCTGTAAGCCTAAGTTTCTTCCCCTGTCAAATGGAGAGAGTTAGGCAAATTGATCCCTCCAGGCCCTTCTCACTCAAACCTTTTGTTATTTTGGTACAGCATCCTGTTGCCACACTCTGCTGCACTAAACATAAAGTGAAACAAAAGAAATGTGCTTAGCTGCACACAGGGAGACATTGGAGGGACAGTCTTTATTAGTTAAGAACAATGGCTGCTAGTCTCCCTTGAGCTGCACTGCCTTGTGTTTAAAAACAAACAACACCAACCATGTGTCTCAATATTTGTAAATGCACTTTGTTATATATTATACATACACATATATTGCTATACATGTACATATGTGTTAAGGTCGGCTGTAGTGACAAATTATCTTGTTTTAAAACATCCAAAATATAAAACCAGAAATGCTAATACTTTCTGTTCACACCCCCATGGACTGTCTGCCTATCCTCTAGCTAGTTTGCACTCTGGTTATTACAAAAAGTAGTAGAATTGAAGGTTTTTTAGTTAATTTGTGGTGGAGATAGTCAAGTTTGTTTTTTTAAAAAGTTCTTTGAATCTGAAATGGAAAAAGCAGGGTTTGCATCCCTGCTCTGACAATAGAAGGGGACATCAGTAAAAATGTCATCTCATTCCCAGGTACTTTTGTCATTATCTTCACATCTTCATAGTTTAGGCCTTGTTTTCTTCATATGTTAAATATATTTAATATTACATATCACATATACTTCATGGAGTTATTGTACTCAAATATATTACTCATGTATAAATTCTATATAGTGTAGACAGGTAGACTATGCACACTACTTATATGTATTTTTGTAATATCTCCATACAGTTAATATCTATACAAAATTTAATTATATATAATATATTCTATGATGCATTGTATAAATGTGAAAGGAGATATATTTCCAAATGCACAACTATTATTAAGTTACAACTCAACCTAAATCTGATTCTTTTTTTTTTTTTTTTTTTTTTTTTTTTTTTGGCTTTTTGAGGTAGGGACTCAATCTAGCTCAGGCTGACCTGGAATTCACTATGTAGTCTCAGAGTGGCCTCGAACTCACGGGGATCCTCCTACCTCTGCCTCCCGAGTGCTGGGATTAAAGGCGTGTGCCACCACACCCAGCTTTATATCTAATTCTTAAGTACATATAAACTTAACCAAAGAAGACCAGGTACTATATCTTGAAATATAAAGATTCTCATTAGGAAAAAAAGGATAGGGAAACTGAGAAGCCGTCTGAAAACAAAGTTTGAACACAATTTATTCTTAGGAGGACCATAGGTTTTTCAGAGACAGGGCCCTTCTGCAATCTGCTCATATTCTGCTCCTTAGGCACCCAGTACTCACTTCACAGTACGTCTCCCTGACAAGATGAGGCTGCTCTTGTCATGGTTGCTGATCTCTCTGCCTTGTCACCAAACTTATCTACCCTGCAACATACTCTTTTACATTTTTCCTAACATTTTTACTTACATAATAATGTCTTTGTACACATGGGATCAATACAGGTTGATGTATGACCTCTCACAGGGTATGTTCATACGTAAACAGAGAATAGAAACCTGTATGTACTTTGTACTGACAGAAGAAGAGCCTACTGTTGCTGTACTTGTAAACCAGGTCCTGAAGTGAGGGGTGATTAATACTACCCTTCCCTCTCTTGTGGATGCGGCCTTCAGATCTCACCCACCCTTGAATCAAGTTCAAGCTGGGGCCATAAAGCAAAGACCAAGCATCGTTGGCAACTTGTCCTTCCTATACTCAAGTGGGCGTAATTACCAACCACTTTATTGCTTGTTTTCACTCAAATCTTCTGTTATTCTGGGTATAGGAGCCTGTTGGATTCTTTTGCACTAAACATGTGGTGAAACAGAAATGTGTGCTTAGCTGCACATAAGGAGGACATTTGAGGAAAATGAGTTACCTGTTAACAACAATGGCTCCATTGCTTCTCAGACACAGATGAGACTAAAAACTAATAGATGCTGACATTTGTGAACCATTTACTCTATGGCAGGTTCTATCCTAAGTGTTTTCAATGTTTTAATTCATGCAGCCCTCACAATAACCCTGTGATATTGAAATGATATTATCAGAAATACAGACAGCTAAATATCAATTATGGACATAGGTATTATTAAAATTTCTTTTTAATTTTTTAAATTTATTTTAATTAATTTTTTAGAGAGAGGGAGAAAAAATTGGTGTGTTGAAGCCTCAGTCATTGCAATTGAACTTCAGATGCTGGCACTACCTAGTGAGTATGTCTGACCTTGTGCTTGCCTCACCTTTGTGCATCTGACTTATGTGGGATCTGGAGAGTCAAACATGGGTCGTTAGGCTTCACACTTAACCACTAATCCATTTCTCCAGCCCAGTATTCCTTTTTGAAATGAAAAAGATATTTTTTATTCAACAAATATCTTCAGGCTACTATTCTATGCCTGTTATTATGACTTGAATGTGTAGTATCTCCCATTTTCTCATGGGTTTAAACACCTGATCCCCATTCAGTGGTGTTGTTTTGAGAAATTGTGGAACTTTTTGTACATATGGTCCACCTGGCAGACAGAGGGCTTTAAGGGTGAAGCTAGACAGTTATAACCAGCCCTGCTGTGACTTGATTTCCCCTTCTCATCTCTTTTCTCTGTCTTCTCATCTTTCTTCCTCTCTCTTTCTTTCCCTGCTTTCTCTTCTTGTCAACCAAGGAGACCAGGAAGATACAAGTAAGCCACTTCATGCCTGTGCCATCATGAATACCACCTTCCTTTCCCACCATAAAACTTAGCTAAAATAAATCCTTCCTACCTTAACTTGGTTTTATCAGGTATTCTATCACAGCAAAAAGTAAAATGCTTGGCCTAGGCTCTGAGGGCCAGTTCTGTGAACAAAACCCCAAATCCCTGTCCTCACAGAGCTTAGATAACTAGAAAAGGCAGAAAGACTATAGGCAGAGTTTTTTTTTTTTTTAAATTTTTATTTATTTATTTGAGAGCGACAGACACAGAGAGAAAGACAGATAGAGGGAGAGAGAGAGAATGGGCGTGCCAGGGCTTCCAGCCTCTGCAAACGAACTCCAGATGCGTGCGCCCCCTTGTGCATCTGGCTAACATGGGACCTGGGGAACCGAGCCTCGAACCGGGGTCCTTAGGCTTCACAGGCAAGCGCTTAACCGCTAAGCCATCTCTCCAGCCCCAGAGTTTTTAAATCAAACCAGTATATCCTCTGCTGGGCCTTGCCTTTTGCCTTTCACTTGATTTTTGTAGAACTACCAGAGTTATAGCCATTGGACCAGTGCCTGCCTGTGCTCAGCTGGCAACCACTACAGGCTTATTTGTCCTCTGGTGAACATTGGAAGTCAAGTTGCTGAACCTCATGTCTCATAAAGACCATTGACTGGGAAAATGCCTAAAAGCTTCATAGTTCTCTCTGTGCCCACCCACTAAATAGATGTGTTCCAAAGCTGAAAGTTTATAAAGTTATGAAGTTACATACATAAAAATCTTGGAAAAATGCAACTTGCAACAGACACTTCTATACCTGTTTGAATTCACTCCAGACAAAACTTCAACTTTGTTTTCAGAGAAAGCGTTAACTTCTCTTTGTGAGTTAGGAACACCATAACTTAACATCTTGCTCTCTTAAGATCTTGTGTGCTTTACTTATAAAAATGATTCTACTGTAAGCATCTTGTGAGAACTGATGTGGCCAGTTATGACAAGTAAGCATTATGCTTCTAAACATTATTCCTGGGCTTTTAATATGAGAATAGGTCTTTGAGCCTTGGAAGAGATAAGACAAGACAGAGAGTAAAGTTAAATAACTGAACTGGGACATACCAGAATCTCTATGATCATGCTAAGGAAGATACAGGGTTTGGGAGTTGCTAGTATAAATACCTTATAGACATAATTTCTTAGGCTGTGCCTGGGATTGGGGAGGGCAGAGAGGTAGTCATTATATTAATGTAAACATCATGCTTCTATCTTTGCCCTGGCACTATTCTAAGACCTCTATTCCTTTTTCTTTAGGTAAGCCTCATAATTTTATATATTTATCTATTGAAAATAATATGTTCTTAGGCCAAAAAATGTATAAAACTAACAAAGGTGAAAGTGACAGTTCCTTGTGTGAGTGCACAGTCCAGTTTCTCCAGAAAGTTGTAGTTTACTGTTGCCTTGGCATAATTATAAATAACAAACTCTTTTTTTCCCAAGGCATTTTTATTTGGACAATCAATTACATATTGTCCTACTTATAACCTACAACTCAGGTTAACTTGTTCAGTCCATTTTAAACACTCACCCACTGATTTAAAGGGCTCTGAGCTACATACCATGCATTCTACAGAACATGATCCTCACATCCTTTATATGATGTCTGCCATCTCCCCTTTCTGAGTTTTGCTTTGAGAGTGTGCAGCATCCATGTACCTTTTATTTTTTTCTTTATTTTATTTTATTTTCTCAATTTTTAACATTTTCCATGATCACAAAAAATATCCCAAGGTAATAACCTCCCTCTGCCCCCCACTTTCTCCTTTGAAATGAAGGCACTCCTGTAACCCCTCTGCTGCTTCCATTGATTCCCCAGTGGCCTTCACTTATTCTTAAAGCTAGTCAGTCCACCACCTCCTGCAAGATGATGCAGTAATATGATGTCTCTAGTGGACTAAATGCACCAACATTGACAAAACTTCTAATGACATAATACTGCAATTCATAAAAGCACAATGGTTTCCCCAGTGATTTAGGGCATTCCTTCATGGACATCCCTTCATTCTTTATGAAGAAATAATATTTAGTTTCTGTTCATAGGCTACCTGCTTAATGGTTGTTGGCATCATCCCATGGCAATAGATGTATACATCCTACTACTGAAACTGGATATAGATCTTCCACCATGGTGGGCAGAGTTGACTCTGGCCTAAAGCGAGTTGTTTCCCAGGTAATGTATTGGCCCTTAGTAAAACAAAACCCTAGTGGGGATCTAGATTCATGAGACTTAAATTATCTCAGACTCATGTGCCACATGCAATCATTTTAAAATCTATTCTTGTACTCACTCTTCTTTTTCATTACTTTTTGTCTTCTTTCTCCCCTCCCTTATTCATATTTTTATGACAGCTTTCCATTCCCTGTGGTGTTTGCTCATTTTTTAAAATTCATATTCCTTTTTAAATTAGTTTTTATGGTAGTAGAAAAGAAGGGAAAACTTTCATGTCAATGTCAATGTCTAGAGAACAGGACATGTCACAGCCCAGACATGATGCCATGTTTATATGAATCTTAATAACTACTGTGCTGATTCAAAGATATTAAACTTAGGATTTCTCATATATCCTCCATATTCTTAACTTTTGATAGAACATAAATATTGATGTCAAGATTTCTCAAATGTTGAACTGATTCACTAAATAAAGACGTTATTTTTTTTTAATTTTTATTTATTTATTTATTTGAGAGTGACAGACACAGAGAGAAAGACAGATAGAGGGAGAGAGAGAGAATGGGCGTGCCAGGGCTTCCAGCCTCTGCAAACGAACTCCAGACACGTGCACCCCCTTGTGCATCTGGCTAACGTGGGACCTGGGGAACCGAGCCTTGAACCGGGGTCCTTAGGCTTCATAGGCAAGCGCTTAACCGCTAAGCCATCTCTCCAGCCCAGAGACATTATTTGAATGGTATCCAATGTCTAACTAATGAGAAAGAAGTAAATAGCAACAGTATTTTTGACTCTTCAGCTTTTGTTAATAGAAAATTTAGTTATCTTTAGGGTTAATATGTATGAATGCTGTAAAGCAGCAAACCATATATGAAACCATTCAGTTTTGATAGTTTTCTACTTCTTTTATATTTCTGTTTTTGTGTTTCAGAAGATTCCCTTGATAGCCAATAGTGGCTATGGCCTCCTGATAATATAATACTACATAAGAATTCAGTGATAGATAAACAAGGAGGCTCTCTAGGATCCAGAGGAAATTGACAAACCTACCCACTCCTGCTCCACATTTCCTAAGACCCTGGCTTAGTTTGCCAAATGGGACAAGTTAAGATAATTTTAAGCAGCCTTAAATTTCACTGCAGTGTTTTGTATGAGGGAACTAAAAGTCTGTGCTAATTAGGAATATTTATATCATGGGAATGCCTTGCACAGTAGAATGTTAAAAAACCAAATTATCCTGAATTCTTACCAATAGCACTCTCCCTAGACTTCCTGCTGTGGGACCTCCTTCGGGGTATGAGTGGCTTCTCATAAAATCCTTTTAGTGCTTCAAGACTGAAATCTCTTGAGTAGTGGCAGAGATGCCCCCTGTTGATTCAGCATTTCAGCCTATATAGTCTCAGGACAACAAATAGTAGTTTAAAACCTTGGAATCATTCAATTACTATTTTTCTTAGTATCAATTTTATACAGTGGCCTGTATTATGAGAGATTTAAATTATTTCTGTTCCTCATTATTTGATTAGTTTATAGTAAACTGGAAATGGTCCTATCAGAGGAGTAATCTCATTTGCTGACTATTTTATCTTTCTTTGAAATCATGTCCTTTGAGATATCTGGGGTCACTCTTCAGTTACTGAATCGATGTTAAACATACACAAGAATATTTGTAGATATTGGACCATTGCTGTAAGGTGGATATGAATCTAACCAGATAGTGCACTAAGCTATTATAATATGAGCAGCACAAAGACTGGCAAGGAAGAGAGACAATTTCAGACACTCTTACAGAGTGTGTCAAGCCCTATGGCCTTGAAGGAATGGGACTGCAGGAGTGTATAACGGGGACACATAAGCAGCTCATGGAGGGGTGTGATACTGGAAGAGATCAGGCTAATGAAACATTCTGTATTTTTTTCCAAAGCCATGTTAAAAAGAAAAAGTCTTCAAGTTTGGTGATGTCTGGGAGAAGAAATGTCACTGTAAAATTTTAAGTTAGAAGAACAGCAGAAATAAATGATTACATGTAGTGGTTTATTTTTTCTGCAGCACTAGAGAGATAATAGCATTCAGAAGGCAATTATCCTCCCAAAGGCAGATGATGGTAGAAAGCTGGAAGACAACATAGCTATGACAAAGCCATTTCAGTTGAAATGTATCATTTTAGTCTGAAGAAGTGAAGGTATCTTTTCTGACATGAAGCAAGATTACATTCATAAGGGATACATAGGAAAGTTTACATTTAGATGAGAAAGAAGCAGCAGAGGAAACCCGTGTGGCAGGGGTTTGCTAGTAAAGAAATGACAATAGTCAACAAAGTTTTCTTGGATGCTAGAGTGAATGTGACTGGGAACAAAACCTGTGCACTCTGATATGACATTCATAGAAGTATAATTTCCACGGCAGAAGGGCACTTGGTATGTGGACAATGTAATTCCATTCTAGGAGACCACTTTTAAAGAGTGGCAGTAACAAAATCACGTGCATTTATAGAAGGAGAATGAAAAGTCAAGTATGATTTATGAGAAACAGCTATGTTTTTGTTGAGTACCACCAGCTTTGTGTGGACACTGATGATATGCAGATAGGGACAGTACCCTTCTGTGAAATCAATCACAGTCCACTGGGGGAATAAGATGCATAAACATATCACTATGATAAATTCTACATGACAGCTGCTTAAAATGTGCTAGCGTGACACATAAAGGAGAATTAATTCTGCCTGAGAGTATTAAGGAGAGACCAAAATGATGATTTACAAATTACAATTCCTGAGAAGTAAGAGAGGCAAGGGATCAAGGTGGGTAGACAAGGATTTGCATGGCAGAATGAACACTCAGTCCAACTAGCTTGAATCTTATCAGGGACCGAGGGGAACTAAAGGCTAGGGAGCTAGTCAGGGGCCAGCAAGTTTGAACTTACATCTTTTGAAAAGTGGGAGCCATCTGGTGCTTATAATAGGAAGGCTGAGTGTTCAGCTTGCAGAAGCAACTCAGTTTTATATGGAATAATATCTCCAAACAGTTGCACTGCAGCTGAATGGAAAATTTGAAAGACAATAGTAATAGATCCAGTTTACCAATAGATGGAAATAAGAGGTTGGAACTCTTCTATAATCTAGAATTGTTAGAAATGTGAAGACTTACACCAAGATTTGGGACCCATGGTTCTAGAGGAATTATACAGAGAACAATGAGCCTCCAGTAATCAGACACTAAACAGTTTGAGCTGGTTTTTACTCTTATAAATATTATGGACTTTCTAATCTGTCATTTCACTTTGTCTCCTAGAAGTTCAAGGACAAAAATTTAACCTGCTAACCCATATGACTTGTACTTCTTATCCATCCAACACTCTTACATTTTCCATATTTATGTTGTGCTATACCTTTTGACAAGCCATTATTAATATAGTGGCATATGAATAAGCAGCTTTCATTCTTTTATTCACAGAAATAAAAGCCATAATGAGTTTCCTTACTTTTCCACTAGTGAATCAATTCAAAATAGAAAAAAGAAGTGAAACACAAGTCAAAACCATACCATTTCACACTCATTAAAATATTCCTAATCAAAAGACAGGCAAGTGTTGGCATATATTTGGAGAAATTGAAACCATAGCATGTTGTTGGTGGGGTTGAACATGATTTATATGTCTGTCTAGTGGTTTCTCAAAAAAATAGTAAACATAGAGAACCCTTTGAACCAGTGCCATTCTAAGAATATATTGAAGAGACTCAAGGAACATATGTCCGCAGAAAACACGAATATAAATGTTCATACCAACACGATTAACTCACTTATCCATTAGCTAATGAATAGTGAAGCAAAATATAGCATATTTACATATAATTTAGTCATACAAAGGAACAGCATGCTGACATGTGGATGAACCTAGAAAGAATTGTCCTAAATGAAATAAGTGAGACAGAAAGACCCACTGCCTGATTCCCTTTATAGGATATATCCAGAATAGGCATAGCCATAATAACAGAAAGGAGAGTAATAGTGGCTAGTGATTGGAAGAGGGAGAAAGGAAAGATTGCTAATGAAAACCAATACATCAATAGAAACTGTTCAAAGAATTAGTTGAGAGGGGGAAAATGTACAGAGGCTAGATCAACTTTTATTTCACTGCATAGCATTTTTTGCAGTTACCACCTCAACCATCACTACTTAATTTGGATGCTATCTATTGTATTGTTATCTGCCTACAAGGTTCTCTATTGTTAACTTTACTTACAAATCCCATAAAAATTATGCTTAACTTAGCCTGAAAACTAAGAGTTTGTCATTCGGAAGGATTGGTTACTAAATGAAAATCTAACAGCTAACTCTTTTGGTTATCATTGTTAGTCATGAACTGTCTTGTGAAATAAGTAATAATACTATGTAGGTAATCAGAACTAATAACTATCTTTCAAATTCAGCATCCATATTTTATATAGTAATTAATTTATATATCATTACATGTATGTAAACTATGCAAATAGCATTAGTTTACATAACCATTTTGAGATTTAAAATGACCAAGAATTGTTTTCCCTATTCTCTAGCTAGATAGTAACATGTACCCTATATTCCAGAAGAAAGTTTCTTCCTAGAAGATTTCATATTACAAAGAAAGGAGCTGTTTGAAGCTTGAAATATAATGGTAAATTCTATGGAATAAAATCACTTCCTTCTGAAAAGACTAAATCTTTTTCCTCTCAACTGTGATTCTTGCAAAGAATTAGCGTTCTTAAAATGCTTAAGACAAATGTGAGTTTAAGTATCTTAGGTTTGGGCTTTATTGTTCATCTTGTAAAATCAGCTGGGATATTTTAGTCTTGTCTTCCTCACATTTCCCAGGTACCTCGATTGACTGATGTGAACAACAGCGGGGCTTTGAAGCTCCCAGGTACAACAGAGGAAATGATCACATTCCTTAGTTAATGAATGAACTGCTCTTTCATAAGAATTTGTTTATGGAAATAGAGTAGTACCTTGATTACTGAATTCCCTGGGCAGGGAGGGCCTTCTAAGAAGTCTGTTATATTAAAAAGTTAAATAAACCAAATGCTATGAAAGGATGGGAAGCTGAGC
The DNA here is from genome assembly GCF_020740685.1 of Jaculus jaculus. Classification (NCBI taxonomy): domain Eukaryota; kingdom Metazoa; phylum Chordata; class Mammalia; order Rodentia; family Dipodidae; genus Jaculus; species Jaculus jaculus. Next base: position 60,179,914 of record NC_059111.1, on the reverse strand, counting down.
TTCCTGGGAAGTCTGCATACACACCTTCTGCCCACGGAATGCAAAGTACCCACAGGGGAAGGGTTGTACCAGGCCTTTTGAATGCCCCCCATGCTCACTCATCATGCCCACACCTACTGCCCAGATTTCTTTTCAGCAATGCTAGAAGCCTTGTCCAAGCAAGAGACTATCTGTACCCTTCCTTTTTCCTACTTTGCAATGAGTTGTCATGAAAGTCTCCAAGAAATAATTCTAAGTTAAACCCTAGGTTTGGAGTTAAAACTCCCTCTTTAAACAATTAATTTAAAAAGTTTACACTTCTGGAAACCATCATCATGGAGAAGAGCATACCTGGCTGGAACTGAGCTGTTTCTGAATTAACCCTTTTTGGACAAAGGCAGTGCAGGACAGTCTTTCTTTTCTGAGGCTCTTAAAATCTAGTCCTTATAGTTTCAGTTGTTTTTTTTGTTTGTTTGTTTGTTTCGGTGTTTTTCCAGGTAGGGTCTCACTCTGGCCCAGGCTGACCTGGAATTAACTATGTAGTCTCAGGGTGGCCTCGAACTCACAGCGATCCTCCTACCTCTGCCTCTCAAGTGCTGGGATTAAAGGCGTGCGCCACCACGCCTGGCTTAGTTTCAGTTTTGACTGTTGATCGCTATGAGATGAGGTTTGCAAGCAGGAAGCATTGCGGGGCTTTGTCTTGAAGGTGTGTATTAACCCTATTGTTTCAGAGCATCTCAACAACATGATCCCCCCTCCTGGACAATAAAATAGAATCCTTGAAGATGAGGCCAGAAGTTTTCACCTTTAACAAGCTCCTGGGTAATTCTTATACACTCCCATTTATTTATTATTATTATTATTGAGGAAAGGTTTCACTGACCTGGAATTAGTCTCAAGGTGGTCTCAAACTCATGTCAATCCTCCTACCTCTGCCTCCCAAATTGCTGGGATTAAAGGTGTGCACCACCACACCTTTAATACTCCCAATTTTAAGAACGCCCAGTAATCTCTTACCACCTCTGATAGATATTGTAAATTTTAAGAACTATCTGGTTTTATTTTCATTAGCATTGAATGAAGATTCATTATAGCCTATCTTATCTAAGATCTTCAAGCATATTCTATAACTCTTATATTAATTCAAGTTGGCCTTAACTAAGCTATATATCACTAAATTCATCCTCTTTATTGAACCATTACCTCATTCAAGTAAGCTATGGTCAGTTCCTGAATTATCTGTACTTGACAAAAATGCCACAAAGAAGATCAATGATATAAAATTTTCGCAGATAAATGCTAGCTGCATTAGACTACAACTCTGTATATTTTAACTTATTGTTAATAATATCCTGTTATCTCTGCATATGATCATTCGAAATTCACATTTTAAAAAGGATGTATATTTGTGGATAACTAGAATACTTGAAGCTCTTCTGCTTAAATAGTTGTTGAAATAGGCATATTTCTTTTTCAGACTAACTTATATGTACATGGGAGGGGAACATATAATCATAGAAGTTGAGATAGAAAAAAAATCTTACAGGTTGTTTCTGGTATAGATTAAACATCATATCTTGAAGAAAATTTGTATTACTTCAAACCTCTGGCCAGAAAATAAGGTGAAAGCAAAAGGGAACCAATAAAGAAGTGACTGTAGACAGAAATTTACTTAACTGAATAAGATGGAGAACAGAAAAAATTGGGGCAGGTTTTAGAGTGTAATGATAAGGAATGTGGTAGGTTAGGAATATTTCTGAAAGAAAAATACTCAAACTTATTTCAACAGTTAAACACAGACATGGAAGGTGGATTAATAACCCCAAAGATATCTACGCTCTGATTCTTAGAACCTCTGACATGTGACCTTGTATGAAGCTGAAGGCTTGGAGATGCTCCTGCACTGATCTAATCCAATCCTATGAGTCCTTAAAACAAAGACTTATTCTAGCTGTGGAGAATTTGTGAGAGAAAGAAATCCAGTGTTGCTAGCTTTGCAGATGGAGGACAGGTGTCAAAAGCCATGAGGGTGGATCTAGAAACTGGAAAGGGAAATGGATTATGCCCGAGTACCTGGCCCAAAGAAACTAGACAATATAGCACCTTGAATTTAGCACAATGAGATCAATATTAGTCTTTAGGTATATAGAACTATAAAACGATAAGTTTGTGGTTTTTCTAGTTTGTAGTAATCTGATACCACCGAAATAGAAATACTAAATCATGGAGATGACAAAAGCATCAAAATGGCTAGCTGTTCTTTCTATGTGAAAAAACAAATTCCCAACTTCTTTGACTTTCAGCCCTGCTTGATTCATGCATCAAAGATATTTAATATATTTCAGTAGTACCAAAAGAACACTTTCAAAAATTCTATTGAATGGGTTTCATTCGGCCATATAGTCAACAAGGCCAAAGGATCCTTGCAATTGTTCAATTAATCATCAGTCTAGTGAGATGCAAATTTCTGAAAGGAATTAGGATTACTTTCCTTGTGATAATTTAGAGTTTTCTCCAAGGCCATTTCTATGCTATTCTAACCTACCAATTAGATTGTTAGCAGCTATAAAGAAATGGGTTTGAAAGCTGGGCATGGTGGCACATGCCTATAATTCCAGCACTCTGGAGGCAAAGGTAGGAGGATAGCTGGGAGTTGGAGACCACCCTGAGACTACATAGTGAATACCAGGTCAGCCTGGGCAAGAGAGAGACCCTACCCTGGAAAAAAGAAAGAGTTGCAATACACCCTAAGGTATGCATGAATGCATAGAAATGCATGCATGCTTTAGTATCAATATCATTAGGTGATTAATAAGGTACCTTGTTAATGTCATTTAATCTTAAGGTTGTCTGCTTTGTTTGTATATAGCTACATCCTATGAAACATGCTTACCTTGAAAAGAAGATGCAGGAAGAATAAATGATATTAGGTTGGATCATTCCTTTCAGATTTTAATCAGAGATAATGGTGGGATATAAGAAGGGGAGGAGGGGGGAAAAAGAAGTTAGAAATAATTAAAAAAAAGAGAGAAGAAAAGGGAGATAGGAAAAAGAATGGAATAAGGGGAGGAAGAGGAAAGAAAAATGAAAGATTCAGACAATTGAGATTTGTATTGATTCTAGGGCTGCAAGTACCATATTACATTTTGTTTCTTTAATCTTCCCAATGGCCAAGAGAATTAGGAAAAAAAAAAAGTGGACTCATTAGCATTTAAAAAATTTTTTTTTGGTTTTTCAAGGTAAGGTCTCACTCTGGCCCAGGCTGACCTGGCCTTGAACTCACGACGATCCTACTACCTCTGCCTCCCAAGTGCTGGGATTAAAGGCATGTGCCACCACGCCTGGCTCATTAGCATTTTAGATAAATGGATCTGATGCTAAGAGCTGGTTGGGATTCAAGCCAGGTCTTGCAAAGCTAATATCCTTTCCAAGATAACATTTAATTTCTCCATATAGTTCCTTATCATCTTGAAATCAATTTCTTTTTGAAAGGAGGAGGAGGAAAGCAAGTTATATTTCCCATCTGGGATCATGACCCCATTTGAGAGATGTTTCCATTCATTCCTCTGCTTAGTCCCATCAAAACCAACACTAGAAAAATATGGTTGTTGCTGCTTTCATAATCCCATATGATAGAAGCTCTTCTGTCCTAAAGAAACCTGGATTACTGGTCACCTTCTCTGACAAATTATGAGTTTGGGATAGGATATTTATTGAAGTTAACTTTCTAAAAACGTTTTCCAATAATTGGAAGTGTAAAGTCAAGAATATACTCCTTAAATCTACTTTTCAATGTTTGCTTATTTCTCTATTGAACCCAGGCTGATCTGGACATAATTCTCCTGTGTCAGCCTCTAAAGTGCTGGGAATATGGGAGTACATCCCCACACCCAGGTTTCTATCTACTTTTAAAGAGGAAAAAAAGTGATACTAACATTCAAGTAGCATATGTTATTTGGAAAGTGCATCTACCATGTCCCTTGTGACTTCCAGAAATTAACTTCCAGTATTTCCAAGGGCAAGAGAACAGTGTGTCTCAGATAGCTGCATTTAAGCAAGGACATGCTGCCAACTTGAAAGGAAATAAAGGCCACACTTTGTCTATGGGGGGATCCCACACTAGTTCCCTTAAAAATCTAATTCAAACAGGCATTGAGTTCTGCAACATAGGGATGTCCACAAATTAGGGGATACTTGGATTTTTAAAAGGAAAGAAAATAAATCCAGGCCATAAAGAACTATCTCAAAGTAGCAGTGACCATTCTTTTGATGTTAGTCACTGTTCTGCCCTGAACATGATCTGAGAGTCTACACTGTGATATCTTGAGATCTTTATATGAAATACAAAAGTTAAAACTTAAAAATTGCTTGTAAGTATCAATTTCACCTTTTACAAATGTGTGGGTAAAATATGCAAATAAATGCTAGTCTAATACTATGTATTTTAACTGGCCTATCACTGATAACTTAAAAATGTAATTAATTTTTATCCTTTAAAACTGTACCTCTTTAGTGTACTAGCATCTTAAAAGGATTTGCTTAAAGATATCTATATTGGGAAATAGCACCTTATTTTTTCAGAACGCTTAAGAATCTTTTGATTCATAGAAACACGTCCCACAAAATATTTATTATATATTCATGTTAAGCAAGTACATAGACTGTACTTGAGTTTATCCATTATATGAGAAATCCTTTCATTTTTACCTGTTATTAAGATCTCAAATTGACCTATAAACAAAAACACTCAAGGCAATGGTAAACAGTAATTTGGTTCATAATGGCATAGAGACCTGCTATCATAGATATAATAACCCAAAGAAAATTGGTCTTGAGACCATGTTTTCATTGCCAGGTTCTAAGGAAGCTCTTTTATCACAATTGATATGGCTTAATATATCTCTTAAAGGTGTGAACCACATGAGCAAAAATGTTAAAACCCCCCAAATCTTAAGGAAATTCTGAATACTGTTTTTCTATTTTTTGGGCTATTAGTTATCTATCTATTATCTATCTGTCTGTCTATCTATCTATCTATCTATCTATCTATCTATCTATTATCCATGGTCTTGGGAGTCATCTAAATAAGAAACTACCTTGTCTGGCCCTCCTCTTATAAGACCCCATTCCAAATATAAAGACCTTAAAATAAGAGCTTTGAATTTAAGGTAGTATTACAGTTCTTTTTTGGTCATGGAAATGGTGAATTCTCATGTCTTATTTTAGTTCCTACAGGTTAATTCTGCAAGACTTTGAGATAGGTGTGTTTTATGAGTCATTCAGTGACAATATCACTAGTGCCCATATATCTACATATGTAATGACTATTTTTGTATCTAGTCTCTCATATCCCAGTTACACAGAATATTATCAGAAATACACCAAGGGGACTCAATGTCATACAATGGATTTCAATTACCTGCAAGTGCACTACATAAAAGATGAATTAGAAATAAAAGAAAATGTAGCTGTAGCTAAACAGGACACACATTAAATAAGAAGCCTGTATCAAGGTTGAAACATGAGAAGAAAAATTATCTGAAGCTATCTGGTCCTGAAATGATCTGTGATTTAGTCAATTTTCTTAACTTGCCATCAACTCTTCAATGTGGTCTGTTTTCTAGTTAAAAGCTTCATGTCAGGAATAATGCAAGCACAGCAGAAGGCTTCAGTGCTTCAGTGGAGACAAAAGGACCAGGACTCTGAACCCAGGCTGACAAGTGATTACTGCAGGACAGATGAAAAAAAAAAAAAGCTGCTTTAGTTCTTTGACTTATGTTTGACAGTGAATGCTTCTGTAAAGAAAAACACAATTCTTTGTCTCCACAAAATTAAAAAATATCAGGAGCACCAAAAGGCTTTCATACTACATATATATTTACTATAAAAGCTAAATGAAGTAGTATACTGTGAAGAGGAAAACTGACTCCCATAGATAGCTGTTTAAAAATGCATGAGGCAAATCAAACCATCTGAAAACAGGATTTGTCATGGAAACAGCATGGTAATAGGACAATCTTATCAGTGGCTTATGGTTTTCCCACCAAGTCTATTTTGAAATATTGAAAGATATAAAACTAAACCAAAATAAACAAAAAGAAAACCCACTGGCTTCTATATATCATGTAATTTAAGATGAATTGTTTTCTAAAAGCAAAGCCTGATAATGACTTTAAATCTTCTGAAATGATTTGAATCCATTATATGAACCCTTTTACATCAAATTTATAGCTGCATCATTTTGAGGACACTCACAGTAAGACTGCTTTGACATTCATTCCTTGCATAGAGACTAATAGTCTTAATTCCCACCCTAAAATGGCCTAATTTAATTATCTAGTGAGACATGTTTTAGTTTGGCCAAAGAATTACTATTTTTCATGTGTGTATTTATACACAGAACCTCAGATATCTGCTATTTTCTATTAACTTTAAGAAAGCACGAAATTACATCTTGCTACTAAAAATCAAACAGTTTATCTTCAATTGAATATGAATTTTTGTCATAAAAGTGGATGATTTATAAGGCAATTGCCTTACAACATAAGAGTAATTCTATTGTATTAATGATCTTCACTTTAGCCCCTTGTCATTCTATCAAAAAAAAAATTTTGCAAAGAAAATTTAATAAATGTATTTTTATCTAAAGACATTTTTATGAGGTTCTATTTCTCAAAATACTATTTCTATATTATGAAGTGTAGAAGTGAATGAGTAATTCCTATTTTAAAATTTAATTTGCATAGTTATATGCATAATATAGGTGTATGTATACACACATACACAAATTCTGAGTAAGAGTAGATCACTAGATTTCTCTGGTGAAGGTTCTTTGAACAATATGAAAATGGAGTTCTCAAAAGCAAATAAAAAAGACTTATAAACCCAACTTCTGTTTTAGGATACTTATAAATACATATTCAGTAATCATTTATTGATTGCCTATTTATAATTCTCAAATATTCAAGATAATGAAAGAGATAACAGGACCTAATAAGAATCATGACAAAGGCAATGACTTAAAAATAAGCTTCATATTATAAAAATCATATCAATGACCCCTTGAAAGAAAAAAAGCTTTAATATTAAAATTAGAATAATCTTTTAATAATCTTGTTTGAATAAAGAAATAATTTGAAATGTATTTTCTACTGTCATGAAAACATTTTTTTCCCTTGGGACTTCACAAATGTCAACCATAACAATGCAAATAGTGTTTATTCTTTGGAAGGACCAGCCTGAAGGTTTCAAGATAGACTTTTCCATTGAATTCCTACATGTTTATATTGTGTGACTGGTTATGAGACAGTATAAAATGTAAAGACAGTTCAAACAGTTCAAGCTCTATTACTTTCAGGCACAAAAACCATATAATTTTGTACAAAACTTTGATTTTTTTATTTGTGAAATTAAAAATATGGCATTATATATATATATATATATATAAACTTCTATTCCTCTATAAATATAGATGATTTTGTGATAGTGAACAGAATAAATGCATACCAAATTCAAAGATCCATGTCATTTTAGGGTATGGCAGACATAGATAAATTTAGGTCCTATGTACCAATATTTTGATAAACTCAAAGTTTAAAACACTACAGTTGGGAGGATTGTTTTCTCCTCTTTTTCAGAGAAACAAAGCAAATTTTTAAAAAAATGGCTTTGAACGATTTACATTTGACACTTTTCTGTAAATCACAAGAAAAAAAAAAGAAGAGGAACACACAGGCTAAAATGCACACTTTTCTTCAGCATGCATACCCAGGTTTTGTTTCTTTCAGGACCTGGTCCCATAAAGTAATCATTCCACTGCCTTGACCTTCTGAAATCTTACTATATTATTAGAGGTATGGGTTGTTTCTCCCTCAGAAAATGTTCTTGACTGGTCGTCATAACATGTTGAAAGTGTACAACTTTAACATTGTAAAGTTTCCAATACTCATCTAATTATTATTTGACTAAAAATGAGGAAAAAAGACTCAATTTTGAAGAAGTCTATTCCACTCTATCCTATGTTCAGCTGTTCTGTTAAGGAAAGCAGGAACCAACTCCCTAGTGAAGCTTTCCAGGAGACTTTAATGTTTCCATCTCACAGAAGGGTAAAATCTCCACACAGGCTGCCTCACACTTAAAAGGAGGTTACTAGCCATCCGTATGCAATTAGAACTAACATTTTACTGCCTCCTTCTTCAGCCTCTCCCAACCCACACAAAGCTGCATGCTCTTCCCAAATCTCACTAACCACATCTTTCCATGACGCTGCCTGGCCAAACCCAGAGCAGGTTTTAGACACTGGAGAATGAGATGAGCTCACCCATCAAAAATTAGACTTTAAAAAGTTTGGCATTGGTTATGCCACTCACTCTAACCAACTTAGGTAAAACAAGGGAGTGTCTGGAGATGGGACTCCAGGGCAGAGGGAGAGTGAGACTACCAGAAGCCCCCTCCTCCCCGCCCCCCGTAGGCCACGATGAAGTTGGGTTAAAGTTCTCAAAAACTCAGCGCCAGGAAGTCAAAGGGACAGGCAATGTGTGGCTGAGCAAGGAAGAACTGGAATGGGCGGGGCCCACCTCCGGGTTTGGAAGCTTCCAGTTATGTACCTTAACAATTCCCATCCCAAGCAAGGAGGGCAGGGAGGAGTCTTAGAAGGAAGGCGGGAAGTGACCCTAACAGGGCAGCCCCCATCACAGCCCGCAGTTAGGGACTTGCCCTCCCCTGAGCAGGTCCCCAGCAGGCCCGAGCCCCGCGGCAGGAACGGGGCATGCAGGGCGAGCAGAGCACTCAAGAGTGTGCCAGGGCTTCACGTCTTTTGCAGTCCTTCCAAAAGGGCAAGAGAGAAAAACTGCAAATGGTTTAACCCTAAGTAGTTAAAAAAAAATTTTTTTAAGAAAAGAAAAACGCGTGGTCAATAGTCTTTAAATACAAATATACTTACAAAAATCTTACACAGGCTATTTACAATCATAAAAGCGTACAGTCTTGTTTATCAGAGCGAGGGCTAGAGAAGACGGTCCACAGGCCCCTGGCTGTCGGTCCCTAATGTTCATTAACCTCAGAGAGGGGCCCCCAAAAAGCAAGAGTCTACTGAGGAAGCCTCCTGTGACGGGGCTTGGCAGGGGTTCCTTGGGGCCATCTTTAGGGGAATGGCTGAGAACTAGGAAGGGTTGAGTCCTGGTCTCAGACCGTAGTCTCCCCCTGTTTGCTGTTGGTTAGCCTCGTGTAAAACTTCCTCCAGGAGTTCAGTGTCTTGCCGGACCAGATCCAGAAGCCCGACGTGATGCCCACAATCAGCGTCATTAGATACTTGATCATGAAGACTGTAAAGTCAGGGCTCATGGGCGGGTGTGGTGGGGCGCCTCCACCACCCTGGAGGTGAGGGCAGGGGATGGCATAGCTCTTACAGCTCTGGGCTACCCAGCTGCGTTCCCACTGGTCCCGAAAGGCCTGCTCATAGAAGTAGCAGGCGATGACGATGGTGGCCGGCACAGTGTAAAGCACGCTGAAGACCCCGATGCGCACCATGAGCTTCTCCAGCTTTTCTGTCTTGGTGCCATCGTGCTTCATGATGGTGCGGATGCGGAAGAGCGACACGAAGCCCGCAAGTAGGAAAGATGTGCCAATGAACAGGTAGACGAAGAGGGGCGCCAGGACGAAGCCACGCAGCGCATCCACGTTGTTAAGCCCCACAAAACACACTCCACTCAGCACATCACCGTCCACCTGGCCCAGTGCCAGAATAGTGATGGTCTTGATGGCTGGCACAGCCCAGGCAGCCAGGTGAAAATACTGTGAGTTGGCCTCGATGGCTTCGTGGCCCCATTTCATGCCAGCTGCTAGGAACCAGGTGAGGGACAGAATCACCCACCAAATGGAGCTGGCCATGCTGAAGAAGTACAGCATCATGAAAAGGATTGTGCAGCCCTCCTTCTTGGTGCCCTGAGCCACGGTGCGCGCCCCGTCCTCGGCGAACTTGTCATTACACACTACCCGGTCCTCCAGCAAGAAGCCGGCGATGTAGGCCACGGCCACGGCCGTGTAACAGCCCGACAAGAAGATGATGGGTCGTTCTGGGTAGCTGAAGCGCCTCATGTCCACCAGGTAGGTGAGCACGGTGAAGAGGGTAGAGGCGCAGCACAGGACCGACCAGATGCCAATCCAGGTGCGCGAGAAGCGCAGCTCCTCCGGCCCAAAATACATGAGCCCGTACACTTTGGTGGGCTCGCAGGGCGCGCCGCAGTCCTTCTCCCCCAGAAAGTGGTAGTTGAGGTAGGAGGGCACCTTGAGGGCGCGCGGGCAGGAGAACTTGCCACGCTCGGAAGAGCCGGCGACCCCCGGGTAGCCACCCCGATACCCTCCGCCGCTGCCGTGTTGGGGGTTGCTGGTCCAGAACTCCGGCAGCAACGACGGCGTTGGGGTGCCTTTGTCGGATGTATTCTGACCCACGCACAGCTCTCCCGCGCCGTGCACCGGGAACTTCTCGCACTTGAGCGTGTCGGGCCACTGGAAGCCGAACTTGTTCATGAGTGCCTCGCAGCCCTGGCGCGCGCGCTCGCACAGGGAGCGGCAGGGCGGCAGCGCCTGCTCCAGCACGGTGCACACCGGCGCGTACATGGAGCACAGGAAGAACTTGAGCTCGGCCGAACACTGCACCTTCACCAGGGGGTAGAACTGGTGCACCTCCAGGCCTGCGTCCTCCTGGTTCGTGTGGCCCAGCAGGTTGGGCATGATGGTCTGGTTGTAGGCGATGTCGGTGCACAGCGGGATGGAGATGGGCTGGCAGTAGCCGTGGTCCGGGATGGAGATGCCCCGCTCGCCGTTGTACTGCTGTCCACCCTGCTGCTGCTGAGGCGGCGGCGGCGCGGGCTGTCCCGGCCCAGGCCCCTGTCCTGCCGCCTGCGCCCGCACCCCCAGCAACCACGGAGCCTCTAGCAGCCACAGCAGCAGCAGCAGGCGGCTCACCCCGCGCCCGGGCTCACTTCGGAGGCGGCGGAGGCGCTCCGCGTCCCCGCGCCCCACCTCGACACAAAGTTGCCAGCTCGCGCCGCCGCCGCCCGCGGCCCGGGACTTCTTAGGCGCCTCCTCCTCAGCCATACTTTCTCTGCTCCTTCCCGGGCGCCTCTCGGCTGGGGCTGCAGGCAGTGGCGCGGCCGGCGACGGCCCCTTCCCTGGGTCCCGGGAGCTCCGGTCCCTGCCGGTGCCCTCCGTCGAGCCGGGGCCGCAGCCGCGCTCCGCCCGCCGCCCAGGCTCTTCAGCTCCGCGTCCCGCAGCCGCCGCCGCCGCCGCGGAAACTTGCGGTTCATGAAGCGCGGGCGGCGGGGACAGCCCGGGTAGCTCGGGAGCGTCGGGGTCGCGTCCCGCCTGGCTGGCTCCCGGCTGGCGGCGCCGCGCTAGTGGCCACGGCCCCGTACAGCTCGCAACTCGCGGCAGCCCAGCTGCCTCGGCTCCCCCCTGCGCCACCGCCTCCTCCTCCGCCGCCGCCGCCTGACCATTTGTGTCAATCCCTCAACTCGCTCCCTCTCCACTCCCTCGCGCGCCTTCCAACCGGTTTCCAGGCGCCCCGCGGTCTGTCTTTCACCGAGAGGGAGGAGCCTTGAAACCGACGCTAAACTGGAGGCTCAGGGACCGTCGCCCAATCGCGGCACCCGCTTCCCGGCGCAAAGGGAGCCCGCTGCCTGCTTGCCGGCAGCGCGGCGGGAGGAGGAGGAGGAGAAGGAGGAAGTGCCGGTGGTGGCCCAGGCACCAGTAGCGCACAAAGAGTGAGCTTGCTAGCCAGCAGGATAGGCTTGGCTGCTCTTGCTTTCTGCGGGAGTGGAGAGGACAAGAATGGTCCCATATGCTGCGGGAAATATTGAATAGCAGTCGGCTGAACGCGGGGTTTAGCTTTGCTTTTACCCATTTTCATGTTTACAAAAGCTTGCTCCAAAGGCTAGGACAGCCGAACTCATGAGCGCTGTAATCAGAACGCATGCCTCTGACTTGAGAGAGTAGGGTTTCCTTTGAGTTTTAAGTCTGTCGAGGTTTTGTTTAAAATGTGACTCCAATAAACCGTGGAGCGTCCTGGCTAGGCTTGGCGGGCTTTGGACGCGCCATTTCCCTGGATGGTGTTAAATGAACAACAACAACAAAACACAAACTTTGATGGAATGTAAAAAGTAAAGCCAGATGCGACTTCCACGTGTATCATGCTTCTTGTAGTAAATCATCTTCCCCCCACCCCCGCCCCAAGCCCCTGGTCCTCTTCTATGAAGTCAGGAAGAACCCAGGGAAAGCCATTCATTTAATTTTAGGCGCGGGGGGCGGGGAGTGGAACTTGAAACCTCAACAATCCAAGCGGCTGGGGTTCTTGTTTGAGACCCAGAGGTGTAGCGCAGCTCTGGCAGTCAGGGTAGCCTGGGGCCCTTAGGAAACTTCTAGAAGCCTTCTAACCCCTGGGGATGTCCCAGCTTTGGTAGGAACTCTTGGGACTTGAACCATTTATTTTAAACAAGCAGAGAGATGTAGCATGTACCTTCTACAGGTCCTCAGACCAGAGGGTGCTAGTTCAAAAATCAAAACAAACTGAGAGCCAAAAGCATTTATACTGGTTTCTTTCCTTATTACTTTTAAATAATGGTTCATCTTTATTACTCAGTTTTATCAATAAAATGCCATTGTATTTTATTTATTCTATAAATTTTTGCCTTTGACTAGACTTCATCTCTGGAGAGTTTATTTTTAATCGTTTATTTATACTCTTATTCATTGTTCAGAAAACACTGTCTTAGAAGGTAGTCATAAAGATAAAGGAGAGGGCTGGAGAGATGGCTTAGCGGTTAAGCGCTTGCCTGTGAAGCCTAAGGACCCCAGTTCGAGGCTCGGTTCCCCAGGTCCCACGTTAGCCAGATGCACAAGGGGGCGCACGCGTCTGGAGTTCGTTTGCAGAGGCTGGAAGCCCTGGCGCGCCCATTCTCTCTCTCTCCCTCTATCTGTCTTTCTCTCTGTGTCTGTCGCTCTCAAATAAATAAATAAATTTAAAAAAAAAAAAAAAGATAAAGGAGATGTAGTCCAGCCTTAGACACTAACTTAGCACTTGGCACAGCTGACACTAAAGTGTAAACCAGTGATGGCAATGTCCACCCCAAAACCGAAAGGACACAAGGGAAACAACTAGCCAGATAGATAACTAGAGCAGATAACAAGCTGTGGGAGAGGTCCTGAGGACAGGTAGGTGCAAGATGCAAGACACACAGAAACTCAAAGGTGCCAAATTCTGTGAGCAGTAGGAAGCTACTGAAGCCACTTTTCCCAACATAATGAGGAAGTAGCCCCAGGATAACTGTGAAGAGGTAACAGGGTTCAGGCTGTCACTAAAGGTCATCACAGAAGATGAGGATGACTTGTCCCCATACTAACGGACTCTGAAGTTTGTCACCATGTACACTGGTGTCCCAAAGGAATACACAGTCAGATCTTGCCTTGGCAGCTTGCACTGGCATCAAACTATTCTCCTGCCTCAGCCTTCTAAGTAGCTAGGATTGCAGGCACATACCACCATACCTTGCCTGACTTGTTTTAAAGTACTTCTGATTACTAGTTGTTGATTTTTTTAAAAGAGTACTAGGTACTAAATGTACAACCGGACAACAGATGTCATGTGTGACTGTGATGTGTGTGTGTGTTAACTATAAATCATGACACATTTTGATACTGTAAAAGAGGTCTGGAAGCAGAGGTCCTCTGTGAAGTCCTTTGAATACTCACCATGAGTAACTGCTGGTTTTCCCTCCAGCATCCTGGCCCACAGGCTTCCAGGGACACTTTTTCTAGCATTCCACTCAGACACACCTTCCTCTGCTGACAGCAATCCACACTATGGATTTTAGGGACTTTAGTAAGCCCTCTCTCTTCTGTCAGTCCTCTCTTGGAAAGACTTATCTGTCGTGTTCCATCCTTGAGAGAAGGTAATTCTAGGTGACTTGGGCTGGGTGGAAGTGAATTTGTTCTGATGTATTAACTACCAAAAGGCATCATGTGAGTGAAGCCACTGTCACTCTGAATACTTCCCCTTCTCCCACAGAGCAGAGAATACTGCAGAGTGCAAAGGCTTGTTTGTTAGGGTGGATACCACTTTCCTGTTTGCAAAGTTGCATGGATGAAATTACTAAACTTCATCTTCCACCTATGGTGAGATTTACGAGGGAATAGGCTCAGAAAGGCAGTCAGTGTCATTTGGAAGGAGGAATAAAAAAGGCATTCCTATCAGATCATGAAAATGGAGGGACTCAAAGAGTTCATCTAGGAACTAGTTTCTTCTCCAGTTAGGGATGCACCTTAGGTGACATCACGTGATAATGCTAGACCTCTCTATAGTCTTTCAGACAACTGTATTTTTTTATTGTATATTTTAGTGTATGTGTGTGGTATGTATGCATATATGCTTACATGTCCATATATATGGACATACATGTGTGAGGGATCATGTGTATGTGTATGCACATGACTGTGGAAGCCAGAAGCTGATGTCAGGAATTGCCCTCCTTGCTCTTCACCTTATTCTTTGAGACAAGGTCTCTCTAGCTAAAGTTCAGTGATTCAGCCAGACTAGCCAGTCAGTGATTCCCTGGGATTCCTTCCCTCTGTCTTCCGGTGCTGAGACTCCAGGGGTGCACCATCACACTCCACATGTTTATATGGGATCCATCTGAACTACTTGCATGGCCAGTAGTTTACCATCTTTCCTGTACTGAATCATCTTTCCAACTCTGTATTGTTTTTGAGAGCTTTCTGTAGAAGTTGTCACTCAATAGATTACACACACACACACACACACACACACACACACACACACACACACGACTATGTAGGACTGGAGAGATGGTTCAGTGATTAAAGGTGTTTGCTTGCAAAGCCTGCCAGCCCAGGTTCCATTCCCCAGTACACACATAAGTCAGATGCAGAAAGTGGCAAACGAATCTGAAGTTCTTTTGTAGTAGAAAGAGGCCCTGGTGTGTCCATGTCCTCTCTCTCTATCTCTCTGTCTCCCTTCATCTTTCTCTCTTCTCCCAATCTTCCCCCCACTCTCTCAATAAATTTTAAAAATAGATAAAATAAAGACCACATAAAATTCAAAAAGAAATCATTTTTTTCAGAGTTGCTGTTCAATGTTATTCTCATTAAACTAAATTTTTTGTTTATTTCTTATACCAGTACAACATTTCACTTATTAAGTGTATGTGACACAAAGGAAGCTATTAAAACAAAAGTTGCCACCACCATCAACCCATGTTATGAAAGGAGATATTTGGGAGGTGACACAGGCAGTGGGTAACAAACAAAAGAGAGAGCTGAACAGCCCATTTTTACATTAGTTTAAAACGTTCTTTTCTGAGGATGTGGGAAGTTTTGAGATCTGTAGATAAAAATTACTAAGTATGAACTGTTTTAAACTTGGTAATAAAATATTTCTATTAGTTCAATATAACCTAATAATACAATCTGATTCTTTCTTAATATTGGTTTGGCAGGCATCAGACTTAGTCACATTTTTTTACAACAAAGATCTCATCTTATTAGGCTTTTCTTGAATATTGGGAACTTTCTCAGACTGCATATGTCAAGCAAATTTGTATAGTTACTAGGGATAGTGATTGGTTCCAGTTTCATACAGTTGAATCTGTGGGGATTCTAAGCAGTTAAGGGGATGGTCCAATTGCAATGAGAAGGTCTCATTTTGAAGTGTGTTTTGTTGCTGATTTTTCTGTGACAGGCTTAATTGTCTTTGTAAAATGACAAAAATTATAGCATGAATTAAGATTATATTTTTGGGTTGGAAAGATGGTTTAGTGGCCAGAGCATTTTCATCCAAAGCCTAAGTACTCAGAACTCATGTAAGCCAGATGCAAATGGTGGCATAAGCATCTGGAGTTCATTTGCAGTGGGTAGAGGCCCTGGCATGCCCATTCTCTCTACTTTTTTCTCTCTCTCATAAATAAATAAAACATAAAATATTTTTAAAAGTTTGTTTATATATGTTTGAGAACCTACTATGAGTACTTGGCTTTACTGTCACTGAGTTGCATGCATACATTGTGTTGTTTTAAAATGTACTTGGAGAGATTGCACAGTGGTTAAGGTGCTTGCCTGTAAAGCCTAAGGATCTGGGTACCCATGTAATGCCAGATGCACAAGGTGGTGCAGTGGCAATAGGCCCTAGCATACCCATTCTCTTTCTCTCTCACTCTCTCATCAATAAATAAAATATTAAGAAAAGTAAATAAATTATATTTTGTGGTGAGTATTATCAGCCTCTTTTAGCAGACGATTTTTAGTTTCACAGCCCTTAAATAATTTATTCAAGTTCTCATAGCCAGTAAGTGACAAAGTAGGCCTTGAATACTCAAAGCCACTACTTTCTACTGAGTGCACTATGTGACTGTGTCTACTTATAAAAATTGTAAAATAAAATGTGATTTCTGGGTGCATATCATGGTTACCCCTCAATATTTAACATAGTTTTCTATACTAGAATATAATTTGCAAGGGTACAAACATTCAGAGTCACTGGTAAGCTAGACTGGCATTTTACAAATTCTGTGAAATGCAATATATTCAAAAGGCTATTCAGTAAAATTAGTATGTTCAAATTTTTTTTAAAAAAGGTCATACTCTATTTTCTTATTGAAATTTACTGTAGCCTAGTAAAGTCAACGAAAAAACACTGAGGTAAAAATAAAAGCTTTTATAAACTTTGTCCTATCTAGTATTTCACACACATGTGTGTGTACATGTACATACATATTACATTAATATTTTCCTTTACATCAATGTTCTGTAGAATACAGGTTGAGAAATGCTGAATTACAGTATTTTGACATTTATGACTAAAGTCTCACCTTGGTATTACTTTGGTATGTCAGGAGCAGATGAAGAAGGCTGGCCCTGTTGTGCTTTCAGTTCTTGGTTCCTCAACTTCCTAGGGAAGAGATGTTGTTGATCAGCTAGGGAGCCGACAGTGACAGAGAAAGGCCAGTCTCCTGTTTCCCCTTCTTTCTGGGTAGCAGTATCTAGGAATCTCCTTAATTGTCATTCTAGGTACACCATAAACTTGAACCTGCCTAGCTATTTATTTCCACCTCATTTCTCTTTGAATATCCTAGAAATTCTATAAAAACCCTTTTGTTGTCATTGTTGTTTGAAATTGAGACAGGGTCTTGAATGTGTTGCAGGCTGGCCAGAAATTCATGATTCTCCTTCTTCTACCTTCCAAGGGCTGGGTGAAAAGCATGTGTCATTATATTCAGTTGCATAACCTAATACTTATCTGTTAAAATATCTGTATTCTTTGCAGCAATTCTAAAACAATAAACCTTTTACCATTTTACATAAATATGTTTTTAACAATGATGATATTGATGATATGTTATTAACATTGGTGCATTCATTTATATTTTGAGCCTTAATTTATGGCTGTCTTTAAAAGCTTTATTCTTTAACACCTACGTCCCCACAACACACAACGTATGCGAGCACACACACACGCACAGGCACACACAGAGCACTCCCTAAAACAACTTAGCAAAGAAGATTTTCATGTATTGCATGCACCTTCTCATGTGAAAGTTTAAAAGGTCAGCCTGAATTAGAAAGTGACTACTACAATCTAGAAAATAAGAGTGGCTAGATTTGGTCAGTCAGTACTCATATGTATTGAAATATCATGTTGAGGGCTGGAGAGATGGCTTAGCGGTTAAGCGCTTGCCTGTGAAGCCTAAGGACCCCGGTTCGAGGCTCGGTTCCCCAGGTCCCACGTTAGCCAGATACACAAGGGGGCGCACGCTTCTGGAGTTCGTTTGCAGAGGCTGGAAGCCCTGGCATGCCCATTCTCTCTCTCTTCCTCTATCTGTCTTTCTCTCTGTATCTGTCGCTCTCAAATAAATTAAAAAAAAAAGAAATATCATGTTGAAACCCATTAATACAATTGCAATAAAATGAAAGAGCTTGTCCATATGACTATATTGACTTTTACCTCATAGGGTACTCATATAGTTGGTTCATATTAAAAACCTAAACTAGTTTATCATTTGAGTCAACTGTAATTTTTAGAATTTACAATTCAAGCATGGTAAGACATAAAAATTCAGAATAGATGGGTACACTTAGAGGTCTAACTATAAAACATATTTTATAAAAATGTCACAGAACTTTTTAAATAGATATGTGAAAGTAAAAATTCACAATCACTGAACTTTCATCAACAAGATAGGATAATAATCACCACAACATTGTTTTATAACTCCAATGTACAATAAGATTTTGCTGAACACATCTCTTCATTTCTCAAAAGTGACTAAAAGAGAGACCTCACAGCTCTGCCTTAAATGAGTTTTGTTGTCATCATACAATTGGAAATATCTGGCAAGACTTTTACAAAACATAGAGGCATTTGCATTGGATTTAGAATGTAGTCTTTTTGTGGGGCTCTGGCCAAGAAATTTAGATGAGCACTTGTAAATGAAAACCTCATGTCTGGTGTGCTTACAGGAGCCTCTCTGGGTGACTAAGATGTGGGGAGCTGCGTTTGCAATCACTTTGGTACAGAAACCATTTTTAAGAGAACAAGTAAAACATGTGCTTCTGTAAGTGAGCATTTCTGCTCTCCCTTCTGGATGACTTGACTTGTTGGGTGGTTTATTTTATACATTCTTGAGACTCATAGTCTGATCACATTGTTTTCTTTTTCTTTATTAGCTGTTTCTTGCCTTGACCTGTTATTTCCTGGTTAAAGGCAAACTGGAAGTTGATTTAGTTTCTAGACTATTGGTAGAACTTCTTCAAATCAATTCTTTGGCATTGTGATTAAAAGAAAATAGAGCATGTGCCCAGACATTTTAATTTCTGATATGACACTCTTTCTTTGACCAGTGTAAAGACAAGTACTTATGCTTTATTAGAAATCTAAGATTAATATACTTTGATACTTAAAAAAAGATTTAAAGTGTAAATAAATAAATAAGCAAACAAACAAAACCATTCACCATCCTCCATGTAGTGCCTGACTTAATCTTCTCTGGTGCATGGTGGTCACCCTCGCTTAAGGTGGACAACTGGAGCCTTAAGAAGTTACATTGCCTGTTGGTTCTAGAATAAAAATTCAAAGGTTGTTACCATATACATTACCACAGCTGCATGCCAAGAAAATCAAATACATTCTATAGCTTTTGTAACCTAATTAAAGTAAGCTCATTAGGAAACACAAAGTTCTTCCAAGAACCCAGCTCTAAGATAGTCATTTGGATCTTTAGTATCAAACACTCATAAGGGCAATTTCAGAAGGTCCTTACACTTAAATATGATAAGGCTAAAAACAAAGCAGATACAATGGTGAGTTAATTTTAGTTTGAGAAACTGTGCATAAGGAGATAAAGCAATAGGCTCAATAGATAGTTTTCCTGTGAGCTATGCTGGGTTTGCCTGGGGCCTCCTGTCTCACATTTAGTTCTGCATCCAAAGAAAGGATTGAACAGTGCACTGCTCTCTGTGGCGGCATTGTGGTCTGCTCTCATGGCAAGCTTGTCTTGCCTTCCTGCATCTCAGTTTCTTCATTTACAAAACCTGATAAATGTTACTCATCTTTCTGGCTTTAATATACTGTAATTCCGATCACAGCAAAGAGGAATGCATGTTTACATATGAAAGTCAGAATATTAATCAATAGGCAAGTGCATCCGTTAAAATCCTCAGCACATTGATGTTTAGGAATCTCTCTGCATTATTGATCTGATAAGATGGAATGCAATTGGCATCCATTTAAGCCAAGGGCTTTCATTTTTAGCTTTCATTTCCTCTCACTTCTCTGGAGCATGGAAGTAAGAAATCTTTGACTGCATGGCTAGTGTGCTATCCCTTGGGGCCTTTCTGGTTATGTGGCACCGTTTGCTGCAGGCCCTTCAAATTAACACAGACCTTTTAGCCTTAACAGAAAATGAGCTATAATCATTATCAACTGTCTGGATTGCACAATATGCACACAGATCTAGATCAGATCTGATGGTTCTGAGATGGTTAAATTTCCCCTTTTTATCTCATTATTTCTCTCAGTCTCATTAGTTCCTAACTGTTCCCCATTGCTATGTGACAAAATACTTCAAAATTAGTGGCATAACACTTTTTATTCTGTTATTTTCATAATAGGAATGTGGACAGGGACTGAAATGACATGTCTGTCATCTTCAATGTCAAGAAACTTAGCTAAACTTGACAGGATTGGTTGAATTCTGATGGGATTGCCATCTAGAGATCTTACAAGTAACTACTTCATCATGGAACTCTCAGGGTAGTCACATACTGCTTACATAAACAGCTCAGGGTTCCAGCAAAGCTGGAGGGGTGGAGGGGGAAGGTTAGCTGCATATGCTTTCATGACCTAGACTAGTAAGCTGTCGAATGCTGCTTCCAAAGTATTATAGTGGCCAACCCTGACCAGAAACAGGTGCAGGGATATGCACATCAGCTGCATGGGAGCAATTGCTATGTAGAATGTGTAGCAATTACTAAAACCTGACATGCTGAGTTTACAGAGTACAATAATATTATACTTTGATATTCAAGATAGCTGTAATAGTGATGGCCATGGAGTGCTTACCATATGGTGTTAATGTTTCCATCAACTCTTTGCTGTCTCCATTTCACAGTATTCTGTGAAGCTTAGAGAAACTAAGGAACTGGCCACACCCTAATGAAGAGGAGAATGGATTTGAATTATGACTACCTGGTTAGAGCATAAAGGGCCTTAACCACTAAGCTAAATAATTCTTTTTCTGCTAAATAAAAATAAATAAATATATGGCCTTTTCCCATTATAACAAAAGTCTTGAATGAATGTGTTTATAAAAAGATTTGGTGGCCTTAACCCACAGCAATTGAACAAAATGTTTCGCCTTATACAGACACCTGTACCTTGGCAGAATGTTTTCCTGACAGGTTGAGCAAGTTCAAACTGGCAGAGCTGAAACCTTCCCCGAGAAAAACGAGGTGAGTCAGGAGGCCTGAGGCCTACTGCCTTGTGACTCCTGGGGACTTTTGTCCCTGACTCTTGGTTGGATATCATTCCATAGTTCAGACATGGTTTGTATTCAGAATTTGGCTGTTATTAAGACATACTCTAATGAAAAGTTGTTTCATCTTTTAGGGCAATTATAAAGTAGATAGATAATGCTCAGAATTACAAAGCTCCCATTTCTTAAACTCAATTTTCACACATCAGACCAAGTTATCGAGCAAGTTCATATCCTGCTAAAAATATAAAATTACGAAGAGACACACCTCTATGATAAATTAAAAACCTGTCTTCCATAGGATCCCTGCTTCTTACTAAAATACTTCATTCAGCATGCAGATTGAAGCATGTAACCCTTGGGATGCATGGTATGGAAGTGCCAATCAATAGCTTGGGAGTCAGGGCAATTCCAGAGCTCTATGGCTTTAAAACCAGTTTGGCTGCTGATATTTTAACCTGACAGCCCCTGTTTCCAGTTTACCTCCTATGTTGGGATTGTTACAGACAGGAAATGGGACTTCCCCTATCCTCTCACTTTCATTCACTCCTGGAAGCTTTCTTTACTGTTAGGGGCGGTAGTGGCTGCTCTGTTCTCATATCTAAGCCACCCGAGATGTTGCTTACATTGTCCTAGTGCACAGTGAACCACTGAATCATGCAAGGGCATAGAAAGTTCTGGGTGTCCTCTCACTGGTTCATATATGATGTGTCACACAGCTTAGAGACCTTTCCTGACTACAGTAATAAGCAGGCTCCTTCAGCAAATTTTGGTATTCAAAGGACTCTAGAGTGTTTTTCTTTTTCTTTCTTACTTTTCTTGTGCTTTACTTACCACCATCACATGGCGTAAGATGTTTACCAAAGGGTGAGGTAAGTGATGAACTAATCAGTTCAGTAAGAGATTAAAGTTTAAAGTATCTCTTCATCATCAAACCCAAGCCTACTGTGGTCCTTTATTCCTCCTATTCAGACAAAATGAAATCTAATTCTTTTCCAGATACTTCCTAATAAGATGCTTCGGAGTCTTGTATTTCCATTCATTCAACAAATGTCTGTGGGGTGTTGACTATGTAGCAGACACTCCACTTGCTGCTCCAGATATAACACCAACCAGGGCAGACAACTTGCCTGTCTTCTCAGATCTCTCATGCTAGCTCCTTTTCAAAGTAGCACAGAGAGGTCAGACAGTGGACAATTTCAATATTACTTGGGTGGTGATCCAAGTCAGCACTTGGAAAATTCTGGTTTTCATGAAGATATTCGAGTATCTCCTGGAAATGGAGCCATTGGGCACATGCAGATGATGGCAGTCGAGGGCAAAGGTGAAGTAAAGCATGGAGGAGAAGATGGCAGAAATAACAGTGGAGCGCCACATCGTGAGAAGTGCGCTGGAGAAAGTGAGGAATTCTCTGTCAGAAGAGGTGGAGGGCATAGGATGCCACATTTGAGTGAAGGAACAAAGGGCCGGCAAGTTGGTAGTGGAGGTGATGGACAGCGCCGGGGCTCCGACCGAGGGTCACGAGGCAGCCTCAATGAGCAGATTGCGCTGGTGCTCATCAGATTGCAGGAGGACATGCAGAATGTCCTCCAGAGACTTCACAAACTGGAAACCCTAACGGCTTTGCAGACAAAATCATCAACATTGCAGACACAACCCTCCTCACAGAGACCATCTTGGTGGCCCTTTGAGATGTCTCCTGGTGCATTAACTTTTGCTATTATATGGCCTTTTATTGCCCAGTGGTTGGTGCATTTATATTATCAAAGACGGAGAAGGAAACTGAACTGAATAAAGTTGTTTTTTTTTTTCAAGACTGCTGGGCCTGAATATCCTGTGAGTGAAATGGATTTTTGGATTCACAGGAAGATCGCGATGTGATGTTACATTTCCCTTCTGTTGTCCAGTAGCTTGGTCTGCATACACATATGCATATATATTCTTTTGCACTACATGAATAACATTTGAAGGACTAACATTGTTATACTTGAATAATCAATTTCAGCTAGGTTATAAAAGGCATACATAGATGTACTGTACTCTTGAACTTGGATGACATTAAATTATTATTGTTTTCTAACATGTTCACCTGATTATCTCCCATAGAGAAACAAGCTGCTTTTCCAAGGCACAATTGTGATGATGAGATCAGATTTATAAGCATATTTAGTTTTCTGAAGTATAAGAAAGCATGCAAATCGAGAGTGAATTTCAAGTGAGGTTAAGTCAGTTTTATACCCGTCACTGAGATTGTCACGTCAGGTTGTAGAGGACCGCCAGGAGAACTAACTGTATTCTCAGTGATCTGTGCACAGTTGGGTCCTCACAACTCAGTCAGTGTTCAGGCATCATTCCAGAAAACTAGAGTCCATGTTCTAGGTTAGTGCTCACAGAAGATTCATGGAACACACAAAATGTGCTGATGGAGATGATAAAGAATGGGTCTAATGTGGGTATCAATGTAATTCTGAGAATTACATCATTTGTATTTATTCCTTGGTAATCATTTCTCAAGTGTGGATCTAGTGGCTGCTTCATAAGGTGCTTTGTAATATAAAATCAAAGTTGACTTTTTGTAAAGCTGAAAAGCAAAACATGAAAATCCTTTTCTGCAAGTGGTAAACAACAATTTGAATTCTTAAAAAAAAACAGTAGCACAGAGAAATATGCCTATATTGTTCAATCATTTTTGCAGGCATGAGTTTATTCTTGTTGGTATAAATTCTATTAAGTTTTTTGGTTGGAAGTTATAGACAGTTCTGAGACTTTCATGAAAGAAAGGAATGCATGGGAAGAACATGGCAATGTCTGACATGATCTAAGGAAGAGATAACCAAGTGCAAGCACCAAACTAGCTGTGCCTTTGACAACTCATGACTCTCTCTTCTGATATGCTGTAGTAATGTGACTCGGTTTCTAAGAAGTCCAAGTACTTCAGATCCAGCTTGAGTTCAGTATATGCCCTTGGAGTAATTGGTGTAAGTCAGGGTTAATGGTCTTAGAGGAAAATCATGGCTATTAGGATCTAATTTTGAATTAAGACCTCAGAGAAGAAGTCAAGGAACCTCTAAAAATATATTTATAGAACAGGAGAATTTTTCCCAACAGTATATGGCCCAATTTTGGAAAGTGGTAGATCAAAGAAAGTTTCACTATGGATAAAAAGAAAAAGTAGGGCTGGAGAGATGGCTTAGTGGTCAAGGCATTTGCCTGCAAAGCCTAAAGAACCAAGACTGATTCCCTAGGACCCACATAAGCCAGATGCATAAGGTGACACATATATTTGGAGTTCATTCTGGGGACCCTGGTGCAGCCATTCACTCTCTCTCATAAATAAATAAATAAATTTTTTTTAAAAAGGAACAAAATAGTAATCCTGCCACTTATATGATGAAAAGCAGTTACCTAAATCCAAAGGAAAAGTGGGGGAAGGAGAAAGGGCAGGGCGTCATGATAAACAGAAATAGTGTCTGCAAAACCTCAGAGGCAAGAAGGAATCAGATAACATTTAAGGACTGACTTGAGGACTGGAATATAGACAGTGGTATATCTTAACTCTGGTGGAATGGAGGACTCATCTCAAACCTCACATCCTTGTTATCACATTCGCTGGAAGCTGTGGGAGTCCCAGTGGCCATGTAAGGACACTCTTGAGTTCCGGGGCTGAATATCTACAGGTGGCTTGGCTCTACTGTTTGGTAATAAAGTTAGCTGAGATCTCTGATTCATGGTTGTTTCTACCATTCAGAAATGTTCATTTTTTGGCAAAAATATATTAGGTTTTTTTCTCTTTTGAAACAGGTTGATTAAAATTCTCTTCATTTACTGCATCTAGATTTCATAGATATGCCAACAAATCTATCTGGAAAGTAGACTGGCATAAGTTCTAAGTGAATTTTAAATAGTTTCCAAACAGTTCCTCAGCTCCAAGAGTCCTTAAAATTATTTTTATCATACTCAACACTTACCAAAGCAGAAATCCAAAGGCTTCTAAGGGTTCATCACTGAAGTAGACTTAAAACTCACCCACTATGGGTCAGGGAATTTTGTAGAAGCAGGGGTGGAAAGATGGTAAGAGCCACAGATTGAAACATCATGCACAGAAGCATTCCCCACCCCCTAAAAATAACTGCTGCTCCCACAGCACATATTCTACAACCACATATACTGCAACCCAGCTGAGGAGGGTCCCCAGTGGAATGGGAGCAAGGATGAGGAAAAAGAGGTTACCAACACATGATGTATCCATATGAAGCATCTTGTTAATAATAATAATAATAATAATAATAATAAATATTTGAAATAAAAATTCATTTTTCTATTAGACCAGAAACTAAGCCATTTTATCCTTTTGGGAAACCAGTAACTATGAGTGGTATGTGATTGGCTTCTGATCCAGGATTATTCATACTGTTAGGGATAATCCTGAGTAGGTATCGTGATAGCTGCATTTACTTAAGCTGAGAAAAAGTGGCAGTTTGTGGTGGAGTAAACAGAACCAAACATTACTTTCCATTCATCCCAACTTGAGGTAGACTTCATTTTCCCTCCTCTCAGATCTGAGTTGGGCTTGAGGTCTGCTTTATGCACCTTTTAGAATGAGAAGAAAGTGATACAGAGTTGGTTTCAGGCCTAAGCCTTCATAAGGAAGGCAGTGACCATATCTATGCTGTTGAAGTCTACTGCCATGATGGGTACTGCTGAACCAGCTAGGAGCATGGAAAGTACTGGAACAGAGGTGCAGTCTTGTGAGTACCAGTGCCAGCCAAACTCTTCCTGGATAAGTGAACTCAGCCACACCCAGTGGAACAGAACTGCCCACATCAGCCCAGGTGACCCAAAGATGGAAGACAATGAAGTTTTCTTAGTGTAAGCTAGTCAACGTTGAGGTGGCTGGTTATGCAACAATTAGATGTCTAAGCAGTTGTCATTGAGTGTCTCTTTTCCATTTCTTTAGGAAGTAGATGTTTTAATTATTTTCTTTTGTTTGTTTTGTGCTTGTTTGACTAATATTTTAATTTGTTGCTAATAACTAATACCAGAAACAACATAAAAGTCATACAGAAAAAGCTCCCTCTCTCTTACCTTCTTAGTCATGGAGTTCCACCCCTCAAAGGCAATCAGTTTTGGCAGTATCTTGGGTTTGTTTTATTTGCTTTGCTTTGTTCTGTTGAGACACAGGGTGTCACCATGTATTCCAGGTTGGCCTCAAAACCTGATCCTCCTGCCTCAGCTTGACAATTGCTAGGATTACAGAAATATGTCACCAAGGCTGACTTTAGATATTTAAGTAAAAGCACAAACTTCTCTCTATATATATTCTTTTCTTTTGTACATGCAAATGATGTTACTTTTCAAATGGTTATGTATCTTCCTTACAATGTATTTTGGAAGTAGTTCTATACTTAGCATGCATAAAGCTGCCTCATTCTTTGTAATAACTACATTATATTTTATTGCATGATAGATACTAACTTATCTAGCAAGCCTTCTATTCCTTGGACTTTTCTTTTAATAACATTGATAAAATTAAACCTTAGCAGGGTGTGGTGACACATGCTTGCTACACTAGCACTCAGAGGCAGGTACATCATACATTGAGGCTAGCCTATATTAACATAGTGAAACCCTGTAACTAGCAATAAGGAGGATGTAACAAATATTCTGGAATCTATATCATTTTGTACATGTGCAAGCAGCTTATTATAAGGTTAGAAATGAAACTGTTGGGCCAAAGAGCATGTCCATTTTTTTAAATTTGATAACAGCTGACACTAAATTACCTTGTATATAAATTGTACCAAATGGGAGTTCTTACCCAAATACATTGCTAAAACTTTCAGGACAATCCTTCTGTTGTTTGCTATAGTATTTTGCCAATTCCTATGTGCTACTGTTATTATTTAGAGCATTTCATTTTAAATTAAAAATAAAATTGTCCTGTCATTTAAAAAAACCTGCTAAGAAAATATTTCATCAGACACAAAATAATAATAATGCAAATGAATGAATCACCAACTGAGAAATTCTAGTGAATCAAGAAAATGCTGAAGACAAGGAAAAAGGCCTTCTCTCCAGTGAAAGGGGAACTAGAGGAGAAACTTCAGGACATCCTAAATTGGCAAGATAGAAACCAAAGAGTATACATCCAACTATACTCAGTCAAATGGGGAGAAGGGAAGTTGGTGCTTATAACACCAACTTATATGGAGGAATGTCAAAGCACATGTGTAGTTTAAAAGTATATTTAAAGTCATATCTCAGTTCAGCGTTTTTGTTCCTGTACTTAACTCTCTTAGGAGAGGAAAAATAATTTTCTATTGTTCTGTATTGTAAGAGCCACAGGTTGAGACATCATGCACAGAAGAAATCTTGTTCTGTCTTGACCTGTAGGGGTCATTGTTTAACTCATATGTTACTCATTTTCTTAAAGTCCTTTTTGATTTCTTCTTTGGTAGAACACATTCTCTAGCATAAGGGTCTATAACCAGTACAGGAGGGACACACTCCCTATATAGAGCAGATGGCTCTTCTGAGCCCTAGGTTTTCTGAGCCCTAGGGTTCCCCTCCACTCAGGCAGTGTGTAGGCAAGCAGGCAAGTTTAATTTCCAGGTGTAATAGAAATGGCCCTCAGAGAGCTCTTCTTTCTATGACCTTGGGAAGTCTAGTTTCTGTTCTCTCATGGGAAAAGGGAGCTGAACTGAAAATCATTAAATGTTCTCAAATGTTCTGAGTGTCTACAACCTGTAACAGAACTCACTCTTTTATTTGTTTAAGTGTTTGAGTATAGCAGTGATATCATCAGGTATTATTAAGTTTAATATGAGATGAGATAATTTACAGTGTTTATTAACATATGACACTGAACATACTCTGCATCTGATTATGTGGGTGACTTTGGACAAGTTTACTTAATGATGCTGAACCTCAGTTTTCTCATCTGTAAAATGACTGCTATAAAATAGCTTCCTTGATTACCTCATTGAGCAGTTGTAAAAGGATCAAATGAGATAATGAAGTGATCTGGTACAGTGAAACTTCTCTCCAAACATAAAGTGCATTGAACAAGCCATATGTGAAAAGTATCTTTGCTCACTATAATAACTCATCCCAATTCTAGGAGAAACTAGGGGAAAAAATTGCATTTAGTTTTTCAAAAGCAAAAATGAAGAAAGGATTTTCTTTCTATTTTGCTTTTATAAGGTGCCTGTTGGAGTCTGGACTCTGAATGGAACAGATTGCTGAGTTGCTAGGCTTCTGTAAACTTCTTTGAAAGCCTTCCCTTTCAGCCATTCTGCTAGAATCCCAGCCGGTCATCAACTAGACTATAAGAACCATCAGTGTGTACAGGTTCATTGGGCAAATGGAAAGATTACACCTGGAAGAGGGCTAAGAGTCTAACCACTGATATAGAGAAAAACAATCTTTGACTAGCACAAGAAGGAAAGAAATGATACATTTTTCAACAAACCATTAAAAACTTAATGACAGCAAAATGTTAAAAGCATGAACTCAGGAGCTAGGTGGTATAGATTTGAATCTCAGCATCTGCCGCTTAAACAGTGATGAACTCATAAGCACTTTCCCTACTTCTCTGCGCTTTACTTTCCTTACCTATGCAATGAGGAATGCAATGGCACCTGCTTCACAGGGTCATTATGAGGATTCAGTAAATTAGTATTTATAAAGTAGTCAGAACCATACTCAAGTGAGTGCAGCATGGAGATTTATTCATGAATTTTCTGGCAGATGCTAGACTCTAGAAGGAAATCTCCATACTTGCTTTTTAAATAAGATGCACACTACCAATATCACAGGCTTAAAGGACCTATGAGTTTACAGACCTAAATGCAAAAGCTTTCATTGTTAGCATTTACTGTAAACCCTATACCTAATTGCATTACAGATACCTTTTTATGGTTTCTTGTTTGTTTTTTGTTTATCGAGGTAACGTCTCACTTTAGCCCAGGCTAACCTGGAATTCACTATGTAGTTTCAGGGTGGCCTTGAACTCACGGTGATCCTCCTACCTCTGCCTATCGAGTGCTGGGATTAAAGGTGTTCACCACCACGCCTGGCTACAGATACTTTCTTTAGACAACATCAAGCAATTTTGTAATATGGGATCACAGGTGATCTCAGTTTGTACAAACCATTTAACTCTCAATGCTCAGCTGCTCTCTGCAGCAGTGCAATAAAAAATGCTGGCTTGACTAGGATGTCATCAGATGAAAATGAGATAACGTTTGTAAAACTCTGAGTGCTTGCCAGGAGAGGCGCCACCTAATGCAGATGGTAATTATTAACATCATCTCATATCCTCCTGGAGGCTGCTTTACATGCTATTATCTTATTAAATGACTAAAGCCAGTCTTAGAAATTACCATGTTGGGAGTTGGATAGTTAGGACCACGGTGCCGACAGCGTCCTACGGGAAAATGGGTGGAAAGGCACCACCGGTAGTACTGGCTTAAACTCATGCAGCACTGCCTGGATGATTCTGTCCCCCTTGGTAGAGCCTGAGAGATTAGTGTAAGCACTTTGCAAATATGGCTCCCTTGGGGGTTCCCTTCTGGGATGCATGAGAGTGAACAATCCATAGGAACTGGGAAGAGGGAGATGGTGGAGTGTGAGTTTCCTACCTGAAATTTATTGGCTACTTACAACACTATTTACTGTGGGTTAAAATATCCTGGAATTCAATAACTTTAATGTTCTCTGGCCTGTTCCAGGCTTACCTGAAAAAGACAATAACTGACAAATGTTTGTGGAAATTAACAAGCAGAGAAAGAGGCAGCTTCCTAATAAAGTTAATCTTGGAAAAAAAAAAAGATGAGAGCATTTGTTTCATGTTTTCAAATTTCTGAGTGTGGGATTTGGATCCCAGAGCAGAAGTTAGACGAAAATGATTTCTTACATCTGGATTGGTTGGCTGCTGTTTGCAAAGCACTTTTACATGCTTTCAGTTATTTTCAGGTCAAGCATAGTTGTTTCTGTTTAAAGGATGAAGAAACAGACAGTGTCCTTGGAAAGTTGTGCAATAGCAAGCTGGCAAGTGAACCGAAATCTGCATATGTTGTAATGCTGTTTAGGGAAAGGAATCATATGCTAAGTGGTTTCTACTGAGCAGAGCACTGTTTACTGAAACTGATGGAAACGCATTTAACTCCTTGGACACCCACATATCTAAAGGTGGTCCTGTAGGCTGAGCGTGGTGCTGGGTGTGAAGGCCTCAGTGGGACATCACCAAATCTGTCTTCTCAACTTAAGTCTGGACAGAGGCAATGCATTGTTACGCCAGTGTAACTTGACACTTGTGTTTTGCTTGAATAAGTGTTAAATTTATATACAAATGTTACCATTTAAGTATTTGAAGATTTTCACCTAAAATGCTGATGCAGCTTCTCTTTCAATCATGAAGGTGAGGTGAGGCAAGGCCAAGTTTGGATGCTTGCCTGGCTGCATTGACAGGGGCTGTGTGTGCTCCTGCTCCCCGTCCCTGGATTCACATCTTGGTTACCCATTTGCTTGGCAGAGTGCAGACCAGAAGGCAGAGAGCAGGCAGACAAGCCAGTAGCTCTTATTGCTCAGTTCTCGCTGGGCAGGTGGGAAAATGAACCCTGTGGGCATTTGCCTAAAATGAAAAACCGACCTTAAGGGAGGGAAGTTAACCACATTTTCATAGAAAGATTATTAAAATAAATACTTTTTATCAGGTTGTCTGCAAAATATTTTTACTTTTTTAGCTGTTAACAAAATTCTTACCCATTATGGCCAATTTGCATCACAATTTTTGAGAAACAGGCGGAAATCATGAATCATATTTTATTGATTAAGAAACCAAATGGAATGAAAATTTTCAGGAAGCAAAGCCCAAGACAAGGATTGGACGCAGGTGATTTTTAAAGAAATTGTGCTTTAGGAAAATTCTGATAGGAGGGAAGTAGGAGAGGGAAGGGGATAAATGTGGCCCCAGGGAAATCCTGCTAAGGACTGCATCATGGAGGGGAAGGCCTCTAACTACACCACAGCATGGCCCTTTGTTGTGGCTAGGGTGCCAGGCTTTTTTAACCCTGTGTCATTCTGTCATTGGCTATCGTCTGCCCCCACTGGCTGCCAGGTGACAGGGCTCCCTTTTTGTCCCAGGACAGTTTTCCTGGAAGCAGGAACATCAGGTGGGCCTTCAGCAGCCAACACTTGAAACAACCAGAGGAGGGGACATTGTCCCAGTAAAAGGGATCTGGGAAGGCGAATCACAGAATCAGAAGCTTAAACTCAGTCCGGAACATAAAGATTTAGTAACATATAACTAAAAGCACTCTTTATCTCAGCATGGTACACATGTGTGCCCCTTTACACACACACACATACACAACACACACACACTGCACTCTGTACTTGATGTGGCTCAGGAAGCAGACATTTCAGAAGATATATAATGGCTCCTTCCCAAATAACTGAAAAATCAAAGTCCAAGATGTTATAGATCAAATAGAAAGATAAAATCTGCATATAGCTAAATAGATTCATATGTAATATATATAGACATGATAGATATTTTGACATAAATTTAGATATCATTGTAACTGTTTGGAAAAAATTATCTTGCCCCAGAAAAGGAAAGAAAGCTTTGTGTTCAAAGGGCTTAGAAAATAAATTCTTCTTCAATAGAGCCTACCTACCCCCTTGGGCTTTGTCGTAAGGAGGAAGAAAGAATTTTCAAGAAATATCAGGTTGTCCTTCTGGCATATTCCACTTTGTTCTGAAACAATCTGAGCTCAGAAGCACATTTCACCAAGTATAGAAGTATCAGTTTTGCTAAGTATGAATAGAAGAGAAAAAAAATGAGAAGAAATCATCTAAGGTGGTATGAAATGAGACACTATTTTTAACCCTAAGAAAACTTTAGAAATCATGCATAATTCTCCTTACTAAATGAGATGAATCACATGCATATTCCCCATCATGGAAGACATCAGTATTATCATTTGAGGTAGATTAAGGGGAAAATAAAACAAACAGACTGCCAAGGTAAAAGAGTATTTGTTTTATTTTATTTCTTCCCTGACTTCTTCTCCTAACACCAAGATACTATTTCGAAGCTATTAACATAACTGAACATTTTACATAATAGAAAGTGCGGGCACCTCAGATCTTCTTTTTGCATGACAAATATTTAATTAAAAAATAATAGGATGGAAATGAAATTGGTATTTACTATGACTGGAACAGAGAATTGTCCTAGAGAAGAAAATTCATTTTTTTTATTCACCAAAGGCAAAGAAAAGGAAAGAACAGGGAGTGGGGAAAGCAAATAAGAAAGAAAATAATCCTAAATTAATGCTGAA
Source organism: Jaculus jaculus (assembly GCF_020740685.1). Classification (NCBI taxonomy): domain Eukaryota; kingdom Metazoa; phylum Chordata; class Mammalia; order Rodentia; family Dipodidae; genus Jaculus; species Jaculus jaculus. Next base: position 60,147,549 of record NC_059111.1, on the reverse strand, counting down.
AGAAACTAGAGACTAAAGCATATAGCTTGTGTCTATACTGTAATTGGCATAGAAACAGTCTCTCTGTCTCTGTCTCTTGCTTACACCCTAAAGCCTACACAGTAATAAAAAAAAATGTGATTTATGATCATAAAGTTCTCAAGTTGAAGAAGTCTATTTTAATTGCTTCCTAAAAAAATCAGGTCCTCTAAATGTTGCATAGCCATCAGATTAGATAAAGCTTACACCAAATTAGCATACAACCCTATTCTGCACTGCATTAGCAACCTAATTATAACTGTGGAATAATTCAGTGTGGAACCATATGCTAAAATATGATAATTGATATTCTATGCTTTTGGAGGAATGAGGTTGTGTTTTCCCATGTCCTTTTGAGTCATTGCTGATTTGTTGCCTTTGGGTAGCAAGTCAGAGGCCACAAGGCTCTTGTCCCAGATGATGACAGCAACAATAATTCCCCCTGCCAGGATTTGTTTGTAAAGATTTTTTTTATAGACAACTTCCATGATTGTAAACAATATCCCATGGTAATTCCCTCCCTCCCCCCACTTTCCCCTTTGAAACTCCACTCTCCATCATATCCCCTCCCCATCTCAATCAGTCCTTCATTTATTTTGATGTCATGATCATTTCCTCCTATTATGATGGTCTTATGTAGGTAGTGTCAGGCACTGTGAGGTCATGGATATCAAGGCCATTTTGTGTCTGGAGGAGTAAGGTGTGAGGAGTCCTACCTTCCTTTGGCTCTTACATTCTTTCAACCACCTCTTCCACAATGGACCCTGAGCCTTAGAGGTGTGATAGAGATATTTCAGTTTTGTGCAGTCCTGTTTGTAGAGTTTTATTTAGCAGGCAATCTTGACATTTTAAAGCCAGATGCACAAAGTAGTACATGCATCTGGAGTTTGTTTGCAGTGGCAACAGACCCTGGCTTGTCCATATACTCTCTTTTTTTAACATTTTTAAATTTTTATTTATTTATTTGAGAGTGACAGACAAAGAGAGAAGGAGGCAGAGAGAAAGAGAAAAAGAGAGAGAGAGAGAGAGAGAGAGAGTGCACCAGGGCCTCCATCCACTGCAAACAAACTCCAGACGCGTGCACCCCCTTGTGCATCTGGCTAATGTGGATCCTGGGAAATTGAGCCTCAAATGAGGGTCCTTAGGCTTCACAAGCAAGCACTTAACCACTAAGCCAACTCTCCAGCCCCATATACTCTCTTTAGAAATAAATAAATAAATAAATAAATAAATATCTACTTTAAAAATTATAAGCTGTGATCTGTGTTGCCTTTAAACTGACTCGCAGCAAGCCTTTACCTGGTCGGAATATCTCATGAGCTATCTCTTATGTATGCATAAAACTTAAGGTGTCACCATCCATCAGACTTAGGTCCAGTTTCAATTGGCCAAGAAATTGTGTAGAGAGAGCTTGTGGTGGTTTGAATAGAATAGATAGCCCCCAATAGATTTAGTTGTTTATTTGTTTGTAGTTTGCATTCTGTAGCCACCTGGCTGGAGGCAATGTCACTGGGTGGATCTTTAGGTGTGGTGGTGGGTTTCAGATTTCAATTTAAAGATATGCAAAGTGTACCTAGGTGGAGTTCCTGAAGTGTGCTGTGCTGTGGTTTTTGGCTTGTACTTCTCTCTCTCTGCTTGGTCCTGTGAAGGCAGGCCAGCTTTTCCTGCCATTTATGGAACTTCCCCTGGATCTGTAAGCTTCAATAAGTATCCCTTCCTCCATAACTGTATCTGGTCTGGAAGTTCATCTCAGTGAACCTGAAGCTGTCTGATACAGAGTCCATGTCTACCTATTTAAGTAAGCAAAATAATGTCATAGAATTAACCTGTTGAGTCCTTTCTTTTTCTAATTAAAGGGTCTGGGGAAAGTAAACTTTGACATGTGTTGCTTGTGTTCTTTCTGTCAATGCAAGCAGAGGAAATGATACTACATATACAACAAGTAGTGTCTATATAGTGACAGCCAGGTTGTTCCTGTCTCATGCTGGATCAAAGCACTCTCCCTGTTTTCCCAATTACCTTTGGCCAAGAGCAGCAGCAGAGCTGTGATGGTCAGGATCATGTATTTTATAGATGGGAGAGACAATAGAAACCATTCCAATTCATTTGGTTCATTGGTATTTTAGGAGAGGGTCTCACTATGTAACCCTGCCTAGCCTCAAATTCAAGCTCATTCAACCTCAGTTCCTTAAGTGCTAGGGCTACATGTATGCACCAATGCCCCTAGATTTCAATTCATTTATTTTTCCATTTAATCCTTTGCTGAGCCCTTATCATTGTCCTGAGTTCTGGGAGTTGAAAAGAACATGGGATGTAGTGGATACAGTGGAAAGTGTAAAAAGGATATTTAATTCCAGGTAGCTGTGAAAATTATTTAGAAGGATGTATATCAAAGAGAAGCCCCTGGACCCTGGGGCCTGAGCTATAGATGTAATGATGGACCAAGTATCTTGCGGGTGGCACTGTACGAGGGAAGTCTTGGAAAGTCCCATCCTATCTGTCACTATTGCTTATACCTAATTTCAGGCCACTATTACTTTATACTAGGACTAGTGACAGCAACAGGCTTCTAACTGACCCTCTTCCTTCCAGTTCCATCCTCCCAAATCCATTCTCCTCACAATACCTAATGATTTTCTCAAAATATGAACCAGGCAATTTCCTCATGTTGGTTAAAAACTTTTTCTGGCTCCCTTTACCTTCAAAGCCACAGACAAGCTCATCAGGAAGGCCTCTTTGAGCTACCCCTGCCTACCTCTCCATGCTTCACCCACGCCTTGCTCTGGCAAAGCATGCCTCTTCTGTGCCCATCACCCAGGTGTGTTTTGATGCCTCACTTTCACTGGTGTGTGCTAAGGCTCCTGGACTTGGCTGTCAGACAGCTGTTTACTTGCTGGCTCTGCTGCCTTCGTTTTTCTTATAGTGTGGGTAAACCTGCCGGCAGACTCTATTTCATGAGGTGGCTGACATGCTAGTAAGGACTGCTGTAAGAATGAAGTGCCAACTGTATACAGTGTATGGTTCCCAGTATGTGAAAACTGTTCAACATATCTTATCTTGCCTTCCTATTATTATTGTTGGTGTTGTCATTCAGTTTTAAGGCTCAAGGCATAAGTTTTTTCTGGGAAGTTTTCTCTCGCTTTGCTTCTAACTTCACAGTTAGCATTGGATATTCCTCTTATTATTACGTGGGTGTAGCTACTAGAGTGTAGTTCTTTGATTTTTGGTCTCCACTCAAATCATTGTGTTAGTTAACCTGTAAACTTTCTGAAGGAAGACACTGTGTTGTCACAGTTATTTTCAGATTGTGAGCATCTGGCATTGTGCCAAACACCAGGTGTATTCTCTGTTTGGTTTTATACACTGACTGGAGAGAGCTCTGAGAAGACATTGGAGGCAAGAAATGAGCAGGCATGTGTTTTGCCATGTTAAAGGGATGCTTCTGAAGCCATCACTAGACATTCAGGTGAGGGAACTGAGTCATAGAGAATCAGGCACCCTACTGGTCAGGTGACAGAATCCATCAAGGTCTCAGAACCCAGGAACAGGTAGGTCTGTGAACCTGTAATTCCCAAGGCAACATCTCCCTCCGGTTCCTCTGGGAAGGTGCATTCCCCAACTCTTCGTGAGTGGAGTTAAGTGGAATGAAGAGGAATGAAGCAGGATAATTTTCCCAGTGAAAAACACTGATAACAAAACCAGCCGTCCAGGGGCTTGGGTGATGGCTCGGTAGGTACAGTGCTTATCATACTAACACAAAAGGACATGGCTTAGGACCGAAAGCACATGTAAAAATGCCAGGTGTGGGGGATGGAGAAATGGCGTAGCAGTTAAAGACACTTGCAAACCATGATGGCCTGGGTTTGATTCCCCAGGACCCATGTAAAGCCAGATGCACTGAGTGGCAAATGTATCTGGAGTCTTTGTAGTAGCAAAAGGTCCTGGTGTGCCTATTCTTCTTTCTCTCTCTCTCTGCTGGAAAATAAAGATAATAGTATTTTAAAATGCTAGGTGTCATGGTACTTATCTGTTCTCCCAGTGTTAGGGAGGCAGACACAGGAGAATCCCTAGGGCTTGCTGACTTGGTAGACTAGCTGAATCAGTGATCTCCAGATCAGTGTAAGACCCTGTCTCAAAAAGTAATGTGGGGGGCAGGAGAGATGGCTTAGCCGTTAAGCGCTTGCCTGTGAAGCCTAAGGGCCCCGGTTTGAGGCTTGATTCCCCAGGACCCACGTTAGCCAGATGCACAAGGGGGCACGTCTGGAGTTCATCTGCAGTGGCTGGAGGCCCTGGCGCGCCCATTCTCTCTCTCTCTGCCTCTTTCTCTCTCTGTCTGTCGTTCTCAAATAAAAATAAACAAATAAATTTTTAAAAAAGTTATTAAAAAATGTACTGTGGAAACTAACTGAAGAAGACACCTGATATTGACCTATCACCTCCATTCACATACACACATAGGTGCAAATCCCACCCACACACACGTGCCACAAATACAGGTTCACAGCACACACATACCTACACAAGCAAAAATAAATTGTATCACTGATGTAGACTTAAAACACACCCACTAAAGCTCAGGGAATTTTGCAGAAGAGGGGACAGAAAGATTGTAAGAGATGTCACACCCAGAGGCACTGCCTCCCCCCAATAACTGACTGCTGCTTCCACAGCTCGGAACCCACAACCCCATAGGGAATACCGGCAACTCCACTGAGAAGGGCCCCTGAGGAATGGGGGCAGGGAAGAGGAAAAGATGGCACCAACACATGATGCATCCATACATAGTATAATCTTAATAATAAAAACAGGGAAAAATAAATAGGATATTTTTTTTAAAAAAGGTAAACCTGGAAATAAAGCAAATAATTTTCTCTTCAGTTAAAATCTTTTTCTAACTTGAAATGGTATGGAAACATTATGAAAAGACAACATTATGAAAGAATGCATTTTTTTTTTTTGAAGATTCCACTTTGGTGATCCACAGTGAAAGGAACATCTCCTTTCAAGGTAAGAAGGTAAGGTCTTGCTCTGGCCCAGGCTGACCTGGAATTCACTATGTAGTCTCAGGCTGGCCTTGAACTCATGGCAATCCTCCTACCTCTGCCTCCCAAGTGCTGGGATTAAAGGTGTGCACCACCATGCCCGGCTAGTTCTGAATTTTTGACCCTTTAGAAAGAAAACAATTTCTAAGATGGCCTGTGGACCTCTGAAGGTGCTCTGGCTTAGTGCAGCCTACATAAAACAGAGCTTCATGTGGAGAAAAGAAATAGAAAGTCAACAGAGACAAGCCACCTTTCTGCTCATGGGTTGCAAGATTTATGTGCATACTTGATGGACAATCCTAGATTGGGCATTTTTCTATGTGACCAATTGAAGGAAAACAAAGTCAGACAGACAGAAAGGCAGGAAGTTCTGAAATCTGCTCATGGCTATTGTTACTGGGGAAACCAGTTCTTTAGTATGCATGTGTTCAGCAGAGGGCTGGGTGGGATTGCTCAGAGGCCAGAGTTGGCGTTTGAGAGTGGCACAAGGGGAAAAAAGAATGAAAATAGCCAAGCAGACAAATATGGAAGCTGTTTAAGAAAGTATCAGTAATTGAGTCATCAACTGTGGTTTCTCGTGGCTTTAAAGGTGAGAGCATTGCCAACACCAAATAGTCAGAGGGCTGGGGCTCGTCCTGCCCTGTTATGTCATGTCTTCACACGCTGTCTGTCCACTCGGTAGGAAGGGAAGCTTCTCAGGGGACAAGAATTTTTGAAATCTAGTTCCATTTTGAAAAAAATCATTATTACATGAAAGAGCCTCTGAAATTTCTGTCAATTTATTTTCCCTATTCCAAAATACCTTTTCTTTACTATTTAAAAAAGTGATAGCACATGCATCTTTAGTGACCTTATAGGTGACATTTTCTCTGCCAGGAAGAGGAGCATCTATCATATGCTAGCATCGATCCTAAAATATAAAAAAGCCAACCCCAGAGAAATCAGAATGTCACAAGACAGCCCATAATTCCACTGAGCAGCCTAAGGGCAGTGATCAAATAGTAGGTGGCAAAGGGGTCAGAATGTGAAAGAGTAAAGTGGCCAGACATGGAACCCTGCCTGAGCCACCAAACACAAGCTCTCTGAGTCAAAGACAAGAGCTATAAGGAGCTAGGAAACAGAGTCCACTTTTCACCTATTTATTAGACTGGCATTGTAACAAAACACCTGAGTAAAACAAAGAAAAAGGTTTGTTTTGGCTTCTGGTTTTGGTCCATGGTCCCTTTGCTCTGTGGCTTCTGGGTCTCTACATGGTGAGGCAGCAGCATCCAGTGATGGAGGGAGGGAGGGAGGGAGGGAGGGAGGGAGGGAGGGAGGGAGGGAGGGAGGGAGAAAAAGAGAGATGGAAAGAAGAGGCAGGGGAAGAGGAAGGAGTCAGGGGCAAGGCATGCCCTGGGAATCACACCTCCACCGACCTACTTCCTTCACCAAGGCGTCACCTCTTAATGGAAACTTCAGTATAAACTCATGAATGAGGTGATGTCGAGTGATGAAAAGGTAGTACCCTCATGACCAACCACGTATCAACACCATCACCAGCTCAGGACCAAGCCTTCAACACATAAGCCTTTGGAGAGATGATATCTACATCATAATAGCCACGCCCTCCTCCAGTCATTAGCACAATGTTGCATGGACGACTTTGACAGCTGACAGTGTGTCTAAATAGTGATCTTCTACTAAGTATCTGGTCAAGAAGACAGTGAAGAACTCTTCCTCGTCTAGAAAAATGATGCAAACTAAAATGTTTCTTGAGTGAAAGCTAGAGTGTTCTTGCCCCTTCACCTCTGACCTGCATGGCCAAGAGGAAACCACTGGGCATTCTAGGGGGGTGCTTGCTTATTTGAAGGCTCTAATGTCGACTGAAATAGATATTTTGGGATTGTTTCATAGTTTTTTATCTTCCACATTAAAGTTCAAGTTTAATGGAAACAGAAGCTAAGTAAAGTATTTGCTCAGCACCGAGCCCTCAGTGTCCATCACAGGACTCTTGATAAACAATTCTTATATAAATGAATGTCCACAAGGATCCAAGTTAGAAGGTAAAAGAAACAGGATCTTGATGCAGAGCAGTTGAGGTCATTGCTTTAGTGGTAGCACATGCCATGTCTGGCTTCCAAATTCAGCATGACAAAGCAAGAACAAAACCAAAGCTTAACCTTTTTGAATGTGTTTAAATTCAGCTGGAGTTCCTCAGATGTCAGAAATTGCTTGTTTTAACATTAGTTAGTTAACAGTGGATGAGATTTTAATCAAAGATTATAGCACTCCATCTCCTCATCTAAATCTATATTTCTATTTCTCAATCTCACATGTCTCCTCCAAGTATCGGGAGCTCTACTGGCCCTTCATGTATATAAAATGATTGACTGCCTCCAGTCTCCTCTGTTCTCTCTTCTAAGAAAGATGGGCAGCTTTTGTTCCCCACTGTCATTCAAAAGAGATAAACAGAGCTGAAGAGATGGTGTAGCAGTTAAGGCACTTGCCGGTAAAGCATAATAACTTGAGTTAGATTTTCCGGTACGTATGGTACCTACTACATAAAGCCACATGCACAGAGTGGCACATATATCTGGAGTTCCAAGTTCATTTGCAATGAACCTCAAAAAAATCCCAAACCAAAAACAAACAAAAATAAAAATTAAAAAAAAAGCACCACCACAACATTAAAAAAAAAAAAAAAAAAAAACAACCAGACAAACAGCCATAAACAGGCCTTGTACCAGAGATTACATCATGAGCACTTTAGAGTAGCTCTTAAACCTTTTGTGGAGCTAGAGAGATGCCTCAGAGGTTAAAGGCATTTTTTTTTTTTGCAAAGTCTGACAGCCACATAAAGCCAGATATATAACGTGGTCTGTGTCTGGTGTTTGTTTGCAGCGGCAGGAGGCCCTGGCAAGAACATACTCATTCTCTCGGTTTGCCTCTTTCTCTCTTCTCTCATAAATAAATAAATATATAAAAATATAAGACAAAAATGCCCCCTTTGTGATAGGCCAAGTGAAGGGAAAACCATTAATAATTATTCATGATGTTTAAGATAGGCAGAATTGGATTTCTTAAATCAACCTAAAATGTTTTTAAATAGAAAGATCACATTCAGGTTTACAGCTTAAAATATATTGATATCATAATGCACTTAGTAAAGATCAATCAACTTTGGACAAAAGTTTTCACAGAATAGAAAAATGAGACATCAAAGAAATTAAGACAGGGCTGGGAGATAGCCTACTGGATTAATTACTTACTTCACAAGCATGAGGACCTGGATTTGATTCCCATAACAAACATAAAAATGTTGAACATAATGCTAGGTGTTTATAATTTTAGTACTGAGGAAGCCCTGGGGCTCACCAGCCAGCCAGAGTAATCTAACTGGCAAGATCCAGGCCAATGGGAGACCTGGCTCAAAAAAAAAAAAAATAAATAAAATAAAATAAATAAATAAATAAATAAATAAATAAAAGGTCGACAATGTTTCTGAAGAATGACATCCAAGGTTGTCCTCTGGCCTGTACACTCATGAGCACACATGTGTATGTGGATTTGCAGTCACATGAACATGCACATACATACACAAACATTAAAAAATGTAAGAAAAATTAGAAAAAGGCCATATTCTGTTAAATATTTATCATAGATTCAAAACTTTCTTTTGGATTTTCTGTTCAAAGAATGGTTTGGCCACTGGTCTTGCCCTTGGTATAATAGCAACATATTAGGCAACCTAACTGTATGGTCATGAACAAAGTTTTAGGGAGAGGTGGCCTGCAGTTGTAACAAACTATTTTCTTACCCTATGAGACTGAGCAAAAGGCAAATGGTAAAGCTACTAACCTTTTCAAGTCTTTGTTTTCTTTGGCTCTCTTGATACCCAGAATCGTAGTTTTAAAAAATTTTCCTAAATAATGAACCATCTTTGCTTCCTAAAAGTAAATCTGAAACACACATACACACACACACTTTTGTTGAAAGAGTTACCTCTAATATTCCATTCACAAATAGCAGCAGTACAAGAAATCCTACAAGAGAACAAAAAAGGAGATGTGTATTTCCATCTGACTGTTGTAGATTTAAACGTTTATGACACCCTTAGCTGTAGGGTTTTGGCATTAATAATGTTGATACCCATGAAGGAAATATGTGACTAAAATTAAGAGACAAAACTACAAGTTGACCTGACTCAACATGAAGTTTTTCCTCCATAGCCTACTGTCCTGTGTCCTACTTTCCTACTGAGAGAAATGTACCTTTTTACCTTAGCTGAGTCCCTAATAAAACTTCCTGTTCTCCAAGCAATACTCATCAATAGTGGGGAAGAAAAAGTGAACACAGTGGCACTGTAGGTCTCCTCTGGAACGATGGAGATGCCCACCATTCGAAGCTACAAGGGCTGAGTTAGCCAAAGAACTGAATGCACCTCCCTGCTCACAACTCACTCTGAAGCTTTGTGTATTCCAATCATTTCCTCTGTGGTTCAAAATACAGTATCTTCAGATTACTCATTTTTTTTCATACTTTGAAAATATATATCCATATATTATATATTTGCAAGCAGGAAGAGACAGAGAGAATGGGCACACCAGGGCCTCTAACCACTGCAAATGAACTCCAGATGCACGCATGTGCCACTTTGTGTATCTGGCTTTACTTGGGTACTGGGGTATCACACTTGGGTCCTTAGGCTTTGCAGGTAGGTACCTTAACTGCTAAGCCATTTTTCCAGTCCTCACGATTTTTTTTGCACAACTTATTTTAATACTGTAAATTATTCACTGAATTAAAAGCATATACAAAATCTCTAGTCTTTTCCTCTTCGGTAACTGCCTCCCTAAGGATTTGAACAATGGGATTTGTATTTGAGCAAGCTGCAAAAAATGAGTCTTCAGCTTGAGGAATGAATCACATGTGATTCACTTATTTTTAAACATAAATAAGTAAAGCCTGGAGAAAGGGGCACAGAGAAAGAATGATTTAAGGGGGAGAAAAACAAGCAATACATTTTCATGAACTTTTAAGCAGTCTAAATATAGAAAAGGAGATGGCAGTTATCTTCCAGGGCTGGGTATCTCTTTTCCTTCTATCATTAATACTTCCACAGATAGACGTTCTTTGTTAGTTGGCCAATAAACATCTGTATAGTTAGTGTTTCTTTACATTGGGAAGATCAGTTCCACATTATTCTAGTTATGAATACAAACGTTTCATTATTGACACCTGGTAAACAAGATATATTACTGCCCTGGAAGAGGTAAAATTGACAACTTGATTGCTTATCTCAAAACTTTATTGTAGTTCCCTGTGGAATGTTTAAAGCTAGATGATGACTTATTTAATTCTTTAACACAATGACATTTTTAGAACTATTATTCAAAGCTCCTTACCTAGACTAAAGCAAATCCAGCATTAGCAAGTATTGGAGACTAGACGCGGGGAAAGTGCTGCTTGTTGGCTACTTGGAGAGGAGTACCTTCCCTTGGGATATCTGGCTTTGGCAAATAGGAAGCTAATGAGGGACAGACTGCAGAACTGCCCTGTGTAGCACATAGCACATTCCAGGAAATTAGATCACTATTCAAAAAGCAATGAGGGGAGCTGTAGAGATGGCTTAATGGTTAAGGTGTTTGCCTACAAAGCCAAAGGACCTTAGTTTGATTCCCCAGGACCCATGTAAGCCAGTGGCACATGTGTCTGGAGTTCACTTGCAGTGGCTGGAGGCCGTGGCACGCCCATTTTCTCTGTTTCTCTTTTTGTCTACCTCTTTCTCTCTCTTGCTCTTTCAAACAAATTTTAAAATTTACATAAGCCAGATGCACAAGGTGATGTGTGCATCTGGAGTTTGTTGGCAGTGGCTGGAGGTCCTGGCACACCCATAATTCTCTCTCTTTCTGCCCCTCTTTCTCTCTCTCGCAAATGAATAAAATATTTTAAAAAGATATTTTTTAAAAAAACAATTAGTTAGAAAGGTTGTGGGGGATAATATTCAGTTGTAGATAACCTTAAAGACAGGACTATCTCCCAGGATACCACAAAAAAATCACTGTCTGGTATTTTCTTGCCAGACTACCAAGCTCATCCTGATGAGCAATCACACGCAGACATGGACGTCGTATGGTAGTTTTAACTGACCTCAGATTCTTAAAGATGCTTCTTAGCAAGAATGGAACTGGCTGGCCTTGGTGACTCAATTCTAATTTAGGGGAGGAGCAGAAAAGGTTCTATCTGGCTTTCTAGGGTACTTGAAAACGATACTATTACTTCTTCCTGGCTCTTTGGAGAATGCTAGGAAATACACTGGGAAAACCACAGATTGAGAGACCCCAGAGACAGGTACAAAAGAAACCCAGGGGCACTTTCACCTGCAGTGGTTCCAGTCATGCCTGCCCATGTAGCAGACATAGCAATGAGGAAGCTTTTTCGTGGCCCCAACTCCAGCAGTATCTGGAAAGGAGATGTTGGTCCAGAAGTGGTAGAAAAGCCTAGCAATAGTTATCTGTAGTAGTATAGAAAATAGAGCATGTACAAAGTGAACTCACATTTTAATAAAGATATTTCCAGGCAGAATGCAGAAGGTGTTACCTGGGTTTTTTTTTTTTTTTTTCTGTCCTAATAAGATAGGAGAAGGGAGAGATAAACTAAAAAATATTTACAAGTGTAAGAGAGTCAAGAGTTTTAGGGTTAAAAAAAATAGGCTACTTGTAGGTTTCATCCTAGAATCCTCAAGTGAGGCTAAAACAAAGACTAAGACAAGAGTGGGATTCTAGAGTCCTGTTTAAAGACCTGAGATGGGCTGAGGGTGGTGTTCACGAAGGCCTGTTAAACAGAAGCCCCCTAAAGATCTTGACAGTATGACTCTCAGATATCCCCATTAGGCAAAAATGTTTCTCAGAATCTTGAGAACACATTACCACTGTAGCCTTTGGAGGAGTTAAGGTAGAGGAAAGTTTATTTGAAAGGGGTTTTTAAATGGAACTTTTATGTCATGGACAGACTTCCATCTGTATGAAATCAAACAGTTTTGAATTTTTTTTTTTTTTTTTTTCCCCGAGGTAGGGTCTCACTCTGGTCCAGGCTGACCTGGAATTAACTCTGTAGTCTCAGGATGGCCTTGAACTCACGGCGGTCCTCCTACCTCTGCCTCCCGAGTGCTGGGATTAAAGGTGTGCACCACCACGCCCGGCTTGAAATGATATTTTTACTCATGAAAACATTACCAAGTAATACTAAAAGTAATAGAGAATTTGCAAAATGAAAGAAGATTTAGGACCTCTACAATTCTTTGGGAAAGAAGTAGACCAAGAAAACAATTCATCTATAAAATTGGGATACATTAATAGGATAGGCAGTATATTTCTAATGCAGAAACACAAGCCCACAAAGTAGAGTTGAGAGTCATGGACAATCAGTCGTAGGAAATATGCTGAGTTCTAATCAAGGAACTGACACCATGTGTCTGGCTGAACTTCAAAATTTCTACAGCCCACTGTTTACCACATATGTGTGACATTTATGTGAGTTATCCTGTACCTATTCTACCAAAGTATGTTGAGTGTGGTATGAATATTAGGATCTCTTTCTGAGGACCCTCATCTATAGTATTTGAACCTGATTTAGATAATGAGATACGGGACCTTGAGCCAGAGGGTTGTAGATTTGAGGTAAGAGTATTTTGCATGTACATAACTTGTGCTAGACAACAGACTGCATTTCTTTAGAATATGACCACGATTCCTTGACAATTTTCATCAAATGGTGGAGTCTAATTCCCATCTCCTTAAAGACAGGCTGTATATAGTGATTTCTAACAAAGTAAATGCTTAGTCATAAAAAAAAAAAAAATGCAGGGGCTGATGAGATGGCTCAGTAGGTGTTTGCCCCTCAAGCATGAGGTTCTGAGTTTGATCCCCAGAAGTGATATAAAAACCTGGGCATGGAAGCATATGTTTGTCACTCCAGTGGCCCCAGGAAACAGAGACAGGATTGCTAGTGCTCTCTGGTAAGGCAGTCTAGCCAAAATATGGAGACCTCTACTTTTAATGAGAGCCATTGTCTCATGGTAAGAAGGTGGAAAAGCACTGGAGGAGGATACCTAACACTTTTCTCTGGCCTTTGCAGGCATGTGTGCATGTGCATATACACATGCATATAGTCCACATACCACACATGCTACATGTACACACAACAACAACAAAATAACAAAAAGGCAATGCAAGCTCCACTGACTATTCTGGTGCATGCACATTGGATTCTGAGCCACCACATAAGATGCTCACCTAACCTGAACCCACCAGGCATAAGAGACCTTGTAGAGAGCCAAGTTAAATGCAAGGCTCTCTGTTCTTGCAGTTTAAGTTCCAAAGCTCATTGGGCCTTCTAGGATTAGGAACCAGATATGGGAATGGCACAGCTTAAACATTACCTCAGCCCAGCCTGATTACAGCCACTCCTCATGACATACTGCAGGTCACAACCATCTAGCTACACTATTCTTGAACTCCTGACCCTAGAAAGAATGAGATAATAAATGACATCCACATTGGAGGTGGAGAATGCTCTGGGGAGGTGAGTTATTTGAAAACTTGAGAAATGCCTTGTATTGTACCACTTAGCTTTGAAGGGGGACATTTGGAAACCCTGATGTTTTTCCTTGGAATCCTGAAATTGGGGTTGAATTAACAGACGAGGACAGGCTGGAGAGATGGCCTAGCAGTTAAGGCACTTGCCTATGAAGCCAAAGGACCCAGGTTCAATTACTCGCCACCCATGTAAGCCAGAGATGCACATGGTGGTGCATGCATCTGGAGTTCGTTTGCAGCCACTGAAAGCCTTGATGTGCCCATTCTCTCACTCTATGTGCCTCTTCCACTCTCTCTCTCAAACAATTAAAATGAAATAAAATAAAATGTTAAAAAAAAAAACAGGAGAGGAAACCACGGTTCTCATGCTGTTTTGGGTCTGCATTTGCTCTTCCAGGAAAATCTGCCCATGTCTCTTTGGAAACTCTCTTGTCTTTCCCAAAACAGCTTCCTCATTCTTACCTACTACTCCTGCCCTAGAAAAAATAACATTGGATCTTCTTCTGTACTGCTCCTTTAACTTATACCCACAGCCTTTCTGCATGAGATATAATGTCTGAACACTCATATCTCCCATGAAGAACAAGGGAACAGCAGTGTCTCATGGTTTCATTATCTGTAGTATCCAGCTCAGTGTCTGGCACATGGGAGGTACTTGACAGATGTTTGGTGAAGCAATGTAATCAACCTGAATAGCTCCTGAAGCAGTGACCAGATGATGCTTTTTCTTTGCTGGACAATTCAAGCTCAGGTTCCAGCAGTTTGGAGTTTGGATTCTTGAAATTCCACAACCCTGTTTTATTCTTTCATATTCCATCTTGCCTCACCTAGATCCCTTAACTTCCCCCAAGGATCCTGCACATTTTGCATTTATGTCTTTACTTCTGCCCCACCCTTTTCTTAGTGTGATTTTCTGCTTTACTTCAAAGCCTGAGCTAAATTGAAAAATCCCTTGTCAAAGTTCAGTTTGGATGCCACTTCCACTGTGAAACCTTTCTGGTTACATTCAGCTAATAAAAACACCCTATTTCTCCATTAGCCCCAAATTGTGTTGTATTCATGACCCCTACCACCTTGTATCTTGTGAGTTTATTCATTTAACTAACATTTATTATAATCTATACTGAGACAAGTGCTAGTCTAGGAACTAGAGAGAAGGAGGCTTATTACTTATTTTCTTCTTCAAAATGGAATGTAGTATGTAGACATCTAAAAATAATGTCACAATAAAAGACAAAAGTACAATTGTAGAGAAGCTTAGGATTGTTTTTTCATCACTTAGCAGAGCTTGAAATCTTTTTGATATTTGTATTTGTAGTGCTATGATTTGCATGTAATGCAAGCACTCTAATACTGAGCAACACATATCTCTAGTCTTGTGTTCTATATGTTTAAGAATTATTGTTCTTATTATAAGAGGTTTGTAGAAACTATTTTTTTATTTATTTGCAAGGCTAGAAAAAAAGAGGGAAAGAAAGAGAAGTGGGGGGGATTGAGAGAATGAGCACACCAGGGTCACTTGCCACTGCAAAACTAATCCAGGGCTGGAGAGATGGCTTAGCAATTAAGGAACTTGCCTGTGAAGCCTAAGGACCCATGTTCAACTCTTCAGATCCCATGTTAGCCAGACACACAAAGGTGAGGCACATGCAATGTCAAACATGCCCACTAGGTGGCACAAGAATCTGGAGTTCAATTGTAGTGGATGAGGCCCTAATGTGCCAATTCTTTCTGACTCTCTCTCTAAAAAATTTTTTAATTAAAAAAATTAATATATGCCAGACACATGTCACTTAATTGTATTTAAATTTTTTTTAATTTAATTTATTAGTTTTCTTTTCAGTAAATACAGGCAGTTTGGTACCATTATTTAGGCTCATCTGTGATCTACCCCCTCCCATTAGACCCTCCTTGTTAATGAAAATGGGTCGTGCATTGTGGAGTTAGCCCCCAGTTATTAGTATGATAAATGTCTCTGCAAATCATGACCCAACATGTAACTCTGACATTCTTTCCGCCCCCTCTTCCGCAAGATTTCCCTGAGCCATGTTGGGTTCATTTTTGGTCTGCTTCAATGCTGAGGTGTTGGGGGCCTCTGAGGCTTTGGCTCTCTGATTGGGTAGGAGTTGATTTTTCTCTGCGTTGATCTCCTTCCCCTTTGTGCTGGTATCCGGTTCACAGGAAAACATCACCCTTGCTTATTTCGCCAGTTGTCCTTAGTTTCAATTGGGCCCCTTTTGAGGTATGTTGGGGCAGCTCTCTTTTTAGGATCTGCATCTATCTGGAAAAGAGAAGCAGATTCTCCAACGGAGAGTAAGTTAGCACCCGGAAAATTGAGATAACACTTACTTTTTTGATAGACATTTTGATAGGTGTAGGCCCTCTTATACCCTGTGATTGATGGTAGCTTGATATTGTAGAGTGGGCTTGTGTTTGGGTATGGTTCTGACTTGTTTCCCAGCTCCAGCTAAGGGTCTAGTACCACTGAGTGGATCAGTTAGCCAAATCAAGAGCAATTGATTCCTCACCATGGCTGTGTACCACTATTGCACTTGTGTGGGCATCACATCCGGTTATTTGTTGCTAATTAGGTTAAACAATGTGTTGCTTGGACAGATCTTGGTCATTTCCCCCAGTCGCCTATGTAGTGCCTTCTGGCACTAGACACGCTGACTGTCTGGGGACTGACTCTCTCCTGGCTTCCAGCCATGTCATTCCATTTTATGCGTCAGCTGCGTATGGAGTCTTCAGCAATAGGGTCTTACCACTGGCCTTTGGTGGGTCATCAAGTACTCTGGCAGAAGTCTGTCATTGTTTTGGGAAACCTTGTAGGTTTCTCTGATCAAAAGCTCATTGTGGATGGTAGGCCCAAGCTGGAAGTGGGGGTTACAGGTCAGTGTCCACTAAGAAATTGAGGAAAAAGATAACTAATATACAAGAGTTAGAGAGGAGAGAGATAGAGGGGAGAGGGGGAGAGGGAGGGAGGGAAGATGTAGGAGATTTAGGTTAGTCTTGATCCTACCCTCTCCAGTGTCTTGTGGTTCAGGTGTTTCCTGTAAGGGTCTAGTGAAGGTTCAGCCATTTGGTCTGTCTTTTAGGAAGTAGAATTTTATGGTACCATTGCCGTTTGGGTCTGGATTACTGTTTTCCACCCTTTGATTCCCTCCCTGCCCTCCCATCCATCTTATTGTCTTTTTTTTACAGTTCTTCCACGATGTATATTTATGTCTTGCTCAGATGAAGTCTCCAAAGACTTTGATTATCATATGGCTCCTTTTCAGGTGGGAATTATTCTACCTTATAGCTTCATCTTCTGAACTATGTGACATCCAGCCTGACTATGCTGCATGAAGAGGATGAGAAGGACACATGTTTGGGGATTGTTACAGAAAGTTTGGTAGGTTACACCTGGAAGTGGTACAATCAAACACCTGTGCTCAAATTCCACTGGTGAGTACTCAGGCAGCCAGAAACATCCATGTGCAAAGGTGCTGTGAAATGTGGTCTAGCTGGAATAAAAAGTAAAATAATTTTCTGGTCTCTGCCACAATATAGGAATAAAGGTAGAGAAGAAAAATGAGAAAACAGAAATGAGAAGTATCAATTAACTAAGGGAGATAATCTTGTCCTCATTCATGAGAGAAATAATGTAAAAGACATGTTAGGGCTAGAGAGATGGCTTAGTGGTTAAGGTATGACTGCAAAGCTTAAGAACCCAGGTTTGATTCCCCAGTACCCACAGAAGACAGATCCATGAGGTGGTGCATGTGTCTAGAGTTTGTTTCCAGTGGCTGGAGGCCCTGGCATGCCAATTCTCATTTTGTCTACCTTCTCTTTCTGCTTATAAATCAAAAAATAAATATTTGAAAAGAAAAGATGAGTTAAAGAATGAGTAGAAAGTAGTCATCTAAGGAGTTGGGAAATGAATATATGTCAAGCAAATGTGGAAGAAAAGCAGGGGAAACTACTCACCATTCCCTGAGCCCAACTGATAAAATGAGAGGCAAGGAAAGAAAATAAAAATGGAGTGTCTGAGTGTCAAGTTGACAAGTGGTAAACTTGTCATGACTAACATTGATGCCAAATTGATAGGATCTAGAATCACTGAGGTGACAAACCTGTATTATGGAAGGTAGTTTCTAGATTAATTTCGGTAGGAAGACCTACTCTAAATGTTGGTGACATTATTTCATGGGCTGAAGTCCCAGGATGAATAAAAATGAGAAATCAACTTGACCACCAGTGTTCATCTTTCTCTGCTTCCTGACTATGGATTGAATGTGACCAGACACGTCAGGTTTTTGCTGCCATACTTCCCTGCCATGATTGACTGTACCCTTGGATTGATTTCAGAAATAAACCCCTCTTTTCTTAAGTTGCTTCTTGTCAAATATTTTGTTACAGCAAGTAATTAAATTCATGAACTGAGCAAGGGCATTCATTCTTTTCTGTTTCCTGACTTGCTGACTCATGTTCCTGATGCCATGTTTGCCCTGTCATGACATGTCTTCAAATTGTGAGCTGAGATTAGCCCTTTCTTCCTTAAATTGCTTTTGTCCCAGCAATAAGAAAAGTAACTAATGCACAAATTTGGTACTGGGAAGTCAGGCTGTTACTCTAATGAACTTGATCATGTTAGGTCTTTAGAATTAGTTTGGGGAAGGAATGTGGAAAAGTTTGATACTTTAGGCTAGAAAGCCTCTAGAATGCTGTAAGCATAGCTTAATGGGCCATTCTGGTAGGAATTTGGAAGACCAGAATGCCAAGGGAACATAGACAGTGGAAGCCTATTTCATAAGGTTTCAGAGGAGAATAAATACTCAGAAATGGGCTAGATGGTATTCACATTCTACCCTGGCAAAAACATCTGGTTGCATTCTGCCTGTGTCCTGAGAACTTGAATAAAGCTGAACTCAAAAGTAATGGACTGCCAGGTGTGGTGGTGCACACCTTTAATCCCAGCACTTGGGAGGCAGAGGTGGGAGGGTTGCTGTGAGTTCAAGGCTACCCTGAGACTCCATAGTGAATTCCAGGTCAGCCTGGGCTAGAGCAAGACCCTACCTTGGAAAAACAAATAAACAGTAAGGGACTAATTTAGTGGAGGCATTCTCAATATAGGATAGCATCAGGCTATGTCATGGTTACAGTTCACCACTATGATCTCAGTCTACACAGAAAGAAAGAGAGAAAGAAAGAAAGAGAGGGAAGGAGGGAATGGAGCAGAATTATATAAAAACTGTACAGTTTGCAGACAAAACAAGGGAATTTAAAGTTACAGACTTTAATTAAAGTTTCAAGTGCTGTGGAAGTAGCTGAGATTATTAGAGATTAATATTAATTAAAGGGAAGCCTCCTGTGCTAAACTGTAACAATAGAAAAGGTGCCCAGAGGGCATGAGCTCACCCATCAAATGCTGTATCTTGTGAACATTTCTTTGTTTCAAAAGAGAAAACCTAAACTGTGAATGCTGCTGAAGATGTTTCTTGATAGAAAACAACTGCCTAGGGAAGTGTTTCTCCAAAGTCATCACACAGAGGCCAGTACCATTGTGGTCCAAGAGGACCAGGCTCCATCTAGAGCTGGCAGTAGAATTTGACAGCATTATCCACATGATACTGCTTTTGTGGGCATGATAGATGCAAGAGTGAAGGTTTGTGGAGGCATGTAGCAGGTTTGCATGCAGCAGGGAAGGTGACCCTGTGTCCAGGAGGGTATGTGTATTGCAGGCAGAAGAGCTATAGCAGTGGGGCCAGCAAGCCTTTTGGAACCCAGATGTTTCAAACTATACAAAATAAGCTTTTGTGGGAGTCATCAAAAAATTGATAACAGTTAGTTTTCTTAATGCACAACAACAAAAGTTTTCTTAATGCACAACAACAAAAAATGAATTTAAATGTGTTATGAATCCAGCATGTTTCTTGCATTGCTCACTCATGTTACCATTCCCTGAACTCACTGGACTAATTGTTCTGAACACTCAACATGCTCTTTGCCATACACATGAAGTCACATCACACAATGCCAATGAATGCTGCTTAAAACACCTTGGCTCAAACTTGAGACTATTTTATGCAATGTGCTACAGTGATTTTATAGCGCATACACAGTTTTATGCTTTTATAGACACATAATGGCTTAATTGTGGAAAAAATGACTTTTAATATTGCCCTACCATTATTCTTCGTAATATAAGCATTAAATAAGTACCTCTTTGGAGTGCATTATTGTTAAAATGTTTGATTTTTAAACATTGCCATTGCATTTGCTGGCTTGAGTTTCAAGAAAACTTGTTAAATGAATTCTAGCTTGGGATTAGTATAGCATTTCCAAAAATGTTTGGGAACGTTCTCAACATTTGTCTGCCATTTTGTACTATGTGTTTATGTGAAGTGATATTCACAGCATTGACAATTATACAAACAAATTCTGATCAACTCTGAAAGACAGTGAAGATGCTTACATCAAATAGTCCACTAATCTTCAATTGTCTGTGTAAAAATAGATAAGTCACATGGCTCATTAACATTCATATTTGCTTTTGTCTTTAATAAATGTAAACATATGTATATCACGTAAATTATATGTATACCAACATTCTTTGGTTTTAATGTAAATTTCTTTATGGTTTATGATCAGTAAATGTTTGATTTATATGCCTTAATTTTTAAAATTATTATTATTTTTTTGAGGTAGTGTCTCACTCTGGCCCAGGCTGAACTGGAATTAACTATGTAGACTCAGGGTGACCTCACACTCATGGTAATCCTCCTACCTCTGTCTCCCAAGTGCTTGGATTAAAGGTGTGTGCCACCATTCCTGACTATATGCCTATTTTTTTTTATACCTGTATCCAGGGTCATGTAAAAATTTCTTGAGTGAAAAAGGGTCACAAATGGTAAAGGTTTAAAAAGCCCTCTTTCAAATGGAGCATTCTACATGAATACAAATAAATAAGAAGGGAGAATTACAGTCATTCTTGTGATGAGCAAATTCACCCCATTCTAAGCAATATAGACAAATGACAGTTCCCCGGCTACTTCTGCTCATACCATTTTATACATTTAAAAAATATCTTTAGGGCTGGAGAGATGGCTTAGCAGTTAGGCGCTTACCTGTAAAGCCTAAGGACCCCAGTTTGAGGCTTGATTCCCCAGGACCCATGTTAGCCAGATGCACAAGGGGGTGCACGCATCTGGAGTTCATCTGCAGTGGCTGGAGGTCCTGGTGCACACATTCTTTCTCTCTCTCTCTCTTCCTTTTCTCTCTCTCTATGCCTGTCACTCTTAGATAAATTAAAATTTAAAAATATTTAAAATATATATTTTTAGTCTTTAAAAATGTAAAAGAAAAAATTTTCTGCATGTAAAAACTATATGAAACCCAAATCTGAGTGTGCACACTCATATTCATGCTCTTGAGTGGCTGTTTTTACATGCAAAAGGAGTAGCTGTGACAGAGAATGCATGGCTTGGGAAGTCCAAAGTGCTCACACTCTGGCCCTTACAGAGAAAGTCTGTCCACAGTCCCCAGAGTAGAGCTTGGGCAGGAAGAAGAGCGCAGCACTTCCCACGCAGGTCCTACAGTAGAATCACCTGTTGAATTCCCAAAACAAATTAGTGCCAAATATCCACCCTCAATAGCTCTAGAATGAATTGATCTGGGGTGGAGGTGTTTTAAAAAGTTTCTCTTGGTTTAAATGTGAGTCAGGGCTGAGAGCCAGGTTAGAACATTGTGTACAAGTGCAGAAAACTGTGTTTATGCTGTAAAAACACTGTAATTCATAACATACAATAGTCTCATGCCTGAGCACAGGCATTTCAGGGAGCATTTGTTGGCATTGTGTTATAATGACATCATGAGTGAGGAGGAACAAATGACTGAAGGTCTGGACTTCCCAAGTTTCAGGCGTAACAGTTACAGGACCTGTGCCTTCTTTCCGCAAGGAACTCAATGGACCCCAAGCCTGTCTTTGGAGGAAACAAATCAGTGACCAGACTCGACTGAAGGAGGGAAAAGAGTTACTGTTTCTCATTGTGATACAACTTATAATAATGCTTTATTATATTTCATCTTCTATGTCCTTGAACCATTGGTTCTAATGTCCCTGGACTTCCATGTAAGACAGGCACACCTGGGCTGGAGAGATGGCTTAGTGGTTAAGCGCTTGCCTGTGAAGCCTAAGGACCCCGGTTCGAGGCTCGGTTCCCCAGGTCCCACGTTAGCCAGATGCACAAGGGGGCGCACGCGTCTGGAGTTCGTTTGCAGAGGCTGGAAGCCCTGGCGCACCCATTCTCTCTCTCTCCCTCTATCTGACTTTCTCTCTGTGTCTGTCGCTCTCAAATAAATAAATAAAAAAATAAAAAATAAATAAAAAAAAAGACAGGCACACCTTGGGTGTATAGTACACACCTTTGCAGGAAGCCCTGCTGGGCCACTTCTCAGGATATACTCCAACAGGGAACCCTTGCTCCATTTTTACAGAATGCTCTCCATAATTATTGGTGGTCTTTGAGGGAAGGGGAGAAAAGACAACTCTATCAGAATCCCATTCTCCACTAGCACTGTGGGCACAGGATAGCTGTGGGGCTGCAAGGCTGCTCTGAGCTATTATTGTGCCTGGCTCTCTCTCAGCATGGTGCCACGCAGACAATGCTGCACACCCAGAGCATGGGGGATGAACAGTAAATATGACACTCTGGATTTTTTTTTAATCTTGTCAGTTTTTCCCTGATTTGTGTCCTTTATCCTAGCCCCTCTGCTATATAAGCTTCTCAGAACTAATGCCCATAACGCCACCACCCACTGGTAGCAGCAGGCTGCTGGGCCACTGTGGGGTTCTCATTGCTTAGATTTACAATGTCTGCCATTATTCAGTAACTGTATGTGTTAACCCAGTGGCACAAGGTTGCTCTAACACCTTCCCCTCTGGTTTCTCTTTCCTCTGGGGGCCAACAGCAACGGCAGGTGTGCCGCCCTCCTAACTCTGCGTTCCTCAGCCAGCACATGCCCCATCCTACAACCTGCCAGTGCTGGAATCGCTCCTGCTGAAACAGAAGGGAATGCAGAGCAATTATGGAACTTAGAGGAGCTACTGCCATGTTTACAAAGTTAAAAATACATCTCAGAGGTATTTCTTCGTCCTCTTATAGATACCAATCCTCCATCTCTTTTCTTTTATTAAGAACACATGTTATTAAATCATGGCAGGCATACAGTCAAGCTCTAAAATGAGCGATAGCCACTGAGGCTGCTGGAAGTGACTCCAACAGTGAACATGTAGCTATTGGGAAGTGAAGCATGACCATACCTGTTTGCTCTCTTTAAACATCTCCCTGGAACAAGTTATTCTTTTCACACTTCTGTAATTCTAGTCAGTTTCCATAGTAGATCCCAGTTAACTAATAAGTGTTCTGATCATGGGTATTTTGGCTCCTGTGAAGTTCACCTTTGTTGAATTTCTTCTCCCAGAATGCAGTGGTGTCTCAAAGTGCATTTGCCCTTAGCACCTATGCCTCGGGGCTTTAGGGGAAAGAGCAGCAGCTGCGGGTGGAGTAGTGGCTCTTATGAGCGGTTCTGGAATGGAATGCCCACTTACATCTGATTGTGGAAATTTTGCTTTGTGAGGGACTTAAAAACAGAAATCCTATTGGTTAGAGAAGTGTAGAAGAAGGGAAATAAACTGCTTTTGGTGGTTATGAGGTCTTCACAGGGGAAAGCCAGGATCCCTGGGTCAACTTAAAAGGAATGTAGGCTTGTAAACACTTTGAAATCACCAAACACCTTATCTACAAATGGGCATGAATTAACAACTTGTAAAATCACGCTGTTCTTTGTAGACTTGTGACAGATCTGACAAAAAGGTGATGACAGGAGAATGCTGGGTCTCTCTACTTCTCACTGTCAATCCAAGTGTGGGCTCCCAACACTGCCCTGCCCACTCAGGCAGTCAGCCTCTAGGCAGCAGAGTAAGTGAGCAGTACTGCTTTTCACAGTGTACCTGTAGTTCTGTTTGTATTTAGAGGAAGGTAAAATAGTAACTTCTCTTAGGATATGCACAGAAGAGTACAGAAGCAAGCAAAAGTAAACAGAACCATGCCAAGGAAAAGCAGGTAGGTTCCAAATGCATCTGAGTTAGGTAGAACAAGTGGTGAACATAACACAGGGCCAGGGGAATCCCTGCAGCCCACAGAGTGCTTTGCAGAGTCTAGCAGAGAAAAAAGGAAAGGGAAGGGCTTATGAGACGTCTGGAATATTCCAGGTACTTGCTGTTTCCTGTGTGTTTGGTTTCTTATTCCCTCTGTAAGAAGAGTTGTGAAGATTGTTTATGTTCCTTTGATACAGTAGAACCTAGTCTTACTAGGCACTCTTAAAGATATACCAAGATAGTGGATGGAGATTCTTCTATACTTTATTCCATATCATGTTACAAGAAAACAACAGTGACAGCTGACAAACCATTACATCCTTTACAATACGGACAGGTTACAAATATGCAACATGTAGTGTTCCCATTCTCCTTACTATGTGTCATGTTGAAGTATAATGATTTTCTGAATGATGCTAGCACATTTCATAGGCACCAACCTCATTAGAAAGCACACATCTCAGTGCATCATAATAAACAAAAAGAAATAAAATATGAAAACATCCACTACCAAACAAAGAACATATTTTGTATGTGTCTCTAACATATGCTGCCACGAAAGGGAGATGAGAATAGGAAATTGCTTATTTTATTTGATTTAAATGTTTTATTTTGGTATATGAGGAAACAACAATTCTAACATACAGTTTCCTCTGTCTGCAAGCCAGTAAAGGAGGTGGACATTATGCACAATTCTGCAGCATATTCCTATGTACAGGGGCAGGCAACAATCTACCCCAGTAGGTACAGACTAAACATCCTCTTATATAACGAAGATTGCAAGCCCAATAATATTCGCAGATGAGTGTCTTATATGGATGCATACTTAGGGTACTCATTATATTGGCTGTCAATATACACACCAAGGAAATGATACATATTAAGAGGGTCTGATTTCTGTACATGTCCAAAGGCTCCCTTGGAAATTTTTCTAGTCATTCTTGGGAACTAGAAATAGCTTTTTACCTTGTGTGGTAGGTACACAGGTGCCTCTGCCTTATGGCCTTTTGTTTTTTAAATTTTTTTCTTTTCTTTTGATGAGCACAGAAAATATTTCTTCATGTCCTATGTATCTTTATTTCTAAACCAACCTTTTCCTTTAAGAAAATGGAAATTAAGTCCCATACCTACTTTCATAATACTGTGTGTGCACTGATGTAGGCTTGATACAATCACCATGCAAAGGTGTTCATACTATTCTTACCAGCTGTCTTAACTCAAGCTATTCCTTCATATAAAAATAATCTCATAAAGCATTCCAGTGCTTTTCTAATAGTATAATAATCTGTTAATGAACAGTCTGTATTGATTTTCATGATGCCCTTGGAGAGGGCAGGAGAGAAATGTAGGGAAGTAAGAAAGAGACAATGTGACTACAAATTGGAAAGGGATAAAGGAAAGAAGGATGGAGGAGGGAGAGAGAACAATCTTCAGATACTCTTTGTTGTTGTCAAGGATGGGGACCTTAAAACTATCTAACCTCATAGGTATGTCTGTCCTGAGACAGACTGGCCACCCCCCACACTGAGCAGTGTTATGTCTTAGTTGCCAAGATATGCTGTCTAGTTATCTATGACAAAGGTGTGGCTCTCTCACCTTCTTCACATTTTTACTTGAGGCCTTTTGACATTAAATTGTATCAAACTTCCTAGTTAGCAACCCCATTAAATTGTAAGATTCAATCATCAAGCTCTTTACTTAAACCTATTGAAATATGAGCAGTATACCTTTCTCCCAAATGAATGAATGACACCACATGAATCACAGGGAAGGCCATTTCTAAGTACATGAAAAATTTTCTCCCCTTATTTAATAAATACCAGTTCAAGTATGCTTTAAGTCAAAATACCTTTAAAGCCTTCCTTCCAGTAGATGGAATGTATGAAAGAGGAATGAAAATGATTTTTTAGGTAGGAAAGAGTAACAATTTTCACCTTGGGTGTCTTTTGCTTCCTTTAAAGTCAATAAACAAATAATTTCTTGTTTTGTACTTGTGAGATGGTGATGCATACCTTGTCTGGATAGGATGGGCTCTGCCTTGACATGCCCCCACCTGCTCCAGAGAGAGTACTGTTTTAAAGTTTAGAAAACCTGGGTCTACTTTCCTGGCTATACTGGATTTGACCATAAAAAGCTTTTCCCTCACCCCATTCTCAGAAAGCCCTTGTCAAACTGGATCATAATTCCTAGTCTTGATCCTAAAGCTGCGTGACACATTTCAAGATTATAGTTGCTCCTCTGTCTGAAGAAGGGTAAAACATAAAACAATGTGTACAAATGTGTTTCCATGGGAATTTGTGTTGAGCGATGCAAAGGTCATGTTTTACATGAGGTTTCCTAAGTACCCCTTGGCTTCAGCATTACTGCGTTTCTGCAGGGAGGACTCCTGAGGGAGTCACTGGCTCCAGACAGCTCCCTCCAGTCCAAGGTGCAATGCAGGCCAATGCCCTTTCTCCCAGTGCCACAGACTTGCCCACATCTTCCAAGGTACTTGGGTTCCTTAAAGCCAGGGAAGGTGGATTTTTCTTTCCGTTTCCATCATTACAGCAGAATTCTGGCATTGTTTCTAAAACTTGTGATGCAGTTATTCTAAGAGCCTTGTTCAAAATCAGGTACCCAAGATGCTTCCAACCAGCTTGGAATTTTTATTTAACACTTTAATTCAAAAGTGTTTTGTTGTAACTGAGTAAACGTTTAACTCTGAAATATTTTTTAAAATTTTTTAAGCATTACTTGGGTAAGGCTGCTTTTAGGACTCATCCAACTCATCCAAAATTATAACTTCTTTTTTGCACCCAAGTTTAAACATGATATTCCTCGTATTTTTTCCAGTTAAAAAATAATAAGAGTAATAGAGTGGATGGAAAAAATAATAAATGTTGATGAGACTCAGAACACACATGTAAAAAGTTACCTTGATTTCTAGAGGTTGAAAAGTAAGCCATTGACCCCTGTCTTTGCTCTCAGTGCTTGCTTGGTATTTGTTTCTTTGCTTCTTCAGAAACAGTTGTGCTATGAGGCTTGAAAATGCTAAGCAGATTTTGATATCCTATATAAGTGTGTGGTTATCTCCAAGGGTGGGGAAACACATCAGCAAATGTTCTCAAAAGGTGAGCTCAGGTAGGGTCCCACCTTCTGGGACAAAACTGTCTAGTCAGAGAACAGGGATTTGCTCACACCAAACATGTCTTTCCTGGTGGTTGGAGAACGTGTTCTGCTCTTAAACAAAACACATTTCTTTATGCCACTGTGTGGTTTTCAAGTACAGACATTATTGAAGAAGTGTGAACACCAAATGTGTTGTCTTAATGTCTTTAAGACATGGATGGTGAAAGCGTAAAAACCTTCACAGAGACGCTGTGCTGCAGAGGGAAATCAAACGAAATCAAACGCAAAAGACTGAAAAGAATACATGCCATGTAACAGTAAGCAAAGCTTAATCTTCACATAGTTCTTGGAAATCACAAGGTATCCAAATGCGTGCAAGGTTTTAAATAAATTGCAGAGAAAACAGGGTCTTGCCAGCTTCAATTTTCTCATAAGTGAAATCCACCCCAGGGAGCAGGAGGAAACTGATCCACCAGCCCTGTGCATTACTGGCTACTTCATTAGGGATGTTTTTCTTCTTCCTTGAATGATGACAATTTAATCCTAAAAGGAGGAAAGAGACAATTGTTAGTCTTTAAAAAAATGCAAAACTTCCGGGCTTGGTGGCGCACTCCTTTAATCCCAGCACTAGGAAGGCAGAGGTAGGAGAATTACCTGTGAGTTTGAAGCCATCCTGAGACTACATAGTTAATTCCAGGTCAGCCTGGATCACAGTGAGACCCTACCTTAAAAAACCAAAAAAAAAAAAAAAAAAAAAAAAAACCCATAAAAAAAATAAAAAAAAAGCAAAACTTACATCATTTATTCTCCTCAATTACTTGAGACATTAAAAATTGATCAGGTTGGGCTGGAGAGATGGCTTAGCGGTTAAGCGCTTGCCTGTGAAGCCTAAGGACCCCGGTTTGAGGCTCAATTTCCCGGGACCCACGTTAGCTAGATGCACAAGGGGGTGCACATGTCTGAAGTTTGTTTGCAGTGGCTGGAAGCCCTGACGTGCCCATCCTCTCTCTCTCTCTCTCTCTCTTTTTCTCTCTTTCTGTTGTTCTCAAATAAATAAATAAATAAATAAATAAAAATAAAAATAAATTGATCAGGTCAAAGTGAACCGATTCCTGTTCTCTACAGCTATACCAAGCACATATATTTGAGGTAGAATAATTGCCTTAATGAGATCATTTCTTTTTAACATGATAAACAAAACTTCTGGCTGTTTCTTACCTTAAAATAATTTGACTCCATGAATGCAAATGGGCTAACATTCTCTTGGATTATTAAAAGAAAATGAAATTCAACAAAATTCCTTCCCTAAATCATTAGTAGCAATACTGGTCTTAATTAAGTGCCTGTAGCATCATACAGACCATTAAAAGAACATATCATTGTGCTCATTTTTATGAATATGAAATTGAAAAATGGATCATATGCATGCTTTTTAGAAAATCAGCAGCACATGATTCCTTGGTCGCTTGTTATCAGTTATTTTAGATTCAGTGGAATAGAAAGTGGCCAGCATGACCTTCTTCCCAACATCCTGTATAGGACCACGTGTTTCCAATAAAACCTGCCTGAAAGCTGGAACCCCTAATATGTGAGTGGTTCAAGGAGAATGAAGGAATAGTCCCTGAGTATTTCTTTATTTTTTAAAAAATGTGTTACTTATTTGTTTGTACTTTAAAGGTAGGGTCTCACTCTAGCCTAGGCTGACCTAGAATTCAGTTTGTAGTCTCAGGGTGGCCTTGAACTCACTAGGATCCTCCTACCTCTGCCTCCTGATTGCTGGGATTAAAGGTGTGGGGCACCACACCTGAAAGTAGTTCTTTTTAACCCATATTCATCTTTTTGTATCTCTTCAGATTGGGAAGAGAATACTTGGCCAGGCAAGGCATGGGACTTAAAGGTTAAAATTCCTTAGCTTCACTTTATCCCAAAACCCATTCATCTACTAGACTTAGAAGCTCATTTCTGCTACTGAGGCCGGCCACACCTGCCTGTCCCTGCCATGGGGAGACTCTGTTGTCATCCTCTGGGAACCTTAGCCAGAGCTGCTCCCACAGGTGCTGACTGCCTGGGGGAGCTCATAACATCCTTGCCCCCATGAGCTGTCACACTGAGGACACTGCCCTCAGTTGGCAGCAAGCTAGCAATGCTCTGACAAAGAGAGCAAAAAGTTTTGCTCATTAGGATAGTATCATCACCCACCCTCAACTCATCTCTCTCATTCACTATGATGAGGTTGTCATATTTTACACTTCTGCTCAATTCTTATTGCTCTTCTTCCTTTCCTTTCTGAGCATTTGCAATTACATTTATTTTCATTCATGGTTCACAAACTTTCTCTTAAGGAATTTGGTTTTAAATTATTTATTCATTTATTTGAGAGTGACAGAGAGAGAAAGAGGGAGAGGGAGAGGGAGAGAGAATGGGCGCGCCAGGGCCTCCAGCCACTGTAAACGAACTCCAGATGTGTGCGCCCCCTTGTGCATCTGGCTAATGTGGATCCTGGGGAATCGAGCCTCAAACTGGGGTTTTAGGCTTCACAGGCAAGTGCTTAACTGCTAAGCCATCTCTCCACTAACCTTTTCAATGTTGTACAACCATGGTCTCATCACCTTCAAAGGGGACTCCATATCTCTGAAGCAGCCATTCCCCATTCTTTCCTTGCCTCATTTCCTAGCAATCATGAAATCACCTCTCCCTCTCAATGGCTTTACCTATTCTGGATATTTCATATAGGTGGAATTATGTAAGGTGGGATCCATCGTATTGTAGCTGGCTGCTTTTAATTAGTGTGTTTTTGAGGTTCATTCATATTATCCTATGTGTCAGTACTTCATTATTGGGTATACCTGAATAATACTGTACTACATAGATATTTTCATCAACTTTTAAACTATTTGCTTTATCAACTCATTTGTTTGTATATATTTGGGTCATATCACTCTAGCTATTGAGAATAAATTTTGTGGCTACTTGAACATTCATGTAAGAAGGTGTTTTTCTAATCCATGTTCAACTATTTTGGTTATATATCTAGGAGCAAAATTCTGGGTAATATATCAAGTCTATATTTAAATTTTTGTAGAATTTTCCACAGTGGTGCACCATTTACATTCTTACCAGTAATGCAGAGGGTTCCAATTTCTCTATAGCCTTCCTTATACTTGTGTTATAGGTTTTAAATTATAGTTTTCCTATTACAGTGAACTGGTTTACATTGACTTATGGTTAGTGATGTCAAACCTCTTTTAATGTGCTTACTTGCCATATGCCTATCTTCTTTAAGGAAGTATTTATTCAAGTCCTTTACTAACTTTAAAATAGAGCTTTTTGTTATTGAGTGGCAGTTCTTTATATAGTTTTGGATATTACTCTCTTATCAAATACAAGATTTGCAAATGTTTTTCCTGTTCTATGGATTGTCTTTTCACCCCATTATGTCCTTTGAAGTGTGATGAAGTCCAAATTACACATTTTTATCTTGCTGCTTTTACTTTTTGTGTCACATTTAAATTTCCAATGTGAAACCCAACATCACAAAGATTTGCTCCTATATTTTCTTCTATGAGTGCCTCTAGTTTTAGCCCTTGTAGTTAGATCTTTCATCCATTTTTGTTACTTTTAAATAAATGATATAAGGTAGGGATCACCTTCTGTTCTTGAGAGTTCTTTGACTAGGTAGAATGTAAACATTCCATTCTATTACTGTTTTGGGAGAGGCCCTGATATCAATGGAGACCACACAAGCCCTTTGCTACCACTAATTCTTAACGCCTCCTCTATTGTTGATATCTCAAATACTTGCTGCTGTGTGTGCGGTTCTCTGTGTGGCTCACCTGGTCACTCCTTACCCCCGCCTGGTTGGGCATAGACCTCTTTGCCTGGAAGTTGCAACTCTAGCAACAACTATAGAGAGCAGCCCTCTTAGTCCCTATCCCCATACCACTTTCTTCAGGGGAAATAAAGAAAATCCTCCTTTGCTGTACCAGCTGCTGGTATGTAAGCACACATTCTGAGTTAGGCCCGGACTCCTTTTCTGAGGTTTCTGATATTCAGGAGAGAGAGGGTGCTTGTTCCTGCATTGTTTCTAGCACACTTCTCCGCTGCAGGTACCTTTACCCAGTCCCCAGCCCCACTACCATCCTTTACATTTATATTAGGCAGATAACAAAAGTGTCCTTTTGCTTCTGTCTAGTTTAAACAGAAATTAAGGAACTTTGTTTTTTTTTTTTTCTTCACACTAGCTTGCCTAGGCACAAACTTTCTGTGACTACACCCAAGTAACATAGTCTTTGCCTGTTTCTTCTCCTTTCTACCATTTTAAGCAACAGAATGGAAACCTGGTCCACAAGCTGAATTTCTGAACCCAAGACTTTATTTAGTCCCTTTCAAAATACTTCCTGTAAAGAAGCAAGTAAGGACACATGTGGTATCATTATTACTGATTAAATGTGGGTTTGTTAACCAATGTGTCCTCAGGCATAGCTCAGGTATGACTCAGGCACTCAGTAAGTAGTTGATGAATGAATAGAAGGGGCGAAAAAGAAGGATCTAAAAGCCTGGGAGTGGGTGTTCTCTGACATGGAGTTTCCTTTGACACATTCAGTGACAGCCTCAGCTCCTCCTCATGAACTAGCAACTCTGTACCTGCCATTCAGGTACTATGTTGGATACAGAGGACATCCACAGATACACCACCAGTCAAGAAGGTGGGGCTGGAAACACATATTGCTTACTCCATGATACTGTATTTGAAATGAATGGTTTGATATTCAATATATTTTACTTCCTCTAATAATAAATTATGTTGCCACCTTACACCTGTTACTATCTTGTGGAGCTAATTTAAGACTTACTTTTTTGGCCACATATACCTAACTTATGGTGTAAGCACAATTGGATAATAAGGGATAGTATATAGTATCAGTAATTGGTGAGTAAATGGTGAGTGCAATGATTATGGTAAGTCCATTATTCAGGGTTGGGAGTTGGCATTCAATGGAAGAATACAAGAATAAGAAAATAATGGGGGTAGGAGGATGGCTTGGCCATTAAAGGAACCTGTGGGCATACCCTGCCAGGCTGGGCTCCATTCCACAATGTCCATGTAAATCCACTCATGGGCCAGGTGCATTCGCAGTGGTAAGAGACCCAGTCTTTTTTTTTTTTTTTTTTTCTTTTTGAGGTAGGGTCTCACTGTAAGCCCAGGCTGTCCTAGAATTCACCATGTAGTCTCAGGGTGGCCTCGAACTCATGGTGATCCTCCTACCTCTGCCTCCGGAGTGCTAGGATTAAAGGCGTGTACCACCATGCCCGGCTAGGAGACCCAGTCTTAAAGAAGGTGAAGTACAGTCAATTTTGATGTCAACATGTGTGTTGCATGACACGTGTGTGAGCATGCACATAACTGAAATAATCTAAAAAAGAAAATAATGGGGTGCCAATGACAGTAACACATCCATCACTGTGAGAAGACTGAGCAGTCCACATTGTGCCACTTGCCCTGCCTAAAGCTTTTACCTGATCATGTATGTCCCTTCACATTAGCTTTAATTTAATGAGACAATATAAACATTTTAGAAATCTAAATGTTATCCTATAGTTCATGGGTAAGGATATATAGAAGTAAAATATGACAAATGTAAATCCTCCCCTCACATGTGGTTGATCATTTAACACAATGCATGCACGTATCAAGGGACAGTGACTATGAGGGAGAAGCTCAACAGTGTGTACATCTGCCCACAGGAATGTAAACCATATCATTAGTGGGTGCCATTTATATTTGGCTTTCAGTTTTTACACTGTTCTTTCTCTAAAATGAATGTTTTAAATAAGAAATTGGATTCAATTGATAAAATCCGTATTCAGAAATGTCTACATAGGGCTTCTCACCTATAAATATTAATTAATTAGATTGCTGGTACCCATAATGCAACTTTGTTCTGACCCATGTGCCCTATGAACTAGATATTTTTTGGATTCAATTTTCTTAAAACCAACTATCAGCATCGTGTGATGGAGGAGATGAGAAATGAAAATGAGCAGTCCCGCTGTGCAGGTGGGTGACCTGTGGGAGAGAGTTTGCCTGGTAGGATTTTTACACGAACCATCAGACACAGACCAATTGATTAGATCATCTCATACCCGCCACCAACTAGGCTCAAGAGACTAATTAGAGAGAGTACTGCCTGCGCGGGCACCCCATTGACACCTAATTTGCTCAGCCAAAGCCTTTGGGGAAAATGCATTATCTCTGCAGCTGCACTTCATGCATTTCTGATTCAAGGCACAAGTAAGGAGTGCTTCATCACTCTTTTGAGCAAACTGAATGTAGAAGCCCTTAAGTGGTAAATGCAAGCAAACAGAGCCAAATTAAGAATGGGCCAGGCTCTTTCTAATTCCCTGTGTGCTTCCAGATAAATCCTTGTGTGTACACACACACACACCCCTGCACACATACATGCCAGAGGGACAGAACAGCCAAGGCTCCAGCTCAGGGTGCCCCAATATGTTCAGATGGTCTGTGTTTCATGCTGGCCTGTTTACTCTCTCTAAGGTTTAGTGTTTGTTTTTGTGTTTGTGTGTGTGTATTCCTGCTCCACTGTCCCTCCTCAAAGTATTCTTTTTTTCTACAGGAAAA
The DNA here is from genome assembly GCF_020740685.1 of Jaculus jaculus. Lineage (NCBI taxonomy): Eukaryota > Metazoa > Chordata > Mammalia > Rodentia > Dipodidae > Jaculus > Jaculus jaculus. The sequence continues at coordinate 60,114,021 of NC_059111.1, read as the reverse complement.
TGGATATTATTTTTTCCTTTTCCTCTAAGACTCACTGGAGAGAAGTGATTATTTTGGCTCAAAATTGAAGCAACTCTAGGCTCTTTGTTCATCACCTAACTTGTGAACAGATATTGTCCAATGAATGTGTTGCTCTGGGGCAATCTGCTCATTTCTATTCAGGAACTTCTTGTGACAAAGTGTCTACATAACAGTGAAGGAAGACACTAAAAACGTGACAGAAAGGAAGCTACCTCATGCCTACAAATACAGTATAGAATTCATAAAACAAGTAGGTTCTTTTCTTTTATTTATTTATTTACTTATTTATTTATTTAGAGACAAACAGACAGACAGAAGGAGTGTGTATGCACACGAGAGAGACAGACAGAGAGAGAGAGAGAGAGAGAGAGAGAGAGAGAATGGGTATGCCAGAGTCTTTAGCCATTGCCAATGAACTCCTTATGTATGAGCCACTTTGTGTGTTTGGGTTATGTGGGTACTTGGGAATAAATCCTGGGTTGTTCAAGCTTTGTAGGCAAGTGCCTTAACTGCTGAGCCACCTTTGTAGCCCTAGTAGGTTCTAAGTAAGAAAAAAAAGGAATCTCACTGATGAAGTTTCTAACAGAGTAGAACTGATGATAACTTCTTTCTCAAATGCACACACCAAAGAAGTGGTGAATAGGAGGCTTCTAAAGAAGGTCATGTAATTAATTATGCACTTGAAAAAACAAAAATGAAAACAATAAATGATATAGTAATAAGGAAAAATTAGGGTGGCTTTGTGCCAGATTGAGAAGATTTTGAGAATGGCTTTCAATAATGCTAGAATAAAGGAGAAAAACAAAGCAAAATAGAACTTCACACATGGTGGCATTCTTTAGTGGACTTATGCCTTTTCACTCACATATTGGATGGATTGGTTTACTCATAAATTCTGGAAAAATATAATTCCACTCTGTAAATTTTCACATTTATTATTTTATTAATAATTCAATAAATATTTTTAAAAGTAACATTATTTGCCTGACTTTTAAAAAAGTATTCAAAACTGAACTTATTAGAGTTTCTAAGTGAGTGGATTCCAGAAGCCATCAGAATGATTTTCTGACAGTATTCATTGAAGGAATGTTTGAAAAAAATCAAGAGATTAGGACATTTACTAAAATGCATAAAGTCTGAAGGAATATTGTTGAGAATAAAGTTCAGAACTCTCACAAAGTATCATGTGTACAGCTTTCACATGAAAATTGTCTGGGAAAACCAACTAACCTGTCTACTTTGAAACATTTTGTTCAAAACACTAAGAAAAACTAAAGTGAATCTTTGTATGTAATTTATCTTTAAGCACAGTTCACTATTGTAGAGAATTAAGTCCACAAGTAAGATATAAAGTGATAAGTGACAAGGCAAACATGGTTATTATATGTACACACATATAAACATTCTCATGTTTATGTATGCTCATATTTACACATATCAGCTTTTATATGACAGATTTTATATTAACAATGGGCTTAAAGTAAGTTTTTGATTTTTTTATATTTTATTTTTATTTATTTCTCTGAGGTGGGGGGAGAAAAAGGGCACACCAGGGCCTCCAGCTACTGCAAATGAACTCCACATGCATGTGTGCCACCTTGTGCATCTGACTTTATGTGGATTTTGGAGAATTGAATGTGGGTCCTTTAGCTTTGCATTCAAGTGCTTTAGCTGCTAAGCTATCTTTCTAGCCCAAGTTTTTGTATTCTTATTGAATTCAGATAATTGGAGAACAGCTTAACTTACTTATTTGTTCAGTGAGTTCATGTCATGAATTACTTAGAAATACAGCTTTTTTTTGAGACTAACACTTTAAAAAAAGTGTTTCTAAGTCTACAGCCTACAGTTCCTTGTTAGATGGGGGAGATGATATGAAGCAGAAGGAAGTAGGAATTTAGTTAAACCTACTTCTCTAACTTATCACACTTCTTTCCCCTTAGATGAGAACACATCTTTGAGACCAGGAAGACAATATTAATTAAAGTGAATACTGAGATAGACAGGCTTTGTTTTAAGCTTAACAGAAGGTCCATCATTCAAAATAGCCCAAATCCTTTAAGTTGAAAGCTGTTTGGTAACATCCATATGGATGCACAATTCACTAATTGCAGCAACTTCGCACATTTTAAGCTTTGTGCCAAAGTAGTGATTTTAATTAAAAAAATTCAGGCAAGGCTGTAAGTCTGACATTTCAAAACAAAGCATTTCTCAAATGAGGAGACAGGCTTAACATATCATTTTAATAATCATCATTACCAACAAACATTTATTGAAATCCTCATTAAACACCAGGCATTATATGAGGTATAATTAGCATTGATTGAAAATAATGCTCTATTTTAATGGTGTGGCTATTTATTAAATCAAGTTTATGCAAATGTCAAACACTGGTCATATTTTACACACAGATGGACAAAAGGATGGCAAAGCTGGAACTGCTGCCTACCACTGTGGAAGAAAAAGGTGCTGGGAAATTCCTGAACTAGCCTTCTCAGAAACACCAAGACACATAACTATATATATGTATGAATAGTGAAATAGTAAAGTATATTTGTATTTGTGTGAAATCTATTTATATATTTTAAAATTATGTGAGGCTTAAAATAGCTCATTGAAATCACTTCAAGGATTTCATATTATTTGAATCTTTTTTTTTTGAATTTTTTCACTAGTTATGTACACAGTGTGTATGCAGCTATGTTGGTACCATCATTAGCCTCCTCCCTGTATAACCCCCTCCAAAGGGACCCTCCTCATTGGGGAATGTGGGTCGCACATTGTCGGGGTAGCCATCAGTTATGTGGAAGATGCAATGTCTCTGTGCATAATGTTCTAAGTTGCAGCACTAACAATATTCCCACCCCCTCTTCCACAAATTTCCCTGAACCATGTTGGGTTCATTTAAGGAGTACTTCAGTGATGAGGTCTTGGGAGCCTCTGTGTCTCTGGGTATATGGTTTTGGTAGGAGTTGAGTGTTCTCTGTGTTTATCTCCTTCACCATTGTGCTGGTACCAGGTTCACCAAGAAAGCAGAACTGCTGCTCATTTCCCCAGTTACTCTATGGTTTCACTGAGGTGCAATGGGCTGATTCTCTCCTCAGGTTCTGTATCCATCTGAAAAAGAGAAGCAAATTCTCCAAGGGAAAGTGAATTCAGCACCAGATAAATGGGATAACCATTGTTATTTTAGAGAGAATTTAATAGGTGTATGTCCATGGTTGGTGGGAACTTGATAATGGAGAGCAGGCTTGTTTTGGGGATATGGTTTTGTCTTGTTTCCCAGTTCCAGCCATGGGTTCCATTCCACTGAGCAGATCAGTTAGGCAAATCAAGAGCAGTTGGTTACCCACCATGGCTGTGTGCCACTATTGCACTTGCGTGAGCATCAAGTTAGGTTGTTTGCTGCTGAGTAGTTTAGACCATGAGTTGCTTGGACAGAGATTGGTCATTTTCCCCCAGTTGCTCATGTAGCACCTTCTTAGCACTAGATGATCTAATTGTCTAGTCTCTTCCCGATTCTATCCAGGTCTCTCCATGTTCTGTACTGACAGAATATAGTGTCTTTGGCAGTAGGGTCTTACCATTAACCTTTGGTGGGTCACCAAAAACTCTGACAAAATCTATCTTCCTTTGGGAAAACTTGTAGGTCTCTCTGATCAACAGCTCATGGTGGATGTTAACTGCATCCTGGTACTGGGAGATACATGCCAGTGCCAAGGAAAAAGAAGGAAGAAAATGATAGGTAATACAAAAGAGAAGAGGGAGAGAGAGGGGGCGGGAGAGAGAGAAAGAGAAAGAGGAGAAAATTAAGGTTAGTCTTCCTCAGACCCTCTCCAGGCCCTGACGAAGTGAAGAAGATTCAGCCTTTTAATCTGTCTTTCAGAATATAGGATTTTATGGTACCATTTCCATTTGGGTCCAGTTTTGGGTCCCAAGTTTGACCATTTTTCTTCAAATATTATTGTGTCATTTTTCCTTACTGCTGTGTAGAATTCCATTGTGTAGATATACCACACCTTCGTTATATATTCGTGTAATTATGGACAACTGGGTTGATTCCAGCTCTTAGCTATTATGAATTGAGCAGCTACAAACATGGTTGAACCAATCTTTCTGAACTGAGGCATGGAGCTTTTAGAATAAATGCCCAGTAAGGGAATAACTGGGTCTGTTGATAACTCTATAGTCAACCATTTTAGGGGTCTCCATATTGTTTTCCATAGTTGTTGTATCATCTTTCCCACCAACAGTGAATAAAGCTTCCTACTTCCTCACACCTTTGTCAGCATTTATTTTCATTAGATTTTTTTAATGTTTGCTATCCTTACTGGGATAAGGTAGAATCTCATAGTTGTCTAAATTTTCATTTCCCTGATGATTAGGGATGTTGAAATTTTACTTAAGTGTGTGTTTGCCATTTGTATTTCTTCCTCTGAGAACTCCCTGCACAGTTCTGTGCCCCATTTTGTGAGTGGGTTGTTTGACTTTTAGTTGTTTAGGTTTTTGAGTTCTTTGTAGATTCTAGAAATTAGGCAACTGTCAGTTGTATAGCCAGCAAAAATTTTCTCCCATTCTGTGGGTAATCTATTGACTCTGGTTATTTTATGCTTGTCTGTGGGAAACAAAACAAAACAAGACAAAACTTTCAACTTCATGATATCCCAATGGTTGAGTGATTGGTTAAGTTCCTGAGCTACTGGGGTTTTGTTCAGGAAGTGTTTTTTTCCCCACTCCTATATCATGAAAAGTTCCTCTTACTCTTTCTTCCAGTAGTAGCAGAATTTCCAGTCTTATATTGAGGTCTTTGATCCATTTGGACTTGATTTTTGTGCATGGCAAGATGTGTGGAACAAGTTTCTTATCATTCAAATGGTTACCCAATTTGTCCAGCACCATTTATTGAAGATGCTGTCTTTTATTCCAGACTACATTGTTAGGGCCTTTGTCAAATATCAAATAGCTACAGTTACTTGACACAAAGTCCAAGTCCTCAATTCTGTTCCATTGGCCTATAATCCTGTTTTATGTCAGTACCATGTGTTTATATTACTATGGCTTTGTAATATAGCTTTAGATAAGGTATGGTGCTGCCTCCAGAGGTATTTCTTTTGCTGAGGATATGCTTGGATATCTGAGGCCCTCTGCCATTTCATATGAATTTTGAGATCATTTTTTCTATCTCTGTGAAGAAAAATGTTGGGTTTTTATTACATTAAATATGTATATTGCTTTTGGTAATATTGCCGTTTTCACAATGTTAATTCTGCCTATCCAGGAGGATGGGAGATCTTTTCGTTTTCTCAAGTTCTCCTCAATTTCATTCTTTAGTGTTTTTATGTTTACATTGTATGGCCTTTCACATCCTTGGTTAATATTATTTTAAAGTCTTTTATTTTTTATTGCTATTGGAAATGGGCAATGTCGCTTATGTCTTTGTATCTTTGTCTTTAGCATCTAGAAAGGCTACTGATTTTTGTGCATTGATTTTGTATCCTGCTACTTTGATGAAGTAGTTAGTCACCAGTAAGGGTTTGAGATGGAGGTTATTGGGTCTCTATGTATAGAATCATGTCATCTGCGAATAAAGCTAACTTAACTTCTTCCTTTCAAAAACTATACCCCTTTTATTGCTTTCTCCTGTTCCAGTACTACGTTGAAGAGCAGAGGTGAAAGTGGACACCTCTGTCATTCCTGATCTCAATGGGAATTTCTTCAGTCTCTTCCCATTAAGTATTATTTGGGCTTTAGGAGCCTTATATATAGCCTTTAATATGTTGAGAAGTAATTCAACCATGCTAATTCTTTCCAATGTTTTGATCATGAAGTAATGTATTTTGACAAAGACCTTTTCTGCGTCTATCAAAATGATTATGTGGTTATTGTGTTTAAGTTTATTTATGTGATGTATTAACATTGACAGATTTCTGTATGTTGAACCAACAGTACATTCCTGGGATGAAGCCTACTTGATCAAGGTGAATAATGCTTTTGATGTGTTGTTGAATTTGGTTTGTGAAGATTTTGTTCAGGATCTTTGTGTCTAAATTCATCAGAGAAATGGGCCTATAGTTTTCTTTCCTTGTGGCATCTCTGCCTGGTTTTGGTATTAGTGTGATACTAGCTTCAAAGGAGTTGGGATGCTTTCCCTATTATCCAATTGTGTGGCACAGTTGAAGAAAAACTGGTTTCAGGTCTTCCATGATGGTTTGATAGAATTCAGTTGACAAGCCAGCTGCTCTTGGGCTCTTCTTTTGGGGAAGGTTTTTGATTACTATTTCAATCTCAATGGGTGTGATAGGTTTGTTTAGGAATTAATCTGCTCTGAGTTTAGCTTGTGCAGGAGTTCAGCCATTTCCTCCATATTAGCCAGTTTTGTACAGTAGAGGTTTTTGAAATAAGTCCTGATGATTCTCCCAATGTCACTTAAGTCTGATGTGTTCTCTCCTTTTTCATTTCTAATTTTGGGAACTTGAAGTGTCTCCTTTTTTTGCTTGATCAAATGGGTCAGGAATTTTTCAGCCTTGTTTATTTTTTAAAAGAACCAGCTCTTTGTTTAATCAATTTTCTTAATTGTTTTCTTAGTTTTGAATTCATTAATACCTGCTCTGATATTCATCATATCTTTGTATCTGGAGCTTTTTGGGTTGGATACTTAAATGCTTCTAGGTGGATGGTTATGTTATTGATTTGGGATCTCTCTGTCTTGGTAATGAAAGCATCAAGTGCTATGAATTTTCCCCTGAGGAACGCCTTCATTGTGTTCCATAAGTTTGGATATGTTATGTCCTCATAGTCATTCACACCTAGAAATTTCACAATTTCATTTTTTATTTTGTCCACTAACCATTCTATTGTTTAGAAAGTGTGTTGCTCTGTTTCTAGGAGCTGGTGAGATTCTTTTGTTGTTAATTTCTAGCAATACAGCATTGTTATCTGATATCATGCAGGAAATGATGTCAGTCTTCCTAAATATATGGAGGCAGACTTTATGACACAATATATGATCTATTTTATAGAAGTTTCCATGGGCTGCTGAAGAATGTCTAATTTGTGGATTTGGGGTGGAATGTTCTGTAGATGCTAGGTCTAATTGATCTATGGTTTTGTTAAGCTCTCTTACTTCCCTGTTAATTTTTCTGTTTCATTTATCTATCTATTGCTGAGAGTGGAGTATTGAAGTCCCCAACTATGATGGTGTTGGTGCTTATTTCTGTTTTGTTGTGAAGTAGGTTTTGTTTTATGAGCTGTGGTGGACCTGTGTTTGGTGCACAAAGATTGATGATTGTGATATCCCCTTGTTGGATCACTCCCTTGCTAAGTAGGAAGTGGCCTTCTTTGTCATTTTTGATTACTTTTGATTTGAAGTCTATTTTATCTGATATTAGTATGCTACACTTGCTTGTTTTTTTTTATTTCCATTTGCTTAGAATATCATTTTCCAACCTTTTGCTCTGAGGAGGCATCTGTCTTTAGTGGTGAGGTGGGTTTCTTGAAGACAGCAGATTGAGGGTTCCAATTTTCTGATCCACCCTGCCAGCTTATTTCCCTTGATGGGTGAATTAAGGCAATTCATATTTTAGGTAATAACTGTGAGGTGTGATTTAATCCCTACCATATTGTGGTGGCTTATGTGGTTTGGTGTTTTCTCGGACTGTGTAATTTTTTGTGCCTTCTCTGAGTTTGGTTATTGTGATCTGGTACTTGTAGGCACTTGAGATTGATTATTTGATTCTTCTGTGTGGAAAATTCCCTGAAGTACTCTCTGTAGGTTTGGCTTTGTGTTCACATAGTTGTAAAGCTGAGTTTTATCATGGAATGTTTTTCTTTCACCTTCTATGATGAGGGATACTTTTGCTGGGTAGAGTAGTTTTCAATGGAAGCCATAAGTTCTTAGATTTTGCAGTGTTCCATTCCAGGTCCTTCTTGCTTTCTAGGTTTCCACTGAGAAGTCTGAAGTAATTGTGATGGGGTTTCCTTTGAAAGTGGTGTGCTGTTTTTCTCTAGCTGCTTTTAGGATTTTCTCTTTGGTGTCAATGTTTAGAGTCTTAATGATAATGTGTCTTGGAGAGTTTCTCCTTTGGTCCAGTCTGTTTGGAGTTCTGTTAGCTTCTTGTAACTTGATGGGACTATCTTTTCAGTGAGTGGGAAAGTTTTCTTCAACAATTTTGTTGAATAAGTTCTCCATGCCTTTTGTCTGAATTTCTTTCCTTTTCTGGTATTCCCAGGATCTGAATGTTGATATGTTTAAGGGTATCCCAAAGTTCCCTCATGTTCTGCTCACAAAATTTTTGAACTTATTGAAACTTTTGGACTCACAAACTGTTTCTCCTGGTTATCTCCCAGTTCTAAGTTTCTATCCTCCATGTGGCTGACTCTATTCTTGAGAGCTTCTATAGAGTTTTGGGCTTGTTCAATTTGGTTTGTATTTTCTACTGCGTTTTTATGTATAATTTCCATCCATCTGTCAAGTTCCCTTTTTATGTCATTTTCTGATTTTATTAATGCTTCTTGGAATTCATCCTTGCATTTATTTATGTCTTCATTGAGTTTATCCAGCTGGTTACTGAGGTCCTCTTTTTTTCCCTCTCTCTCTCCTTCAGACCATTTAACTGTCTTTGGAATCCTTCCTGGTTCTTTTCTATTAGATCTAATCTTGTGAGGATAGCATTCATACAATTATTGGCCCTTTTTTGATTTTCTGCAAGTTCTGCTATTTGCTTGGTTGATGTTGCATAGCTTGTATCATTTTTGGGTTGTGATCCTATTGCCTGTTCTATGTTTTGATTACAGACATCCATTGTGGGACTGGAAAACCTTGTTGTATTTACTTGAATTTGATTTTTCATGTT